>NW_027611660.1:615166-1230333 GCF_964261635.1 Lissotriton helveticus | reverse complement strand
GTAGGTAGAAATTTGCGGCTCGGCTGACCCAGCAGGAGCAAAGGTATGCCAAAAGTATGCAGAACCTAGCTTTTCAGTGAAGAGCAGGAGAGGCACATTTTAGCAAGTTTCACTTGTAAGTGGGGTTGGAACGCTTTTCAGGCTCAGTACTGGGCTCAAAAGATGCAGCCCTGATGTCTCTCATGATAGCAGGTGGTTAAGTAGAAATTTGCTGCTCGACTGACCCAGCAGGAACAAACGTATGCTAAAAATGTATGCAGAATCAAGCTTTTCAGTAAAGAGCAGAGAGGCACATTTTAGCAAGTTTCACTTGTAAGTGGGGTTGGAAACGCTTTTCAGGCTCAGTACTGGGCTCAAAAGATGCAGCCCTGATGTCTCTCATGATAGCAGGTGGTTAAGTAGAAATTCGCTGCTCGGCTGACCCAGCAGGAGCAAACGTATGCCAAAAATGTTGCAGAACCAGCTTTTCAGTGAAGAGCAGCCAGGCACATTTTAGCAAGTTTCACTTGTAAGTGGGGTTGGAAATGCTTTTCAGGCTCAGTACTGGGCTCAAAAGATGCAACCCTGATGTCTCTCATGATAGCAGGTGGTTAAGTAGAAATTTTCTGCTCGGCTGACCCAGCAGGAGCAAACCTATGCCAAAAATGTAGGCAGAAACAAGCTTTTCAGTGAAGAGCAGCCAGGCACATTTTAGCAAGTTTCACTTGTAAGTGGGGTTGGAAATGCTTTTCAGGCTCAGTACTGGGCTCAAGAGATGCAGCCCTGATGTCTCTCATGATAGCAGGTGGTTAAGTAGAAATTTGCTGCTCGGCTGACCCAGCAGGAGCAAACGTATGCCAAAAATGTACGCAGAATGAGCTTTTCAGTGAAGAGCAGAGAGGCACATTTTAGCAAGTTTCACTTGTAAGTTGGGTTGGAAACGCTTTTCAGGCTCAGTACTGGGCTCAAAACATGCAGCCCTGATGTCTCTCATGATAGCAGGTAGTTAATTAGAAATACGCTGCTCGGCTGACCCAGCAGGAGCAAACGTATGCTAAAAATGTATGCAAAACCAAGCTTTTCAGTAAAGAGCAGAGAGGCACATTTTAGCAAGTTTCACTTGTAAGTGGGCTTGGAAATGCTTTTCAGGCTCAGTACTGGGCTCAAAAGATGAAGCCCTGATGTCTCTCATTGTAGCAGGTGGTTAAGTAGAAATGTACTGCTCGGCTGACCCAGCAGGAGCAAACGTATGCTAAAAATGTTGCAGAACCAAGCTTTTCAGTAAAGAGCAGAGAGGCACATTTTAGCAAGTTTCACTTGTAAGTGGGGTTGGAAATGCTTTTCAGGCTCAGTACTGGGCTCAAGAGATGCAGCCCTGATGTCTCTCATGATAGCAGGTGGTTAAGTAGAAATTCGCTGCTCAGCTGACCCAGCAGGAGCAAACGTATGCCAAAAATGTATGCAAAACCAGCTTTTCAGTAAAGAGCAGAGAGGCACATTTTAGCAAGTTTCACTTGTAAGTGGGCTTGGAAATGCTTTTCAGGCTCAGTACTGGGCTCAAAAGCTGAAGCCCTGATGTCTCTCATTATAGCAGGTGGTTAAGTAGAAATGTACTGCTCGGCTGACCCAGCAGGAGCAAACGTATGCCAAAAGTGTACGCAGAATGAGCTTTTCAGTGAAGAGCAGAGAGGCACATTTTAGCAAGTTTCACTTGTAAGTTGGGTTGGAAACGCTTTTCAGGCTCAGTACTGGGCTCAAAACATGCAGCCCTGATGTCTCTCATGATAGCAGGTGGTTAATTAGAAATTCGCTGCTCGGCTGACCCAGCAGGAGCAAACATATGCTAAAAATGTATGCAAAACCAAGCTTTTCAGTAAAGAGCAGAGAGGCACATTTTAGCAAGTTTCACTTGTAAGTGGGCTTGGAAATGCTTTTCAGGCTCAGTACTGGGCTCAAAAGATGAAGCCCTGATGTCTCTCATTATAGCAGGTGGTTAAGTAGAAATGTACTGCTCGGCTGACCCAGCAGGAGCAAACGTATGCTAAAAATGTTGCAGAACCAAGCTTTTCAGTGAAGAGCAGAGAGGCACATTTTAGCAAGTTTCACTTGTAAGTGGGGTTGGAAATGCTTTTCAGGCTCAGTACTGGGCTCAAGAGATGCAGCCCTGATGTCTCTCATGATAGCAGGTGGTTAAGTAGAAATTCGCTGCTCAGCTGACCCAGCAGGAGCAAACGTATGCCAAAAATGTATGCAAAACCAGCTTTTCAGTGAAGAGCAGCCAGGCACATTTTAGCAAGTTTCACTTGTAAGTGGGGTTGGAAATGCTTTTCAGGCTCAGTACTGGGCTCAAAACATGCAGCCCTGATGTCTCTCATGATAGCAGGTGGTTAATTAGAAATTCGCTGCTCGGCTGACCCAGCAGAAGCAAACGTATGCTAAAAATGTATGCAAAACCAAGCTTTTCAGTGAAGAGCAGCCAGGCACATTTTAGCAAGTTTCACTTGTAAGTGGGGTTGGAAATGCTTTTCAGGCTCAAGTACTGGGCTCAAAAGATGCAGCCCTGATGTCTCTCATGATAGCAGGTGGTTAAGTTGAAATTCGCGGCTCGGCTGACCCAGCAGGAGCAAACGTATGCCAAAAATGTATGCAGAACCTAGCTTTTCAGTGAAGAGCAGGAGAGGCACATTTTAGCAAGTTTCACTTGTAAGTGGGGTTGGAACGCTTTTCAGGCTCAGTACTGGGCTCAAAAGATGCAGCCCTGATGTCTCTCATGATAGCAGGTGGTTAAGTAGAAATTCGCTGCTCGGCTGACCCAGCAGGAGCAAACGTATGCTAAAAATGTATGCAGAACTAAGCTTTTCAGTGAAGAGCAGCCAGGCACATTTCAGCAAGTTTCACTTGTAAGTGGGGTTGGAAATGCTTTTCAGGCTCAGTACTGGGCTCAAGAGATGCAGCCCTGATGTCTCTCATGATAGCAGGTGGTTAAGTAGAAATTCGCTGCTCAGCTGACCCAGCAGGAGCAAACGTATGCCAAAAATGTATGCAAAACCAGCTTTTCAGTGAAGAGCAACCAGGCACATTTTAGCAAGTTTCACTTGTAAGTGGGGTTGGAAATGCTTTTCAGGCTCAGTACTGGGCTCAAAACATGCAGCCCTGATGTCTCTCATGATAGCAGGTGGTTAATTAGAAATTCGCTGCTCGGCTGACCCAGCAGGAGCAAACGTATGCTAAAAATGTATGCAAAACCAAGCTTTTCAGTGAAGAGCAGCCAGGCACATTTTAGCAAGTTTCACTTGTAAGTGGGGTTGGAAATGCTTTTCAGGCTCAAGTACTGGGCTCAAAAGATGCAGCCCTGATGTCTCTCATGATAGCAGGTGGTTAAGTTGAAATTCGCGGCTCGGCTGACCCAGCAGGAGCAAACGTATGCCAAAAATGTATGCAGAACCTAGCTTTTCAGTGAAGAGCAGGAGAGGCACATTTTAGCAAGTTTCACTTGTAAGTGGGGTTGGAACGCTTTTCAGGCTCAGTACTGGGCTCAAAAGATGCAGCCCTGATGTCTCTCATGATAGCAGGTGGTTAAGTAGAAATTCGCTGCTCGGCTGACCCAGCAGGAGCAAACGTATGCTAAAAATGTATGCAGAACTAAGCTTTTCAGTGAAGAGCAGCCAGGCACATTTCAGCAAGTTTCACTTGTAAGTGGGGTTGGAAATGCTTTTCAGGCTCAGTACTGGGCTCAAAAGATGCAGCCCTGATGTCTCTCATGATAGCAGGTGGTTAAGTAGAAATTTGCTGCTCGGCTGACCCAGCAGGAGCAAACGTATGCCAAAAATGTACGCAGAAAGAGCTTTTCAGTGAAGAGCAGAGAGGCACATTTTAGCAAGTTTCCCCTGTAAGTTGGGTTCGAAACGCTTTTCAGGCTCAGTACTGGGTTCAAAACATGCAGCCCTGATGTCTCTCATGATAGCAGGTGGTTAATTAGAAATTCGCTGCTCGGCTGACCCAGCAGGAGCAAACGTATGCTAAAAAAGTATGCAAAACCAAGCTTTTCAGTAAAGAGCAGAGAGGCACATTTTAGCAAGTTTCACTTGTAAGTGGGCTTGGAAATGCTTTTCAGGCTCAGTACTGGGCTCAAAAGATGAAGCCCTGATGTCTCTCATTGTAGCAGGTGGTTAAGTAGAAATTTACTGCTCGGCTGACCCAGCAGGAGCAAACGTATGCTAAAAATGTTGCAGAACCAAGCGTTTCAGTGAAGAGCAGCCAGGCACATTTTAGCAAGTTTCACTTGTAAGTGGGGTTGGAAATGCTTTTCAGGCTCAGTACTGGGCTCAAGAGATGCAGCCCTGATGTCTCTCATGATAGCAGGTGGTTAAGTAGAAATTCGCTGCTCGGCTGACCCAGCAGGAGCAAACGTATGCTAAAAATGTACGCAAAACCAAGCTTTTCAGTGAAGAGCAGCCAGGTACATTTTAGCAAGTTTCACTTGTAAGTGGGCTTGGAAACGCTTTTCAGGCTCAGTACTGGGCTCAAAAGATGCAGCCCTGATGTCTCTCATGATAGCAGGTGGTTAAGTAGAAATTCGCTGCTCGGCTGACCCAGCAGGAGCAAACGTATGCTAAAAATGTATGCAAAACCAAGCTTTTCAGTAAAGAGCAGAGAGGCACATTTTAGCAAGTTTCACTTGTAAGTGGGCTTGGAAATACTTTTCAGGCTCAGTACTGGGCTCAAAAGCTGAAGCCCTGATGTCTCTCATTATAGCAGGTGGTTAAGTAGAAATGTACTGCTCGGCTGACCCAGCAGGAGCAAACGTATGCCAAAAATGTACGCAGAATGAGCTTTTCAGTGAAGAGCAGAGAGGCACATTTTAGCAAGTTTCACTTGTAAGTTGGGTTGGAAGCGCTTTTCAGGCTCAGTACTGGGCTCAAAACATGCAGCCCTGATGTCTCTCATGATAGCAGGTGGTTAATTAGAAATTCGCTGCTCGGCTGACCCAGCAGGAGCAAACATATGCTAAAAATGTATGCAAAACCAAGCTTTTCAGTAAAGAGCAGAGAGGCAGATTTTACCAAGTTTCACTTGTAAGTGGGCTTGGAAATGCTTTTCAGGCTCAGTACTGGGCTCAAAAGATGAAGCCCTGATGTCTCTCATTATAGCAGGTGGTTAAGTAGAAATGTACTGCTCGGCTGACCCAGCAGGAGCAAACGTATGCTAAAAATGTTGCAGAACCAAGCTTTTCAGTGAAGAGCAGAGAGGCACATTTTAGCAAGTTTCACTTGTAAGTGGGGTTGGAAATGCTTTTCAGGCTCAGTACTGGGCTCAAGAGATGCAGCCCTGATGTCTCTCATGATAGCAGGTGGTTAAGTAGAAATTCGCTGCTCAGCTGACCCAGCAGGAGCAAACGTATGCCAAAAATGTATGCAAAACCAGCTTTCAGTGAAGAGCAGCCAGGCACATTTTAGCAAGTTTCACTTGTAAGTGGGGTTGGAAATGCTTTTCAGGCTCAGTACTGGGCTCAAAACATGCAGCCCTGATGTCTCTCATGATAGCAGGTGGTTAATTAGAAATTCGCTGCTCGGCTGACCCAGCAGGAGCAAACGTATGCTAAAAATGTATGCAAAACCAAGCTTTTCAGTGAAGAGCAGCCAGGCACATTTTAGCAAGTTTCACTTGTAAGTGGGGTTGGAAATGCTTTTCAGGCTCAAGTACTGGGCTCAAAAGATGCAGCCCTGATGTCTCTCATGATAGCAGGTGGTTAAGTTGAAATTCGCGGCTCGGCTGACCCAGCAGGAGCAAACGTATGCCAAAAATGTATGCAGAACCTAGCTTTTCAGTGAAGAGCAGGAGAGGCACATTTTAGCAAGTTTCACTTGTAAGTGGGGTTGGAACGCTTTTCAGGCTCAGTACTGGGCTCAAAAGATGCAGCCCTGATGTCTCTCATGATAGCAGGTGGTTAAGTAGAAATTCGCTGCTCGGCTGACCCAGCAGGAGCAAACGTATGCTAAAAATGTATGCAGAACTAAGCTTTTCAGTGAAGAGCAGCCAGGCACATTTCAGCAAGTTTCACTTGTAAGTGGGGTTGGAAATGCTTTTCAGGCTCAGTAGTGGGCTCAAAAGATGCAGCCGTGATGTCTCTCATGATAGCAGGTGGTTAAGTAGAAATTTGCTGCTCGGCTGACCCAGCAGGAGTAAACCTATGCCAAAAATGTACGCAGAACCAAGCTTTTAAGTGAAGAGCACGTTTCACTTGTAAGTGGGGTTGGAAATGCTTTTCAGGCTCAGTACTGGGCTCAAAAGATGCAGCCCTGATGTCTCTCATGATAGCAGGTGGTTAAGTAGAAATTCGCTGCTCGGCTGACCCAGCAGGAGCAAACGTATGCTAAAAATGTATGCAGAACCAAGCTTTTCAGTGAAGAGCAGCCAGGCACATTTTAGCATGTTTCACTTGTAAGTGGGGTTGGAAATGCTTTTCAGGCTCAGTACTGGGCTCAAAAGATGCAGCCCTGATGTCTCTCATGATAGCAGGTGGTTAAGTAGAAATTTGCTGCTCGGCTGACCCAGCAGGAGTAAACCTATGCCAAAAATGTACGCAGAATGAGCTTTTCAGTGAAGAGCAGAGAGGCACATTTTAGCAAGTTTCACTAGTAAGTTGGGTTCGAAACGCTTTTCAGGCTCAATACTGGGCCAAAACATGCAGCCCTGATGTCTCTCATGATAGCAGGTGGTTAAGTAGAAATTCGCTGCTCAGCTGACCCAGCAGGAGCAAACGTATGCCAAAAATGTATGCAAAACCAGCTTTCAGTGAAGAGCAGCCAGGCACATTTTAGCAAGTTTCACTTGTAAGTGGGGTTGGAAATGCTTTTCAGGCTCAGTACTGGGCTCAAAACATGCAGCCCTGATGTCTCTCATGATAGCAGGTGGTTAATTAGAAATTCGCTGCTCGGCTGACCCAGCAGGAGCAAACGTATGCTAAAAATGTATGCAAAACCAAGCTTTTCAGTGAAGAGCAGCCAGGCACATTTTAGCAAGTTTCACTTGTAAGTGGGGTTGGAAATGCTTTTCAGGCTCAAGTACTGGGCTCAAAAGATGCAGCCCTGATGTCTCTCATGATAGCAGGTGGTTAAGTTGAAATTCGCGGCTCGGCTGACCCAGCAGGAGCAAACGTATGCCAAAAATGTATGCAGAACCTAGCTTTTCAGTGAAGAGCAGGAGAGGCACATTTTAGCAAGTTTCACTTGTAAGTGGGGTTGGAACGCTTTTCAGGCTCAGTACTGGGCTCAAAAGATGCAGCCCTGATGTCTCTCATGATAGCAGGTGGTTAAGTAGAAATTCGCTGCTCGGCTGACCCAGCAGGAGCAAACGTATGCTAAAAATGTATGCAGAACTAAGCTTTTCAGTGAAGAGCAGCCAGGCACATTTCAGCAAGTTTCACTTGTAAGTGGGGTTGGAAATGCTTTTCAGGCTCAGTAGTGGGCTCAAAAGATGCAGCCGTGATGTCTCTCATGATAGCAGGTGGTTAAGTAGAAATTTGCTGCTCGGCTGACCCAGCAGGAGTAAACCTATGCCAAAAATGTACGCAGAACCAAGCTTTTAAGTGAAGAGCACGTTTCACTTGTAAGTGGGGTTGGAAATGCTTTTCAGGCTCAGTACTGGGCTCAAAAGATGCAGCCCTGATGTCTCTCATGATAGCAGGTGGTTAAGTAGAAATTCGCTGCTCGGCTGACCCAGCAGGAGCAAACGTATGCTAAAAATGTATGCAGAACCAAGCTTTTCAGTGAAGAGCAGCCAGGCACATTTTAGCATGTTTCACTTGTAAGTGGGGTTGGAAATGCTTTTCAGGCTCAGTACTGGGCTCAAAAGATGCAGCCCTGATGTCTCTCATGATAGCAGGTGGTTAAGTAGAAATTTGCTGCTCGGCTGACCCAGCAGGAGTAAACCTATGCCAAAAATGTACGCAGAATGAGCTTTTCAGTGAAGAGCAGAGAGGCACATTTTAGCAAGTTTCACTAGTAAGTTGGGTTCGAAACGCTTTTCAGGCTCAATACTGGGCCAAAACATGCAGCCCTGATGTCTCTCATGATAGCAGGTGGTTAAGTAGAAATTCGCTGCTCGGCTGACCCAGCAGGAGCAAACGTATGCTAAAAATGTATGCAGAACTAAGCTTTTCAGTGAAGAGCAGCCAGGCACATTTCAGCAAGTTTCACTTGTAAGTGGGGTTGGAAATGCTTTTCAGGCTCAGTAGTGGGCTCAAAAGATGCAGCCGTGATGTCTCTCATGATAGCAGGTGGTTAAGTAGAAATTTGCTGCTCGGCTGACCCAGCAGGAGTAAACCTATGCCAAAAATGTACGCAGAACCAAGCTTTTAAGTGAAGAGCACGTTTCACTTGTAAGTGGGGTTGGAAATGCTTTTCAGGCTCAGTACTGGGCTCAAAAGATGCAGCCCTGATGTCTCTCATGATAGCAGGTGGTTAAGTAGAAATTCGCTGCTCGGCTGACCCAGCAGGAGCAAACGTATGCTAAAAATGTATGCAGACCAAGCTTTTCAGTGAAGAGCAGCCAGGCACATTTTAGCACGTTTCACTTGTAAGTGGGGTTGGAAATGCTTTTCAGGCTCAGTACTGGGCTCAAAAGATGCAGCCCTTATGTCTCTCATGATAGCAGGTGGTTAAGTAGAAATTTGCTGCTCGGCTGACCCAGCAGGAGTAAACCTATGCCAAAAATGTACGCAGAATGAGCTTTTCAGTGAAGAGCAGAGAGGCACATTTTAGCAAGTTTCACTAGTAAGTTGGGTTCGAAACGCTTTTCAGGCTCAGTACTGGGCCAAAACATGCAGCCCTGATGTCTCTCATGATAGCAGGTGGTTAATTAGAAATTCGCTGCTCGGCTGACCCAGCAGGAGCAAACGTATGCTAAAAATGTATGCAAAACCAAGCTTTTCAGTAAAGAGCAGAGAGGCACATTTTAGCAAGTTTCACTTGTAAGTGGGCTTGGAAATGCTTTTCAGGCTCAGTACTGGGCTCAAAAGATGAAGCCCTGATGTCTCTCATTGTAGCAGGTGGTTAAGTAGAAATGTACTGCTCGGCTGACCCAGCAGGAGCAAACGTATGCTAAAAATGTTGCAGAACCAAGCTTTTCAGTGAAGAGCAGCCAGGCACATTTTAGCAAGTTTCGCTTGTAAGTGGGGTTGGAAATGCTTTTCAGGCTCAGTACTGGGCTCAAGAGATGCAGCCCTGATGTCTCTCATGATAGCAGGTGGTTAAGTAGAAATTCGCTGCTCGGCTGACCCAGCAGGAGCAAACGTATGCTAAAAATGTATGCAAAACCAAGCTTTTCAGTGAAGAGCAGAGAGGCACATTTTAGCAAGTTTCACTTGTAAGTGGGCTTGGAAATGCTTTTCAGGCTCAGTACTGGGCTCAAAAGATGCAGCCCTGATGTCTCTCATGATAGCAGGTGGTTAAGTAGAAATTCGCTGCTCGGCTGACCCAGCAGGAGCAAACGTATGCTAAAAATGTATGCAAAACCAAGCTTTTCAGTGAAGAGCAGCCAGGCACATTTGAGCAAGTTTCACTTGTAAGTGGGGTTGGAAACGCTTTTCAGGCTCAGTACTGGGCTCAAAAGATGCAGCCCTGATGTCTCTCATGATAGCAGGTGGTTAAGTAGAAATTCGCTGCTCGGCTGACCCAGCAGGAGCAAACGTATGCCAAAAATGTACGCAGAATGAGCTTTTCAGTGAAGAGCAGAGAGGCACATTTTAGCAAGTTTCACTTGTAAGTTGGGTTGGAAACGCTTTTCAGGCTCAGTACTGGGCTCAAAACATGCAGCCCTGATGTCTCTTATGATAGCAGGTGGTTAATTAGAAATTCGCTGCTCGGCTGACCCAGCAGGAGCAAACGTATGCTAAAAATGTATGCAAAACCAAGCTTTTCAGTGAAGAGCAGCCAGGCACATTTTAGCAAGTTTCACTTGTAAGTGGGGTTGGAAACGCTTTTCAGGCTCAGTACTGGGCTCAAAAGATGCAGCCCTGATGTCTCTCTTGATAGCAGGTGGTTAAGTAGAAATTCGCTGCTCGGCTGACCCAGCAGGAGCAAACGTATGCCAAAAATGTACGCAGAATGAGCTTTTCAGTGAAGAGCAGAGAGGCACATTTTAGCAAGTTTCACTTGTAAGTTGGGTTGGAAACGCTTTTCAGGCTCAGTACTGGGCTCAAAACATGCAGCCCTGATGTCTCTCATGATAGCAGGTGGTTAATTAGAAATACGCTGCTCGGCTGACCCAGCAGGAGCAAATGTATGCTAAAAATGTATGCAAAACCAAGCTTTTCAGTAAAGAGCAGAGAGGCACATTTTAGCAAGTTTCACTTGTAAGTGGGCTTGGAAATGCTTTTCTGGCTCAGTACTGGGCTCAAAAGATGAAGCCCTGATGTCTCTCATTGTAGCAGGTGGTTAAGTAGAAATTAACTGCTCGGCTGACCCAGCAGCAGCAAACGTATGCTAAAAATGTTGCAGAACCAAGCTTTTCAGTGAAGAGCAGAGAGGCACATTTTAGCAAGTTTCACTTGTAAGTGGGGTTGGAAATGCTTTTCAGGCTCAGTACTGGGCTCAAGAGATGCAGCCCTGATGTCTCTCATGATAGCAGGTGGTTAAGTAGAAATTTGCTGCTCGGCTGACCCAGCAGGAGCAAACGTATGCTAAAAATGTATGCAGAACCAAGCTTTTCAGTGAAGAGCAGCCAGGCACATTTTAGCACGTTTCACTTGTAAGTGGGGTTGGAAATGCTTTTCAGGCTCAGTACTGGGCTCAAAAGATGCAGCCCTGATGTCTTTCATGATAGCAGGTGGTTAAGTAGAAATTTGCTGCTCGGCTGACCCAGCAGGAGCAAACCTATGCCAAAAATGTACGCAGAATGAGCTTTTCAGTGAAGAGCAGAGAGGCACATTTTAGCAAGTTTCACTAGTAAGTTGGGTTCGAAACGCTTTTCAGGCTCAGTACTGGGCCAAAACATGCAGCCCTGATGTCTCTCATGATAGCAGGTGGTTAATTAGAAATTCGCTGCTCGGCTGACCCAGCAGGAGCAAACGTATGCTAAAAATGTATGCAAAACCAAGCTTTTCAGTAAAGAGCAGAGAGGCACATTATAGCAAGTTTCACTTGTAAGTGGGCTTGGAAATGCTTTTCAGGCTCAGTACTGGGCTCAAAAGATGAAGCCCTAATATCTCTCATTGTAGCAGGTGGTTAAGTAGAAATTTACTGCTTGGCTGACCCAGCAGGAGCAAACGTATGCTAAAAATGTTGCAGAACCAAGCTTTTCAGTGAAGAGCAGCCAGGCACAATTTAGCAAGTTTTGCTTGTAAGTGGGGTTGGAAATGCTTTTCAGGCTCAGTACTGGGCTCAAGAGATGCAGCCCTGATGTCTCTCATGATAGCAGGTGGTTAAGTAGAAATTCGCTGCTCGGCTGACCCAGCAGGAGCAAACGTATGCTAAAAATGTATGCAAAACCAAGCTTTTCAGTGAAGAGCAGAGAGGCACATTTTAGCAAGTTTCACTTGTAAGTGGGCTTGGAAATGCTTTTCAGGCTCAGTACTGGGCTCAAAAGATGCAGCCCTGATGTCTCTCATGATAGCAGGTGGTTAAGTAGAAATTCGCTGCTCGGCTGACCCAGCAGGAGCAAACCTATGCTAAAAATGTATGCAAAACCAAGCTTTTCAGTGAAGAGCAGCCAGGCACATTTTAGCAAGTTTCACTTGTAAGTGGGGTTGGAAACGCTTTTCAGGCTCAGTACTGGGCTCAAAAGATGCAGCCCTGATGTCTCTCATGATAGCAGGTGGTTAAGTAGAAATTCGCTGCTCGGCTGACCCAGCAGGAGCAAACGTATGCCGAAAATGTACGCAGAATGAGCTTTTCAGTGAAGAGCAGAGAGGCACATTTTAGCAAGTTTCACTTGTAAGTTGGGTTGGAAACGCTTTTCAGGCTCAGTACTGGCTCAAAACATGCAGCCCTGATGTCTCTCATGATAGCAGGTGGTTAATTAGAAATACGCTGCTCGGCTGACCCAGCAGGAGCAAACGTATGCTAAAAATGTATGCAAAACCAAGCTTTTCAGTAAAGAGCAGAGAGGCACATTTTAGCAAGTTTCACTTGTAAGTGGGCTTGGAAATGCTTTTCAGGCTCAGTACTGGGCTCAAAAGATGAAGCCCTGATGTCTCTCATTGTAGCAGGTGGTTAAGTAGAAATTTACTGCTCGGCTGACCCAGCAGGAGCAAACGTATGCTAAAAATGTTGCAGAACCAAGCTTTTCAGTGAAGAGCAGAGAGGCACATTTTAGCAAGTTTCACTTGTAAGTGGGGTTGGAAATGCTTTTCAGGCTCAGTACTGGGCTCAAGAGATGCAGCCCTGATGTCTCTCATGATAGCAGGTGGTTAAGTAGAAATTCGCTGCTCAGCTGACCCAGCAGGAGCAAACGTATGCCAAAAATGTATGCAAAACCAGCTTTTCAGTGAAGAGCAGCCAGGCACATTTTAGCAAGTTTCACTTGTAAGTGGGGTTGGAAATGCTTTTTAGGCTCAGTACTGGGCTCAAAAGATGCAGCCCTGATGTCTCTCATGATAGCAGGTGGTTAATTAGAAATTCGCTGCTCGGCTGACCCAGCAGGAGCAAACGTATGCCAAAAATGTATGCAGAACCAAGCTTTTCAGTGAAGAGCAGAGAGGCACATTTTAGAAAGTTTCACTTGTAAGTGGGGTTGGAAACGCTTTTCAGGCTCAGTACTGGGCTCAAAAGATGCAGCCCTGATGTCTCTCATGATAGCAGGTGGTTAAGTAGAAATTTGCTGCTCGGCTGACCCAGCAGGAGCAAACGTATGCTAAAAATGTATGCAGCACCAAGCTTTTCAGTAACGAGCAGAGAGGCACATTTTAGCAAGTTTCACTTGTAAGTGGGGTTGGAAACGCTTTTCAGGCTCAGTACTGGGCTCAAAAGATGCAGCCCTGATGTCTCTCATGATAGCAGGTGGTTAAGTAGAAATTCGCTGCTCGGCTGACCCAGCAGGAGCAAACGTATGCCAAAAATGTATGCAGAACCAAGCTTTTCAGTGAAGAGCAGAGAGGCACATTTTAGCAAGTTTCACTTGTAAGTGGGGTTGGAAACGCTTTTCAGGCTCAGTACTGGGCTCAAAAGATGCAGCCCTGATGTCTCTCATGATAGCAGGTGGTTAAGTAGAAATTTGCTGCTCGGCTGACCCAGCAGGAGCAAACGTATGCTAAAAATGTATGCAGCACCAAGCTTTTCAGTAACGAGCAGAGAGGCACATTTTAGCAAGTTTCACTTGTAAGTGGGGTTGGAAACGCTTTTCAGGCTCAGTACTGGGCTCAAAAGATGCAGCCCTGATGTCTCTCATGATAGCAGGTGGTTAAGTAGAAATTCGCTGCTCGGCTGACCCAGCAGGAGCAAACGTATGCCAAAAATGTACGCAAAATGAGCTTTTCAGTGAAGAGCAGAGAGGCACATTTTAGCAAGTTTCACTTGTAAGTTGGGTTGGAAACGCTTTTCAGGCTCAGTACTGGGCTCAAAACATGCAGCCCTGATGTCTCTCATGATAGCAGGTGGTTAATTAGAAATTCGCTGCTCGGCTGACCCAGCAGGAGCAAACGTATGCTAAAAATGTATGCAAAACCAAGCTTTTCAGTGAAGAGCAGCCAGGCACATTTTAGCAAGTTTCACTTGTAAGTGGGGTTGGAACGCTTTTCAGGCTCAGTACTGGGCTCAAAAGATGCAGCCCTGATGTCTCTCATGATAGCAGGTGGTTAAGTAGAAATTCGCTGCTCGGCTGACCCAGCAGGAGTAAACGTATGCCAAAAATGTACGCAGAATGAGCTTTTCAGTGAAGAGCAGAGAGGCACATTTTAGCAAGTTTCACTTGTAAGTTGGGTTGGAAACGCTTTTCAGGCTCAGTACTGGGCTCAAAACATGCAGCCCTGATGTCTCTCATGATAGCAGGTGGTTAATTAGAAATACGCTGCTCGGCTGACCCAGCAGGAGCAAACGTATGCTAAAAAATGTATGCAAAACCAAGCTTTTCAGTAAAGAGCAGAGAGGCACATTTTAGCAAGTTTCACTTGTAAGTGGGCTTGGAAATGCTTTTCAGGCTCAGTACTGGGCTCAAAAGATGAAGCCCTGATGTCTCTCATTGTAGCAGGTGGTTAAGTAGAAATTTACTGCTCGGCTGACCCAGCAGGAGCAAACGTATGCTAAAAATGTTGCAGAACCAAGCTTTTCAGTGAAGAGCAGAGAGGCACATTTTAGCAAGTTTCACTTGTAAGTGGGGTTGGAAATGCTTTTCAGGCTCAGTACTGGGCTCAAGAGATGCAGCCCTGATGTCTCTCATGATAGCAGGTGGTTAAGTAGAAATTCGCTGCTCAGCTGACCCAGCAGGAGCAAACGTATGCCAAAAATGTATGCAAAACCAGCTTTTCAATGAAGAGCAGCCAGGCACATTTTAGCAAGTTTCACTTGTAAGTGGGGTTGGAAATGCTTTTCAGGCTCAGTACTGGGCTCAAAAGATGCAGCCCTGATGTCTCTCATGATAGCAGGTGGTTAATTAGAAATTCGCTGCTCGGCTGACCCAGCAGGAGCAAACGTATGCCAAAAATGTATGCAGAACCAAGCTTTTCAGTGAAGAGCAGAGAGGCACATTTTAGCAAGTTTCACTTGTAAGTGGGGTTGGAAACGCTTTTCAGGCTCAGTACTGGGCTCAAAAGATGCAGCCCTGATGTCTCTCATGATAGCAGGTGGTTAATTAGAAATTTGCTGCTCGGCTGACCCAGCAGGAGCAAACGTATGCTAAAAATGTATGCAGCACCAAGCTTTTCAGTAAAGAGCAGAGAGGCACATTTTAGCAAGTTTCACTTGTAAGTGGGGTTGGAAACGCTTTTCAGGCTCAGTACTGGGCTCAAAAGATGCAGCCCTGATGTCTCTCATGATAGCAGGTGGTTAAGTAGAAATTCGCTGCTCGGCTGACCCAGCAGGAGCAAACGTATGCCAAAAATGTTGCAGAACCAGCTTTTCAGTGAAGAGCAGCCAGGCACATTTTAGCAAGTCTCACTTGTAAGTGGGGTTGGAAATGCTTTTCAGGGTCAGTACTGGGTTCAAAAGATGCAGCCCTGATGTCTCTCATGATAGCAGGTGGTTAAGTAGAAATGTTCTGCTCGGCTGACCCAGCAGAAGCAAACCTATGCCAAAAATGTATGCAGAAACAAGCTTTTCAGTGAAGAGCAGCCAGGCACATTTTAGCAAGTTTCACTTGTAAGTGGAGTTGGAAACGCTTTTCAGGCTCAGTACTGGGCTCAAAAGATGCAGCCCTGATGTCTCTCATGATAGCAGGTGGTTAAGTAGAAATTCGCTGCTCGGCTGACCCAGCAGGAGCAAACGTATGCCAAAAATGTACGCAGAATGAGCTTTTCAGTGAAGAGCAGAGAGGCACATTTTAGCAAGTTTCACTTGTAAGTGGGCTTGGAAATGCTTTTCTGGCTCAGTACTGGGCTCAAAAGATGAAGCCCTGATGTCTCTCATTGTAGCAGGTGGTTAAGTAGAAATTTACTGCTCGGCTGACCCAGCAGGAGCAAACGTATGCTAAAAATTTTGCAGAACCAAGCTTTTCAGTGAAGAGCAGAGAGGGACATTTTAGCAAGTTTCACTTGTAAGTGGGGTTGGAAATGCTTTTCAGGCTCAGTACTGGGCTCAAGAGATGCAGCCCTGATGTCTCTCATGATAGCAGGTGGTTAAGTAGAAATTCGCTGCTCGGCTGACCCAGCAGCAGCAAACGTATGCTAAAAATGTATGCAGAACCAAGCTTTTCAGTGAAGAGCAGCCAGGCACATTTTAGCACGTTTCACTTGTAAGTGGGGTTGGAAATGCTTTTCAGGCTCAGTACTGGGCTCAAAAGATGCAGCCCTGATGTCTCTCATGATAGCAGGTGGTTAAGTAGAAATTTGCTGCTCGGCTGACCCAGCAGGAGCAAACCTATGCCAAAAATGTACGCAGAATGAGCTTTTCAGTGAAGAGCAGAGAGGCACATTTTAGCAAGTTTCACTAGTAAGTTGGGTTCGAAACGCTTTTCAGGCTCAGTACTGGGCCAAAACATGCAGCCCTGATGTCTCTCATGATAGCAGGTGGTTAATTAGAAATTCGCTGCTCGGCTGACCCAGCAGGAGCAAACGTATGCTAAAAATGTATGCAAAACCAAGCTTTTCAGTGAAGAGCAGCCAGGCACATTTGAGCAAGTTTCACTTGTAAGTGGGGTTGGAAATGCTTTTCAGGCTCAGTACTGGGCTCAAAAGATGCAGCCCTGATGTCTCTCATGATAGCAGGTGGTTAAGTAGAAATTTGCTGCTCGGCTGACCCAGCAGGAGCAAACCTATGCCAAAAATGTACGCAGAATGAGCTTTTCAGTGAAGAGCAGAGAGGCACATTTTAGCAAGTTTCACTAGTAAGTTGGGTTCGAAACGCTTTTCAGGCTCAGTACTGGGCTCAAAAGATGAAGCCCTGATGTCTCTCATTGTAGCAGGTGGTTAAGTAGAAATTTACTGCTCGGCTGACCCAGCAGGAGCAAACGTATGCTAAAAATGTTGCAGAACCAAGCTTTTCAGTGAAGAGCAGAGAGGCACATTTTAGCAAGTTTCACTTGTAAGTGGGGTTGGAAATGCTTTTCAGGCTCAGTACTGGGCTCAAGAGATGCAGCCCTGATGTCTCTCATGATAGCAGGTGGTTAAGTAGAAATTAGCTGCTCAGCTGACCCAGCAGGAGCAAACGTATGCCAAAAATGTATGCAAAACCAGCTTTTCAGTAAAGAGCAGAGAGGCACATTTTAGCAAGTTTTACTTGTAAGTGGGCTTGGAAATGCTTTTCAGGCTCAGTACTGGGCTCAAAAGCTGAAGCCCTGATGTCTCTCATTATAGCAGGTGGTTAAGTAGAAATGTACTGCTCGGCTGACCCAGCAGGAGCAAACGTATGCCAAAAGTGTACGCAGAATGAGCTTTTCAGTGAAGAGCAGAGAGGCACATTTTAGCAAGTTTCACTTGTAAGTTGGGTTGGAAACGCTTTTCAGGCTCAGTACTGGGCTCAAAACATGCAGCCCTGATGTCTCTCATGATAGCAGGTGGTTAATTAGAAATTCGCTGCTCGGCTGACCCAGCAGGAGCAAACATATGCTAAAAATGTATGCAAAACCAAGCTTTTCAGTAAAGAGCAGAGAGGCACATTTTAGCAAGTTTCACTTGTAAGTTGGGTTGGAAACGCTTTTCAGGCTCAGTACTGGGCTCAAAACATGCAGCCCTGATGTCTCTCATTATAGCAGGTGGTTAAGTAGAAATGTACTGCTCGGCTGACCCAGCAGGAGCAAACGTATGCTAAAAATGTTGCAGAACCAAGCTTTTCAGTGAAGAGCAGAGAGGCACATTTTAGCAAGTTTCACTTGTAAGTGGGGTTGGAAATGCTTTTCAGGCTCAGTACTGGGCTCAAGAGATGCAGCCCTGAAGTCTCTCATGATAGCAGGTGGTTAAGTAGAAATTCGCTGCTCAGCTGACCCAGCAGGAGCAAACGTATGCCAAAAATGTATGCAAAACCAGCTTTCAGTGAAGAGCAGCCAGGCACATTTTAGCAAGTTTCACTTGTAAGTGGGGTTGGAAATGCTTTTCAGGCTCAGTACTGGGCTCAAAACATGCAGCCCTGATGTCTCTCATGATAGCAGGTGGTTAATTAGAAATTCGCTGCTCGGCTGACCCAGCAGGAGCAAACATATGCTAAAAATGTATGTTAAACCATGCTTTTCAGTGAAGAGCAGCCAGGCACATTTTAGCAAGTTTCACTTGTAAGTGGGGTTGGAAATGCTTTTCAGGCTCAGTACTGGGCTCAAAACATGCAGCCCTGATGTCTCTCATGATAGCAGGTGGTTAAGTTGAAATTCGCGGCTCGGCTGACCCAGCAGGAGCAAACGTATGCCAAAAATGTATGCAGAACCTAGCTTTTCAGTGAAGAGCAGGAGAGGCACATTTTAGCAAGTTTCACTTGTAAGTGGGGTTGGAACGCTTTTCAGGCTCAGTACTGGGCTCAAAAGATGCAGCCCTGATGTCTCTCATGATAGCAGGTGGTTAAGTAGAAATTCGCTGCTCGGCTGACCCAGCAGGAGCAAACGTATGCTAAAAATGTATGCAGAACTAAGCTTTTCAGTGAAGAGCAGCCAGGCACATTTCAGCAAGTTTCACTTGTAAGTGGGGTTGGAAATGCTTTTCAGGCTCAGTAGTGGGCTCAAAAGATGCAGCCGTGATGTCTCTCATGATAGCAGGTGGTTAAGTAGAAATTTGCTGCTCGGCTGACCCAGCAGGAGTAAACCTATGCCAAAAATGTACGCAGAACCAAGCTTTTAAGTGAAGAGCACGTTTCACTTGTAAGTGGGGTTGGAAATGCTTTTCAGGCTCAGTACTGGGCTCAAAAGATGCAGCCCTGATGTCTCTCATGATAGCAGGTGGTTAAGTAGAAATTCGCTGCTCGGCTGACCCAGCAGGAGCAAACGTATGCAAAAAATGTATGCAGAACCAAGCTTTTCAGTGAAGAGCAGCCAGGCACATTTTAGCACGTTTCACTTGTAAGTGGGGTTGGAAATGCTTTTCAGGCTCAGTACTGGGCTCAAAAGATGCAGCCCTGATGTCTCTCTTGATAGCAGGTGGTTAAGTAGAAATTTGTTGCTCGGCTGACCCAGCAGGAGTAAACCTATGCCAAAAATGTACGCAGAATGAGCTTTTCAGTGAAGAGCAGAGAGGCACATTTTAGCAAGTTTCACTAGTAAGTTGGGTTCGAAACGCTTTTCAGGCTCAGTACTGGGCCAAAACATGCAGCCCTGATGTCTCTCATGATAGCAGGTGGTTAAGTAGAAATTCGCTGCTCGGCTGACCCAGCAGGAGCAAACTAATGCTAAAAATGTATGCAGAACTAAGCTTTTCAGTGAAGAGCAGCCAGGCACATTTCAGCAAGTTTCACTTGTAAGTGGGGTTGGAAATGCTTTTCAGGCTCAGTAGTGGGCTCAAAAGATGCAGCCGTGATGTCTCTCATGATAGCAGGTGGTTAAGTAGAAATTTGCTGCTCGGCTGACCCAGCAGGAGTAAACCTATGCCAAAAATGTACGCAGAACCAAGCTTTTAAGTGAAGAGCACGTTTCACTTGTAAGTGGGGTTGGAGATGCTTTTCAGGCTCAGTACTGGGCTCAAAAGATGCAGCCCTGATGTCTCTCATGATAGCAGGTGGTTAAGTAGAAATTCACTGCTCGGCTGACCCAGCAGGAGCAAACGTATGCTAAAAATGTATGCAGACCAAGCTTTTCAGTGAAGAGCAGCCAGGCACATTTTAGCACGTTTCACTTGTAAGTGGGGTTGGAAATGCTTTTCAGGCTCAGTACTGGGCTCAAAAGATGCAGCCCTGATGTCTCTCATGATAGCAGGTGGTTAAGTAGAAATTTGCTGCTCGGCTGACCCAGCAGGAGTAAACCTATGCCAAAAATGTACGCAGAATGAGCTTTTCAGTGAAGAGCAGAGAGGCACATTTTAGCAAGTTTCACTAGTAAGTTGGGTTCGAAACGCTTTTCAGGCTCAGTACTGGGCCAAAACATGCAGCCCTGATGTCTCTCATGATAGCAGGTGGTTAATTAGAAATTCGCTGCTCGGCTGACCCAGCAGGAGCAAACGTATGCTAAAAATGTATGCAAAACCAAGCTTTTCAGTAAAGAGCAGAGAGGCACATTTTAGCAAGTTTCACTTGTAAGTGGGCTTGGAAATGCTTTTCAGGCTCAGTACTGGGCTCAAAAGATGAAGCCCTGATGTCTCTCATTGTAGCAGGTGGTTAAGTAGAAATTTACTGCTCGGCTGACCCAGCAGGAGCAAACGTATGCTAAAAATGTTGCAGAACCAAGCTTTTCAGTGAAGAGCAGCCAGACACATTTTAGCAAGTTTCGCTTGTAAGTGGGGTTGGAAATGCTTTTCAGGCTCAGTACTGGGCTCAAGAGATGCAGCCCTGATGTCTCTCATGATAGCAGGTGGTTAAGTAGAAATTCGCTGCTCGGCTGACCCAGCAGGAGCAAACGTATGCTAAAAATGTATGCAAAACCAAGCTTTTCAGTGAAGAGCAGAGAGGCACATTTTAGCAAGTTTCACTTGTAAGTGGGCTTGGAAATGCTTTTCAGGCTCAGTACTGGGCTCAAAAGATGCAGCCCTGATGTCTCTCATGATAGCAGGTGGTTAAGTAGAAATTCGCTGCTCGGCTGACCCAGCAGGAGCAAACGTATGCTAAAAATGTATGCAAAACCAAGCTTTTCAGTGAAGAGCAGCCAGGCACATTTGAGCAAGTTTCACTTGTAAGTGGGGTTGGAAACGCTTTTCAGGCTCAGTACTGGGCTCAAAAGATGCAGCCCTGATGTCTCTCATGATAGCAGGTGGTTAAGTAGAAATTCGCTGCTCGGCTGACCCAGCAGGAGCAAACGTATGCCAAAAATGTACGCAGAATGAGCTTTTCAGTGAAGAGCAGAGAGGCACATTTTAGCAAGTTTCACTTGTAAGTTGGGTTGGAAACGCTTTTCAGGCTCAGTACTGGGCTCAAAACATGCAGCCCTGATGTCTCTTATGATAGCATGTGGTTAATTAGAAATTCGCTGCTCGGCTGACCCAGCAGGAGCAAACGTATGCTAAAAATGTATGCAAAACCAAGCTTTTCAGTGAAGAGCAGCCAGGCACATTTTAGCAAGTTTCACTTGTAAGTGGGGTTGGAAACGCTTTTCAGGCTCAGTACTGGGCTCAAAAGATGCAGCCCTGATGTCTCTCTTGATAGCAGGTGGTTAAGTAGAAATTCGCTGCTCGGCTGACCCAGCAGGAGCAAACGTATGCCAAAAATGTACGCAGAATGAGCTTTTCAGTGAAGAGCAGAGAGGCACATTTTAGCAAGTTTCACTTGTAAGTTGGGTTGGAAACGCTTTTCAGGCTCAGTACTGGGCTCAAAACATGCAGCCCTGATGTCTCTCATGATAGCAGGTGGTTAATTAGAAATACGCTGCTCGGCTGACCCAGCAGGAGCAAACGTATGCTAAAAATGTATGCAAAACCAAGCTTTTCAGTAAAGAGCAGAGAGGCACATTTTAGCAAGTTTCACTTGTAAGTGGGCTTGGAAATGCTTTTCTGGCTCAGTACTGGGCTCAAAAGATGAAGCCCTGATGTCTCTCATTGTAGCAGGTGGTTAAGTAGAAATTTACTGCTCGGCTGACCCAGCAGGAGCAAACGTATGCTAAAAATGTTGCAGAACCAAGCTTTTCAGTGAAGAGCAGAGAGGCACATTTTAGCAAGTTTCACTTGTAAGTGGGGTTGGAAATGCTTTTCAGGCTCAGTACTGGGCTCAAGAGATGCAGCCCTGATGTCTCTCATGATAGCAGGTGGTTAAGTAGAAATTCGCTGCTCGGCTGACCCAGCAGGAGCAAACGTATGCTAAAAATGTATGCAGAACCAAGCTTTTCAGTGAAGAGCAGCCAGGCACATTTTAGCACGTTTCACTTGTAAGTGGGGTTGGAAATGCTTTTCAGGCTCAGTACTGGGCTCAAAAGATGCAGCCCTGATGTCTCTCATGATAGCAGGTGGTTAAGTAGAAATTTGCTGCTCGGCTGACCCAGCAGGAGCAAACCTATGCCAAAAATGTACGCAGAATGAGCTTTTCAGTGAAGAGCAGAGAGGCACATTTTAGCAAGTTTCACTAGTAAGTTGGGTTCGAAACGCTTTTCAGGCTCAGTACTGGGCCAAAACATGCAGCCCTGATGTCTCTCATGATAGCAGGTGGTTAATTAGAAATTCGCTGCTCCGCTGACCCAGCAGGAGCAAACGTATGCTAAAAATGTATGCAAAACCAAGCTTTTCAGTAAAGAGCAGAGAGGCACATTTTAGCAAGTTTCACTAGTAAGTGGGCTTGGAAATGCTTTTCAGGCTCAGTACTGGGCTCAAAAGATGAAGCCCTAATGTCTCTCATTGTAGCAGGTGGTTAAGTAGAAATTCGCTGCTCCGCTGACCCAGCAGGAGCAAACGTATGCTAAAAATTTATGCAAAACCAAGCTTTTCAGTAAAGAGCAGCCAGGCACATTTTAGCAAGTTTCGCTTGTAAGTGGGGTTGGAAATGCTTTTCAGGCTCAGTACTGGGCTCAAGAGATGCAGCCCTGATGTCTCTCATGATAGCAGGTGGTTAAGTAGAAATTCGCTGCTCGGCTGACCCAGCAGGAGCAAACGTATGCTA
Source organism: Lissotriton helveticus (assembly GCF_964261635.1). Classification (NCBI taxonomy): domain Eukaryota; kingdom Metazoa; phylum Chordata; class Amphibia; order Caudata; family Salamandridae; genus Lissotriton; species Lissotriton helveticus. The sequence continues at coordinate 1,208,059 of NW_027611660.1, read as the reverse complement.
AAAATGTATGCAAAACCAAGCTTTTCAGTGAAGAGCAGAGAGGCACATTTTAGCAAGTTTCACTTGTAAGTGGGCTTGGAAATGCTTTTCAGGCTCAGTACTGGGCTCAAAAGATGCAGCCCTGATGTCTCTCATGATAGCAGGTGGTTAAGTAGAAATTCGCTGCTCGGCTGACCCAGCAGGAGCAAACCTATGCTAAAAATGTATGCAAAACCAAGCTTTTCAGTGAAGAGCAGCCAGGCACATTTTAGCAAGTTTCACTTGTAAGTGGGGTTGGAAACGCTTTTCAGGCTCAGTACTGGGCTCAAAAGATGCAGCCCTGATGTCTCTCATGATAGCAGGTGGTTAAGTAGAAATTCGCTGCTCGGCTGACCCAGCAGGAGCAAACGTATGCCGAAAATGTACGCAGAATGAGCTTTTCAGTGAAGAGCAGAGAGGCACATTTTAGCAAGTTTCACTTGTAAGTTGGGTTGGAAACGCTTTTCAGGCTCAGTACTGGGCTCAAAACATGCAGCCCTGATGTCTCTCATGATAGCAGGTGGTTAATTAGAAATACGCTGCTCGGCTGACCCAGCAGGAGCAAACGTATGCTAAAAATGTATGCAAAACCAAGCTTTTCAGTAAAGAGCAGAGAGGCACATTTTAGCAAGTTTCACTTGTAAGTGGGCTTGGAAATGCTTTTCTGGCTCAGTACTGGGCTCAAAAGATGAAGCCCTGATGTCTCTCATTGTAGCAGGTGGTTAAGTAGAAATTTACTGCTCGGCTGACCCAGCAGGAGCAAACGTATGCTAAAAATGTTGCAGAACCAAGCTTTTCAGTGAAGAGCAGAGAGGCACATTTTAGCACGTTTCACTTGTAAGTGGGGTTGGAAATGCTTTTCAGGCTCAGTACTGGGCTCAAAAGATGCAGCCCTGATGTCTCTCATGATAGCAGGTGGTTAAGTAGAAATTCGCTGCTCGGCTGACCCAGCAGGAGCAAACCTATGCCAAAAATGTACGCAGAATGAGCTTTTCAGTGAAGAGCAGAGAGGCACATTTTAGCAAGTTTCACTAGTAAGTTGGGTTCGAAACGCTTTTCAGGCTGAGTACTGGGCTCAAAAGATGCAGCCCTGATGTCTCTCATGATAGCAGGTGGTTAAGTAGAAATTCGCTGCTCGGCTGACCCAGCAGGAGCAAACCTATGCTAAAAATGTATGCAAAACCAAGCTTTTCAGTGAAGAGCAGCCAGGCACATTTTAGCAAGTTTCACTTGTAAGTGGGGTTGGAAACGCTTTTCAGGCTCAGTACTGGGCTCAAAAGATGCAGCCCTGATGTCTCTCATGATAGCAGGTGGTTAAGTAGAAATTCGCTGCTCGGCTGACCCAGCAGGAGCAAACGTATGCCGAAAATGTACGCAGAATGAGCTTTTCAGTGAAGAGCAGAGAGGCACATTTTAGCAAGTTTCACTTGTAAGTTGGGTTGGAAACGCTTTTCAGGCTCAGTACTGGGCTCAAAACATGCAGCCCTGATGTCTCTCATGATAGCAGGTGGTTAATTAGAAATACGCTGCTCGGCTGACCCAGCAGGAGCAAACGTATGCTAAAAATGTATGCAAAACCAAGCTTTTCAGTAAAGAGCAGAGAGGCACATTTTAGCAAGTTTCACTTGTAAGTGGGCTTGGAAATGCTTTTCTGGCTCAGTACTGGGCTCAAAAGATGAAGCCCTGATGTCTCTCATTGTAGCAGGTGGTTAAGTAGAAATGTACTGCTCGGCTGACCCAGCAGGAGCAAACGTATGCTAAAAATGTTGCAGAACCAAGCTTTTCAGTGAAGAGCAGAGAGGCACATTTTAGCACGTTTCACTTGTAAGTGGGGTTGGAAATGCTTTTCAGGCTCAGTACTGGGCTCAAAAGATGCAGCCCTGATGTCTCTCATGATAGCAGGTGGTTAAGTAGAAATTCCCTGCTCGGCTGACCCAGCAGGAGCAAACCTATGCCAAAAATGTACGCAGAATGAGCTTTTCAGTGAAGAGCAGAGAGGCACATTTTAGCAAGTTTCACTAGTAAGTTGGGTTCGAAACGCTTTTCAGGCTCAGTACTGGGCCAAAACATGCAGCCCTGATGTCTCTCATGATAGCAGGTGGTTAAGTAGAAATTCGCTGCTCGGCTGACCCAGCAGGAGCAAACGTATGCTAAAAATGTATTCAGAACTAAGCTTTTCAGTGAAGAGCAGCCAGGCACATTTCAGCAAGTTTCACTTGTAAGTGGGGTTGGAAATGCTTTTCAGGCTCAGTAGTGGGCTCAAAAGATGCAGCCGTGATGTCTCTCATGATAGCAGGTGGTTAAGTAGAAATTTGCTGCTCGGCTGACCCAGCAGGAGTAAACCTATGCCAAAAATGTACGCAGAACCAAGCTTTTAAGTGAAGAGCACGTTTCACTTGTAAGTGGGGTTGGAAATGCTTTTCAGGCTCAGTACTGGGCTCAAAAGATGCAGCCCTGATGTCTCTCATGATAGCAGGTGGTTAAGTAGAAATTCGCTGCTCGGCTGACCCAGCAGGAGCAAACGTATGCTAAAAATGTATGCAGACCAAGCTTTTCAGTGAAGAGCAGCCAGGCACATTTTAGCACGTTTCACTTGTAAGTTCGGTTGGAAATGCTTTTCAGGCTCAGTACTGGGCTCAAAAGATGCAGCCCTGATGTCTCTCATGATAGCAGGTGGTTAAGTAGAAATTTGCTGCTCGGCTGACCCAGCAGGAGTAAACCTATGCCAAAAATGTACGCAGAATGAGCTTTTCAGTGAAGAGCAGAGAGGCACATTTTAGCAAGTTTCACTAGTAAGTTGGGTTCGAAACGCTTTTCAGGCTCAGTACTGGGCCAAAACATGCAGCCCTGATGTCTCTCATGATAGCAGGTGGTTAATTAGAAATTCGCTGCTCGGCTGACCCAGCAGGAGCAAACGTATGCTAAAAATGTATGCAAAACCAAGCTTTTCAGTAAAGAGCAGAGAGGCACATTTTAGCAAGTTTCACTTGTATGTGGGCTTGGAAATGCTTTTCAGGCTCAGTACTGGGCTCAAAAGATGAAGCCCTGATGTCTCTCATTGTAGCAGGTGGTTAAGTAGAAATTTACTGCTCGGCTGACCCAGCAGGAGCAAACGTATGCTAAAAATGTTGCAGAACCAAGCTTTTCAGTGAAGAGCAGCCAGGCACATTTTAGCAAGTTTCGCTTGTAAGTGGGGTTGGAAATGTTTTTCAGGCTCAGTACTGGGCTCAAGAGATGCAGCCCTGATGTCTCTCATGATAGCAGGTGGTTAAGTAGAAATTCGCTGCTCGGCTGACCCAGCAGGAGCAAACGTATGCTAAAAATATATGCAAAACCAAGCTTTTCAGTGAAGAGCAGAGAGGCACATTTTAGCAAGTTTCACTTGTAAGTGGGCTTGGAAATGCTTTTCAGGCTCAGTACTGGGCTCAAAAGATGCAGCCCTGATGTCTCTCATGATAGCAGGTGGTTAAGTAGAAATTCGCTGCTCGGCTGACCCAGCAGGAGCAAACGTATGCTAAAAATGTATGCAAAACCAAGCTTTTCAGTGAAGAGCAGCCAGGCACATTTGAGCAAGTTTCACTTGTAAGTGGGGTTGGAAACGCTTTTCAGGCTCAGTACTGGGCTCAAAAGATGCAGCCCTGATGTCTCTCATGATAGCAGGTGGTTAAGTAGAAATTCGCTGCTCGGCTGACCCAGCAGGAGCAAACGTATGCCAAAAATGTACGCAGAATGAGCTTTTCAGTGAAGAGCAGAGAGGCACATTTTAGCAAGTTTCACTTGTAAGTTGGGTTGGAAACGCTTTTCAGGCTCAGTACTGGGCTCAAAACATGCAGCCCTGATGTCTCTTATGATAGCAGGTGGTTAATTAGAAATTCGCTGCTCGGCTGACCCAGCAGGAGCAAACGTATGCTAAAAATGTATGCAAAACCAAGCTTTTCAGTGAAGAGCAGCCAGGCACATTTTAGCAAGTTTCACTTGTAAGTGGGGTTGGAAACGCTTTTCAGGCTCAGTACTGGGCTCAAAAGATGCAGCCCTGATGTCTCTCTTGATAGCAGGTGGTTAAGTAGAAATTCGCTGCTCGGCTGACCCAGCAGGAGCAAACGTATGCCAAAAATGTACGCAGAATGAGCTTTTCAGTGAAGAGCAGAGAGGCACATTTTAGCAAGTTTCACTTGTAAGTTGGGTTGGAAACGCTTTTCAGGCTCAGTACTGGGCTCAAAACATGCAGCCCTGATGTCTCTCATGATAGCAGGTGGTTAATTAGAAATACGCTGCTCGGCTGACCCAGCAGGAGCAAACGTATGCTAAAAATGTATGCAAAACCAAGCTTTTCAGTAAAGAGCAGAGAGGCACATTTTAGCAAGTTTCACTTGTAAGTGGGCTTGGAAATGCTTTTCTGGCTCAGTACTGGGCTCAAAAGATGAAGCCCTGATGTCTCTCATTGTAGCAGGTGGTTAAGTAGAAATGTACTGCTCGGCTGACCCAGCAGGAGCAAACGTATGCTAAAAATGTTGCAGAACCAAGCTTTTCAGTGAAGAGCAGAGAGGCACATTTTAGCAAGTTTCACTTGTAAGTGGGGTTGGAAATGCTTTTCAGGCTCAGTACTGGGCTCAAGAGATGCAGCCCTGATGTCTCTCATGATAGCAGGTGGTTAAGTAGAAATTCGCTGCTCGGCTGACCCAGCAGGAGCAAACGTATGCTAAAAATGTATGCAGAACCAAGCTTTTCAGTGAAGAGCAGCCAGGCACATTTTAGCACGTTTCACTTGTAAGTGGGGTTGGAAATGCTTTTCAGGCTCAGTACTGGGCTCAAAAGATGCAGCCCTGATGTCTCTCATGATAGCAGGTGGTTAAGTAGAAATTTGCTGCTCGGCTGACCCAGCAGGAGCAAACCTATGCCAAAAATGTACGCAGAATGAGCTTTTCAGTGAAGAGCAGAGAGGCACATTTTAGCAAGTTTCACTAGTAAGTTGGGTTCGAAACGCTTTTCAGGCTCAGTACTGGGCCAAAACATGCAGCCCTGATGTCTCTCATGATAGCAGGTGGTTAATTAGAAATTCGCTGCTCGGCTGACCCAGCAGGAGCAAACGTATGCTAAAAATATATGCAAAACCAGCTTTTCAGTGAAGAGCAGCCAGGCACATTTTAGCAAGTTTCACTTGTAAGTGGGGTTGGAAATGCTTTTCAGGCTCAGTACTGGGCTCAAAAGATGCAGCCCTGATGTCTCTCATGATAGCAGGTGGTTAATTAGAAATTCGCTGCTCGGCTGACCCAGCAGGAGCAAACGTATGCCAAAAATGTATGCAGAACCAAGCTTTTCAGTGAAGAGCAGAGAGGCACATTTTAGCAAGTTTCACTTGTAAGTGGGGTTGGAAACGCTTTTCAGGCTCAGTACTGGGCTCAAAAGATGCAGCCCTGATGTCTCTCATGATAGCAGGTGGTTAAGTAGAAATTTGCTGCTCGGCTGACCCAGCAGGAGCAAACGTATGCTAAAAATGTATGCAGCACCAAGCTTTTCAGTAACGAGCAGAGAGGCACATTTTAGCAAGTTTCACATGTAAGTGGGGTTGGAAACGCTTTTCAGGCTCAGTACTGGGCTCAAAAGATGCAGCCCTGATGTCTCTCATGATAGCAGGTGGTTAAGTAGAAATTCGCTGCTCGGCTGACCCAGCAGGAGCAAACGTATGCCAAAAATGTACGCAAAATGAGCTTTTCAGTGAAGAGCAGAGAGGCACATTTTAGCAAGTTTCACTTGTAAGTTGGGTTGGAAATGCTTTTCAGGCTCAGTACTGGGCTCAAAACATGCAGCCCTGATGTCTCTCATGATAGCAGGTGGTTAATTAGAAATTCGCTGCTCGGCTGACCCAGCAGGAGCAAACGTATGCTAAAAATGTATGCAAAACCAAGCTTTTCAGTGAAGAGCAGCCAGGCACATTTTAGCAAGTTTCACTTGTAAGTGGGGTTGGAACGCTTTTCAGGCTCAGTACTGGGCTCAAAAGATGCAGCCCTGATGTCTCTCATGATAGCAGGTGGTTAAGTAGAAATTCACTGCTCGGCTGACCCAGCAGGAGCAAACGTATGCCAAAAATGTACGCAGAATGAGCTTTTCAGTGAAGAGCAGAGAGGCACATTTTAGCAAGTTTCACTTGTAAGTGGGATTGGAAATGCTTTTCAGGCTCAGTACTGGGCTCAAGAGATGCAGCCCTGATGTCTCTCATGATAGCAGGTGGTTAAGTAGAAATTCGCTGCTCAGCTGACCCAGCAGGAGCAAACGTATGCCAAAAATGTATGCAAAACCAGCTTTTCAGTGAAGAGCAGCCAGGCACATTTTAGCAAGTTTCACTTGTAAGTGGGGTTGGAAATGCTTTTCAGGCTCAGTACTGGGCTCAAAAGATGCAGCCCTGATGTCTCTCATGATAGCAGGTGGTTAATTAGAAATTCGCTGCTCGGCTGACCCAGCAGGAGCAAACGTATGCCAAAAATGTATGCAGAACCAAGCTTTTCAGTGAAGAGCAGAGAGGCACATTTTAGCAAGTTTCACTTGTAAGTGGGGTTGGAAACGCTTTTCAGGCTCAGTACTGGGCTCAAAAGATGCAGCCCTGATGTCTCTCATGATAGCAGGTGGTTAAGTAGAAATTTGCTGCTCGGCTGACCCAGCAGGAGCAAACGTATGCTAAAAATGTATGCAGCACCAAGCTTTTCAGTAAAGAGCAGAGAGGCACATTTTAGCAAGTTTCACTTGTAAGTGGGGTTGGAAACGCTTTTCAGGCTCAGTACTGGGCTCAAAAGATGCAGCCCTGATGTCTCTCATGATAGCAGGTGGTTAAGTAGAAATTCGCTGCTCGGCTGACCCAGCAGGAGCAAACGTATGCCAAAAATGTTGCAGAACCAGCTTTTCAGTGAAGAGCAGCCAGGCACATTTTAGCAAGTCTCACTTGTAAGTGGGGTTGGAAATGCTTTTCAGGGTCAGTACTGGGTTCAAAAGATGCAGCCCTGATGTCTCTCATGATAGCAGGTGGTTAAGTAGAAATTTGCTGCTCGGCTGACCCAGCAGGAGCAAACGTATGCTAAAAATGTATGCAGCACCAAGCTTTTCAGTAAAGAGCAGAGAGGCACATTTTAGCAAGTTTCACTTGTAAGTGGGGTTGGAAACGCTTTTCAGGCTCAGTACTGGGCTCAAAAGATGCAGCCCTGATGTCTCTCATGATAGCAGGTGGTTAAGTAGAAATTCGCTGCTCGGCTGACCCAGCAGGAGCAAACGTATGCCAAAAATGTTGCAGAACCAGCTTTTCAGTGAAGAGCAGCCAGGCACATTTTAGCAAGTCTCACTTGTAAGTTGGGTTGGAAACGCTTTTCAGGCTCAGTACTGGGCTCAAAACATGCAGCCCTGATGTCTCTCATGATAGCAGGTGGTTAATTAGAAATACGCTGCTCGGCTGACCCAGCAGGAGCAAACGTATGCTAAAAAATGTATGCAAAACCAAGCTTTTCAGTAAAGAGCAGAGAGGCACATTTTAGCAAGTTTCACTTGTAAGTGGGCTTGGAAATGCTTTTCAGGCTCAGTACTGGGCTCAAAAGATGAAGCCCTGATGTCTCTCATTGTAGCAGGTGGTTAAGTAGAAATTTACTGCTCGGCTGACCCAGCAGGAGCAAACGTATGCTAAAAATGTTGCAGAACCAAGCTTTTCAGTGAAGAGCAGAGAGGCACATTTTAGCAAGTTTCACTTGTAAGTGGGATTGGAAATGCTTTTCAGGCCCAGTACTGGGCTCAAGAGATGCAGCCCTGATGTCTCTCATGATAGCAGGTGGTTAAGTAGAAATTCGCTGCTCAGCTGACCCAGCAGGAGCAAACGTATGCCAAAAATGTATGCAAAACCAGCTTTTCAGTGAAGAGCAGCCAGGCACATTTTAGCAAATTTCACTTGTAAGTGGGGTTGGAAATGCTTTTCAGGCTCAGTACTGGGCTCAAAAGATGCAGCCCTGATGTCTCTCATGATAGCAGGTGGTTAATTAGAAATTCGCTGCTCGGCTGACCCAGCAGGAGCAAACGTATGCCAAAAATGTATGCAGAACCAAGCTTTTCAGTGAAGAGCAGAGAGGCACATTTTAGCAAGTTTCACCTGTAAGTGGGGTTGGAAACGCTTTTCAGGCTCAGTACTGGGCTCAAAAGATGCAGCCCTGATGTCTCTCATGATAGCAGGTGGTTAAGTAGAAATTTGCTGCTCGGCTGACCCAGCAGGAGCAAACGTATGCTAAAAATGTATGCAGCACCAAGCTTTTCAGTAAAGAGCAGAGAGGCACATTTTAGCAAGTTTCACTTGTAAGTGGGGTTGGAAACGCTTTTCAGGCTCAGTACTGGGCTCAAAAGATGCAGCCCTGATGTCTCTCATGATAGCAGGTGGTTAAGTAGAAATTCGCTGCTCGGCTGACCCAGCAGGAGCAAACGTATGCCAAAAATGTTGCAGAACCAGCTTTTCAGTGAAGAGCAGCCAGGCACATTTTAGCAAGTCTCACTTGTAAGTGGGGTTGGAAATGCTTTTCAGGGTCAGTACTGGGTTCAAAAGATGCAGCCCTGATGTCTCTCATGATAGCAGGTGGTTAAGTAGAAATTTTCTGCTCGGCTGACCCAGCAGGAGCAAACCTATGCCAAAAATGTATGCAGAAACAAGCTTTTCAGTGAAAAGCAGCCAGGCACATTTTAGCAAGTTTCACTTGTAAGTGGAGTTGGAAACGCTTTTCAGGCTCAGTACTGGGCTCAAAAGATGCAGCCCTGATGTCTCTCATGATAGCAGGTGGTTAAGTAGAAATTCGCTGCTCGGCTGACCCAGCAGGAGCAAACGTATGCCAAAAATGTACGCAGAATGAGCTTTTCAGTGAAGAGCAGAGAGGCACATTTTAGCAAGTTTCACTTGTAAGTGGGCTTGGAAATGCTTTTCTGGCTCAGTACTGGGCTCAAAAGATGAAGCCCTGATGTCTCTCATTGTAGCAGGTGGTTAGTAGAAATTTACTGCTCGGCTGACCCAGCAGGAGCAAACGTATGCTAAAAATGTTGCAGAACCAAGCTTTTCAGTGAAGAGCAGAGAGGCACATTTTAGCAAGTTTCACTTGTAAGTGGGGTTGGAAATGCTTTTCAGGCTCAGTACTGGGCTCAAGAGATGCAGCCCTGATGTCTCTCATGATAGCAGGTGGTTAAGTAGAAATTCGCTGCTCGGCTGACCCAGCAGGAGCAAACGTATGCTAAAAATGTATGCAGAACCAAGCTTTTTAGTGAAGAGCAGCCAGGCACATTTTAGCACGTTTCACTTGTAAGTGGGGTTGGAAATGCTTTTCAGGCTCAGTACTGGGCTCAAAAGATGCAGCCCTGATGTCTCTCATGATAGCAGGTGGTTAAGTAGAAATTTGCTGCTCGGCTGACCCAGCAGGAGCAAACCTATGCCAAAAATGTACGCAGAATGAGCTTTTCAGTGAAGAGCAGAGAGGCACATTTTAGCAAGTTTCACTAGTAAGTTGGGTTCGAAACGCTTTTCAGGCTCAGTACTGGGCCAAAACATGCAGCCCTGATGTCTCTCATGATAGCAGGTGGTTAATTAGAAATTCGCTGCTCGGCTGACCCAGCAGGAGCAAACGTATGCTAAAAATGTATGCAAAACCAAGCTTTTCAGTGAAGAGCAGCCAGGCACATTTGAGCAAGTTTCACTTGTAAGTGGGGTTGGAAACGCTTTTCAGGCTCAGTACTGGGCTCAAAAGATGCAGCCCTGATGTCTCTCATGATAGCAGGTGGTTAAGTAGAAATTCGCTGCTCGGCTGACCCAGCAGGAGCAAACGTATGCCAAAAATGTACGCAGAATGAGCTTTTCAGTGAAGAGCAGAGAGGCACATTTTAGCAAGTTTCACTTGTAAGTTGGGTTGGAAACGCTTTTCAGGCTCAGTACTGGGCTCAAAACATGCAGCCCTGATGTCTCTTATGATAGCAGGTGGTTAATTAGAAATTCGCTGCTCGGCTGACCCAACAGGAGCAAACGTATGCCAAAAATGTACACAGAATGAGCTTTTCAGTGAAGAGCAGAGAGGCACATTTTAGCAAGTTTCACTTGTAAGTTGGGTTGGAAACGCTTTTCAGGCTCAGTACTGGGCTCAAAACATGCAGCCCTGATGTCTCTCATGATAGCAGGTGGTTAATTAGAAATACGCTGCTCGGCTGACCCAGCAGAAGCAAACGTATGCTAAAAATGTATGCAAAACCAAGCTTTTCAGTAAAGAGCAGAGAGGCACATTTTAGCAAGTTTCACTTGTAAGTGGGCTTGGAAATGCTTTTCTGGCTCAGTACTGGGCTCAAAAGATGAAGCCCTGATGTCTCTCATTGTAGCAGGTGGTTAAGTAGAAATTTACTGCTCGGCTGACCCAGCAGGAGCAAACGTATGCTAAAAATGTTGCAGAACCAAGCTTTTCAGTGAAGAGCAGAGAGGCACATTTTAGCAAGTTTCACTTGTAAGTGGGGTTGGAAATGCTTTTCAGGCTCAGTACTGGGCTCAAGAGATGCAGCCCTGATGTCTCTCATGATAGCAGGTGGTTAAGTAGAAATTCGCTGCTCGGCTGACCCAGCAGGAGCAAACGTATGCTAAAAATGTATGCAGAACCAAGCTTTTCAGTGAAGAGCAGCCAGGCACATTTTAGCACGTTTCACTTGTAAGTGGGGTTGGAAATGCTTTTCAGGCTCAGTACTGGGCTCAAAAGATGCAGCCCTGATGTCTCTCATGATAGCAGGTGGTTAAGTAGAAATTTGCTGCTCGGCTGACCCAGCAGGAGCAAACCTATGCCAAAAATGTACGCAGAATGAGCTTTTCAGTGAAGATCAGAGAGGCACATTTTAGCAAGTTTCACTAGTAAGTTGGGTTCGAAACGCTTTTCAGGCTCAGTACTGGGCCAAAACATGCAGCCCTGATGTCTCTCATGATAGCAGGTGGTTAATTAGAAATTCGCTGCTCGGCTGACCCAGCAGGAGCAAACGTTTGCTAAAAATGTATGCAAAACCAAGCTTTTCAGTAAAGAGCAGAGAGGCACATTTTAGCAAGTTTCACTTGTAAGTGGGCTTGGAAATGCTTTTCAGGCTCAGTACTGGGCTCAAAAGATGAAGCCCTAATGTCTCTCATTGTAGCAGGTGGTTAAGTAGAAATTTACTGCTCGGCTGACCCAGCAGGAGCAAACGTATGCTAAAAATGTTGCAGAACCAAGCTTTTCAGTGAAGAGCAGCCAGGCACATTTTAGCAAGTTTCGCTTGTAAGTGGGGTTGGAAATGCTTTTCAGGCTCAGTACTGGGTTCAAGAGATGCAGCCCTGATGTCTCTCATGATAGCAGGTGGTTAAGTAGAAATTCGCTGCTCGGCTGACCCAGCAGGACCAAACGTATGCTAAAAATGTATGCAAAACCAAGCTTTTCAGTGAAGAGCAGAGAGGCACATTTTAGCAAGTTTCACTTGTAAGTGGGCTGGAAATGCTTTTCAGGCTCAGTACTGGGCTCAAAAGATGCAGCCCTGATGTCTCTCATGATAGCAGGTGGTTAAGTAGAAATTCGCTGCTCGGCTGACCCAGCAGGAGCAAACCTATGCTAAAAATGTATGCAAAACCAAGCTTTTCAGTGAACAGCAGCCAGGCACATTTTAACAAGTTTCACTTGTAAGTGGGGTTGGAAACGCTTTTCAGGCTCAGTACTGGGCTCAAAAGATGCAGCCCTGATGTCTCTCATGATAGCAGGTGGTTAAGTAGAAATTCGCTGCTCGGCTGACCCAGCAGGAGCAAACGTATGCCAAAAATGTACGCAGAATGAGCTTTTCAGTGAAGAGCAGAGAGGCACATTTTAGCAAGTTTCACTTGTAAGTGGGGTTGGAAATGCTTTTCAGGCTCAGTACTGGGCTCAAGAGATGCAGCCCTGATGTCTCTCATGATAGCAGGTGGTTAAGTAGAAATTCGCTGCTCGGCTGACCCAGCAGGAGCAAACGTATGCTAAAAATGTATGCAGAACCAAGCTTTTCAGTGAAGAGCAGCCAGGCACATTTTAGCACGTTTCACTTGTAAGTGGGGTTGGAAATGCTTTTCAGGCTCAGTACTGGGCTCAAAAGATGCAGCCCTGATGTCTCTCATGATAGCAGGTGGTTAAGTAGAAATTTGCTGCTCGGCTGACCCAGCAGGAGCAAACCTATGCCAAAAATGTACGCAGAATGAGCTTTTCAGTGAAGAGCAGAGAGGCACATTTTAGCAAGTTTCACTAGTAAGTTGGGTTCGAAACGCTTTTCAGGCTCAGTACTGGGCCAAAACATGCAGCCCTGATGTCTCTCATGATAGCAGGTGGTTAATTAGAAATTCGCTGCTCGGCTGACCCAGCAGGAGCAAACGTATGCTAAAAATGTATGCAAAACCAAGCTTTTCAGTGAAGAGCAGCCAGGCACATTTGAGCAAGTTTCACTTGTAAGTGGGGTTGGAAACGCTTTTCAGGCTCAGTACTGGGCTCAAAAGATGCAGCCCTGATGTCTCTCATGATAGCAGGTGGTTAAGTAGAAATTCGCTGCTCGGCTGACCCAGCAGGAGCAAACGTATGCCAAAAATGTACGCAGAATGAGCTTTTCAGTGAAGAGCAGAGAGGCACATTTTAGCAAGTTTCACTTGTAAGTTGGGTTGGAAACGCTTTTCAGGCTCAGTACTGGGCTCAAAACATGCAGCCCTGATGTCTCTTATGATAGCAGGTGGTTAATTAGAAATTCGCTGCTCGGCTGACCCAGCAGGAGCAAACGTATGCTAAAAATGTATGCAAAACAAAGCTTTTCAGTGAAGAGCAGCCAGGCACATTTTAGCAAGTTTCACTTGTAAGTGGGGTTGGAAACGCTTTTCAGGCTCAGTACTGGGCTCAAAAGATGCAGCCCTGATGTCTCTCTTGATAGCAGGTGGTTAAGTAGAAATTCGCTGCTCGGCTGACCCAGCAGGAGCAAACATATGCCAAAAATGTACGCAGAATGAGCTTTTCAGTGAAGAGCAGAGAGGCACATTTTAGCAAGTTTCACTTGTAAGTTGGGTTGGAAACGCTTTTCAGGCTCAGTACTGGGCTCAAAACATGCAGCCCTGATGTCTCTCATGATAGCAGGTGGTTAATTAGAAATACGCTGCTCGGCTGACCCAGCAGGAGCAAATGTATGCTAAAAATGTATGCAAAACCAAGCTTTTCAGTAAAGAGCAGAGAGGCACATTTTAGCAAGTTTCACTTGTAAGTGGGCTTGGAAATGCTTTTCTGGCTCAGTACTGGGCTCAAAAGATGAAGCCCTGATGTCTCTCATTGTAGCAGGTGGTTAAGTAGAAATTTACTGCTCGGCTGACCCAGCAGGAGCAAACGTATGCTAAAAATGTTGCAGAACCAAGCTTTTCAGTGAAGAGCAGAGAGGCACATTTTAGCAAGTTTCACTTGTAAGTGGGGTTGGAAATGCTTTTCAGGCTCAGTACTGGGCTCAAGAGATGCAGCCCTGATGTCTCTCATGATAGCAGGTGGTTAAGTAGAAATTCGCTGCTCGGCTGACCCAGCAGGAGCAAACGTATGCTAAAAATGTATGCAGAACCAAGCTTTTCAGTGAAGAGCACCCAGGCACATTTTAGCACGTTTCACTTGTAAGTGGGGTTGGAAATGCTTTTCAGGCTCAGTACTGGGCTCAAAAGATGCAGCCCTGATGTCTCTCATGATAGCAGGTGGTTAAGTAGAAATTTGCTGCTCGGCTGACCCAGCAGGAGCAAACCTATGCCAAAAATGTACGCAGAATGAGCTTTTCAGTGAAGATCAGAGAGGCACATTTTAGCAAGTTTCACTAGTAAGTTGGGTTCGAAACGCTTTTCAGGCTCAGTACTGGGCCAAAACATGCAGCCCTGATGTCTCTCATGATAGCAGGTGGTTAATTAGAAATTCGCTGCTCGGCTGACCCAGCAGGAGCAAACGTATGCTAAAAATGTATGCAAAACCAAGCTTTTCAGTAAAGAGCAGAGAGGCACATTTTAGCAAGTTTCACTTGTAAGTGGGCTTGGAAATGCTTTTCAGGCTCAGTACTGGGCTCAAAAGATGAAGCCCTAATGTCTCTCATTGTAGCAGGTGGTTAAGTAGAAATTTACTGCTCGGCTGACCCAGCAGGAGCAAACGTATGCTAAAAATGTTGCAGAACCAAGCTTTTCAGTGAAGAGCAGCCAGGCACATTTTAGCAAGTTTCGCTTGTAAGTGGGGTTGGAAATGCTTTTCAGGCTCAGTACTGGGCTCAAGAGATGCAGCCCTGATGTCTCTCATGATAGCAGGTGGTTAAGTAGAAATTCGCTGCTCGGCTGACCCAGCAGGAGCAAACGTATGCTAAAAATGTATGCAAAACCAAGCTTTTCAGTGAAGAGCAGAGAGGCACATTTTAGCAAGTTTCACTTGTAAGTGGGCTTGGAAATGCTTTTCAGGCTCAGTACTGGGCTCAAAAGATGCAGCCCTGATGTCTCTCATGATAGCAGGTGGTTAAGTAGAAATTCGCTGCTCGGCTGACCCAGCAGGAGCAAACCTATGCTAAAAATGTATGCAAAACCAAGCTTTTCAGTGAAGAGCAGCCAGGCACATTTTAGCAAGTTTCACTTGTAAGTGGGGTTGGAAACGCTTTTCAGGCTCAGTACTGGGCTCAAAAGATGCAGCCCTGATGTCTCTCATGATAGCAGGTGGTTAAGTAGAAATTCGCTGCTCGGCTGACCCAGCAGGAGCAAACGTATGCCAAAAATGTACGCAGAATGAGCTTTTCAGTGAAGAGCAGAGAGGCACATTTTAGCAAGTTTCACTTGAAAGTTGGGTTGGAAACGCTTTTCAGGCTCAGTACTGGGCTCAAAACATGCAGCCCTGATGTCTCTCATGATAGCAGGTGGTTAATTAGAAATTCGCTGCTCGGCTGACCCAGCAGGAGCAAACGTATGCTAAAAATGTATGCAAAACCAAGCTTTTCAGTGAAGAGCAGCCAGGCACATTTTAGCAAGTTTCACTTGTAAGTGGGGTTGGAAACGCTTTTCAGGCTCAGTACTGGGCTCAAAAGATGCAGCCCTGATGTCTCTCTTGATAGCAGGTGGTTAAGTAGAAATTCGCTGCTCGGCTGACCCAGCAGGAGCAAACGTATGCCGAAAATGTACGCAGAATGAGCTTTTCAGTGAAGAGCAGAGAGGCACATTTTAGCAAGTTTCACTTGTAAGTTGGGTTGGAAACGCTTTTCAGGCTCAGTACTGGGCTCAAAACATGCAGCCCTGATGTCTCTCATGATAGCAGGTGGTTAATTAGAAATACGCTGCTCGGCTGACCCAGCAGGAACAAACGTATGCTAAAAATGTATGCAAAACCAAGCTTTTCAGTAAAGAGCAGAGAGGCACATTTTAGCAAGTTTCACTTGTAAGTGGGCTTGGAAATGCTTTTCAGGCTCAGTACTGGGCTCAAAAGATGAAGCCCTGATGTCTCTCATTGTAGCAGGTGGTTAAGTAGAAATTTACTGCTCGGCTGACCCAGCAGGAGCAAACGTATGCTAAAAATGTTGCAGAACCAAGCTTTTCAGTGAAGAGCAGAGAGGCACATTTTAGCAAGTTTCACTTGTAAGTGGGGTTGGAAATGCTTTTCAGGCTCAGTACTGGGCTCAAGAGATGCAGCCCTGATGTCTCTCATGATAGCAGGTGGTTAAGTAGAAATTCGCTGCTCGGCTGACCCAGCAGGAGCAAACGTATGCCAAAAATGTATGCCAAAACCAGCTTTTCAGTGAAGAGCAGCCAGGCACATTTTAGCAAGTTTCACTTGTAAGTGGGGTTGGAAATGCTTTTCAGGCTCAGTACTGGGCTCAAAAGATGCAGCCCTGATGTCTCTCATGATAGCAGGTGGTTAATTAGAAATTCGCTGCTCGGCTGACCCAGCAGGAGCAAACGTATGCCAAAAATGTATGCAGAACCAAGCTTTTCAGTGAAGAGCAGAGAGGCACATTTTAGCAAGTTTCACTTGTAAGTGGGGTTGGAAACGCTTTTCAGGCTCAGTACTGGGCTCAAAAGATGCAGCCCTGATGTCTCTCATGATAGCAGGTGGTTAAGTAGAAATTTGCTGCTCGGCTGACCCAGCAGGAGCAAACGTATGCTAAAAATGTATGCAGCACCAAGCTTTTCAGTAACGAGCAGAGAGGCACATTTTAGCAAGTTTCACTTGTAAGTGGGGTTGGAAACGCTTTTCAGGCTCAGTACTGGGCTCAAAAGATGCAGCCCTGATGTCTCTCATGATAGCAGGTGGTTAAGTAGAAATTCGCTGCTCGGCTGACCCAGCAGGAGCAAACGTATGCCAAAAATGTACGCAAAATGAGCTTTTCAGTGAAGAGCAGAGAGGCACATTTTAGCAAGTTTCACTTGTAAGTTGGGTTGGAAACGCTTTTCAGGCTCAGTACTGGGCTCAAAACATGCAGCCCTGATGTCTCTCATGATAGCAGGTGGTTAATTAGAAATTCGCTGCTCGGCTGACCCAGCAGGAGCAAACATATGCTAAAAATGTATGCAAAACCAAGCTTTTCAGTGAAGAGCAGCCAGGCACATTTTAGCAAGTTTCACTTGTAAGTGTGGTTGGAAACGCTTTTCAGGCTCAGTACTGGGCTCAAAAGATGCAGCCCTGATGTCTCTCATGATAGCAGGTGGTTAAGTAGAAATTCGCTGCTCGGCTGAACCAGCAGGAGCAAACGTATGCCAAAAATGTACGCAGAATGAGCTTTTCAGTGAAGAGCAGAGAGGCACATTTTAGCAAGTTTCACTTGTAAATTGGGTTGGAAACGCTTTTCAGGCTCAGTACTGGGCTCAAAACATGCAGCCCTGATGTCTCTCATGATAGCAGGTGGTTAATTAGAAATACGCTGCTCGGCTGACCCAGCAGGAGCAAACGTATGCTAAAAAATGTATGCAAAACCAAGCTTTTCAGTAAAGAGCAGAGAGGCACATTTTAGCAAGTTTCACTTGTAAGTGGGCTTGGAAATGCTTTTCAGGCTCAGTACTGGGCTCAAAAGATGAAGCCCTGATGTCTCTCATTGTAGCAGGTGGTTAAGTAGAAATTTACTGCTCAGCTGACCCAGCAGGAGCAAACGTATGCTAAAAATGTTGCAGAATTAAGCTTTTCAGTGAAGAGCAGAGAGGCACATTTTAGCAAGTTTCACTTGTAAGTGGGGTTGGAAATGCTTTTCAGGCTCAGTACTGGGCTCAAGAGATGCAGCCCTGATGTCTCTCATGATAGCAGGTGGTTAAGTAGAAATTCGCTGCTCAGCTGACCCAGCAGGAGCAAAAGTATGCCAAAAACGTATGCAAAACCAGCTTTTCAGTGAAGAGCAGCCAGGCACATTTTAGCAAGTTTCACTTGTAAGTGGGGTTGGAAATGCTTTTCAGGCTCAGTACTGGGCTCAAAAGATGCAGCCCTGATGTCTCTCATGATAGCAGGTGGTTAATTAGAAATTCGCTGCTCGGCTGACCCAGCAGGAGCAAACGTATGCCAAAAATGTATGCAAAACCAGCTTTTCAGTGAAGAGCAGCCGGGCACATTTTAGCAAGTTTCACTTGTAAGTGGGTTTGGAAACGCTTTTCAGGCTCAGTACTGGGCTCAAAACATGCAGCCCTGATGTCTCTCATGATAGCAGGTGGTTAATTAGAAATTCGCTGCTCGGCTGACCCAGCAGGAGCAAACGTATGCTAAAAATGTATGCAAAACCAAGCTTTTCAGTGAAGAGCAGCCAGTCACATTTTAGCAAGTTTCACTTGTAAGTGGGGTTGGAAATGCTTTTCAGGCTCAAGTACTGGGCTCAAAAGATGCTGATGTCTCTCATGATAGCAGGTAGAAATTCGTGGCTCGGCTGACCCAGCAGGAGCAAACGTATGCCAAAAGTATGCAGAACCTAGCTTTTCAGTGAAGAGCAGGAGAGGCACATTTTAGCAAGTTTCACTTGTAAGTGGGGTTGGAACGCTTTTCAGGCTCAGTACTGGGCTCAAAAGATGCAGCCCTGATGTCTCTCATGATAGCAGGTGGTTAAGTAGAAATTTGCTGCTCGACTGACCCAGCAGGAGCAAACGTATGCTAAAAATGTATGCAGAATCAAGCTTTTCAGTAAAGAGCAGAGAGGCTCATTTTAGCAAGTTTCACTTGTAAGTGGGGTTGGAAACGCTTTTCAGGCTCAGTACTGGGCTCAAAAGATGCAGCCCTGATGTCTCTCATGATAGCAGGTGGTTAAGTAGAAATTCGCTGCTCGGCTGACCCAGCAGGAGCAAACGTATGCCAAAAATGTTGCAGAACCAGCTTTTCAGTGAAGAGCAGCCAGGCACATTTTAGCAAGTTTCACTTGTAAGTGGGGTTGGAAATGCTTTTCAGGCTCAGTACTGGGCTCAAAAGATGCAACCCTGATGTCTCTCATGATAGCAGGTGGTTAAGTAGAAATTTTCTGCTCGGCTGACCCAGCAGGAGCAAACCTATGCCAAAAATGTAGGCAGAAACAAGCTTTCAAGTGAAGAGCAGCCAGGCACATTTTAGCAAGTTTCACTTGTAAGTGGGCTTGGAAATGCTTTTCAGGCTCAGTACTGGGCTCAAGAGATGCATCCCTGATGTCTCTCATGATAGCAGGTGGTTAAGTAGAAATTCGCTGCTCGGCTGACCCAGCAGGAGCAAACGTATGCCAAAAATGTACGCAGAATGAGCTTTTCAGTGAAGAGCAGAGAGGCACATTTTAGCAAGTTTCACTTGTAAGTTGGGTTGGAAACGCTTTTCAGGCTCAGTACTGGGCTCAAAACATGCAGCCCTGATGTCTCTCATGATAGCAGGTGGTTAATTAGAAATACGCTGCTCGGCTGACCCAGCAGGAGCAAACGTATGCTAAAAATGTATGCAAAACCAAGCTTTTCAGTAAAGAGCAGAGAGGCACATTTTAGCAAGTTTCACTTGTAAGTGGAGTTGGAAATGCTTTTCAGGCTCAGTACTGGGCTCAAGAGATGCAGCCCTGATGTCTCTCATGATAGCAGGTGGTTAAGTAGAAATTCGCTGTTCAGCTGACCCAGCAGGAGCAAACGTATGCCAAAAATGTATGCAAAACCAGCTTTTCAGTGAAGAGCAGCCAGGCACATTTTAGCAAGTTTCACTTGTAAGTGGGGTTGGAAATGCTTTTCAGGCTCAGTACTGGGCTCAAAAGATGCAGCCCTGATGTCTCTCATGATAGCAGGTGGTTAATCAGAAATTCGCTGCTCGGCTGACCCAGCAGGAGCAAACGTATGCCAAAAATGTATGCAGAACCAAGCTTTTCAGTGAAGAGCAGAGAGGCACATTTTAGCAAGTTTCACTTGTAAGTGGGGTTGGAAACGCTTTTCAGGCTCAGTACTGGGCTCAAAAGATGCAGCCCTGATGTCTCTCATGATAGCAGGTGGTTAAGTAGAAATTTGCTGCTCGGCTGACCCAGCAGGAGCAAACGTATGCTAAAAATGTATGCAGCACCAAGCTTTTCAGTGAAGAGCAGAGAGGCACATTTTAGCAAGTTTCACTTGTAAGTGGGGTTGGAAACGCTTTTCAGGCTCAGTACTGGGCTCAAAAGATGCAGCCCTGATGTCTCTCATGATAGCAGGTGGTTAAGTAGAAATTTGCTGCTCGGCTGACCCAGCAGGAGCAAATGTATGCTAAAAATGTATGCAGCACCAAGCTTTTCAGTAAAGAGCAGAGAGGCACATTTTAGCAAGTTTCACTTGTAAGTGGGGTTGGAAACGCTTTTCAGGCTCAGTACTGGGCTCAAAAGATGCAGCCCTGATGTCTCTCATGATAGCAGGTGGTTAAGTAGAAATTCGCTGCTCGGCTGACCCAGCAGGAGCAAACGTATGCCAAAAATGTACGCAGAATGAGCTTTTCAGTGAAGAGCAGAGAGGCACATTTTAGCAAGTTTCACTTGTAAGTTGGGTTGGAAACGCTTTTCAGGCTCAGTACTGGGCTCAAAACATGCAGCCCTGATGTCTCTCATGATAGCAGGTGGTTAATTAGAAATTCGCTGCTCAGCTGACCCAGCAGGAGCAAACGTATGCTAAAAATGTATGCAAAACCAAGCTTTTCAGTGAAGAGCAGCCAGGCACATTTTAGCAAGTTTCACTTGTAAGTGGGGTTGGAAACGCTTTTCAGGCTCAGTACTGGGCTCAAAAGATGCAGCCCTGATGTCTCTCATGATGGCAGGTGGTTAAGTAGAAATTCGCTGCTCGGCTGACCCAGCAGGAGCAAACGTATGCCAAAAATGTACGCAGAATGAGCTTTTCAGTGAAGAGCAGAGAGGCACATTTTAGCAAGTTTCACTTGTAAGTTGGGTTGGAAACGCTTTTCAGGCTCAGTACTGGGCTCAAAAAATGCAGCCCTGATGTCTCTCATGATAGCAGGTGGTTAATTAGAAATACGCTGCTCGGCTGACCCAGCAGGAGCAAACGTTTGCTAAAAAATGTATGCAAAACCAAGCTTTTCAGTAAAGAGCAGAGAGGCACATTTTAGCAAGTTTCACTTGTAAGTGGGGTTGGAAACGCTTTTCAGGCTCAGTACTGGGCTCAAAAGATGCAGCCCTGATGTCTCTCATGATAGCAGGTGGTTAAGTAGAAATTTGCTGCTCGGCTGACCCAGCAGGAGCAAACGTATGCTAAAAATGTATGCAGCACCAAGCTTTTCAGTAAAGAGCAGAGAGGCACATTTTAGCAAGTTTCACTTGTAAGTGGGGTTGGAAACGCTTTTCAGGCTCAGTACTGGGCTCAAAAGATGCAGCCCTGATGTCTCTCATGATAGCAGGTGGTTAAGTAGAAATTCGCTGCTCGGCTGACCCAGCAGGAGCAAACGTATGCCAAAAATGTTGCAGAACCAGCTTTTCAGTGAAGAGCAGCCAGGCACATTTTAGCAAGTCTCACTTGTAAGTGGGGTTGGAAATGCTTTTCAGGGTCAGTACTGGGTTCAAAAGATGCAGCCCTGATGCCTCTCATGAAAGCAGGTGGTTAAGTAGAAATTTGCTGCTCGGCTGACCCAGCAGGAGCAAACGTATGCTAAAAATGTATGCAGCACCAAGCTTTTCAGTAAAGAGCAGAGAGGCACATTATAGCAAGTTTCACTTGTAAGTGGGGTTGGAAACGCTTTTCAGGCTCAGTACTGGGCTCAAAAGATGCAGCCCTGATGTCTCTCATGATAGCAGGTGGTTAAGTAGAAATTCGCTGCTCGGCTGACCCAGCAGGAGCAAACGTATGCCAAAAATGTTGCAGAACCAGCTTTTCAGTGAAGAGCAGCCAGGCACATTTTAGCAAGTCTCACTTGTAAGTGGGGTTGGAAATGCTTTTCAGGGTCAGTACTGGGTTCAAAAGATGCAGCCCTGATGTCTCTCATGAAAGCAGGTGGTTAAGTAGAAATTTTCTGCTCGGCTGACCCAGCAGGAGCAAACCTATGCCAAAAATGTATGCAAAACTAAGCTTTTCAGTAAAGAGCAGAGAGGCACATTTTAGCAAGTTTCACTTGTAAGTGGGGTTTGAAACGCTTTTCAGGCTCAGTACTGGGCTCAAAAGATGCAGCCCTGATGTCTCTCATGATAGCAGGTGGTTAAGTAGAAATTTGCTGCTCGGCTGACCCAGCAGGAGCAAACGTATGCTAAAAATGTATGCAGCACCAAGCTTTTCAGTAAAGAGCAGAGAGGCACATTTTAGCAAGTTTCACTTGTAAGTGGGGTTGGAAACGCTTTTCAGGCTCAGTACTGGGCTCAAAAGATGCAGCCCTGATGTCTCCCATGATAGCAGGTGGTTAAGTAGAAATTCGCTGCTCGGCTGACCCAGCAGGAGCAAACGTATGCTAAAAAATGTATGCAAAACCAAGCTTTTCAGTAAAGAGCAGAGAGGCACATTTTAGCAAGTTTCACTTGTAAGTGGGCTTGGAAATGCTTTTCAGGCTCAGTACTGGGCTCAAAAGATGAAGCCCTGATGTCTCTCATTGTAGCAGGTGGTTAAGTAGAAATTTACTGCTCGGCTGACCCAGCAGGAGCAAACGTATGCTAAAAATGTTGCAGAACCAAGCTTTTCAGTGAAGAGCAGAGAGGCACATTTTAGCAAGTTTCACTTGTAAGTGGGGTTGGAAATGCTTTTCAGGCTCAGTACTGGGCTCAAGAGATGCAGCCCTGATGTCTCTCATGATAGCAGGTGGTTAAGTAGAAATTCACTGCTCAGCTGACCCAGCAGGAGCAAACGTATGCCAAAAATGTATGCAAAACCAGCTTTTCAGTGGAGAGCAGCCAGGCACATTTTAGCAACTTTCACTTGTAAGTGGGGTTGGAAATGCATTTCAGGCTCAGTACTGGGCTCAAAAGATGCAGCCCTGATGTCTCTCATGATAGCAGGTGGTTAATTAGAAATTCGCTGCTCGGCTGACCCAGCAGGAGCAAACGTATGCCAAAAATGTATGCAGAACCAAGCTTTTCAGTGAAGAGCAGAGAGGCACATTTTAGCAAGTTTCACTTGTAAGTGGGGTTGGAAACGCTTTTCAGGCTCAGTACTGGGCTCAAAAGATGCAGCCCTGATGTCTCTCATGATAGCAGGTGGTTAAGTAGAAATTTGCTGCTCGGCTGACCCAGTAGGAGCAAACGTATGCTAAAAATGTATGCAGCACCAAGCTTTTCAGTAAAGAGCAGAGAGGCACATTTTAGCAAGTTTCACTTGTAAGTGGGGTTGGAAATGCTTTTCAGGCTCAGTACTGGGCTCAAAAGATGCAGCCCTGATGTCTCTCATGATAGCAGGTGGTTAAGTAGAAATTCGCTGCTCGGCTGACCCAGCAGGAGCAAACGTATGCCAAAAATGTTGCAGAACCAGCTTTTCAGTGAAGAGCAGCCAGGCACATTTTAGCAAGTCTCACTTGTAAGTGGGGTTGGAAATGCTTTTCAGGGTCAGTACTGGGTTCAAAAGATGCAGCCCTGATGTCTCTCATGAAAGCAGGTGGTTAAGTAGAAATTTGCTGCTCGGCTGACCCAGCAGGAGCAAACGTATGCTAAAAATGTATGCAGCACCAAGCTTTTCAGTAAAGAGCAGAGAGGCACATTTTAGCAAGTTTCACTTGTAAGTGGGGTTGGAAACGCTTTTCAGGCTCAGTACTGGGCTCAAAAGATGCAGCCCTGATGTCTCTCATGATAGCAGGTGGTTAAGTAGAAATTCGCTGCTCGGCTGACCCAGCAGGAGCAAACGTATGCCAAAAATGTTGCAGAACCAGCTTTTCAGTGAAGAGCAGCCAGGCACATTTTAGCAAGTCTCACTTGTAAGTGGGGTTGGAAATGCTTTTCAGGGTCAGTACTGGGTTCAAAAGATGCAGCCCTGATGTCTCTCATGAAAGCAGGTGGTTAAGTAGAAATTTTCTGCTCGGCTGACCCAGCAGGAGCAAACCTATGCCAAAAATGTATGCAAAACCAAGCTTTTCAGTAAAGAGCAGAGAGGCACATTTTAGCAAGTTTCACTTGTAAGTGGGGTTGGAAATGCTTTTCAGGCTCAGTACTGGGCTCAAGAGATGCAGCCCTGATGTCTCTCATGATAGCAGGTGGTTAAGTAGAAATTCGCTGCTTGGCTGACCCAGCAGGAGCAAACGTATGCCAAAAATGTACGCAGAATGAGCTTTTCAGTGAAGAGCAGAGAGGCACATTTTAGCAAGTTTCACTTGTAAGTTGGGTTGGAAACGCTTTTCAGGCTCAGTACTGGGCTCAAAACATGCAGCCCTGATGTCTCTCATGATAGCAGGTGGTTAATTAGAAATACGCTGCTCGGCTGACCCAGCAGGAGCAAACGTATGCTAAAAAATGTATGCAAAACCAAGCTTTTCAGTAAAGAGCAGAGAGGCACATTTTAGCAAGTTTCACTTGTAAGTGGGCTTGGAAATGCTTTTCAGGCTCAGTACTGGGCTCAAAAGATGAAGCCCTGATGTCTCTCATTGTAGCAGGTGGTTAAGTAGAAATTTACTGCTCGGCTGACCCAGCAGGAGCAAACGTATGCTAAAAATGTTGCAGAACCAAGCTTTTCAGTGAAGAGCAGAGAGGCACATTTTAGCAAGTTTCACTTGTAAGTGGGGTTGGAAATGCTTTTCAGGCTCAGTACTGGGCTCAAGAGATGCAGCCCTGATGTCTCTCATGATAGCAGGTGGTTAAGTAGAAATTCGCTGCTCAGCTGACCCAGCAGGAGCAAACGTATGCCAAAAATGTATGCAAAACCAGCTTTTCAGTGAAGAGCAGCCAGGCACATTTTAGCAACTTTCACTTGTAAGTGGGGTTGGAAATGCTTTTCAGGCTCAGTACTGGGCTCAAAAGATGCTTCCCTGATGTCTCTCATGATAGCAGGTGGTTAATTAGAAATTCGCTGCTCGGCTGACCCAGCAGGAGCAAACGTATGCCAAAAATGTATGCAGAACCAAGCTTTTCAGTGAAGAGCAGAGAGGCACATTTTAGCAAGTTTCACTTGTAAGTGGGGTTGGAAACGCTTTTCAGGCTCAGTACTGGGCTCAAAAGATGCAGCCCTGATGTCTCTCATGATAGCAGGTGGTTAAGTAGAAATTTGCTGCTCGGCTGACCCAGCAGGAGCAAACGTATGCTAAAAATGTATGCAGCACCAAGCTTTTCAGTAAAGAGCAGAGAGGCACATTTTAGCAAGTTTCACTTGTAAGTGGGGTTGGAAACGCTTTTCAGGCTCAGTACTGGGCTCAAAAGATGCAGCCCTGATGTCTCTCATGATAGCAGGTGGTTAAGTAGAAATTCGCTGCTCGGCTGACCCAGCAGGAGCAAACGTATGCCAAAAATGTTGCAGAACCAGCTTTTCAGTGAAGAGCAGCCAGGCACATTTTAGCAAGTCTCACTTGTAAGTGGGGTTGGAAATGCTTTTCAGGGTCAGTACTGGGTTCAAAAGATGCAGCCCTGATGTCTCTCATGAAAGCAGGTGGTTAAGTAGAAATTTGCTGCTCGGCTGACCCAGCAGGAGCAAACGTATGCTAAAAATGTATGCAGCACCAAGCTTTTCAGTAAAGAGCAGAGAGGCACATTTTAGCAAGTTTCACTTGTAAGTGGGGTTGGAAACGCTTTTCAGTCTCAGTACTGGGCTCAAAAGATGCAGCCCTGATGTCTCTCATGATAGCAGGTGGTTAAGTAGAAATTCGCTGCTCGGCTGACCCAGCAGGAGCAAACGTATGCCAAAAATGTTGCAGAACCAGCTTTTCAGTGAAGAGCAGCCAGGCACATTTTAGCAAGTCTCATTTGTAAGTGGGGTTGGAAATGCTTTTCAGGGTCAGTACTGGGTTCAAAAGATGCAGCCCTGATGTCTCTCATGAAAGCAGGTGGTTAAGTAAAAATTTTCTGCTCGGCTGACCCAGCAGGAGCAAACCTATGCCAAAAATGTATGCAAAACCAAGCTTTTCAGTAAAGAGCAGAGAGGCACATTTTAGCAAGTTTCACTTGTAAGTGGGGTTGGAAACGCTTTTCAGGCTCAGTACTGGGCTCAAAAGATGCAGCCCTGATGTCTCTCATGATAGCAGTTGGTTAAGTAGAAATTTGCTGCTCGGCTGACCCAGCAGGAGCAAACGTATGCTAAAAAATGTATGCAAAACCAAGCTTTTCAGTAAAGAGCAGAGAGGCACATTTTAGCAAGTTTCACTTGTAAGTGGGCTTGGAAATGCTTTTCAGGCTCAGTACTGGGCTCAAAAGATGAAGCCCTGATGTCTCTCATTGTAGCAGGTGGTTAAGTAGAAATTTACTGCTCGGCTGACCCAGCAGGAGCAAACGTATGCTAAAAATGTTGCAGAACCAAGCTTTTCAGTGAAGAGCAGAGTGGCACATTTTAGCAAGTTTCACTTGTAAGTGGGGTTGGAAATGCTTTTCAGGCTCAGTACTGGGCTCAAGAGATGCAGCCCTGATGTCTCTCATGATAGCAGGTGGTTAAGTAGAAATTCGCTGCTCAGCTGACCCAGCAGGAGCAAACGTATGCCAAAAATGTATGCAAAACCAGCTTTTCAGTGGAGAGCAGCCAGGCACATTTTAGCAACTTTCACTTGTAAGTGGGGTTGGAAATGCTTTTCAGGCTCAGTACTGGGCTCAAAAGATGCAGCCCTGATGTCTCTCATGATAGCAGGTGGTTAATTAGAAATTCGCTGCTCGGCTGACCCAGCAGGAGCAAACGTATGCCAAAAATGTATGCAGAACCAAGCTTTTCAGTGAAGAGCAGAGAGGCACATTTTAGCAAGTTTCACTTGTAAGTGGGGTTGGAAACGCTTTTCAGGCTCAGTACTGGGCTCAAAAGATGCAGCCCTGATGTCTCTCATGATAGCAGGTGGTTAAGTAGAAATTTGCTGCTCGGCTGACCCAGTAGGAGCAAACGTATGCTAAAAATGTATGCAGCACCAAGCTTTTCAGTAAAGAGCAGAGAGGCACATTTTAGCAAGTTTCACTTGTAAGTGGGGTTGGAAACGCTTTTCAGGCTCAGTACTGGGCTCAAAAGATGCAGCCCTGATGTCTCTCATGATAGCAGGTGGTTAAGTAGAAATTCGCTGCTCGGCTGACCCAGCAGGAGCAAACGTATGCCAAAAATGTTGCAGAACCAGCTTTTCAGTGAAGAGCAGCCAGGCACATTTTAGCAAGTCTCACTTGTAAGTGGGGTTGGAAATGCTTTTCAGGGTCAGTACTGGGTTCAAAAGATGCAGCCCTGATGTCTCTCATGAAAGCAGGTGGTTAAGTAGAAATTTGCTGCTCGGCTGACCCAGCAGGAGCAAACGTATGCTAAAAATGTATGCAGCACCAAGCTTTTCAGTAAAGAGCAGAGAGGCACATTTTAGCAAGTTTCACTTGTAAGTGGGGTTGGAAACGCTTTTCAGGCTCAGTACTGGGCTCAAAAGATGCAGCCCTGATGTCTCTCATGATAGCAGGTGGTTAAGTAGAAATTCGCTGCTCGGCTGACCCAGCAGGAGCAAACGTATGCCAAAAATGTTGCAGAACCAGCTTTTCAGTGAAGAGCAGCCAGGCACATTTTAGCAAGTCTCACTTGTAAGTGGGGTTGGAAATGCTTTTCAGGGTCAGTACTGGGTTCAAAAGATGCAGCCCTGATGTCTCTCATGAAAGCAGGTGGTTAAGTAGAAATTTTTTGCTCGGCTGACCCAGCAGGAGCAAACCTATGCCAAAAATGTATGCAAAACCAAGCTTTTCAGTAAAGAGCAGAGAGGCACATTTTAGCAAGTTTCACTTGTAAGTGGGGTTGGAAATGCTTTTCAGGCTCAGTACTGGGCTCAAGAGATGCAGCCCTGATGTCTCTCATGATAGCAGGTGGTTAAGTAGAAATTCGCTGCTTGGCTGACCCAGCAGGAGCAAACGTATGCCAAAAATGTACGCAGAATGAGCTTTTCAGTGAAGAGCAGCCAGGCACATTTTAGCAACTTTCACTTGTAAGTGGGGTTGGAAATGCTTTTCAGGCTCAGTACTGGGCTCAAAAGATGCAGCCCTGATGTCTCTCATGATAGCAGGTGGTTAATTAGAAATTCGCTGCTCGGCTGACCCAGCAGGAGCAAACCTATGCCAAAAATGTATGCAGAACCAAGCTTTTCAGTGAAGAGCAGAGAGGCACATTTTAGCAAGTTTCACTTGTAAGTGGGGTTGGAAACGCTTTTCAGGCTCAGTACTGGGCTCAAAAGATGCAGCCCTGATGTCTCTCATGATAGCAGGTGGTTAAGTAGAAATTTGCTGCTCGGCTGACCCAGTAGGAGCAAACGTATGCTAAAAATGTATGCAGCACCAAGCTTTTCAGTAAAGAGCAGAGAGGCACATTTTAGCAAGTTTCACTTGTAAGTGGGGTTGGAAACGCTTTTCAGGCTCAGTACTGGGCTCAAAAGATGCAGCCCTGATGTCTCTCATGATAGCAGGTGGTCAAGTAGAAATTCGCTGCTCGGCTGACCCAGCAGGAGCAAACGTATGCCAAAAATGTTGAAGAACCAGCTTTTCAGTGAAGAGCAGCCAGGCACATTTTAGCAAGTCTCACTTGTAAGTGGGGTTGGAAATGCTTTTCAGGGTCAGTACTGGGTTCAAAAGATGCAGCCCTGATGTCTCTCATGAAAGCAGGTGGTTAAGTAGAAATTTGCTGCTCGGCTGACCCAGCATGAGCAAACGTATGCTAAAAATGTATGCAGCACCAAGCTTTTCAGTAAAGAGCAGAGAGGCACATTTTAGCAAGTTTCACTTGTAAGTGGGGTTGGAAACGCTTTTCAGGCTCAGTAATGGGCTCAAAAGATGCAGCCCTGATGTCTCTCATGATAGCAGGTGGTTAAGTAGAAATTCGCTGCTCGACTGACCCAGCAGGAGCAAACGTATGCCAAAAATGTTGCAGAACCAGCTTTTCAGTGAAGAGCAGCCAGGCACATTTTAGCAAGTCTCACTTGTAAGTGGGGTTGGAAATGCTTTTCAGGGTCAGTACTGGGTTCAAAAGATGCAGCCCTGATGTCTCTCATGAAAGCAGGTGGTTAAGTAGAAATGTTCTGCTCGGCTGACCCAGCAGGAGCAAACCTATGCCAAAAATGTATGCAAAACCAAGCTTTTCAGTAAAGAGCAGAGAGGCACATTTTAGCAAGTTTCACTTGTAAGTGGGGTTGGAAATGCTTTTCAGGCTCAGTACTGGGCTCAAGAGATGCAGCCCTGATGTCTCTCATGATAGCAGGTGGTTAAGTAGAAATTCGCTGCTTGGCTGACCCAGCAGGAGCAAACGTATGCCAAAAATGTACGCAGAATGAGCTTTTCAGTGAAGAGCAGAGAGGCACATTTTAGCAAGTTTCACTTGTAAGTGGGCTTGGAAACGCTTTTCAGGCTCAGTACTGGGCTCAAAACATGCAGCCCTGATGTCTCTCATGATAGCAGGTGGTTAATTAGAAATTCGCTGCTCGGCTGACCCAGCAGGAGCAAACGTATGCTAAAAATGTATGCAAAACCAAGCTTTTCAGTGAAGAGCAGCCAGGCACATTTTAGCAAGTTTCACTTGTAAGTGGGGTTGGAAACGCTTTTCAGGCTCAGTACTGGGCTCAAAACATGCAGCCCTGATGTCTCTCATGATAGCAGGTGGTTAAGTAGAAATTCGCTGCTCGGCTGACCCAGCAGGAGCAAACGTATGCCAAAAATGTATGCAGAACCAAGCTTTTCAGTAAAGAGCAGAGAGGCACATTTTAGCAAGTTTCACTTGTAAGTGGGGTTGGAAACACTTTTCAGGCTCAGTACTGGGCTCAAAACATGCAGCCCTGATGTCTCTCATGATAGCAGGTGGTTAATTAGAAATTCGCTGCTCGGCTGACCCAGCAGGAGCAAACGTATGCTAAAAATGTATGCAAAACCAAGCTTTTCAGTAAAAAGCAGAGAGGCACATTTTAGCAAGTTTCACTTGTAAGTGGGCTTGGAAACGCTTTTCAGGCTCAGTACTGGGCTCAAAAGATGCAGCCCTGATGTCTCTCATGATAGCAGGTGGTTAATTAGAAATTCGCTGCTCGGCTGACCCAGCAGGAGCAAACGTATGCTAAAAATGTATGCAAAACCAAGCTTTTCAGTGAAGAGCAGCCAGTCACATTTTAGCAAGTTTCACTTGTAAGTGGGGTTGGAAATGCTTTTCAGGCTCAAGTACTGGGCTCAAAAGATGCTGATGTCTCTCATGATAGCAGGTAGAAATTCGCGGCTCGGCTGACCCAGCAGGAGCAAACGTATGCCAAAAGTATGCAGAACCTAGCTTTTCAGTGAAGAGCAGGAGAGGCACATTTTAGCAAGTTTCACTTGTAAGTGGGGTTGGAACGCTTTTCAGGCTCAGTACTGGGCTCAAAAGATGCAGCCCTGATGTCTCTCATGATAGCATGTGGTTAAGTAGAAATTTGCTGCTCGACTGACCCAGCAGGAGCAAACGTATGCTAAAAATTTATGCAGAATCAAGCTTTTCAGTAAAGAGCAGAGAGGCACATTTTAGCAAGTTTCACTTGTAAGTGGGGTTGGAAACCCTTTTCAGGCTCAGTACTGGGCTCAAAAGATGCAGCCCTGATGTCTCTCATGATAGCAGGTGGTTAAGTAGAAATTCGCTGCTCGGCTGACCCAGCAGGAGCAAACGTATGCCAAAAATGTTGCAGAACCAGCTTTTCAGTGAAGAGCAGCCAGGCACATTTTAGCAAGTTTCACTTGTAAGTGGGGTTGGAAATGCTTTTCAGGCTCAGTACTGGGCTCAAAAGATGCAACCCTGATGTCTCTCATGATAGCAGGTGATTAAGTAGAAATTTTCTGCTCGGCTGACCCAGCAGGAGCAAACCTATGCCAAAAATGTAGGCAGAAACAAGCTTTTCAGTGAAGAGCAGAGAGGCACATTTTAGCAAGTTTCACTTGTAAGTTGGGTTGGAAACGCTTTTCAGGCTCAGTACTGGGCTCAAAACATGCAGCCCTGATGTCTCTCATGATAGCAGGTGGTTAATTAGAAATTCGTTGCTCGGCTGACCCAGCAGGAGCAAACGTTTGCTAAAAATGTATGCAAAACCAAGCTTTTCAGTAAACAGCAGAGAGGTACATTTTAGCAAGTTTCACTTGTAAGTGGGCTTGGAAACGCTTTTCAGGCTTAGTACTGGGCTCAAAACATGCAGCCCTGATGTCTCTCATGATAGCAGGTGGTTAATTAGAAATTCGCTGCTCGGCTGACCCAGCAGGAGCAAACGTATGCTAAAAATGTATGCAAAACCAAGCTTTTCAGTGAAGAGCAGCCAGGCACATTTTAGCAAGTTTCACTTGTAAGTGGGGTTGGAAACGCTTTTCAGGCTCAGTACTGGGCTCAAAAGATGCAGCCCTGATGTCTCTCATGATAGCAGGTGGTTAAGTAGAAATTCGCTGCTCGGCTGACCCAGCAGGAGCAAACGTATGCCAAAAATGTTGCAGAACCAGCTTTTCAGTGAAGAACAGCCAGGCACATTTTAGCAAGTTTCACTTGTAAGTGGGGTTGGAAATGCTTTTCAGGCTCAGTACTGGGCTCAAAAGATGCAACCCTGATGTCTCTCATGATAGCAGGTGGTTAAGTAGAAATGTACTGCTCGGCTGACCCAGCAGGAGAAAACCTATGCCAAAAATGTATGCAGAAACCAGCTTTTCAGTGAAGAGCAGCCAGGCACATTTTAGCAAGTTTCACTTGTAAGTGGGGTTGGAAACGCTTTTCAGGCTCAGTACTGGGCTCAAAACATGCAGCCCTGATGTCTCTCATGATAGCAGGTGGTTAATTAGAAATTCGCTGCTCGGCTGACCCAGCAGGAGCAAACGTATGCTAAAAATGTATGCAAAACCAAGCTTTTCAGTAAACAGCAGAGAGGCACATTTTAGCAAGTTTCACTTGTAAGTGGGCTTGGAAACGCTTTTCAGGCTCAGTACTGGGCTCAAAAGATGCAGCCCTGATGTCTCTCATGATAGCAGGTGGTTAAGTAGAAATTCGCTGCTCGGCGGACCCAGCAGGAGCAAACGTATGCCTGAAATGTTGCAGAACCAGCTTTTCAGTGAAGAGCAGCCAGGCACATTTTAGCAAGTTTCACTTGTAAGTGCGGTTGGAAATATTTTTCAGGCTCAGTACTGGGCTCAAAAGATGCAGCCCTGATGTCTCTCATGATAGCAGGTGGTTAATTAGAAATTCGCTGCTCGGCTGACCCAGCAGGAGCAAACGTATGCCAAAAATGTATGCAGAACCAAGCTTTTCAGTGAAGAGCAGAGAGGCACATTTTAGCAAGTTTCACTTGTAAGTGGGGTTGGAAATGCTTCTCAGGCTCAGTACTGGGCTCAAAACATGCAGCCCTGATGTCTCTCATGATAGCAGGTGGTTAAGTAGAAATTCGCTGCTCGGCTGACCCAGCAGGAGCAAACGTATGCCAAAAATGTTGCAGAACCAGCTTTTCAGTGAAGAGCAGCCAGGCACATTTTAGCAAGTTTCACTTGTAAGTGGGCTTGGAAATGCTTTTCAGGCTCAGTACTGGGCTCAAAAGATCAAGCCCTGATGTCTCTCATTATAGCAGGTGGTTAAGTAGAAATGTACTGCTCGGCTGACCCAGCAGGAGCAAACGTATGCTAAAAATGTTGCAGAACCAAGCTTTTCAGTGAAGAGCAGAGAGGCACATTTTAGCAAGTTTTACTTGTAAGTGTGGTTGGAAATGCTTTTCAGGCTCAGTACTGGGCTCAAGAGATGCAGCCCTGATGTCTCTCATGATAGCAGGTGGTTAAGTAGAAATTCGCTGCTCAGCTGACCCAGCAGGAGCAAACGTATGCCAAAAATGTATGCAAAACCAGCTTTTCAGTGAAGAGCAGCCAGGCACATTTTAGCAAGTTTCACTTGTAAGTGGGTTTGGAAACGCTTTTCAGGCTCAGTACTGGGCTCAAAACATGCAGCCCTGATGTCTCTCATGATAGCAGGTGGTTAATTAGAAATTCGCTGCTCGGCTGACCCAGCAGGAGCAAACGTATGCTAAAAATGTATGCAAAACCAAGCTTTTCAGTGAAGAGCAGCCAGTCACATTTTAGCAAGTTTCACTTGTAAGTGGGGTTGGAAATGCTTTTCAGGCTCAAGTACTGGGCTCAAAAGATGCTGATGTCTCTCATGATAGCAGGTAGAAATTCGCGGCTCAGCTGACCCAGCAGGAGCAAACGTATGCCAAAAGTATGCAGAACCTAGCTTTTCAGTGAAGAGCAGGAGAGGCACATTTTAGCAAGTTTCACTTGTAAGTGGGGTTGGAACGCTTTTCAGGCTCAGTACTGGGCTCAAAAGATGCAACCCTGTTGTTTCTCATGATAGCAGGTGGTTAAGTAGACATTTTCTGCTCGGCTGACCCAGCAGGAGCAAACCTATGCCAAAAATGTAGGCAGAAACAAGCTTTTCAGTGAAGAGCAGCCAGGCACATTTTAGCAAGTTTCACTTCTAAGTGGGGTTGGAAATGCTTTTCAGGCTCAGTACTGGGCTCAAGAGATGCAGCCCTGATGTCTCTCATGATAGCAGGTGGTTAAGTAGAAATTCGCTGCTCGGCTGACCCAGCAGGAGCAAACGTATGCCAAAAATGTACGCAGAATGAGCTTTTCAGTGAAGAGCAGAGAGGCACATTTTAGCAAGTTTCACTTGTAAGTTGGGTTGGAAATGCTTTTCAGGCTCAGTACTGGGCTCAAAACATGCAGCCCTGATGTCTCTCATGATAGCAGGTGCTTAATTAGAAATTCGTTGCTCGGCTGACCCAGCAGGAGCAAACGTATGCTAAAAATGTATGCAAAACCAAGCTTTTCAGTAAACAGCAGAGAGGCACATTTTAGCAAGTTTCACTTGTAAGTGGGCTTGGAAACGCTTTTCAGGCTCAGTACTGGGCTCAAAAGATGCAGCCCTGATGTCTCTCATGATAACAGGTGGTTAAGTAGAAATTCGATGCTCGGCGGACCCAGCAGGAGCAAACGTATGCCAGAAATGTTGCAGAACCAGCTTTTCAGTGAAGAGCAGCCAGGCACATTTTAGCAAGTTTCACTTGTAAGTGGGGTTGGAAATACTTTTCAGGCTCAGTACTGGGCTCAAAAGATGCAGCCCTGATATGTCTCTCATGATAGCAGGTGGTTAATTAGAAATTCGCTGCTCGGCTGACCCAGCAGGAGCAAACGTATGCCAAAAATGTATGCAGAACCAAGCTTTTCAGTGAAGAGCAGAGAGGCACATTTTAGCAAGTTTCACTTGTAAGTGGAGTTGGAAACGCTTTTCAGGCTCAGTACTGGGCTCAAAAGATGCAGCCCTGATGTCTCTCATGATAGCAGGTGGTTAAGTAGAAATTTGCTGCTGGGCTGACCCAGCAGGAGCAAACATATGCTAAAAATGTATGCAGAACAAAGCTTCAGTAAAGAGCAGAGAGGCACATTTTAGCAAGTTTCACTTGTAAGTGGGGTTGGAAACGCTTTTCAGGCTCAGTACTGGGCTCAAAAGATGTAGCCCTGATGTCTCTCATGATAGCAGGTGGTTAAGTAGAAATTCGCTGCTCGGCTGACCCAGCAGGAGCAAACGTATGCCAAAAATGTTGCAGAACCAGCTTTTCAGTGAAGAGCAGCCAGGCACATTTTAGCAAGTTTCACTTGTAAGTGGGGTTGGAAACGCTTTTCAGGCTCAGTACTGGGCTCAAAACATGCAGCCCTGATGTCTCTCATGATAGCAGGTGGTTAATTAGAAATTCCCTGCTCGGCTGACCCAGCAGGAGCAAACGTATGCCAAAAATGTATGCAGAACCAAGCTTTTCAGTGAAGAGCAGAGAGGCACATTTTAGCAAGTTTCACTTGTAAGTGGGGTTGGAAACGCTTTTCAGGCTCAGTACTGGGCTCAAAACATGCAGCCCTGATGTCTCTCATGATAGCAGGTGGTTAATTAGAAATTCGCTGCTCGGCTGACCCAGCAGGAGCAAACGTATGCTAAAAATGTATGCAAAACCAAGTTTTTCAGTAAACAGCAGAGAGGCACATTTTAGCAAGTTTCACTTGTAAGTGGGCTTGGAAACGCTTTTCAGGCTCAGTACTGGGCTCAAAAGATGCAGCCCTGATGTCTCTCATGATAGCAGGTGGTTAAGTAGAAATTTGCTGCTCGGCTGACCCAGCAGGAGCAAACGTATGCTAAAAATGTATGCAGAACCAAGCTTTTCAGTAAAGAGCAGAGAGGCACATTTTAGCAAGTTTCACTTGTAAGTGGGGTTGGAAACGCTTTTTAGGCTCAGTACTGGGCTCAAAAGATGCAGCCCTGATGTCTCTCATGATAGCAGGTGGTTAAGTAGAAATTCGCTGCTCGGCGGACCCAGCAGGAGCAAACGTATGCCTGAAATGTTGCAGAACCAGCTTTTCAGTGAAGAGCAGCCAGGCACATTTTAGCAAGTTTCACTTGTAAGTGGGGTTGGAAATACTTTTCAGGCTCAGTACTGGGCTCAAAAGATGCAGCCCTGATGTCTCTCATGATAGCAGGTGGTTAAGTAGAAATTCGCTGCTCGGCTGACCCAGCAGGAGCAAACGTATGCCAAAAATGTACGCAGAATGAGCTTTTCAGTGAAGAGCAGAGAGGCACATTTTAGCAAGTTTCACTTGTAAGTTGGGTTGGAAATGCTTTTCAGGCTCAGTACTGGGCTCAAAACATGCATCCCTGATGTCTCTCATGATAGCAGGTGGTTAATTAGAAATTCGCTGCTCGGCTGACCCAGCAGGAGCAAACGTATGCCAAAAATGTATGCAGAACCAAGCTTTTCAGTGAAGAGCAGAGAGGCACATTTTAGCAAGTTTCACTTGTAAGTGGGGTTGGAAACGCTTTTCAGGCTCAGTACTGGGCTCAAAAGATGCAGCCCTGATGTCTCTCATGATAGCAGGTGGTTAAGTAGAAATTTGCTGCTCGGCTGACCCAGCAGGAGCAAACGTATGCTAAAAATGTATGCAGAACCAAGCTTTTCAGTAAAGAGCAGAGAGGCACATTTTAGCAAGTTTCACTTGTAAGTGGGGTTGGAAACGCTTTTCAGGCTCAGTACTGGGCTCAAAAGATGCAGCCCTGATGTCTCTCATGATAGCAGGTGGTTAAGTAGAAATTCGCTGCTCGGCTGACCCAGCAGGAGCAAACGTATGCCAAAAATGTTGCAGAACCAGCTTTTCAGTGAAGAGCAGCCACGCACATTTTAGCAAGTCTCACTTGTAAGTGGGATTGGAAATGCTTTTCAGGCTCAGTACTGGGCTCAAAAGATGCAGCCCTGATGTCTCTCATGATAGCAGGTGGTTAAGTAGAAATTTTCTGCTCGGCTGACCCAGCAGGAGCAAACCTATGCCAAAAATGTATGCAGAAACAAGCTTTTCAGTGAAGAGCAGCCAAGGCACATTTTAGCAAGTTTCACTTGTAAGTGGGGTTGGAAACGCTTTTCAGGCACAGTACTGGGCTCAAAAGATGCAGCCCTGATGTCTCTCATGATAGCAGGTGGTTAAGTAGAAATTTGCTGCTCGGCTGACCCAGCAGGAGCAAACGTATGCCAAAAATGTACGCAGAATGAGCTTTTCAGTGAAGAGCAGAGAGGCACATTTTAGCAAGTCTCACTTGTAAGTGGGGTTGGAAATGCTTTTCAGGGTCAGTACTGGGTTCAAAAGATGCAGCCCTGATGTCTCTCATGAAAGCAGGTGGTTAAGTAGAAATGTTCTGCTCGGCTGACCCAGCAGGAGCAAACCTATGCCAAAAATGTATGCAAAACCAAGCTTTTCAGTAAAGAGCAGAGAGGCACATTTTAGCAAGTTTCACTTGTAAGTGGGGTTGGAAATGCTTTTCAGGCTCAGTACTGGGCTCAAGAGATGCAGCCCTGATGTCTCTCATGATAGCAGGTGGTTAAGTAGAAATTCGCTGCTTGGCTGACCCAGCAGGAGCAAACGTATGCCAAAAATGTACGCAGAATGAGCTTTTAAGTGAAGAGCAGAGAGGCACATTTTAGCAAGTTTCACTTGTAAGTGGGCTTGGAAACGCTTTTCAGGCTCAGTACTGGGCTCAAAACATGCAGCCCTGATGTCTCTCATGATAGCAGGTGGTTAATTAGAAATTCGCTGCTCGGCTGACCCAGCAGGAGCAAACGTATGCTAAAAATGTATGCAAAACCAAGCTTTTCAGTGAAGAGCAGCCAGGCACATTTTAGCAAGTTTCACTTGTAAGTGGGGTTGGAAACGCTTTTCAGGCTCAGTACTGGGCTCAAAACATGCAGCCCTGATGTCTCTCATGATAGCAGGTGGTTAAGTAGAAATTCGCTGCTCGGCTGACCCAGCAGGAGCAAACGTATGCCAAAAATGTATGCAGAACCAAGCTTTTCAGTAAAGAGCAGAGAGGTACATTTTAGCAAGTTTCACTTGTAAGTGGGGTTGGAAACACTTTTCAGGCTCAGTACTGGGCTCAAAACATGCAGCCCTGATGTCTCTCATGATAGCAGGTGGTTAATTAGAAATTCGCTGCTCGGCTGACCCAGCAGGAGCAAACGTATGCTAAAAATGTATGCAAAACCAAGCTTTTCAGTAAAAAGCAGAGAGGCACATTTTAGCAAGTTTCACTTGTAAGTGGGCTTGGAAACGCTTTTCAGGCTCAGTACTGGGCTCAAAAGATGCAGCCCTGATGTCTCTCATGATAGCAGGTGGTTAATTAGAAATTCGCTGCTCGGCTGACCCAGCAGGAGCAAACGTATGCTAAAAATGTATGCAAAACCAAGCTTTTCAGTGAAGAGCAGCCAGTCACATTTTAGCAAGTTTCACTTGTAAGTGGGGTTGGAAATGCTTTTCAGGCTCAAGTACTGGGCTCAAAAGATGCTGATGTCTCTCATGATAGCAGGTAGAAATTCGCGGCTCGGCTGACCCAGCAGGAGCAAACGTATGCCAAAAGTATGCAGAACTTAGCTTTTCAGTGAAGAGCAGGAGAGGCACATTTTAGCAAGTTTCACTTGTAAGTGGGGTTGGAACGCTTTTCAGGCTCAGTACTGGGCTCAAAAGATGCAGCCCTGATGTCTCTCATGATAGCATGTGGTTAAGTAGAAATTTGCTGCTCGACTGACCCAGCAGGAGCAAACGTATGCTAAAAATTTATGCAGAATCAAGCTTTTCAGTAAAGAGCAGAGAGGCACATTTTAGCAAGTTTCACTTGTAAGTGGGGTTGGAAACCCTTTTCAGGCTCAGTACTGGGCTCAAAAGATGCAGCCCTGATGTCTCTCATGATAGCAGGTGGTTAAGTAGAAATTCGCTGCTCGGCTGACCCAGCAGGAGCAAACGTATGCCAAAAATGTTGCAGAACCAGCTTTTCAGTGAAGAGCAGCCAGGCACATTTTAGCAAGTTTCACTTGTAAGTGGGGTTGGAAATGCTTTTCAGGCTCAGTACTGGGCTCAAAAGATGCAACCCTGATGTCTCTCATGATAGCAGGTGATTAAGTAGAAATTTTCTGCTCGGCTGACCCAGCAGGAGCAAACCTATGCCAAAAATGTAGGCAGAAACAAGCTTTTCAGTGAAGAGCAGAGAGGCACATTTTAGCAAGTTTCACTTGTAAGTTGGGTTGGAAACGCTTTTCAGGCTCAGTACTGGGCTCAAAACATGCAGCCCTGATGTCTCTCATGATAGCAGGTGGTTAATTAGAAATTCGTTGCTCGGCTGACCCAGCAGGAGCAAACGTTTGCTAAAAATGTATGCAAAACCAAGCTTTTCAGTAAACAGCAGAGAGGTACATTTTAGCAAGTTTCACTTGTAAGTGGGCTTGGAAACGCTTTTCAGGCTTAGTACTGGGCTCAAAACATGCAGCCCTGATGTCTCTCATGATAGCAGGTGGTTAATTAGAAATTCGCTGCTCGGCTGACCCAGCAGGAGCAAACGTATGCTAAAAATGTATGCAAAACCAAGCTTTTCAGTGAAGAGCAGCCAGGCACATTTTAGCAAGTTTCACTTGTAAGTGGGGTTGGAAACGCTTTTCAGGCTCAGTACTGGGCTCAAAAGATGCAGCCCTGATGTCTCTCATGATAGCAGGTGGTTAAGTAGAAATTCGCTGCTCGGCTGACCCAGCAGGAGCAAACGTATGCCAAAAATGTTGCAGAACCAGCTTTTCAGTGAAGAACAGCCAGGCACATTTTAGCAAGTTTCACTTGTAAGTGGGGTTGGAAATGCTTTTCAGGCTCAGTACTGGGCTCAAAAGATGCAACCCTGATGTCTCTCATGATAGCAGGTGGTTAAGTAGAAATGTACTGCTCGGCTGACCCAGCAGGAGAAAACCTATGCCAAAAATGTATGCAGAAACCAGCTTTTCAGTGAAGAGCAGCCAGGCACATTTTAGCAAGTTTCACTTGTAAGTGGGGTTGGAAACGCTTTTCAGGCTCAGTACTGGGCTCAAAACATGCAGCCCTGATGTCTCTCATGATAGCAGGTGGTTAATTAGAAATTCGCTGCTCGGCTGACCCAGCAGGAGCAAACGTATGCTAAAAATGTATGCAAAACCAAGCTTTTCAGTAAACAGCAGAGAGGCACATTTTAGCAAGTTTCACTTGTAAGTGGGCTTGGAAACGCTTTTCAGGCTCAGTACTGGGCTCAAAAGATGCAGCCCTGATGTCTCTCATGATAGCAGGTGGTTAAGTAGAAATTCGCTGCTCGGCGGACCCAGCAGGAGCAAACGTATGCCTGAAATGTTGCAGAACCAGCTTTTCAGTGAAGAGCAGCCAGGCACATTTTAGCAAGTTTCACTTGTAAGTGCGGTTGGAAATATTTTTCAGGCTCAGTACTGGGCTCAAAAGATGCAGCCCTGATGTCTCTCATGATAGCAGGTGGTTAATTAGAAATTCGCTGCTCGGCTGACCCAGCAGGAGCAAACGTATGCCAAAAATGTATGCAGAACCAAGCTTTTCAGTGAAGAGCAGAGAGGCACATTTTAGCAAGTTTCACTTGTAAGTGGGGTTGGAAATGCTTCTCAGGCTCAGTACTGGGCTCAAAACATGCAGCCCTGATGTCTCTCATGATAGCAGGTGGTTAAGTAGAAATTCGCTGCTCGGCTGACCCAGCAGGAGCAAACGTATGCCAAAAATGTTGCAGAACCAGCTTTTCAGTGAAGAGCAGCCAGGCACATTTTAGCAAGTTTCACTTGTAAGTGGGCTTGGAAATGCTTTTCAGGCTCAGTACTGGGCTCAAAAGATCAAGCCCTGATGTCTCTCATTATAGCAGGTGGTTAAGTAGAAATGTACTGCTCGGCTGACCCAGCAGGAGCAAACGTATGCTAAAAATGTTGCAGAACCAAGCTTTTCAGTGAAGAGCAGAGAGGCACATTTTAGCAAGTTTTACTTGTAAGTGTGGTTGGAAATGCTTTTCAGGCTCAGTACTGGGCTCAAGAGATGCAGCCCTGATGTCTCTCATGATAGCAGGTGGTTAAGTAGAAATTCGCTGCTCAGCTGACCCAGCAGGAGCAAACGTATGCCAAAAATGTATGCAAAACCAGCTTTTCAGTGAAGAGCAGCCAGGCACATTTTAGCAAGTTTCACTTGTAAGTGGGTTTGGAAACGCTTTTCAGGCTCAGTACTGGGCTCAAAACATGCAGCCCTGATGTCTCTCATGATAGCAGGTGGTTAATTAGAAATTCGCTGCTCGGCTGACCCAGCAGGAGCAAACGTATGCTAAAAATGTATGCAAAACCAAGCTTTTCAGTGAAGAGCAGCCAGTCAGATTTTAGCAAGTTTCACTTGTAAGTGGGGTTGGAAATGCTTTTCAGGCTCAAGTACTGGGCTCAAAAGATGCTGATGTCTCTCATGATAGCAGGTAGAAATTCGCGGCTCGGCTGACCCAGCAGGAGCAAACGTATGCCAAAAGTATGCAGAACCTAGCTTTTCAGTGAAGAGCAGGAGAGGCACATTTTAGCAAGTTTCACTTGTAAGTGGGGTTGGAACGCTTTTCAGGCTCAGTACTGGGCTCAAAAGATGCAACCCTGTTGTTTCTCATGATAGCAGGTGGTTAAGTAGACATTTTCTGCTCGGCTGACCCAGCAGGAGCAAACCTATGCCAAAAATGTAGGCAGAAACAAGCTTTTCAGTGAAGAGCAGCCAGGCACATTTTAGCAAGTTTCACTTGTAAGTGGGGTTGGAAATGCTTTTCAGGCTCAGTACTGGGCTCAAGAGATGCAGCCCTGATGTCTCTCATGATAGCAGGTGGTTAAGTAGAAATTCGCTGCTCGGCTGACCCAGCAGGAGCAAACGTATGCCAAAAATGTACGCAGAATGAGCTTTTCAGTGAAGAGCAGAGAGGCACATTTTAGCAAGTTTCACTTGTAAGTTGGGTTGGAAATGCTTTTCAGGCTCAGTACTGGGCTCAAAACATGCAGCCCTGATGTCTCTCATGATAGCAGGTGCTTAATTAGAAATTCGTTGCTCGGCTGACCCAGCAGGAGCAAACGTATGCTAAAAATGTATGCAAAACCAAGCTTTTCAGTAAACAGCAGAGAGGCACATTTTAGCAAGTTTCACTTGTAAGTGGGCTTGGAAACGCTTTTCAGGCTCAGTACTGGGCTCAAAAGATGCAGCCCTGATGTCTCTCATGATAACAGGTGGTTAAGTAGAAATTCGATGCTCGGCGGACCCAGCAGGAGCAAACGTATGCCAGAAATGTTGCAGAACCAGCTTTTCAGTGAAGAGCAGCCAGGCACATTTTAGCAAGTTTCACTTGTAAGTGGGGTTGGAAATACTTTTCAGGCTCAGTACTGGGCTCAAAAGATGCAGCCCTGATATGTCTCTCATGATAGCAGGTGGTTAATTAGAAATTCGCTGCTCGGCTGACCCAGCAGGAGCAAACGTATGCCAAAAATGTATGCAGAACCAAGCTTTTCAGTGAAGAGCAGAGAGGCACATTTTAGCAAGTTTCACTTGTAAGTGGAGTTGGAAACGCTTTTCAGGCTCAGTACTGGGCTCAAAAGATGCAGCCCTGATGTCTCTCATGATAGCAGGTGGTTAAGTAGAAATTTGCTGCTGGGCTGACCCAGCAGGAGCAAACATATGCTAAAAATGTATGCAGAACAAAGCTTCAGTAAAGAGCAGAGAGGCACATTTTAGCAAGTTTCACTTGTAAGTGGGGTTGGAAACGCTTTTCAGGCTCAGTACTGGGCTCAAAAGATGTAGCCCTGATGTCTCTCATGATAGCAGGTGGTTAAGTAGAAATTCGCTGCTCGGCTGACCCAGCAGGAGCAAACGTATGCCAAAAATGTTGCAGAACCAGCTTTTCAGTGAAGAGCAGCCAGGCACATTTTAGCAAGTTTCACTTGTAAGTGGGGTTGGAAACGCTTTTCAGGCTCAGTACTGGGCTCAAAACATGCAGCCCTGATGTCTCTCATGATAGCAGGTGGTTAATTAGAAATTCCCTGCTCGGCTGACCCAGCAGGAGCAAACGTATGCCAAAAATGTATGCAGAACCAAGCTTTTCAGTGAAGAGCAGAGAGGCACATTTTAGCAAGTTTCACTTGTAAGTGGGGTTGGAAACGCTTTTCAGGCTCAGTACTGGGCTCAAAACATGCAGCCCTGATGTCTCTCATGATAGCAGGTGGTTAATTAGAAATTCGCTGCTCGGCTGACCCAGCAGGAGCAAACGTATGCTAAAAATGTATGCAAAACCAAGTTTTTCAGTAAACAGCAGAGAGGCACATTTTAGCAAGTTTCACTTGTAAGTGGGCTTGGAAACGCTTTTCAGGCTCAGTACTGGGCTCAAAAGATGCAGCCCTGATGTCTCTCATGATAGCAGGTGGTTAAGTAGAAATTTGCTGCTCGGCTGACCCAGCAGGAGCAAACGTATGCTAAAAATGTATGCAGAACCAAGCTTTTCAGTAAAGAGCAGAGAGGCACATTTTAGCAAGTTTCACTTGTAAGTGGGGTTGGAAACGCTTTTTAGGCACAGTACTGGGCTCAAAAGATGCAGCCCTGATGTCTCTCATGATAGCAGGTGGTTAAGTAGAAATTCGCTGCTCGGCGGACCCAGCAGGAGCAAACGTATGCCTGAAATGTTGCAGAACCAGCTTTTCAGTGAAGAGCAGCCAGGCACATTTTAGCAAGTTTCACTTGTAAGTGGGGTTGGAAATACTTTTCAGGCTCAGTACTGGGCTCAAAAGATGCAGCCCTGATGTCTCTCATGATAGCAGGTGGTTAAGTAGAAATTCGCTGCTCGGCTGACCCAGCAGGAGCAAACGTATGCCAAAAATGTACGCAGAATGAGCTTTTCAGTGAAGAGCAGAGAGGCACATTTTAGCAAGTTTCACTTGTAAGTTGGGTTGGAAATGCTTTTCAGGCTCAGTACTGGGCTCAAAACATGCATCCCTGATGTCTCTCATGATAGCAGGTGGTTAATTAGAAATTCGCTGCTCGGCTGACCCAGCAGGAGCAAACGTATGCCAAAAATGTATGCAGAACCAAGCTTTTCAGTGAAGAGCAGAGAGGCACATTTTAGCAAGTTTCACTTGTAAGTGGGGTTGGAAACGCTTTTCAGGCTCAGTACTGGGCTCAAAAGATGCAGCCCTGATGTCTCTCATGATAGCAGGTGGTTAAGTAGAAATTTGCTGCTCGGCTGACCCAGCAGGAGCAAACGTATGCTAAAAATGTATGCAGAACCAAGCTTTTCAGTAAAGAGCAGAGAGGCACATTTTAGCAAGTTTCACTTGTAAGTGGGGTTGGAAACGCTTTTCAGGCTCAGTACTGGGCTCAAAAGATGCAGCCCTGATGTCTCTCATGATAGCAGGTGGTTAAGTAGAAATTCGCTGCTCGGCTGACCCAGCAGGAGCAAACGTATGCCAAAAATGTTGCAGAACCAGCTTTTCAGTGAAGAGCAGCCACGCACATTTTAGCAAGTCTCACTTGTAAGTGGGATTGGAAATGCTTTTCAGGCTCAGTACTGGG
Organism: Lissotriton helveticus; assembly: GCF_964261635.1. Lineage (NCBI taxonomy): Eukaryota > Metazoa > Chordata > Amphibia > Caudata > Salamandridae > Lissotriton > Lissotriton helveticus. The sequence goes on along the minus strand of NW_027611660.1, from coordinate 1,164,610 downwards.
CTCAAAAGATGCAGCCCTGATGTCTCTCATGATAGCAGGTGGTTAAGTAGAAATTTTCTGCTCGGCTGACCCAGCAGGAGCAAACCTATGCCAAAAATGTATGCAGAAACAAGCTTTTCAGTGAAGAGCAGCCAAGGCACATTTTAGCAAGTTTCACTTGTAAGTGGGGTTGGAAACGCTTTTCAGGCACAGTACTGGGCTCAAAAGATGCAGCCCTGATGTCTCTCATGATAGCAGGTGGTTAAGTAGAAATTTGCTGCTCGGCTGACCCAGCAGGAGCAAACGTATGCCAAAAATGTACGCAGAATGAGCTTTTCAGTGAAGAGCAGAGAGGCACATTTTAGCAAGTTTCAATGTAAGTGGGCTTGGATTTGCTTTTCAGGCTCAGTACTGGGCTCACAAGATGAAGCCCTGATGTCTCTCATTATAGCAGGTGGTTAAGTAGAAATGTACTGCTCGGCTGACCCAGCAGGAGCAAATGTATGCTAAAAATGTTGCAGAACCAAGCTTTTCAGTGAAGAGCAGAGAGGCACATTTTAGCAAGTTTCACTTGTAAGTGGGGTTGGAAATGCTTTTCAGGCTCAGTACTGGGCTCAAGAGATGCAGCCCTGATGTCTCTCATGATAGCAGGTGGTTTAGTAGAAATTCGCTGCTCAGCGGACCCAGCAGGAGCAAACGTATGCCAAAAATGTATGCAAAACCAGCTTTTCAGTGAAGAGCAGCCAGGCTCATTTTAGCAAGTTTCACTTGTAAGTGGAGTTGGAAATGCTTTTCAGGCTCAGTACTGGGCTCAAAACATGCAGCCCTGATGTCTCTCATGATAGCAGGTGGTTAATTAGAAATTCGCTGCTCGGCTGACCCAGCAGGAGCAAACGTATGCTAAAAATGTATGCAGAACCAAGCTTTTCAGTGAAGAGCAGCCAGTCACATTTTAGCAAGTTTCACTTGTAAGTGGGGTTGGAAATGCTTTTCAGGCTCAAGTACTGGGCTCAAAAGATGCTGATGTCTCTCATGATAGCAGGTAGAAATTCGCGGCTCGGCTGACCCAGCAGGAGCAAACGTATGCCAAAAGTATGCAGATCCTAGCTTTTCAGTGAAGAGCAGGAGAGGCACATTTTAGCAAGTTTCACTTGTAAGTGGGGTTGGAACGCTTTTCAGGCTCAGTACTGGGCTCAAAAGATGCAGCCCTGATATCTCTCATGATAGCAGGTGGTTAAGTAGAAATTCGCTGCTCGGCTGACCCAGCAGGAGCAAACGTATGCCAAAAATGTTGCAGAACCAGCTTTTCAGTGAAGAGCAGCCAGGCACATTTTAGCAAGTTTCACTTGTAAGTGGGGTTGGAAACGCTTTTCAGGCTCAGTACTGGGCTCAAAACATGCAGCCCTGATGTCTCTCATAATAGCAGGTGGTTAATTAGAAATTCGCTGCTCGGCTGACCCAGCAGGAGCAAACGTATGCCAAAAATGTATGCAGAACCAAGCTTTTCAGTGAAGAGCAGAGAGGCACATTTTAGCAAGTTTCACTTGTAAGTGGGGTTGGAAACGCTTTCAGGCTCAGTACTGGGCTCAAAACATGCAGCCCTGATGTCTCTCATGATAGCAGGTGGTTAATTAGAAATTCGCTGCTCGGCTGACCCAGCAGGAGCAAACGTATGCTAAAAATGTATGCAAAACCAAGCTTTTCAGTAAAGAGCAGAGAGGCACATTTTAGCAAGTTTCACTTGTAAGTGGGCTTGGAAACGCTTTTCAGGCTCAGTACTGGGCTCAAAAGATGCAGCCCTGATGTCTCTCATGATAGCATGTGGTTAAGTAGAAATTTGCTGCTCGGCTGACCCAGCAGGAGCAAACGTATGCTAAAAATGTATGCAGAACCAAGCTTTTCAGTAAAGAGCAGAGAGGCACATTTTAGCAAGTTTCACTTGTAAGTGGGGTTGGAAACGCTTTTCAGGGTCAGTACTGGGCTCAAAAGATGCAGCCCTGATGTCTCTCATGATAGCAGGTGGTTAAGTAGAAATTCGCTGCTCGGCGGACCCAGCAGGAGCAAACGTATGCCTGAAATGTTGCAGAACCAGCTTTTCAGTGAAGAGCAGCCAGGCACATTTTAGCAAGTTTCACTTGTAAGTGGGGTTGGAAATACTTTTCAGGCTCAGTACTGGCCTCAAAAGATGCAGCCCTGATGTCTCTCATGATAGCAGGTGGTTAAGTAGAAATTCGCTGCTCGGCTGACCCAGCAGGAGCAAACGTATGCCAAAAATGTACGCAGAATGAGCTTTTCAGTGAAGAGCAGAGAGGCACATTTTAGCAAGTTTCACTTGTAAGTGGGGTTGGAACGCTTTTCAGGCTCAGTACTGGGCTCAAAAGATGCAGCCCTGATGTCTCTCATGATAGCAGGTGGTTAAGTAGAAATTTGCTGCTCGGCTGACCCAGCAGGAGCAAACGTATGCCAAAAATGTATGCAGAACCAAGCTTTTCAGTGAAGAGCAGAGAGGCACATTTTAGCAAGTTTCACTTGTAAGTGGGGTTGAAACGCTTTTCTGGCTCAGTACTGGGCTCAAAAGATGCAGCCCTGATGTCTCTCATGATAGCAGGTGGTTAAGTAGAAATTTTCTGCTCGGCTGACCCAGCAGGAGCAAACGTATGCCAAAAATGTACGCAGAATGAGCTTTTCAGTGAAGAGCAGAGAGGCACATTTTAGCAAGTTTCACTTGTAAGTGGGCTTGGAATTGCTTTTCAGGCTCAGTACTGGGCTAAAAAGATGCAGCCCTGTTGTCTCTCATGATAGCAGGTGGTTAAGTAGAAATGTACTGCTCGGCTGACCCAGCAGGAGCAAACGTATGCTAAAAATGTTGCAGAACCAAGCTTTTCAGTGAAGAGCAGAGAGGCACATTTTAGCAAGTTTCACTTGTAAGTGGGGTTGGAAATGCTTTTCAGGCTCAGTACTGGGCTCAAGAGATGCAGCCCTGATGTCTCTCATGATAGCAGGTGGTTAAGTAGAAATTCGCTGCTCAGCTGACCCAGCAGGAGCAAACGTATGCCAAAAATGTATGCAAAACCAGTCTTTTCAGTGAAGAGCAGCCAGGCTCATTTTAGCAAGTTTCACTTTTTAAGTTTGGTTGGAAATGCTTTTCAGGCTCAGTACTGGGCTCAAAACATGCAGCCCTGATGTCTCTCATGATAGCAGGTGGTTAATTAGAAATTCGCTGCTCGGCTGACCCAGCAGGAGCAAACGTATGCTAAAAATGTATGCAGAACCAAGCTTTTCAGTGAAGAGCAGCCAGGCACATTTTAGCAAGTTTCACTTGTAAGTGGGGTTGGTAACGCTTTTCAGGCTCAGTACTGGGCTCAAAAGATGCAGCCCTGATGTCTCTCATGATAGCAGGTGGTTAAGTAGAAATTCGCTGCTCGGCTGACCCAGCAGGAGCAAACGTATGCTAAAAATGTATGCAAAACCAAGCTTTTCAGTGAAAAGCAGCCAGTCATATTTTAGCAAGCTTCACTTGTAAGTGGGGTTGGAAATGCTTTTCAGGCTCAGTACTGGGCTCAAGAGATGCAGCCCTGATGTCTCTCATGATAGCAGGTGGTTAAGTAGAAATTCGCTGCTCGGCTGACCCAGCAGGAGCAAACGTATGCCAAAAATGTACGCAGAATGAGCTTTTCAGTGAAGAGCAGATAGGCACATTTTAGCAAGTTTCACTTGTAAGTTGGGTTGGAAACGCTTTTCAGGCTCAGTACTGGGCTCAAAACATGCAGCCCTGATGTCTCTCATGATAGCAGGTGGTTAATTAGAAATTCGTTGCTCGGCTGACCCAGCAGGAGCAAACGTATGCTAAAAATGTTTGCAAAACCAAGCTTTTCAGTAAACAGCAGAGAGGCACATTTTAGCAAGTTTCACTTGTAAGTGGGCTTGGAAACGCTTTTCAGGCTCAGTACTGGGCTCAAAAGATGCAGCCCTGATGTCTCTCATGATAGCAGGTGGTTAAGTAGAAATTCGCTGCTCGGCAGACCCAGCAGGAGCAAACGTATGCCAGAAATGTTGCAGAACCAGCTTTTCAGTGAAGAGCTTCCAGGCACATTTTAGCAAGTTTCACTTGTAAGTGGGGTTGGAAATACTTTTCAGGCTCAGTACTGGGCTCAAAAGATGCAGCCCTGATGTCTCTCATGATAGCAGGTGGTTAATTAGAAATTCGCTGCTCGGCTGACCCAGCAGGAGCAAACGTACGCCAAAAATGTATGCAGAACCAAGCTTTTCAGTGAAGAGCAGAGAGGCACATTTTAGCAAGTTTCACTTGTAAGTGGGGTTGGAAACGCTTTTCAGGCTCAGTACTGGGCTCAAAAGATGCAGCCCTGATGTCTCTCATGATAGCAGGTGGTTAAGTAGAAATTTGCTGCTCGGCTGACCCAGCAGGAGCAAACGTATGCTAAAAATGTATGCAGAACCAAGCTTTTCAGTAAAGAGCAGAGAGGCACATTTTAGCAAGTTTCACTTGTAAGTGGGGTTGGAAACGCTTTTCAGGCTCAGTACTGGGCTCAAAAGATGCAGCCCTGATGTCTCTCATGATAGCAGGTGGTTAAGTAGAAATTCGCTGCTCGGCTGACCCAGCAGGAGCAAACATATGCTAAAAATGCTGCAGAACCAAGCTTTTCAGTGAAGAGCAGCCAGGCACATTTTAGCAAGTTTCACTTGTAAGTGGGGTTGGAAATGCTTTTCAGGCTCAGTACTGGGCTCAAGAGATGCAGCCCTGATGTCTCTCATGATAGCAGGTGGTTAAGTAGAAATTCGCTGCTCGGCTGACCCAGCAGGAGCAAACGTATGCCAAAAATGTACGCAGAATGAGCTTTTCAGTGAAGAGCAGAGAGGCACATTTTAGCAAGTTTCACTTGTAAGTTGGGTTGTAAATGCTTTTCAGGCTCAGTACTGGGCTCAAAACATGCAGCCCTGATGTCTCTCATGATAGCAGGTGGTTAATTAGAAATTCGCTGCTCGGCTGACCCAGCAGGAGCAAACGTATGCTAAAATTGTATGCAGAACCAAGCTTTTCAGTGAAGAGCAGCCAGGCACATTTTAGCAAGTTTCACTTGTAAGTGGGGTTGGAAATGCTTTTCAGGCTCAGTACTGGGCTCAAAAGATGCAGCCCTGATGTCTCTCATGATAGCAGGTGGTTAAGTAGAAATTCGCTGCTCGGCAGACCCAGCAGGAGCAAACGTATGCCAGAAATGTTGCAGAACCAGCTTTTCAGTGAAGAGCTTCCAGGCACATTTTAGCAAGTTTCACTTGTAAGTGGGGTTGGAAATACTTTTCAGGCTCAGTACTGGGCTCAAAAGATGCAGCCCTGATGTCTCTCATGATAGCAGGTGGTTAATTAGAAATTCGCTGCTCGGCTGACCCAGCAGGAGCAAACGTACGCCAAAAATGTATGCAGAACCAAGCTTTTCAGTGAAGAGCAGAGAGGCACATTTTAGCAAGTTTCACTTGTAAGTGGGGTTGGAAACGCTTTTCAGGCTCAGTACTGGGCTCAAAAGATGCAGCCCTGATGTCTCTCATGATAGCAGGTGGTTAAGTAGAAATTTGCTGCTCGGCTGACCCAGCAGGAGCAAACGTATGCTAAAAATGTATGCAGAACCAAGCTTTTCAGTAAAGAGCAGAGAGGCACATTTTAGCAAGTTTCACTTGTAAGTGGGGTTGGAAACGCTTTTCAGGCTCAGTACTGGGCTCAAAAGATGCAGCCCTGATGTCTCTCATGATAGCAGGTGGTTAAGTAGAAATTCGCTGCTCGGCTGACCCAGCAGGAGCAAACATATGCTAAAAACGCTGCAGAACCAAGCTTTTCAGTGAAGAGCAGCCAGGCACATTTTAGCAAGTTTCACTTGTAAGTGGGGTTGGAAATGCTTTTCAGGCTCAGTACTGGGCTCAAGAGATGCAGCCCTGATGTCTCTCATGATAGCAGGTGGTTAAGTAGAAATTCGCTGCTCGGCTGACCCAGCAGGAGCAAACGTATGCCAAAAATGTACGCAGAATGAGCTTTTCAGTGAAGAGCAGAGAGGCACATTTTAGCAAGTTTCACTTGTAAGTTGGGTTGTAAATGCTTTTCAGGCTCAGTACTGGGCTCAAAACATGCAGCCCTGATGTCTCTCATGATAGCAGGTGGTTAATTAGAAATTCGCTGCTCGGCTGACCCAGCAGGAGCAAACGTATGCTAAAATTGTATGCAGAACCAAGCTTTTCAGTGAAGAGCAGCCAGGCACATTTTAGCAAGTTTCACTTGTAAGTGGGGTTGGAAATGCTTTTCAGGCTCAGTACTGGGCTCAAAAGATGCAGCCCTGATGTCTCTCATGATAGCAGGTGGTTAAGTAGAAATTTGCTGCTCGGCTGACCCAGCAGGAGCAAACGTATGCCAAAAATGTACGCAGAATGAGCTTTTCAGTGAAGAGCAGAGAGGCACATTTTAGCAAGTTTCACTTGTAAGTTGGGTTCGAAACGCTTTTCAGGCTCAGTACTGCGCTCAAAACATGCAGCCCTGATGTCTCTCATGATAGCAGGTGGTTAATTAGAAATTCGCTGCTCGGCTGACCCAGCAGGAGCAAACGTATGCCAAAAATGTTGCAGAACCAGCTTTTCAGTGAAGAGCAGCCAGGCACATTTTAGCAAGTTTCACTTGTAAGTGGGGTTGGAAACGCTTTTCAGGCTCAGTACTGGGCTCAAAACATGCAGCCCTGATGTCTCTCATAATAGCAGGTGGTTAATTAGAAATTCGCTGCTCGGCTGACCCAGCAGGAGCAAACGTATGCCAAAAATGTATGCAGAACCAAGCTTTTTAGTGAAGAGCAGAGAGGCACATTTTAGCAAGTTTCACTTGTAAGTGGGGTTGGAAACGCTTTCAGGCTCAGTACTGGGCTCAAAACATGCAGCCCTGATGTCTCTCATGATAGCAGGTGGTTAATTAGAAATTCGCTGCTCGGCTGACCCAGCAGGAGCAAACGTATGCTAAAAATGTATGCAAAACCAAGCTTTTCAGTAAAGAGCAGAGAGGCACATTTTAGCAAGTTTCACTTGTAAGTGGGCTTGGAAACGCTTTTCAGGCTCAGTACTGGGCTCAAAAGATGCAGCCCTGATGTCTCTCATGATAGCAGGTGGTTAAGTAGAAATTTGCTGCTCGGCTGACCTAGCAGGAGCAAACGTATGCTAAAAATGTATGCAGAACCAAGCTTTTCAGTAAAGAGCAGAGAGGCACATTTTAGCAAGTTTCACTTGTAAGTGGGGTTGGAAACGCTTTTCAGGGTCAGTACTGGGCTCAAAAGATGCAGCCCTGATGTCTCTCATGATAGCAGGTGGTTAAGTAGAAATTCGCTGCTCGGCGGACCCAGCAGGAGCAAACGTATGCCTGAAATGTTGCAGAACCAGCTTTTCAGTGAAGAGCAGCCAGGCACATTTTAGCAAGTTTCACTTGTAAGTGGGGTTGGAAATACTTTTCAGGCTCAGTACTGGGCTCAAAAGATGCAGCCCTGATGTCTCTCATGATAGCAGGTGGTTAAGTAGAAATTCGCTGCTCGGCGGACCCAGCAGGAGCAAACGTATGCCAAAAATGTACGCAGAATGAGCTTTTCAGTGAAGAGCAGAGAGGCACATTTTAGCAAGTTTCACTTGTAAGTTGGGTTGGAAATGCTTTTCAGGCTCAGTACTGGGCTCAAAACATGCATCCCTGATGTCTCTCATGATAGCAGGTGGTTAATTAGAAATTTGCTGCTCGGCTGACCCAGCAGGAGCAAACGTATGCCAAAAATGTATGCAGAACCAAGCTTTTCAGTGAAGAGCAGAGAGGCACATTTTAGCAAGTTTCACTTGTAAGTGGGGTTGAAACGCTTTTCAGGCTCAGTACTGGGCTCAAAAGATGCAGCCCTGATGTCTCTCATGATAGCAGGTGGTTAAGTAGAAATTTGCTGCTCGGCTGACCCAGCAGGAGCAAACGTATGCTAAAAATGTATGCAGAACCAAGCTTTTCAGTAAAGAGCAGAGAGGCACATTTTAGCAAGTTTCACTTGTAAGTGGGGTTGGAAACGCTTTTCAGGCTCAGTACTGGGCTCAAAAGATGCAGCCCTGATGTCTCTCATGATAGCAGGTGGTTAAGTAGAAATTTTCTGCTCGGCTGACCCAGCAGGAGCAAACGTATGCCAAAAATGTACGCAGAATGAGCTTTTCAGTGAAGAGCAGAGAGGCACATTTTAGCAAGTTTCACTTGTAAGTGGGCTTGGAATTGCTTTTCAGGCTCAGTACTGGGCTCAAAAGATGCAGCCCTGTTGTCTCTCATGATAGCAGGTGGTTAAGTAGAAATATACTGCTCGGCTGACCCAGCAGGAGCAAACGTATGCTAAAAATGTTGCAGAACCAAGCTTTTCAGTGAAGAGCAGAGAGGCACATTTTAGCAAGTTTCACTTGTAAGTGGGGTTGGAAATGCTTTTCAGGCTCAGTACTGGGCTCAAGAGATGCAGCCCTGATGTCTCTCATGATAGCAGGTGGTTAAGTAGAAATTCGCTGCTCAGCTGACCCAGCAGGAGCAAACGTATGCTAAAAATGTATGCAAAACCAGTCTTTTCAGTGAAGAGCAGCCAGGCTCATTTTAGCAAGTTTCACTTGTAAGTGGGGTTGGAAATGCTTTTCAGGCTCAGTACTGGGCTCAAAACATGCAGCCCTGATGTCTCTCATGATAGCAGGTGGTTAATTAGAAATTCGCTGCTCGGCTGACCCAGCAGGAGCAAACGTATGCTAAAAATGTATGCAGAACCAAGCTTTTCAGTGAAGAGCAGCCAGGCACATTTTAGCAAGTTTCACTTGTAAGTGGGGTTGGTAACGCTTTTCAGGCTTAGTACTGGGCTCAAAAGATGCAGCCCTGATGTCTCTCATGATAGCAGGTGGTTAAGTAGAAATTCGCTGCTCGGCTGACCCAGCAGGAGCAAACGTATGCTAAAAATTTATGCAAAACCAAGCTTTTCAGTGAAAAGCAGCCAGTCACATTTTAGCAAGTTTCACTTGTAAGTGGGGTTGGAAATGCTTTTCAGGCTCAAGTACTGGGCTCAAAAGATGCTGATGTCTCTCATGATAGCAGGTAGAAATTCGCGGCTCGGCTGACCCAGCAGGAGCAAACGTATGCCAAAAGTATGCAGAACCTAGCTTTTCAGTGAAGAGCAGGAGAGGCACATTTTAGCAAGTTTCACTTGTAAGTGGGGTTGGAACGCTTTTCAGGCTCAGTACTGGGCTCAAAAGATGCAGCCCTGATGTCTCTCATGATAGCAGGTGGTTAAGTAGAAATTTGCTGCTCGACTGACCCAGCAGGAGCAAACCTATGCTAAAAATTTATGCAGAACCAAGCTTTTCAGTAAAGAGCAGAGAGGCACATTTTAGCAAGTTTCACTTGTAAGTGGGGTTGGAAACGCTTTTCAGGCTCAGTACTGGGCTCGAAAGATGCAGCCCTGATGTCTCTCATGATAGCAGGTGGTTAAGTAGAAATTCGCTGCTCGGCTGACCCAGCAAGAGCAAACGTATGCCAAAAATGTTGCAGAACCAGCTTTTCAGTGAAGAGCAGCCAGGCACATTTTAGCACGTTTCACTTGTAAGTGGGGTTGGAAATGCTTTTCAGGCTCAGTACTGGGCTCAAAAGATGCAACCCTGATGTCTCTCGTGATAGCAGGTGGTTAAGTAGAAATTTTCTGCTCAACTGACCCAGCAGGAGCAAACCTATGCCAAAAATGTAGGCAGAAACAAGCTTTTCAGTGAAGAGCAGCCAGGCACATTTTAGCAAGTTTCGCTTGTAAGTGGGGTTGGAAATGCTTTTCAGGCTCAGTACTGGGCTCAAGAGATGCAGCCCTGATGTCTCTCATGATAGCAGGTGGTTAAGTAGAAATTCGCTGCTCGGCTGACCCAGCAGGAGCAAACGTATGCCAAAAATGTACGCAGAATGAGCTTTTCAGTGAAGAGCAGATAGGCACATTTTAGCAAGTTTCACTTGTAAGTTGGGTTGGAAACGCTTTTCAGGCTCAGTACTGGGCTCAAAACATGCAGCCCTGATGTCTCTCATGATAGCAGTTGGTTAATTAGAAATTCGTTGCTCGGCTGACCCAGCAGGGGCAAACGTATGCTAAAAATGTTTGCAAAACCAAGCTTTTCAGTAAACAGCAGAGAGGCACATTTTAGCAAGTTTCACTTGTAAGTGGGCTGGAAACGCTTTTCAGGCTCAGTACTGGGCTCAAAAGATGCAGCCCTGATGTCTCTCATGATAGCAGGTGGTTAAGTAGAAATTCGCTGCTCGGCAGACCCAGCAGGAGCAAACGTATGCCAGAAATGTTGCAGAACCAGCTTTTCAGTGAAGAGCAGCCAGGCACATTTTAGCAAGTTTCACTTGTAAGTGGGGTTAGAAATACTTTTCAGGCTCAGTACTGGGCTCAAAAGATGCAGCCCTGATGTCTCTCATGATAGCAGGTGGTTAATTAGAAATTCGCTGCTCGGCTGACCCAGCAGGAGCAAACGTACGCCAAAAACGTATGCAGAACCAAGCTTTTCAGTGAAGAGCAGAGAGGCACATTTTAGCAAGTTTCACTTGTAAGTTGGGTTGGAAACGCTTTTCAGGCTCAGTACTGGGCTCAAAAGATGCAGCCCTGATGTCTCTCATGATAGCAGGTGGTTAAGTAGAAATTTGCTGCTCGGCTGACCCAGCAGGAGCAAACGTATGCTAAAAATGTATGCAGAACCAAGCTTTTCAGTAAAGAGCAGAGAGGCACATTTTAGCAAGTTTCACTTGTAAGTGGGGTTGGAAACGCTTTTCAGGCTCAGTACTGGGCTCAAAAGATGCAGCCCTGATGTCTCTCATGATAGCAGGTGGTTAAGTAGAAATTCGCTGCTCGGCTGACCCAGCAGGAGCAAACATATGCTAAAAATGTTGCAGAACCAAGCTTTTCAGTGAAGAGCAGCCAGGCACATTTTAGCAAGTTTCACTTGTAAGTGGGGTTGGAAATGCTTTTCAGGCTCAGTACTGGGCTCAAGAGATGCAGCCCTGTTGTCTCTCATGATAGCAGGTGGTTAAGTAGAAATTCACTGCTCGGCTGACCCAGCAGGAGCAAACGTATGCCAAAAATGTACGCAGAATGAGCTTTTCAGTGAAGAGCAGAGAGGCACATTTTAGCAAGTTTCACTTGTAAGTTGGGTTGTAAACGCTTTTCAGGCTCAGTACTGGGCTCAAAACATGCAGCCCTGATGTCTCTCATGATAGCAGGTGGTTAATTAGAAATTCGCTGCTCGGCTGACCCAGCAGGAGCAAACATATGCTAAAAATGTTACAGAACCAATATTTTCAGTGAAGAGCAGCCAGGCACATTTTAGCAAGTTTCACTTGTAAGTGGGGTTGGAAATGCTTTTCGGGCTCAGTACTGGGCTCAAGAGATGCAGCCCTGATGTCTCTCATGATAGCAGGTGGTTAAGTAGAAATTCGCTGCTCGGCTGACCCAGCAGGAGCAAACGTATGCCAAAAATGTTGCAGAACCAGCTTTTCAGTGAAGAGCAGCCAGGCACATTTTAGCAAGTTTCACTTGTAAGTGGGGTTGGAAACGCTTTTCAGGCTCAGTACTGGGCTCAAAACATGCAGCCCTGATGTCTCTCATAATAGCAGGTGGTTAATTAGAAATTCGCTGCTCGGCTGACCCAGCAGGAGCAAACGTATGCCAAAAATGTATGCAGAACCAAGCTTTTCAGTGAAGAGCAGAGAGGCACATTTTAGCAAGTTTCACTTGTAAGTGGGGTTGGAAACGCTTTCAGGCTCAGTACTGGGCTCAAAACATGCAGCCCTGATGTCTCTCATGATAGCAGGTGGTTAATTAGAAATTCGCTGCTCGGCTGACCCAGCAGGAGCAAACGTATGCTAAAAATGTATGCAAAACCAAGCTTTTCAGTAAAGAGCAGAGAGGCACATTTTAGCAAGTTTCACTTGTAAGTGGGCTTGGAAACGCTTTTCAGGCTCAGTACTGGGCTCAAAAGATGCAGCCCTGATGTCTCTCATGATAGCAGGTGGTTAAGTAGAAATTTGCTGCTCGGCTGACCTAGCAGGAGCAAACGTATGCTAAAAATGTATGCAGAACCAAGCTTTTCAGTAAAGAGCAGAGAGGCACATTTTAGCAAGTTTCACTTGTAAGTGGGGTTGGAAACGCTTTTCAGGGTCAGTACTGGGCTCAAAAGATGCAGCCCTGATGTCTCTCATGATAGCAGGTGGTTAAGTAGAAATTCGCTGCTCGGCGGACCCAGCAGGAGCAAACGTATGCCTGAAATGTTGCAGAACCAGCTTTTCAGTGAAGAGCAGCCAGGCACATTTTAGCAAGTTTCACTTGTAAGTGGGGTTGGAAATACTTTTCAGGCTCAGTACTGGGCTCAAAAGATGCAGCCCTGATGTCTCTCATGATAGCAGGTGGTTAAGTAGAAATTCGCTGCTCGGCGGACCCAGCAGGAGCAAACGTATGCCAAAAATGTACGCAGAATGAGCTTTTCAGTGAAGAGCAGAGAGGCACATTTTAGCAAGTTTCACTTGTAAGTTGGGTTGGAAATGCTTTTCAGGCTCAGTACTGGGCTCAAAACATGCATCCCTGATGTCTCTCATGATAGCAGGTGGTTAATTAGAAATTTGCTGCTCGGCTGACCCAGCAGGAGCAAACGTATGCCAAAAATGTATGCAGAACCAAGCTTTTCAGTGAAGAGCAGAGAGGCACATTTTAGCAAGTTTCACTTGTAAGTGGGGTTGAAACGCTTTTCAGGCTCAGTACTGGGCTCAAAAGATGCAGCCCTGATGTCTCTCATGATAGCAGGTGGTTAAGTAGAAATTTGCTGCTCGGCTGACCCAGCAGGAGCAAACGTATGCTAAAAATGTATGCAGAACCAAGCTTTTCAGTAAAGAGCAGAGAGGCACATTTTAGCAAGTTTCACTTGTAAGTGGGGTTGGAAACGCTTTTCAGGCTCAGTACTGGGCTCAAAAGATGCAGCCCTGATGTCTCTCATGATAGCAGGTGGTTAAGTAGAAATTTTCTGCTCGGCTGACCCAGCAGGAGCAAACGTATGCCAAAAATGTACGCAGAATGAGCTTTTCAGTGAAGAGCAGAGAGGCACATTTTAGCAAGTTTCACTTGTAAGTGGGCTTGGAATTGCTTTTCAGGCTCAGTACTGGGCTCAAAAGATGCAGCCCTGTTGTCTCTCATGATAGCAGGTGGTTAAGTAGAAATATACTGCTCGGCTGACCCAGCAGGAGCAAACGTATGCTAAAAATGTTGCAGAACCAAGCTTTTCAGTGAAGAGCAGAGAGGCACATTTTAGCAAGTTTCACTTGTAAGTGGGGTTGGAAATGCTTTTCAGGCTCAGTACTGGGCTCAAGAGATGCAGCCCTGATGTCTCTCATGATAGCAGGTGGTTAAGTAGAAATTCGCTGCTCAGCTGACCCAGCAGGAGCAAACGTATGCTAAAAATGTATGCAAAACCAGTCTTTTCAGTGAAGAGCAGCCAGGCTCATTTTAGCAAGTTTCACTTGTAAGTGGGGTTGGAAATGCTTTTCAGGCTCAGTACTGGGCTCAAAACATGCAGCCCTGATGTCTCTCATGATAGCAGGTGGTTAATTAGAAATTCGCTGCTCGGCTGACCCAGCAGGAGCAAACGTATGCTAAAAATGTATGCAGAACCAAGCTTTTCAGTGAAGAGCAGCCAGGCACATTTTAGCAAGTTTCACTTGTAAGTGGGGTTGGTAACGCTTTTCAGGCTTAGTACTGGGCTCAAAAGATGCAGCCCTGATGTCTCTCATGATAGCAGGTGGTTAAGTAGAAATTCGCTGCTCGGCTGACCCAGCAGGAGCAAACGTATGCTAAAAATTTATGCAAAACCAAGCTTTTCAGTGAAAAGCAGCCAGTCACATTTTAGCAAGTTTCACTTGTAAGTGGGGTTGGAAATGCTTTTCAGGCTCAAGTACTGGGCTCAAAAGATGCTGATGTCTCTCATGATAGCAGGTAGAAATTCGCGGCTCGGCTGACCCAGCAGGAGCAAACGTATGCCAAAAGTATGCAGAACCTAGCTTTTCAGTGAAGAGCAGGAGAGGCACATTTTAGCAAGTTTCACTTGTAAGTGGGGTTGGAACGCTTTTCAGGCTCAGTACTGGGCTCAAAAGATGCAGCCCTGATGTCTCTCATGATAGCAGGTGGTTAAGTAGAAATTTGCTGCTCGACTGACCCAGCAGGAGCAAACCTATGCTAAAAATTTATGCAGAACCAAGCTTTTCAGTAAAGAGCAGAGAGGCACATTTTAGCAAGTTTCACTTGTAAGTGGGGTTGGAAACGCTTTTCAGGCTCAGTACTGGGCTCGAAAGATGCAGCCCTGATGTCTCTCATGATAGCAGGTGGTTAAGTAGAAATTCGCTGCTCAACTGACCCAGCAGGAGCAAACCTATGCCAAAAATGTAGGCAGAAACAAGCTTTTCAGTGAAGAGCAGCCAGGCACATTTTAGCAAGTTTCGCTTGTAAGTGGGGTTGGAAATGCTTTTCAGGCTCAGTACTGGGCTCAAGAGATGCAGCCCTGATGTCTCTCATGATAGCAGGTGGTTAAGTAGAAATTCGCTGCTCGGCTGACCCAGCAGGAGCAAACGTATGCCAAAAATGTACGCAGAATGAGCTTTTCAGTGAAGAGCAGATAGGCACATTTTAGCAAGTTTCACTTGTAAGTTGGGTTGGAAACGCTTTTCAGGCTCAGTACTGGGCTCAAAACATGCAGCCCTGATGTCTCTCATGATAGCAGTTGGTTAATTAGAAATTCGTTGCTCGGCTGACCCAGCAGGGGCAAACGTATGCTAAAAATGTTTGCAAAACCAAGCTTTTCAGTAAACAGCAGAGAGGCACATTTTAGCAAGTTTCACTTGTAAGTGGGCTGGAAACGCTTTTCAGGCTCAGTACTGGGCTCAAAAGATGCAGCCCTGATGTCTCTCATGATAGCAGGTGGTTAAGTAGAAATTCGCTGCTCGGCAGACCCAGCAGGAGCAAACGTATGCCAGAAATGTTGCAGAACCAGCTTTTCAGTGAAGAGCAGCCAGGCACATTTTAGCAAGTTTCACTTGTAAGTGGGGTTAGAAATACTTTTCAGGCTCAGTACTGGGCTCAAAAGATGCAGCCCTGATGTCTCTCATGATAGCAGGTGGTTAATTAGAAATTCGCTGCTCGGCTGACCCAGCAGGAGCAAACGTACGCCAAAAACATATGCAGAACCAAGCTTTTCAGTGAAGAGCAGAGAGGCACATTTTAGCAAGTTTCACTTGTAAGTTGGGTTGGAAACGCTTTTCAGGCTCAGTACTGGGCTCAAAAGATGCAGCCCTGATGTCTCTCATGATAGCAGGTGGTTAAGTAGAAATTTGCTGCTCGGCTGACCCAGCAGGAGCAAACGTATGCTAAAAATGTATGCAGAACCAAGCTTTTCAGTAAAGAGCAGAGAGGCACATTTTAGCAAGTTTCACTTGTAAGTGGGGTTGGAAACGCTTTTCAGGCTCAGTACTGGGCTCAAAAGATGCAGCCCTGATGTCTCTCATGATAGCAGGTGGTTAAGTAGAAATTCGCTGCTCGGCTGACCCAGCAGGAGCAAACATATGCTAAAAATGTTGCAGAACCAAGCTTTTCAGTGAAGAGCAGCCAGGCACATTTTAGCAAGTTTCACTTGTAAGTGGGGTTGGAAATGCTTTTCAGGCTCAGTACTGGGCTCAAGAGATGCAGCCCTGTTGTCTCTCATGATAGCAGGTGGTTAAGTAGAAATTCACTGCTCGGCTGACCCAGCAGGAGCAAACGTATGCCAAAAATGTACGCAGAATGAGCTTTTCAGTGAAGAGCAGAGAGGCACATTTTAGCAAGTTTCACTTGTAAGTTGGGTTGTAAACGCTTTTCAGGCTCAGTACTGGGCTCAAAACATGCAGCCCTGATGTCTCTCATGATAGCAGGTGGTTAATTAGAAATTCGCTGCTCGGCTGACCCAGCAGGAGCAAACATATGCTAAAAATGTTACAGAACCAATCTTTTCAGTGAAGAGCAGCCAGGCACATTTTAGCAAGTTTCACTTGTAAGTGGGGTTGGAAATGCTTTTCGGGCTCAGTACTGGGCTCAAGAGATGCAGCCCTGATGTCTCTCATGATAGCAGGTGGTTAAGTAGAAATTCGCTGCTCGGCTGACCCAGCAGGAGCAAACGTATGCTAAAAATGTACGCAGAATGAGCTTTTCAGTGAAGAGCAGAGAGGCACATTTTAGCAAGTTTCACTTGTAAGTTGGGTTGTAAACGCTTTTCAGGCTCAGTACTGAGCTCAAAACATGCAGCCCGGATGTCTCTCATGATAGCAGGTGGTTAATTAGAAATTCGCTGCTCGGCTGACCCAGCAGGAGCAAACGTATGCTAAAAATTTATGCAGAACCAAGCTTTTCAGTGAAGAGCAGAGAGGCACATTTTAGCAAGTTGCACTTGTAAGTGGGGTTGGAAACGCTTTTCAGGCTCAGTACTGGGCTCAAGAGATGCAGCCCTGATGTCTCTCATGATAGCAGGTGGTTAAGTAGAAATTTGCTGCTCGGCTGACCCAGCAGGAGCAAACGTATGCTAAAAATGTATGCAGAACCAAGCTTTTCAGTAAAGAGCAGAGAGGCACAATTTAGAAAGTTTCACTTGTAAGTGGGGTTGGAAACGCTTTTCAGGCTCAGTACTGGGCTCAAAAGATGCAGCCCTGATGTCTCTCATGATAGCAGGTGGTTAAGTAGAAATTCGCTGCTCGGCTGACCCAGCAGGAGCAAACGTATGCCAAAAATGTTGCAGAACCAGCTTTTCAGTGAAGAGCAGCCAGGCACATTTTAGCAAGTTTCACTTGTAAGTGGGCTTGGAAACACTTTTCATGCTCAGTACTGGGCTCAAAAGATGCAGCCCTGATGTCTCTCATGATAGCAGGGGATTATTCGCTGCTCGGCGGACCCAGCAGGAGCAAACGTATGCCAGACATGTTGCAGAACCAGCTTTTCAGTGAAGAGCAGCCAGGCACAATTTAGCAAGTTTCACTTGTAAGTGGGGTTGGAAATGCTTTTCAGGCTCAGTACTGGGCTCAAAAGATGCAGCCCTCATGTCTCTCATGATAGCAGGTGGTTAAGTTGAAATTCGCTGCTCGGCTGACCCAGCAGGAGCAAACGTATGCCAAAAATGTACGCAGAATGAGCTTTTCAGTGAAGAGCAGAGAGGCACATTTTAGCAAGATTCACTTGTAAGTTGGGTTGGAAACGCTTTTCAGGCTCAGTACTGGGCTCAAAACATGCAGCCTGATGTCTCTCATGATAGCAGGTGGTTAATTAGAAATTCGCTGCTCGGCTGACCCAGCAGGAGCAAACGTATGCTAAAAATGTATGCAAAACCAAGCTTTTCAGTAAAGAGCAGAGAGGCACATTTTAGCAAGTTTCACTTGTAAGTGGGCTTGGAAATGCTTTTCAGGCTCAGTACTGGGCTCAAAAGATGAAGCCCTGATGTCTCTCATTATAGCAGGTGCTTAAGTAGAAATTTACTGCTCGGCTGACCCAGCAGGAGCAAACGTATGCAAAAAATGTTGCAGAACCAAGCTTTTCAGTGAAGAGCAGCCAGGCACATTTTAGCAAGTTTCACTTGTAAGTGGGGTTGGAAATGCTTTTCAGGCTCAGTACTGGGCTCAAGGGATGCAGCTCTGATGTCTCTCATGATAGCAGGTGGTTAAGTAGAAATTCGCTGCTCGGCTGACCCAGCAGGAGCAAATGTATGCCAGAAATGTTGCAGAACCACCTTTTCAGTGAAGAGCAGCCAGGCACATTTTAGCAAGTTTCACTTGTAAGTGGGGTTGGAAACACTTTTCAGGCTCAGTACTGGGCTCAAAACATGCAGCCCTGATGTCTCTCATGATAGCAGGTGGTTAAGTAGAAATTCGCTGCTCGGCTGACCCAGCAGGAGCAAACGTATGCCAAAAATGTACGCAGAATGAGCTTTTCAGTGAAGAGCAGAGAGGCACATTTTAGCAAGTTTCACTTGAAAGTGGGGTTGGAAACGCTTTTCAGGCTCAGTACTGGTCTCAAAAGATGCAGCCCTGATGTCTCTCATGATAGCAGATGGTTAAGTAGAAATTTGCTGCTCGGCTGACCCAGCAGGAGCAAACGTATGCTAAAAATGTATGCAGAACCAAGCTTTTCAGTAAAGAGCAGAGAGGCACATTTTAGCAAGTTTCACTTGTAAGTGGGGTTACGCTTTTCAGGCTCAGTACTGGGCTCAAAAGATGCAGCCCTGATGTCTCTCATGATAGCAGGTGGTTAAGTAGAAATTCGCTGCTCGGCTGACCCAGCAGGAGCAAACGTATGCCAAAAATGTTGCAGAACCAGCTTTTCAGTGAAGAGCAGCCAGGCACATTTTAGCAAGTTTCACTTGTAAGTGGGGTTGGAAATGCTTTTCAGGCTCAGTACTGGGCTCAAAAGATGCAACCATGATGTCTCTCATGATAGCAGGTGGTTAAGTAGAAATTTTCTGCTCGGCTGACCCTGCAGGAGCAAACCTATGCCAAAAATGTATGCAGAAACAAGCTTTTCAGTGAAGAGCAGCCAGGCACATTTTAGCAAGTTTCACTTGTAAGTGGGGTTGGAAATGCTTTTCAGGCTCAGTACTGGGCTCAAGAGATGCAGCCCTGATGTCTCTCATGATAGCAGGTGGTTAAGTAGAAATTCGCTGCTCGGCTGACCCAGCAGGAGCAAACGTATGCCAAAAATGTACGCAGAATGAGCTTTTCAGTGAAGAGCAGAGAGGCACATTTTAGCAAGTTTCACTTGTAAGTTGGGTTGGAAACGCTTTTCAAGCTCAGTACTGGGCTCAAAACATGCAGCCCTGATGTCTCTCATGATAGCAGGTGGTTAATTAGAAATTCGCTGCTCGGCTGACCCAGCAGGAGCAAATGTATGCTAAAAATGTATGCAAAACCAAGCTTTTCAGTAAACAGCAGGGAGGCACATTTTAGCAAGTTTCACTTGTAGGTGGGCTTGGAAACGCTTTTCAGGCTCAGTACTGGGCTCAAAAGATGCAGCCCTGATGTCTCTCATGATAGCAGGTGGTTAAGTAGAAATTCGCTGCTCGGCGGACCCAGCAGGAGCAAACGTATGCCAGAAATGTTGCAGAACCAGCTTTTCAGTGAAGAGCAGCCAGGCACATTTTAGCAAGTTTCACTTGTAAGTGGGGTTGGAAATACTTTTCAGGCTCAGTACTGGGCTCAAAAGATGCAGCCCTGATGTCTCTCATGATAGCAGGTGGTTAAGTAGATATTCGCTGCTCGGCTGACCCAGCAGGAGCAAATGTATGCCAAAAATGTACGCAGAATGAGCTTTTCATTGAAGAGCAGAGAGGCACATTTTAGCAAGTTTCACTTGTAAGTTGGGTTGGAAATGCTTTTCAGGCTCAGTACTGGGCTCAAAACATGCATCCCTGATGTCTCTCATGATAGCAGGTGGTTAATTAGAAATCCGCTGCTCGGCTGACCCAGCAGGAGCAAACGTATGCCAAAAATGTATGCAGAACCAAGCTTTTCAGTGAAGAGCAGAGAGGCACATTTTAGCAAGTTTCACTTGTAAGTGGGGTTGGAAACACTTTTCAGGCTCAGTACTGGGCTCAAAAGATGCAGCCCTGATGTCTCTCATGATAGCAGGTGGTTAAGTAGAAATTTTCTGCTCGGCTGACCCAGCAGGAGCAAACGTATGCCAAAAATGTACGCAGAATGAGCTTTTCAGTGAAGAGCAGAGAGGCACATTTTAGCAAGTTTCATTTGTAAGTGGGCTTGGAATTGCTTTTCAGGCTCAGTACTGGGCTCAAAAGATGCAGCCCTGTTGTCTCTCATGATAGCAGGTGGTTAAGTAGAAATTTACTGCTCGGCTGACCCAGCAGGAGCAAACGTATGCTAAAAATGTTGCAGAACCAAGCTTTTCAGTGAAGAGCAGAGAGGCACATTTTAGCAAGTTTCACTTGTAAGTGGGGTTGGAAATGCTTTTCAGGCTCAGTACTGGGCTCAAGAGATGCAGCCCTGATGTCTCTCATGATAGCAGGTGGTTAAGTAGAAATTCGCTGCTCAGCTGACCCAGCAGGAGCAAACGTATGCCAAAAATGTATGCAAAATCAGGATTTTCAGTGAAGAGCAGCCAGGCTCATTTTAGCAAGTTTCACTTTTTAAGTTTGGTTGGAAATGCTTTTCAGGCTCAGTACTGGGCTCAAAACATGCAGCCCTGATGTCTCTCAAGATAGCAGGTGGTTAATTAGAAATTCGCTGCTCGGCTGACCCAGCAGGAGCAAACGTATGCTAAAAATGTATGCAGAACCAAGCTTTTCAGTGAAGAGCAGCCAGGCACATTTTAGCAAGTTTCACTTGTAAGTGGGCTTGGAAACACTTTTCAGGCTCAGTACTGGGCTCAAAAGATGCAGCCCTGATGTCTCTCATGATAGCAGGGGATTATTCGCTGCTCGGCGGACCCAGCAGGAGCAAACGTATGCCAGACATGTTGCAGAACCAGCTTTTCAGTGAAGAGCAGCCAGGCACAATTTAGCAAGTTTCACTTGTAAGTGGGGTTGGAAATGCTTTTCAGGCTCAGTACTGGGCTCAAAAGATGCAGCCCTCATGTCTCTCATGATAGCAGGTGGTTAAGTTGAAATTCGCTGCTCGGCTGACCCAGCAGGAGCAAACGTATGCCAAAAATGTACGCAGAATGAGCTTTTCAGTGAAGAGCATAGAGGCACATTTTAGCAAGATTCACTTGTAAGTTGGGTTGGAAACGCTTTTCAGGCTCAGTACTGGGCTCAAAACATGCAGCCTGATGTCTCTCATGATAGCAGGTGGTTAATTAGAAATTCGCTGCTCGGCTGACCCAGCAGGAGCAAACGTATGCTAAAAATGTATGCAAAACCAAGCTTTTCAGTAAAGAGCAGAGAGGCACATTTTAGCAAGTTTCACTTGTAAGTGGGCTTGGAAATGCTTTTCAGGCTCAGTACTGGGCTCAAAAGATGAAGCCCTGATGTCTCTCATTATAGCAGGTGCTTAAGTAGAAATTTACTGCTCGGCTGACCCAGCAGGAGCAAACGTATGCAAAAAATGTTGCAGAACCAAGCTTTTCAGTGAAGAGCAGCCAGGCACATTTTAGCAAGTTTCACTTGTAAGTGGGGTTGGAAATGCTTTTCAGGCTCAGTACTGGGCTCAAGGGATGCAGCTCTGATGTCTCTCATGATAGCAGGTGGTTAAGTAGAAATTCGCTGCTCGGCTGACCCAGCAGGAGCAAATGTATGCCAGAAATGTTGCAGAACCACCTTTTCAGTGAAGAGCAGCCAGGCACATTTTAGCAAGTTTCACTTGTAAGTGGGGTTGGAAACACTTTTCAGGCTCAGTACTGGGCTCAAAACATGCAGCCCTGATGTCTCTCATGATAGCAGGTGGTTAAGTAGAAATTCGCTGCTCGGCTGACCCAGCAGGAGCAAACGTATGCCAAAAATGTACGCAGAATGAGCTTTTCAGTGAAGAGCAGAGAGGCACATTTTAGCAAGTTTCACTTGAAAGTGGGGTTGGAAACGCTTTTCAGGCTCAGTACTGGTCTCAAAAGATGCAGCCCTGATGTCTCTCATGATAGCAGATGGTTAAGTAGAAATTTGCTGCTCGGCTGACCCAGCAGGAGCAAACGTATGCTAAAAATGTATGCAGAACCAAGCTTTTCAGTAAAGAGCAGAGAGGCACATTTTAGCAAGTTTCACTTGTAAGTGGGGTTACGCTTTTCAGGCTCAGTACTGGGCTCAAAAGATGCAGCCCTGATGTCTCTCATGATAGCAGGTGGTTAAGTAGAAATTCGCTGCTCGGCTGACCCAGCAGGAGCAAACGTATGCCAAAAATGTTGCAGAACCAGCTTTTCAGTGAAGAGCAGCCAGGCACATTTTAGCAAGTTTCACTTGTAAGTGGGGTTGGAAATGCTTTTCAGGCTCAGTACTGGGCTCAAAAGATGCAACCATGATGTCTCTCATGATAGCAGGTGGTTAAGTAGAAATTTTCTGCTCGGCTGACCCTGCAGGAGCAAACCTATGCCAAAAATGTATGCAGAAACAAGCTTTTCAGTGAAGAGCAGCCAGGCACATTTTAGCAAGTTTCACTTGTAAGTGGGGTTGGAAATGCTTTTCAGGCTCAGTACTGGGCTCAAGAGATGCAGCCCTGATGTCTCTCATGATAGCAGGTGGTTAAGTAGAAATTCGCTGCTCGGCTGACCCAGCAGGAGCAAACGTATGCCAAAAATGTACGCAGAATGAGCTTTTCAGTGAAGAGCAGAGAGGCACATTTTAGCAAGTTTCACTTGTAAGTTGGGTTGGAAACGCTTTTCAAGCTCAGTACTGGGCTCAAAACATGCAGCCCTGATGTCTCTCATGATAGCAGGTGGTTAATTAGAAATTCGCTGCTCGGCTGACCCAGCAGGAGCAAATGTATGCTAAAAATGTATGCAAAACCAAGCTTTTCAGTAAACAGCAGGGAGGCACATTTTAGCAAGTTTCACTTGTAGGTGGGCTTGGAAACGCTTTTCAGGCTCAGTACTGGGCTCAAAAGATGCAGCCCTGATGTCTCTCATGATAGCAGGTGGTTAAGTAGAAATTCGCTGCTCGGCGGACCCAGCAGGAGCAAACGTATGCCAGAAATGTTGCAGAACCAGCTTTTCAGTGAAGAGCAGCCAGGCACATTTTAGCAAGTTTCACTTGTAAGTGGGGTTGAAAATACTTTTCAGGCTCAGTACTGGGCTCAAAAGATGCAGCCCTGATGTCTCTCATGATAGCAGGTGGTTAAGTAGATATTCGCTGCTCGGCTGACCCAGCAGGAGCAAATGTATGCCAAAAATGTACGCAGAATGAGCTTTTCATTGAAGAGCAGAGAGGCACATTTTAGCAAGTTTCACTTGTAAGTTGGGTTGGAAATGCTTTTCAGGCTCAGTACTGGGCTCAAAACATGCATCCCTGATGTCTCTCATGATAGCAGGTGGTTAATTAGAAATCCGCTGCTCGGCTGACCCAGCAGGAGCAAACGTATGCCAAAAATGTATGCAGAACCAAGCTTTTCAGTGAAGAGCAGAGAGGCACATTTTAGCAAGTTTCACTTGTAAGTGGGGTTGGAAACACTTTTCAGGCTCAGTACTGGGCTCAAAAGATGCAGCCCTGATGTCTCTCATGATAGCAGGTGGTTAAGTAGAAATTTTCTGCTCGGCTGACCCAGCAGGAGAAAACGTATGCCAAAAATGTACGCAGAATGAGCTTTTCAGTGAAGAGCAGAGAGGCACATTTTAGCAAGTTTCACTTGTAAGTGGGGTTGGAAATACTTTTCAGGCTCAGTACTGGGCTCAAAAGATGCAGCCCTGATGTCTCTCATGATAGCAGGTGGTTAATTAGAAATTCGCTGCTCGGCTGACCCAGCAGGAGCAAACGTACGCCAAAAATGTATGCAGAACCAAGCTTTTCAGTGAAGAGCAGAGAGGCACATTTTAGCAAGTTTCACTTGTAAGTGGGGTTGGAAACGCTTTTCAGGCTCAGTACTGGGCTCAAAAGATGCAGCCCTGATGTCTCTCATGATAGCAGGTGGTTAAGTAGAAATTCGCTGCTCGGCTGACCCAGCAGGAGCAAACATATGCTAAAAATGCTGCAGAACCAAGCTTTTCAGTGAAGAGCAGCCAGGCACATTTTAGCAAGTTTCACTTGTAAGTGGGGTTGGAAACGCTTTTCAGGCTCAGTACTGGGCTCAAAACATGCAGCCCTGATGTCTCTCATGATAGCAGGTGGTTAAGTAGAAATTCGCTGCTCGGCTGACCCAGCAGGAGCAAACGTATGCCAAAAATGTATGCAGAACCAAGCTTTTCAGTAAAGAGCAGAGAGGTACATTTTAGCAAGTTTCACTTGTAAGTGGGGTTGGAAACACTTTTCAGGCTCAGTACTGGGCTCAAAACATGCAGCCCTGATGTCTCTCATGATAGCAGGTGGTTAATTAGAAATTCGCTGCTCGGCTGACCCAGCAGGAGCAAACGTATGCTAAAAATGTATGCAAAACCAAGCTTTTCAGTAAAAAGCAGAGAGGCACATTTTAGCAAGTTTCACTTGTAAGTGGGCTTGGAAACGCTTTTCAGGCTCAGTACTGGGCTCAAAAGATGCAGCCCTGATGTCTCTCATGATAGCAGGTGGTTAATTAGAAATTCGCTGCTCGGCTGACCCAGCAGGAGCAAACGTATGCTAAAAATGTATGCAAAACCAAGCTTTTCAGTGAAGAGCAGCCAGTCACATTTTAGCAAGTTTCACTTGTAAGTGGGGTTGGAAATGCTTTTCAGGCTCAAGTACTGGGCTCAAAAGATGCTGATGTCTCTCATGATAGCAGGTAGAAATTCGCGGCTCGGCTGACCCAGCAGGAGCAAACGTATGCCAAAAGTATGCAGAACTTAGCTTTTCAGTGAAGAGCAGGAGAGGCACATTTTAGCAAGTTTCACTTGTAAGTGGGGTTGGAACGCTTTTCAGGCTCAGTACTGGGCTCAAAAGATGCAGCCCTGATGTCTCTCATGATAGCATGTGGTTAAGTAGAAATTTGCTGCTCGACTGACCCAGCAGGAGCAAACGTATGCTAAAAATTTATGCAGAATCAAGCTTTTCAGTAAAGAGCAGAGAGGCACATTTTAGCAAGTTTCACTTGTAAGTGGGGTTGGAAACCCTTTTCAGGCTCAGTACTGGGCTCAAAAGATGCAGCCCTGATGTCTCTCATGATAGCAGGTGGTTAAGTAGAAATTCGCTGCTCGGCTGACCCAGCAGGAGCAAACGTATGCCAAAAATGTTGCAGAACCAGCTTTTCAGTGAAGAGCAGCCAGGCACATTTTAGCAAGTTTCATTTGTAAGTGGGCTTGGAATTGCTTTTCAGGCTCAGTACTGGGCTCAAAAGATGCAGCCCTGTTGTCTCTCATGATAGCAGGTGGTTAAGTAGAAATTTACTGCTCGGCTGACCCAGCAGGAGCAAACGTATGCTAAAAATGTTGCAGAACCAAGCTTTTCAGTGAAGAGCAGAGAGGCACATTTTAGCAAGTTTCACTTGTAAGTGGGGTTGGAAATGCTTTTCAGGCTCAGTACTGGGCTCAAGAGATGCAGCCCTGATGTCTCTCATGATAGCAGGTGGTTAAGTAGAAATTCGCTGCTCAGCTGACCCAGCAGGAGCAAACGTATGCCAAAAATGTATGCAAAATCAGGATTTTCAGTGAAGAGCAGCCAGGCTCATTTTAGCAAGTTTCACTTTTTAAGTTTGGTTGGAAATGCTTTTCAGGCTCAGTACTGGGCTCAAAACATGCAGCCCTGATGTCTCTCATGATAGCAGGTGGTTAATTAGAAATTCGCTGCTCGGCTGACCCAGCAGGAGCAAACGTATGCTAAAAATGTATGCAGAACCAAGCTTTTCAGTGAAGAGCAGCCAGGCACATTTTAGCAAGTTTCACTTGTAAGTGGGGTTGGTAACGCTTTTCAGGCTAAGTACTGGGCTCAAAAGATGCAGCCCTGATGTCTCTCATGATAGCAGGTGGTTAAGTAGAAATTCGCTGCTCGGCTCATCCAGCAGGAGCAAACGTATGCTAAAAATGTATGCAAAACCAAGCTTTTCAGTGAAAAGCAGCCAGTCACATTTTAGCAAGTTTCACTTGTAAGTGGGGTTGGAAATGCTTTTCAGGCTCAGTACTGGGCTCAAGAGATGCAGCCCTGATGTCTCTCATGATAGCAGGTGGTTAAGTAGAAATTCGCTGCTCGGCTGACCCAGCAGGAGCAAACGTATGCCAAAAATGTACGCAGAATGAGCTTTTCAGTGAAGAGCAGATAGGCACATTTTAGCAAGTTTCACTTGTAAGTTGGGTTGGAAACGCTTTTCAGGCTCAGTACTGGGCTCAAAACATGCAGCCCTGATGTCTCTCATGATAGCAGGTGGTTAATTAGAAATTCGTTGCTCGGCTGACCCAGCAGGAGCAAACGTATGCTAAAAATGTTTGCAAAACCAAGCTTTTCAGTAAACAGCAGAGAGGCACATTTTAGCAAGTTTCACTTGTAAGTGGGCTTGGAAACGCTTTTCAGGCTCAGTACTGGGCTCAAAAGATGCAGCCCTGATGTCTCTCATGATAGCAGGTGGTTAAGTAGAAATTCGCTGCTCGGCAGACCCAGCAGGAGCAAACGTATTCCAGAAATTTTGCAGAACCAGCTTTTCAGTGAAGAGCAGCCAGGCACATTTTAGCAAGTTTCACTTGTAAGTGGGGTTGGAAATACTTTTCAGGCTCAGTACTGGGCTCAAAAGATGCAGCCCTGATGTCTCTCATGATAGCAGGTGGTTAATTAGAAATTCGCTGCTCGGCTGACCCAGCAGGAGCAAACGTACGCCAAAAATGTATGCAGAACCAAGCTTTTCAGTGAAGAGCAGAGAGGCACATTTTAGCAAGTTTCACTTGTAAGTGGGGTTGGAAACGCTTTTCAGGCTCAGTACTGGGCTCAAAAGATGCAGCCCTGATGTCTCTCATGATAGCAGGTGGTTAAGTAGAAATTCGCTGCTCAGCTGACCCAGCAGGAGCAAACATATGCTAAAAATGCTGCAGAACCAAGCTTTTCAGTGAAGAGCAGCCAGGCACATTTTAGCAAGTTTCACTTGTAAGTGGGGTTGGAAATGCTTTTCAGGCTCAGTACTGGGCTCAAGAGATGCAGCCCTGATGTCTCTCATGATAGCAGGTGGTTAAGTAGAAATTCGCTGCTCGGCTGACCCAGCAGGAGCAAACGTATGCCAAAAATGTACGCAGAATGAGCTTTTCAGTGAAGAGCAGATAGGCACATTTTAGCAAGTTTCACTTGTAAGTTGGGTTGGAAACGCTTTTCAGGCTCAGTACTGGGCTCAAAACATGCAGCCCTGATGTCTCTCATGATAGCAGGTGGTTAATTAGAAATTCGTTGCTCGGCTGACCCAGCAGGAGCAAACGTATGCTAAAAATGTTTGCAAAACCAAGCTTTTCAGTAAACAGCAGAGAGGCACATTTTAGCAAGTTTCACTTGTAAGTGGGCTTGGAAACGCTTTTCAGGCTCAGTACTGGGCTCAAAAGATGCAGCCCTGATGTCTCTCATGATAGCAGGTGGTTAAGTAGAAATTCGCTGCTCGGCAGACCCAGCAGGAGCAAACGTATGCCAGAAATTTTGCAGAACCAGCTTTTCAGTGAAGAGCAGCCAGGCACATTTTAGCAAGTTTCACTTGTAAGTGGGGTTGGAAATACTTTTCAGGCTCAGTACTGGGCTCAAAAGATGCAGCCCTGATGTCTCTCATGATAGCAGGTGGTTAATTAGAAATTCGCTGCTCGGCTGACCCAGCAGGAGCAAACGTACGCCAAAAATGTATGCAGAACCAAGCTTTTCAGTGAAGAGCAGAGAGGCACATTTTAGCAAGTTTCACTTGTAAGTGGGGTTGGAAACGCTTTTCAGGCTCAGTACTGGGCTCAAAAGATGCAGCCCTGATGTCTCTCATGATAGCAGGTGGTTAAGTAGAAATTCGCTGCTCGGCTGACCCAGCAGGAGCAAACATATGCTAAAAATGCTGCAGAACCAAGCATTTCAGTGAAGAGCAGCCAGGCACATTTTAGCAAGTTTCACTTGTAAGTGGGGTTGGAAATGCTTTTCAGGCTCAGTACTGGGCTCAAGAGATGCAGCCCTGATGTCTCTCATGATAGCAGGTGGTTAAGTAGAAATTCGCTGCTCGGCTGACCCAGCAGGAGCAAACGTATGCCAAAAATGTACGCAGAATGAGCTTTTCAGTGAAGAGCAGAGAGGCACATTTTAGCAAGTTTCACTTGTAAGTTGGGTTGTAAACGCTTTTCAGGCTCAGTACTGGGCTCAAAACATGCAGCCCTGATGTCTCTCATGATAGCAGGTGGTTAATTAGAAATTCGCTGCTCGGCTGACCCAGCAGGAGCAAACGTATGCTAAAATTGTATGCAGAACCAAGCTTTTCAGTGAAGAGCAGCCAGGCACATTTTAGCAAGTTTCACTTGTAAGTGGGGTTGGAAATGCTTTTCAGGCTCAGTACTGGGCTCAAAAGATGCAGCCCTGATGTCTCTCATGATAGCAGGTGGTTAAGTAGAAATTCGCTGCTCGGCTGACCCAGCAGGAGCAAACGTATGCCAAAAATGTACGCAGAATGAGCTTTTCAGTGAAGAGCAGAGAGGCACATTTTAGCAAGTTTCACTTGTAAGTGGGGTTGGAAATACTTTTCAGGCTCAGTACTGGGCTCAAAAGATGCAGCCCTGATGTCTCTCATGATAGCAGGTGGTTAATTAGAAATTCGCTGCTCGGCTGACCCAGCAGGAGCAAACGTACGCCAAAAATGTATGCAGAACCAAGCTTTTCAGTGAAGAGCAGAGAGGCACATTTTAGCAAGTTTCACTTGTAAGTGGGGTTGGAAACGCTTTTCAGGCTCAGTACTGGGCTCAAAAGATGCAGCCCTGATGTCTCTCATGATAGCAGGTGGTTAAGTAGAAATTCGCTGCTCGGCTGACCCAGCAGGAGCAAACATATGCTAAAAATGCTGCAGAACCAAGCATTTCAGTGAAGAGCAGCCAGGCACATTTTAGCAAGTTTCACTTGTAAGTGGGGTTGGAAATGCTTTTCAGGCTCAGTACTGGGCTCAAGAGATGCAGCCCTGATGTCTCTCATGATAGCAGGTGGTTAAGTAGAAATTCGCTGCTCGGCTGACCCAGCAGGAGCAAACGTATGCCAAAAATGTACGCAGAATGAGCTTTTCAGTGAAGAGCAGAGAGGCACATTTTAGCAAGTTTCACTTGTAAGTTGGGTTGTAAACGCTTTTCAGGCTCAGTACTGGGCTCAAAACATGCAGCCCTGATGTCTCTCATGATAGCAGGTGGTTAATTAGAAATTCGCTGCTCGGCTGACCCAGCAGGAGCAAACGTATGCTAAAATTGTATGCAGAACCAAGCTTTTCAGTGAAGAGCAGCCAGGCACATTTTAGCAAGTTTCACTTGTAAGTGGGGTTGGAAATGCTTTTCAGGCTCAGTACTGGGCTCAAAAGATGCAGCCCTGATGTCTCTCATGATAGCAGGTGGTTAAGTAGAAATTCGCTGCTCAGCTGACCCAGCAGGAGCAAACGTATGCCAAAAATGTACGCAGAATGAGCTTTTCAGTGAAGAGCAGAGAGGCACATTTTAGCAAGTTTCACTTGTAAGTTGGGTTCGAAACGCTTTTCAGGCTCAGTACTGGGCTCAAAACATGCAGCCCTGATGTCTCTCATGATAGCAGGTGGTTAAGTAGAAATTCGCTGCTCGGCTGACCCAGCAGGAGCAAACGTATGCCAAAAATGTTGCAGAACCAGCTTTTCAGTGAAGAGCAGCCAGGCACATTTTAGCAAGTTTCACTTGTAAGTGGGGTTGGAAATGCTTTTCAGGCTCAGTACTGGGCTCAAGAGATGCAGCCCTGATGTCTCTCATGATAGCAGGTGGTTAAGTAGAAATTCGCTGCTCGGCTGACCCGGCAGGAGCAAACGTATGCCAAAAATGTACGCAGAATGAGCTTTTCAGTGAAGAGCAGATAGGCACATTTTAGCAAGTTTCACTTGTAAGTTGGGTTGGAAACGCTTTTCAGGCTCAGTACTGGGCTCAAAACATGCAGCCCTGATGTCTCTCATGATAGCAGGTGGTTAATTAGAAATTCGTTGCTCGGCTGACCCAGCAGGAGCAAACGTATGCTAAAATTGTATGCAGAACCAAGCTTTTCAGTGAAGAGCAGCCAGGCACATTTTAGCAAGTTTCACTTGTAAGTGGGCTTGGAAATGCTTTTCAGGCTCAGTACTGGGCTCAAAAGATGCAGCCCTGATGTCTCTCATGATAGCAGGTGGTTAAGTAGAAATTCGCTTCTCGGCTGACCCAGCAGGAGCAAACGTATGCCAAAAATGTACGCAGAATGAGCTTTTCAGTGAAGAGCAGAGAGGCACATTTTAGCAAGTTTCACTTGTAAGTTGGGTTCGAAACGCTTTTCAGGCTCAGTACTGGGCTCAAAACATGCAGCCCTGATGTCTCTCATGATAGCAGGTGGTTAATTAGAAATTCGCTGCTCGGCTGACCCAGCAGGAGCAAACGTATGCCAAAAATGTTGCAGAACCAGCTTTTCAGTGAAGAGCAGCCAGGCACATTTTAGCAAGTATAACTTGTAAGTGGGGTTGGAAACGCTTTTCAGGCTCAGTACTGGGCTCAAAACATGCAGCCCTGATGTCTCTCAGAAATTCGCTGCTCGGCTGACCCAGCAGGAGCAAACGTATGCCAAAAATGTATGCAGAACCAAGCTTTTCAGTGAAGAGCAGAGAGGCACATTTTAGCAAGTTTCACTTGTAAGTGGGGTTGGAAACGCTTTCAGGCTCAGTACTGGGCTCAAAACATGCAGCCCTGATGTCTCTCATGATAGCAGGTGGTTAATTAGAAATTCGCTGCTCGGCTGACACAGCAGGAGCAAACGTATGCTAAAAATGTATGCAAAACCAAGCTTTTCAGTAAAGAGCAGAGAGGCACATTTTAGCAAGTTTCACTTGTAAGTGGGCTTGGAAACGCTTTTCAGGCTCAGTACTGGGCTCAAAAGATGCAGCCCTGATGTCTCTCATGATGGCAGGTGGTTAAGTAGAAATTTGCTGCTCGGCTGACCCAGCAGGAGCAAACGTATGCTAAAAATGTATGCAGAACCAAGCTTTTCAGTAAAGAGCAGAGAGGCACATTTTAGCAAGTTTCACTTGTAAGTGGGGTTGGAAACGCTTTTCAGGGTCAGTACTGGGCTCAAAAGATGCAGCCCTGATGTCTCTCATGATAGCAGGTGGTTAAGTAGAAATTCGCTGCTCGGCGGACCCAGCAGGAGCAAACGTATGCCTGAAATGTTGCAGAACCAGCTTTTCAGTGAAGAGCAGCCAGGCACATTTTAGCAAGTTTCACTTGTAAGTGGGGTTGGAAATACTTTTCAGGCTCAGTACTGGGCTCAAAAGATGCAGCCCTGATGTCTCTCATGATAGCAGGTGGTTAAGTAGAAATTCGCTGCTCGGCTGACCCAGCAGGAGCAAACGTATGCCAAAAATGTACGCAGAATGAGCTTTTCAGTGAAGAGCAGAGAGGCACATTTTAGCAAGTTTCACTTGTAAGTTGGGTTGGAAATGCTTTTCAGGCTCAGTACTGGGCTCAAAACATGCATCCCTGATGTCTCTCATGATAGCAGGTGGTTAAGTAGAAATTCGCTGCTCGGCTGACCCAGCAGGAGCAAACGTATGCCAAAAATGTATGCAGAACCAAGCTTTTCAGTGAAGAGCAGAGAGGCACATTTTAGCAAGTTTCACTTGTAAGTGGGGTTGAAACGCTTTTCAGGCTCAGTACTGGGCTCAAAAGATGCAGCCCTGATGTCTCTCATGATAGCAGGTTGTTAAGTAGAAATGTGCTGCTCGGCTGACCCAGCAGGAGCAAACGTATGCTAAAAATGTATGCAGAACCAAGCTTTTCAGTAAAGAGCAGAGAGGCACATTTTAGCAAGTTTCACTTGTAAGTGGGGTTGGAAACGCTTTTCAGGCTCAGTACTGGGCTCAAAAGATGCAGCCCTGATGTCTCTCATGATAGCAGGTGGTTAAGTAGAAATTCGCTGCTCGGCTGACCCAGCAGGAGCAAACGTATGCCAAAAATGTTGCAGAACCAGCTTTTCAGTGAAGAGCAGCCAGGCACATTTTAGCAAGTCTCACTTGTAAGTGGGGTTGGAAATGCTTTTCAGGCTCAGTACTGGGCTCAAAAGATGCAGCCCTGATGTCTCTCATGATAGCAGGTGGTTAAGTAGAAATTTTCTGCTCGGCTGACCCAGCAGGAGCAAACGTATGCCAAAAATGTACGCAGAATGAGCTTTTCAGTGAAGAGCAGAGAGGCACATTTTAGCAAGTTTCACTTGTAAGTGGGCTTGGAATTGCTTTTCAGGCTCAGTACTGGGCTCAAAAGATGCAGCCCTGTTGTCTCTCATGATAGCAGGTGGTTAAGTAGAAATATACTGCTCGGCTGACCCAGCAGGAGCAAACGTATGCCAAAAATGTAGGCAGAAACAAGCTTTTCAGTGAAGAGCAGAGAGGCACATTTTAGCAAGTTTCACTTGTAAGTGGGGTTGAAACGCTTTTCAGGCTCAGTACTGGGCTCAAGAGATGCAGCCCTGATGTCTCTCATGATAGCAGGTGGTTAAGTAGAAATTCGCTGCTCAGCTGACCCAGCAGGAGCAAACGTATGCCAAAAATGTATGCAAAACCAGTCTTTTCAGTGAAGAGCAGCCAGGCTCATTTTAGCAAGTTTCACTTGTAAGTGGGGTTGGAAATGCTTTTCAGGCTCAAGTACTGGGCTCAAAAGATGCTGATGTCTCTCATGATAGCAGGTAGAAATTCGCGGCTCGGCTGACCCAGCAGGAGCAAACGTATGCTAAAAATGTATGCAGAACCAAGCTTTTCAGTGAAGAGCAGCCAGGCACATTTTAGCAAGTTTCACTTGTAAGTGGGGTTGGTAACGCTTTTCAGGCTTAGTACTGGGCTCAAAAGATGCAGCCCTGATGTCTCTCATGATAGCAGGTGGTTAAGTAGAAATTCGCTGCTCGGCTGACCCAGCAGGAGCAAACGTATGCTAAAAATGTATGCAAAACCAAGCTTTTCAGTGAAAAGCAGCCAGTCACATTTTAGCAAGTTTCACTTGTAAGTGGGGTTGGAAATGCTTTTCAGGCTCAAGTACTGGGCTCAAAAGATGCTGATGTCTCTCATGATAGCAGGTAGAAATTCGCTGCTCGGCTGACCCAGCAGGAGCAAACGTATGCCAAAAGTATTTAGAACCTAGCTTTTCAGTGAAGAGCAGGAGAGGCACATTTTAGCAAGTTTCACTTGTAAGTGGGGTTGGAACGCTTTTCAGGCTCAGTACTGGGCTCAAAAGATGCAGCCCTGATGTCTCTCATGATAGCAGGTGGTTAAGTAGAAATTTGCTGCTCGACTGACCCAGCAGGAGCAAACCTATGCTAAAAATTTATGCAGAACCAAGCTTTTCAGTAAAGAGCAGAGAGGCACATTTTAGCAAGTTTCACTTGTAAGTGGGGTTGGAAACGCTTTTCAGGCTCAGTACTGGGCTCGAAAGATGCAGCCCTGATGTCTCTCATGATAGCAGGTGGTTAAGTAGAAATTCGCTGCTCGGCTGACCCAGCAAGAGCAAACGTATGCCAAAAATGTTGCAGAACCAGCTTTTCAGTGAAGAGCAGCCAGGCACATTTTAGCAAGTTTCACTTGTAAGTGGGGTTGGAAATGCTTTTCAGGCTCAGTACTGGGCTCAAAAGATGCAACCCTGATGTCTCTCGTGATAGCAGGTGGTTAAGTAGAAATTTTCTGCTCGGCTGACCCAGCAGGAGCAATCTATGCCAAAAATGTAGGCAGAAACAAGCTTTTCAGTGAAGAGCAGCCAGGCACATTTTAGCAAGTTTCACTTGTAAGTGGGGTTGGAAATGCTTTTCAGGCTCAGTACTGGGCTCAAGAGATGCAGCCCTGATGTCTCTCATGATAGCAGGTGGTTAAGTAGAAATTCGCTGCTCGGCTGACCCAGCAGGAGCAAACGTATGCCAAAAATGTACGCAGAATGAGCTTTTCAGTGTAGAGCAGATAGGCACATTTTAGCAAGTTTCACTTGTAAGTTGGGTTGGAAACGCTTTTCAGGCTCAGTATTGGGCTCAAAACATGCAGCCCTGATGTCTCTCATGATAGCAGTTGGTTAATTAGAAATTCGTTGCTCGGCTGACCCAGCAGGAGCAAACGTATGCTAAAAATGTTTGCAAAACCAAGCTTTTCAGTAAACAGCAGAGAGGCACATTTTAGCAAGTTTCACTTGTAAGTGGGCTTGGAAACGCTTTTCAGGCTCAGTACTGGGCTCAAAAGATGCAGCCCTGATGTCTCTCATGATAGCAGGTGGTTAAGTAGAAATTCGCTGCTCGGCAGACCCAGCAGGAGCAAACGTATGCCAGAAATGTTGCAGAACCAGCTTTTCAGTGAAGAGCAGCCAGGCACATTTTAGCAAGTTTCACTTGTAAGTGGGGTTGGAAATACTTTTCAGGCTCAGTACTGGGCTCAAAAGATGCAGCCCTGATGTCTCTCATGATAGCAGGTGGTTAATTAGAAATTCGCTGCTCGGCTGACCCAGCAGGAGCAAACGTACGCCAAAAATGTATGCAGAACCAAGCTTTTCAGTGAAGAGCAGAGAGGCACATTTTAGCAAGTTTCACTTGTAAGTTGGGTTGGAAACGCTTTTCAGGCTCAGTACTGGGCTCAAAAGATGCAGCCCTGATGTCTCTCATGATAGCAGGTGGTTAAGTAGAAATTTGCTGCTCGGCTGACCCAGCAGGAGCAAACGTATGCTAAAAATGTATGCAGAACCAAGCTTTTCAGTAAAGAGCAGAGAGGCACATTTTAGCAAGTTTCACTTGTAAGTGGGGTTGGAAACGCTTTTCAGGCTCAGTACTGGGCTCAAAAGATGCAGCCCTGATGTCTCTCATGATAGCAGGTGGTTAAGTAGAAATTCGCTGCTCGGCTGACCCAGCAGGAGCAAACATATGCTAAAAATGTTGCAGAACCAAGCTTTTCAGTGAAGAGCAGCCAGGCACATTTTAGCAAGTTTCACTTGTAAGTGGGGTTGGAAATGCTTTTCAGGCTCAGTACTGGGCTCAAGAGATGCAGCCCTGTTGTCTCTCATGATAGCAGGTGGTTAAGTAGAAATTCACTGCTCGGCTGACCCAGCAGGAGCAAACGTATGCCAAAAATGTACGCAGAATGAGCTTTTCAGTGAAGAGCAGAGAGGCACATTTTAGCAAGTTTCACTTGTAAGTTGGGTTGTAAACGCTTTTCAGGCTCAGTACTGGGCTCAAAACATGCAGCCCTGATGTCTCTCATGATAGCAGGTGGTTAATTAGAAATTCGCTGCTCGGCTGACCCAGCAGGAGCAAACATATGCTAAAAATGTTACGGAACCAATCTTTTCAGTGAAGAGCAGCCAGGCACATTTTAGCAAGTTTCACTTGTAAGTGGGGTTGGAAATGCTTTTCGGGCTCAGTACTGGGCTCAAGAGATGCAGCCCTGATGTCTCTCATGATAGCAGGTGGTTAAGTAGAAATTCGCTGCTCGGCTGACCCAGCAGGAGCAAACGTATGCTAAAAATGTACGCAGAATGAGCTTTTCAGTGAAGAGCAGAGAGGCACATTTTAGCAAGTTTCACTTGTAAGTTGGGTTGTAAACGCTTTTCAGGCTCAGTACTGAGCTCAAAACATGCAGCCCGGATGTCTCTCATGATAGCAGGTGGTTAATAAGAAATTCACTGCTCGGCTGACCCAGCAGGAGCAAACGTATGCTAAAAATTTATGCAGAACCAAGCTTTTCAGTGAAGAGCAGAGAGGCACATTTTAGCAAGTTTCACTTGTAAGTGGGGTTGGAAACGCTTTTCAGGCTCAGTACTGGGCTCAAGAGATGCAGCCCTGATGTCTCTCATGATAGCAGGTGGTTAAGTAGAAATTTGCTGCTCGGCTGACCCAGCAGGAGCAAACGTATGCCAAAAATGTTGCAGAACCAGCTTTTCAGTGAAGAGCAGCCAGGCACATTTTAGCAAGTCTCACTTGTAAGTGGGGTTGGAAATGCTTTTCAGGCTCAGTACTGGGCTCAAAAGATGCAGCCCTGATGTCTCTCATGATAGCAGGTGGTTAAGTAGAAATTTTCTGCTCGGCTGACCCAGCAGGAGCAAACGTATGCCAAAAATGTACGCAGAATGAGCTTTTCAGTGAAGAGCAGAGAGGCACATTTTAGCAAGTTTCACTTGTAAGTGGGCTTGGAATTGCTTTTCAGGCTCAGTACTGGGCTCAAAAGATGCAGCCCTGTTGTCTCTCATGATAGCAGGTGGTTAAGTAGAAATATACTGCTCGGCTGACCCAGCAGGAGCAAACGTATGCCAAAAATGTAGGCAGAAACAAGCTTTTCAGTGAAGAGCAGAGAGGCACATTTTAGCAAGTTTCACTTGTAAGTGGGGTTGAAACGCTTTTCAGGCTCAGTACTGGGCTCCAGAGATGCAGCCCTGATGTCTCTCATGATAGCAGGTGGTTAAGTAGAAATTCGCTGCTCAGCTGACCCAGCAGGAGCAAACGTATGCCAAAAATGTATGCAAAACCAGTCTTTTCAGTGAAGAGCAGCCAGGCTCATTTTAGCAAGTTTCACTTGTAAGTGGGGTTGGAAATGCTTTTCAGGCTCAGTACTGGGCTCAAAACATGCAGCCCTGATGTCTCTCATGATAGCAGGTGGTTAATTAGAAATTCGCTGCTCGGCTGACCCAGCAGGAGCAAACGTATGCCAAAAATGTATGCAGAACCAAGCTTTTCAGTGAAGAGCAGAGAGGCACATTTTAGCAAGTTTCACTTGTAAGTGGGGTTGAAACGCTTTTCCAGCTCAGTACTGGGCTCAAAAGATGCAGCCCTGATGTCTCTCATGATAGCAGGTTGTTAAGTAGAAATGTGCTGCTCGGCTGACCCAGCAGGAGCAAACGTATGCTAAAAATGTATGCAGAACCAAGCTTTTCAGTAAAGAGCAGAGAGGCACATTTTAGCAAGTTTCACTTGTAAGTGGGGTTGGAAACGCTTTTCAGGCTCAGTACTGGGCTCAAAAGATGCAGCCCTGATGTCTCTCATGATAGCAGGTGGTTAAGTAGAAATTCGCTGCTCGGCTGACCCAGCAGGAGCAAACGTATGCCAAAAATGTTGCAGAACCAGCT
Source organism: Lissotriton helveticus (assembly GCF_964261635.1). Taxonomy (NCBI): domain Eukaryota; kingdom Metazoa; phylum Chordata; class Amphibia; order Caudata; family Salamandridae; genus Lissotriton; species Lissotriton helveticus. The sequence goes on along the minus strand of NW_027611660.1, from coordinate 1,127,732 downwards.
TTTCAGTGAAGAGCAGCCAGGCACATTTTAGCAAGTCTCACTTGTAAGTGGGGTTGGAAATGCTTTTCAGGCTCAGTACTGGGCTCAAAAGATGCAGCCCTGATGTCTCTCATGATAGCAGGTGGTTAAGTAGAAATTTTCTGCTCGGCTGACCCAGCAGGAGCAAACGTATGCCAAAAATGTACGCAGAATGAGCTTTTCAGTGAAGAGCAGAGAGGCACATTTTAGCAAGTTTCACTTGTAAGTGGGCTTGGAATTGCTTTTCAGGCTCAGTACTGGGCTCAAAAGATGCAGCCCTGTTGTCTCTCATGATAGCAGGTGGTTAAGTAGAAATATACTGCTCGGCTGACCCAGCAGGAGCAAACGTATGCCAAAAATGTAGGCAGAAACAAGCTTTTCAGTGAAGAGCAGAGAGGCACATTTTAGCAAGTTTCACTTGTAAGTGGGGTTGAAACGCTTTTCAGGCTCAGTACTGGGCTCAAGAGATGCAGCCCTGATGTCTCTCATGATAGCAGGTGGTTAAGTAGAAATTCGCTGCTCAGCTGACCCAGCAGGAGCAAACGTATGCCAAAAATGTATGCAAAACCAGTCTTTTCAGTGAAGAGCAGCCAGGCTCATTTTAGCAAGTTTCACTTGTAAGTGGGGTTGGAAATGCTTTTCAGGCTCAAGTACTGGGCTCAAAAGATGCTGATGTCTCTCATGATAGCAGGTAGAAATTCGCGGCTCGGCTGACCCAGCAGGAGCAAACGTATGCTAAAAATGTATGCAGAACCAAGCTTTTCAGTGAAGAGCAGCCAGGCACATTTTAGCAAGTTTCACTTGTAAGTGGGGTTGGTAACGCTTTTCAGGCTTAGTACTGGGCTCAAACGATGCAGCCCTGATGTCTCTCATGATAGCAGGTGGTTAAGTAGAAATTCGCTGCTCGGCTGACCCAGCAGGAGCAAACGTATGCTAAAAATGTATGCAAAACCAAGCTTTTCAGTGAAAAGCAGCCAGTCACATTTTAGCAAGTTTCACTTGTAAGTGGGGTTGGAAATGCTTTTCAGGCTCAAGTACTGGGCTCAAAAGATGCTGATGTCTCTCATGATAGCAGGTAGAAATTCGCGGCTCGGCTGACCCAGCAGGAGCAAACGTATGCCAAAAGTATGCAGAACCTAGCTTTTCAGTGAAGAGCAGGAGAGGCACATTTTAGCAAGTTTCACTTGTAAGTGGGGTTGGAACGCTTTTCAGGCTCAGTACTGGGCTCAAAAGATGCAGCCCTGATGTCTCTCATGATAGCAGGTGGTTAAGTAGAAATTTGCTGCTCGACTGACCCAGCAGGAGCAAACCTATGCTAAAAATTTATGCAGAACCAAGCTTTTCAGTAAAGAGCAGAGAGGCACATTTTAGCAAGTTTCACTTGTAAGTGGGGTTGGAAACGCTTTTCAGGCTCAGTACTGGGCTCGAAAGATGCAGCCCTGATGTCTCTCATGATAGCAGGTGGTTAAGTAGAAATTCGCTGCTCGGCTGACCCAGCAAGAGCAAACGTATGCCAAAAATGTTGCAGAACCAGCTTTTCAGTGAAGAGCAGCCAGGCACATTTGAGCAAGTTTCACTTGTAAGTGGGGTTGGAAATGCTTTTCAGGCTCAGTACTGGGCTCAAAAGATGCAACCCTGATGTCTCTCGTGATAGCAGGTGGTTAAGTAGAAATTTTCTGCTCGGCTGACCCAGCAGGAGCAAACCTATGCCAAAAATGTAGGCAGAAACAAGCTTTTCAGTGAAGAGCAGCCAGGCACATTTTAGCAAGTTTCACTTGTAAGTGGGGTTGGAAATGCTTTTCAGGCTCAGTACTGGGCTCAAGAGATGCAGCCCTGATGTCTCTCATGATAGCAGGTGGTTAAGTAGAAATTCGCTGCTCGGCTGACCCAGCAGGAGCAAACGTATGCCAAAAATGTACGCAGAATGAGCTTTTCAGTGAAGAGCAGATAGGCACATTTTAGCAAGTTTCACTTGTAAGTTGGGTTGGAAACGCTTTTCAGGCTCAGTACTGGGCTCAAAACATGCAGCCCTGATGTCTCTCATGATAGCAGTTGGTTAATTAGAAATTCGTTGCTCGGCTGACCCAGCAGGAGCAAACGTATGCTAAAAATGTTTGCAAAACCAAGCTTTTCAGTAAACAGCAGAGAGGCACATTTTAGCAAGTTTCACTTGTAAGTGGGCTTGGAAACGCTTTTCAGGCTCAGTACTGGGCTCAAAAGATGCAGCCCTGATGTCTCTCATGATAGCAGGTGGTTAAGTAGAAATTCGCTGCTCGGCAGACCCAGCAGGAGCAAACGTATGCCAGAAATGTTGCAGAACCAGCTTTTCAGTGAAGAGCAGCCAGGCACATTTTAGCAAGTTTCACTTGTAAGTGGGGTTGGAAATACTTTTCAGGCTCAGTACTGGGCTCAAAAGATGCAGCCCTGATGTCTCTCATGATAGCAGGTGGTTAATTAGAAATTTGCTGCTCGGCTGACCCAGCAGGAGCAAACGTACGCCAAAAATGTATGCAGAACCAAGCTTTTCAGTGAAGAGCAGAGAGGCACATTTTAGCAAGTTTCACTTGTAAGTTGGGTTGGAAACGCTTTTCAGGCTCAGTACTGGGCTCAAAAGATGCAGCCCTGATGTCTCTCATGATAGCAGGTGGTTAAGTAGAAATTTGCTGCTCGGCTGACCCAGCAGGAGCAAACGTATGCTAAAAATGTATGCAGAACCAAGCTTTTCAGTAAAGAGCAGAGAGGCACATTTTAGCAAGTTTCACTTGTAAGTGGGGTTGGAAACGCTTTTCAGGCTCAGTACTGGGCTCAAAAGATGCAGCCCCGATGTCTCTCATGATAGCAGGTGGTTAAGTAGAAATTCGCTGCTCGGCTGACCCAGCAGGAGCAAACATATGCTAAAAATGTTGCAGAACCAAGCTTTTCAGTGAAGAGCAGCCAGGCACATTTTAGCAAGTTTCACTTGTAAGTGGGGTTGGAAATGCTTTTCAGGCTCAGTACTGGGCTCAAGAGATGCAGCCCTGTTGTCTCTCATGATAGCAGGTGGTTAAGTAGAAATTCACTGCTCGGCTGACCCAGCAGGAGCAAACGTATGCCAAAAATGTACGCAGAATGAGCTTTTCAGTGAAGAGCAGAGAGGCACATTTTAGCAAGTTTCACTTGTAAGTTGGGTTGTAAACGCTTTTCAGGCTCAGTACTGGGCTCAAAACATGCAGCCCTGATGTCTCTCATGATAGCAGGTGGTTAATTAGAAATTCGCTGCTCGGCTGACCCAGCAGGAGCAAACATATGCTAAAAATGTTACGGAACCAATCTTTTCAGTGAAGAGCAGCCAGGCACATTTTAGCAAGTTTCACTTGTAAGTGGGGTTGGAAATGCTTTTCGGGCTCAGTACTGGGCTCAAGAGATGCAGCCCTGATGTCTCTCATGATAGCAGGTGGTTAAGTAGAAATTCGCTGCTCGGCTGACCCAGCAGGAGCAAACGTATGCTAAAAATGTACGCAGAATGAGCTTTTCAGTGAAGAGCAGAGAGGCACATTTTAGCAAGTTTCACTTGTAAGTTGGGTTGTAAACGCTTTTCAGGCTCAGTACTGAGCTCAAAACATGCAGCCCGGATGTCTCTCATGATAGCAGGTGGTTAATAAGAAATTCGCTGCTCGGCTGACCCAGCAGGAGCAAACGTATGCTAAAAATTTATGCAGAACCAAGCTTTTCAGTGAAGAGCAGAGAGGCACATTTTAGCAAGTTTCACTTGTAAGTGGGGTTGGAAACGCTTTTCAGGCTCAGTACTGGGCTCAAGAGATGCAGCCCTGATGTCTCTCATGATAGCAGGTGGTTAAGTAGAAATTCGCTGCTCGGCTGACCCAACAGGAGCAAACGTATGCCAAAAATGTTGCAGAACCAGCTTTTCAGTGAAGAGCAGCCAGGCACATTTTAGCAAGTCTCACTTGTAAGTGGGGTTGGAAATGCTTTTCAGGCTCAGTACTGGGCTCAAAAGATGCAGCCCTGATGTCTCTCATGATAGCAGGTGGTTAAGTAGAAATTTTCTGCTCGGCTGACCCAGCAGGAGCAAACGTATGCCAAAAATGTACGCAGAATGAGCTTTTCAGTGAAGAGCAGAGAGGCACATTTTAGCAAGTTTCACTTGTAAGTGGGCTTGGAATTGCTTTTCAGGCTCAGTACTGGGCTCAAAAGATGCAGCCCTGTTGTCTCTCATGATAGCAGGTGGTTAAGTAGAAATATACTGCTCGGCTGACCCAGCAGGAGCAAACGTATGCCAAAAATGTAGGCAGAAACAAGCTTTTCAGTGAAGAGCAGAGAGGCACATTTTAGCAAGTTTCACTTGTAAGTGGGGTTGAAACGCTTTTCAGGCTCAGTACTGGGCTCAAGAGATGCAGCCCTGATGTCTCTCATGATAGCAGGTGGTTAAGTAGAAATTCGCTGCTCAGCTGACCCAGCAGGAGCAAACGTATGCCAAAAATGTATGCAAAACCAGTCTTTTCAGTGAAGAGCAGCCAGGCTCATTTTAGCAAGTTTCACTTGTAAGTGGGGTTGGAAATGCTTTTCAGGCTCAGTACTGGGCTCAAAACATGCAGCCATGATGTCTCTCATGATAGCAGGTGGTTAATTAGAAATTCGCTGCTCGGCTGACCCAGCAGGAGCAAACGTATGCTAAAAATGTATGCAGAACCAAGCTTTTCAGTGAAGAGCAGCCAGGCACATTTTAGCAAGTTTCACTTGTAAGTGGGGTTGGTAACGCTTTTCAGGCTTAGTACTGGGCTCAAAAGATGCAGCCCTGATGTCTCTCATGATAGCAGGTGGTTAAGTAGAAATTCGCTGCTCGGCTGACCCAGCAGGAGCAAACGTATGCTAAAAATGTATGCAAAACCAAGCTTTTCAGTGAAAAGCAGCCAGTCACATTTTAGCAAGTTTCACTTGTAAGTGGGGTTGGAAATGCTTTTCAGGCTCAAGTACTGGGCTCAAAAGATGCTGATGTCTCTCATGATAGCAGGTAGAAATTCGCGGCTCGGCTGACCCAGCACGAGCAAACGTATGCCAAAAGTATGCAGAACCTAGCTTTTCAGTGAAGAGCAGGAGAGGCACATTTTAGCAAGTTTCACTTGTAAGTGGGGTTGGAACGCTTTTCAGGCTCAGTACTGGGCTCAAAAGATGCAGCCCTGATGTCTCTCATGATAGCAGGTGGTTAAGTAGAAATTTGCTGCTCGACTGACCCAGCAGGAGCAAACCTATGCTAAAAATTTATGCAGAACCAAGCTTTTCAGTAAAGAGCAGAGAGGCACATTTTAGCAAGTTTCACTTGTAAGTGGGGTTGGAAACGCTTTTCAGGCTCAGTACTGGGCTCGAAAGATGCAGCCCTGATGTCTCTCATGATAGCAGTTGGTTAAGTAGAAATTCGCTGCTCGGCTGACCCAGCAAGAGCAAACGTATGCCAAAAATGTTGCAGAACCAGCTTTTCAGTGAAGAGCAGCCAGGCACATTTTAGCAAGTTTCACTTGTAAGTGGGGTTGGAAATGCTTTTCAGGCTCAGTACTGGGCTCAAAAGATGCAACCCTGATGTCTCTCGTGATAGCAGGTGGTTAAGTAGAAATTTTCTGCTCGGCTGACCCAGCAGGAGCAAACCTATGCCAAAAATGTAGGCAGAAACAAGCTTTTCAGTGAAGAGCAGCCAGGCACATTTTAGCAAGTTTCACTTGTAAGTGGGGTTGGAAATGCTTTTCAGGCTCAGTACTGGGCTCAAGAGATGCAGCCCTGATGTCTCTCATGATAGCAGGTGGTTAAGTAGAAATTCGCTGCTCGGCTGACCCAGCAGGAGCAAACGTATGCCAAAAATGTACGCAGAATGAGCTTTTCAGTGAAGAGCAGATAGGCACATTTTAGCAAGTTTCACTTGTAAGTTGGGTTGGAAACGCTTTTCAGGCTCAGTACTGGGCTCAAAACATGCAGCCCTGATGTCTCTCATGATAGCAGTTGGTTAATTAGAAATTTGTTGCTCGGCTGACCCAGCAGGAGCAAACGTATGCTAAAAATGTTTGCAAAACCAAGCTTTTCAGTAAACAGCAGAGAGGCACATTTTAGCAAGTTTCACTTGTAAGTGGGCTTGGAAACGCTTTTCAGGCTCAGTACTGGGCTCAAAAGATGCAGCCCTGATGTCTCTCATGATAGCAGGTGGTTAAGTAGAAATTTGCTGCTCGGCAGACCCAGCAGGAGCAAACGTATGCCAGAAATGTTGCAGAACCAGCTTTTCAGTGAAGAGCAGCCAGGCACATTTTAGCAAGTTTCACTTGTAAGTGGGGTTGGAAATACTTTTCAGGCTCAGTACTGGGCTCAAAAGATGCAGCCCTGAGGTCTCTCATGATAGCAGGTGGTTAATTAGAAATTCGCTGCTCGGCTGACCCAGCAGGAGCAAACGTACGCCAAAAATGTATGCAGAACCAAGCTTTTCAGTGAAGAGCAGAGAGGCACATTTTAGCAAGTTTCACTTGTAAGTTGGGTTGGAAACGCTTTTCAGGCTCAGTACTGGGCTCAAAAGATGCAGCCCTGATGTCTCTCATGATAGCAGGTGGTTAAGTAGAAATTTGCTGCTCGGCTGACCCAGCAGGAGCAAACGTATGCTAAAAATGTATGCAGAACCAAGCTTTTCAGTAAAGAGCAGAGAGGCACATTTTAGCAAGTTTCACTTGTAAGTGGGGTTGGTAACGCTTTTCAGGCTTAGTACTGGGCTCAAAAGATGCAGCCCTGATGTCTCTCATGATAGCAGGTGGTTAAGTAGAAATTCGCTGCTCGGCTGACCCAGCAGGAGCAAACGTATGCTAAAAATGTATGCAAAACCAAGCTTTTCAGTGAAAAGCAGCCAGTCACATTTTAGCAAGTTTCACTTGTAAGTGGGGTTGGAAATGCTTTTCAGGCTCAAGTACTGGGCTCAAAAGATGCTGATGTCTCTCATGATAGCAGGTAGAAATTCGCGGCTCGGCTGACCCAGCAGGAGCAAACGTATGCCAAAAGTATGCAGAACCTAGCTTTTCAGTGAAGAGCAGGAGAGGCACATTTTAGCAAGTTTCACTTGTAAGTGGGGTTGGAACGCTTTTCAGGCTCAGTACTGGGCTCAAAAGATGCAGCCCTGATGTCTCTCATGATAGCAGGTGGTTAAGTAGAAATTTGCTGCTCGACTGACCCAGCAGGAGCAAACCTATGCTAAAAATGTATGCAGAACCAAGCTTTTCAGTAAAGAGCAGAGAGGCACATTTTAGCAAGTTTCACTTGTAAGTGGGGTTGGAAACGCTTTTCAGGCTCAGTACTGGGCTCGAAAGATGCAGCCCTGATGTCTCTCATGATAGCAGGTGGTTAAGTAGAAATTCGCTGCTCGGCTGACCCAGCAAGAGCAAACGTATGCCAAAAATGTTGCAGAACCAGCTTTTCAGTGAAGAGCAGCCAGGCACATTTTAGCAAGTTTCACTTGTAAGTGGGGTTGGAAATGCTTTTCAGGCTCAGTACTGGGCTCAAAAGATGCAACCCTGATGTCTCTCGTGATAGCAGGTGGTTAAGTAGAAATTTTCTGCTCGGCTGACCCAGCAGGAGCAAACCTATGCCAAAAATGTAGGCAGAAACAAGCTTTTCAGTGAAGAGCAGCCAGGCACATTTTAGCAAGTTTCACTTGTAAGTGGGGTTGGAAATGCTTTTCAGGCTCAGTACTGGGCTCAAGAGATGCAGCCCTGATGTCTCTCATGATAGCAGGTGGTTAAGTAGAAATTCGCTGCTCGGCTGACCCAGCAGGAGCAAACGTATGCCAAAAATGTACGCAGAATGAGCTTTTCAGTGAAGAGCAGATAGGCACATTTTAGCAAGTTTCACTTGTAAGTTGGGTTGGAAACGCTTTTCAGGCTCAGTACTGGGCTCAAAACATGCAGCCCTGATGTCTCTCATGATAGCAATTGGTTAATTAGAAATTCGTTGCCCGGCTGACCCAGCAGGAGCAAATGTATGCTAAAAATGTTTGCAAAACCAAGCTTTTCAGTAAACAGCAGAGAGGCACATTTTAGCAAGTTTCACTTGTAAGTGGGCTTGGAAACGCTTTTCAGGCTCAGTACTGGGCTCAAAAGATGCAGCCCTGATGTCTCTCATGATAGCAGGTGGTTAAGTAGAAATTCGCTGCTCGGCAGACCCAGCAGGAGCAAACGTATGCCAGAAATGTTGCAGAACCAGCTTTTCAGTGAAGAGCAGCCAGGCACATTTTAGCAAGTTTCACTTGTAAGTGGGGTTGGAAATACTTTTCAGGCTCAGTACTGGGCTCAAAAGATGCAGCCCTGATGTCTCTCATGATAGCAGGTGGTTAATTAGAAATTCGCTGCTCGGCTGACCCAGCAGGAGCAAACGTACGCCAAAAATGTATGCAGAACCAAGCTTTTCAGTGAAGAGCAGAGAGGCACATTTTAGCAAGTTTCACTTGTAAGTTGGGTTGGAAACGCTTTTCAGGCTCAGTACTGGGCTCAAAAGATGCAGCCCTGATGTCTCTCATGATAGCAGGTGGTTAAGTAGAAATTTGCTGCTCGGCTGACCCAGCAGGAGCAAACGTATGCTAAAAATGTATGCAGAACCAAGCTTTTCAGTAAAGAGCAGAGAGGCACATTTTAGCAAGTTTCACTTGTAAGTGGGGTTGGAAACGCTTTTCAGGCTCAGTACTGGGCTCAAAAGATGCAGCCCTGATGTCTCTCATGATAGCAGGTGGTTAAGTAGAAATTCGCTGCTCGGCTGACCCAGCAGGAGCAAACATATGCTAAAAATGTTGCAGAACCAAGCTTTTCAGTGAAGAGAAGAGAGGCACATTTTAGCAAGTTTCACTTGTAAGTGGGGTTGGAAACGCTTTTCAGGCTCAGTACTGGGCTCAAGAGATGCATCCCTGATGTCTCTCATGATAGCAGGTGGTTAAGTAGAAATTCGCTGCTCGGCTGACCCAGCAGGAGCAAACGTATGCCAAAAATGTTGCAGAACCAGCTTTTCAGTGAAGAGCAGCCAGGCACATTTTAGCAAGTCTCACTTGTAAGTGGGGTTGGAAATGCTTTTCAGGCTCAGTACTGGGCTCAAAAGATGCAGCCCTGATGTCTCTCATGATAGCAGGTGGTTAAGTAGAAATTTTCTGCTCGGCTGACCCAGCAGGAGCAAACGTATGCCAAAAATGTACGCAGAATGAGCTTTTCAGTGAAGAGCAGAGAGGCACATTTTAGCAAGTTTCACTTGTAAGTGGGCTTGGAATTGCTTTTCAGGCTCAGTACTGGGCTCAAAAGATGCAGCCCTGTTGTCTCTCATGATAGCAGGTGGTTAAGTAGAAATATACTGCTCGGCTGACCCAGCAGGAGCAAACGTATGCCAAAAATGTAGGCAGAAACAAGCTTTTCAGTGAAGAGCAGAGAGGCACATTTTAGCAAGTTTCACTTGTAAGTGGGCTTGGAAACGCTTTTCAGGCTCAGTACTGGGCTCAAAAGATGCAGCCCTGATGTCTCTCATGATAGCAGGTGGTTAAGTAGAAATTCGCTGCTCGGCAGACCCAGCAGGAGCAAACGTATGCCAGAAATGTTGCAGAACCAGCTTTTCAGTGAAGAGCAGCCAGGCACATTTTAGCAAGTTTCACTTGTAAGTGGGGTTGGAAATACTTTTCAGGCTCAGTACTGGGCTCAAAAGATGCAGCCCTGATGTCTCTCATGATAGCAGGTGGTTAATTAGAAATTCGCTGCTCGGCTGACCCAGCAGGAGCAAACGTACGCCAAAAATGTATGCAGAACCAAGCTTTTCAGTGAAGAGCAGAGAGGCACATTTTAGCAAGTTTCACTTGTAAGTTGGGTTGGAAACGCTTTTCAGGCTCAGTACTGGGCTCAAAAGATGCAGCCCTGATGTCTCTCATGATAGCAGGTGGTTAAGTAGAAATTTGCTGCTCGGCTGACCCAGCAGGAGCAAACGTATGCTAAAAATGTATGCAGAACCAAGCTTTTCAGTAAAGAGCAGAGAGGCACATTTTAGCAAGTTTCACTTGTAAGTGGGGTTGGAAACGCTTTTCAGGCTCAGTACTGGGCTCAAAAGATGCAGCCCTGATGTCTCTCATGATAGCAGGTGGTTAAGTAGAATTTGCTGCTCGGCTGACCCAGCAGGAGCAAACGTATGCTAAAAATGTTGCAGAACCAGCTTTTCAGTGAAGAGCAGCCAGGCACATTTTAGCAAGTTTCACTTGTAAGTGGGGTTGGAAATGCTTTTCAGGCTCAGTACTGGGCTCAAAAGATGCAACCCTGATGTCTCTCATGATAGCAGGTGGTTAAGTAGAAATTTTCTGCTCGGCTGACCTAGCAGGAGCAAACCTATGCCAAAAATGTATGCAGAAACAAGCTTTTCAGTGAAGAGCAGCCAGGCACATTTTAGCAAGTTTCACTTGTAAGTGGGGTTGGAAATGCTTTTCAGGCTTAGTACTGGGCTCAAGAGATGCAGCCCTGATGTCTCTCATGATAGCAGGTGGTTAATTAGAAATTCGCTGCTCGGCTGACCCAGCAGGAGCAAACGTATGCCAAAAATGTACGCAGAATGAGCTTTTCAGTGAAGAGCAGAGAGGCACATTTTAGCAAGTTTCACTTGTAAGTGGGCTTGGAATTGCTTTTCAGGCTCAGTACTGGGCTCAAAAGATGCAGCCCTGTTGTCTCTCATGATAGCAGGTGGTTAAGTAGAAATATACTGCTCGGCTGACCCAGCAGGAGCAAACGTATGCCAAAAATGTAGGCAGAAACAAGCTTTTCAGTGAAGAGCAGAGAGGCACATTTTAGCAAGTTTCACTTGTAAGTGGGGTTGAAACGCTTTTCAGGCTCAGTACTGGGCTCAAGAGATGCAGCCCTGATGTCTCTCATGATAGCAGGTGGTTAAGTAGAAATTCGCTGCTCAGCTGACCCAGCAGGAGCAAACGTATGCCAAAAATGTATGCAAAACCAGTCTTTTCAGTGAAGAGCAGCCAGGCTCATTTTAGCAAGTTTCACTTGTAAGTGGGGTTGGAAATGCTTTTCAGGCTCAGTACTGGGCTCAAAACATGCAGCCCTGATGTCTCTCATGATAGCAGGTGGTTAATTAGAAATTTGCTGCTCGGCTGACCCAGCAGGAGCAAACGTATGCTAAAAATGTATGCAGAACCAAGCTTTTCAGTGAAGAGCAGCCAGGCACATTTTAGCAAGTTTCACTTGTAAGTGGGGTTGGTAACGCTTTTCAGGCTTAGTACTGGGCTCAAAAGATGCAGCCCTGATGTCTCTCATGATAGCAGGTGGTTAAGTAGAAATTCGCTGCTCGGCTGACCCAGCAAGAGCAAACGTATGCCAAAAATGTTGCAGAACCAGCTTTTCAGTGAAGAGCAGCCAGGCACATTTTAGCAAGTTTCACTTGTAAGTGGGGTTGGAAATGCTTTTCAGGCTCAGTACTGGGCTCAAAAGATGCAACCCTGATGTCTCTCGTGATAGCAGGTGGTTAAGTAGAAATTTTCTGCTCGGCTGACCCAGCAGGAGCAAACCTATGCCAAAAATGTAGGCAGAAACAAGCTTTTCAGTGAAGAGCAGCCAGGCACATTTTAGCAAGTTTCACTTGTAAGTGGGGTTGGAAATGCTTTTCAGGCTCAGTACTGGGCTCAAGAGATGCAGCCCTGATGTCTCTCATGATAGCAGGTGGTTAAGTAGAAATTCGCTGCTCGGCTGACCCAGCAGGAGCAAACGTATGCCAAAAATGTACGCAGAATGAGCTTTTCAGTGAAGAGCAGATAGGCACATTTTAGCAAGTTTCACTTGTAAGTTGGGTTGGAAACGCTTTTCAGGCTCAGTACTGGGCTCAAAACATGCAGCCCTGATGTCTCTCATGATAGCAGTTGGTTAATTAGAAATTTGTTGCTCGGCTGACCCAGCAGGAGCAAACGTATGCTAAAAATGTTTGCAAAACCAAGCTTTTCAGTAAACAGCAGAGAGGCACATTTTAGCAAGTTTCACTTGTAAGTGGGCTTGGAAACGCTTTTCAGGCTCAGTACTGGGCTCAAAAGATGCAGCCCTGATGTCTCTCATGATAGCAGGTGGTTAAGTAGAAATTTGCTGCTCGGCAGACCCAGCAGGAGCAAACGTATGCCAGAAATGTTGCAGAACCAGCTTTTCAGTGAAGAGCAGCCAGGCACATTTTAGCAAGTTTCACTTGTAAGTGGGGTTGGAAATACTTTTCAGGCTCAGTACTGGGCTCAAAAGATGCAGCCCTGAGGTCTCTCATGATAGCAGGTGGTTAATTAGAAATTCGCTGCTCGGCTGACCCAGCAGGAGCAAACGTACGCCAAAAATGTATGCAGAACCAAGCTTTTCAGTGAAGAGCAGAGAGGCACATTTTAGCAAGTTTCACTTGTAAGTTGGGTTGGAAACGCTTTTCAGGCTCAGTACTGGGCTCAAAAGATGCAGCCCTGATGTCTCTCATGATAGCAGGTGGTTAAGTAGAAATTTGCTGCTCGGCTGACCCAGCAGGAGCAAACGTATGCTAAAAATGTATGCAGAACCAAGCTTTTCAGTAAAGAGCAGAGAGGCACATTTTAGCAAGTTTCACTTGTAAGTGGGGTTGGTAACGCTTTTCAGGCTTAGTACTGGGCTCAAAAGATGCAGCCCTGATGTCTCTCATGATAGCAGGTGGTTAAGTAGAAATTCGCTGCTCGGCTGACCCAGCAGGAGCAAACGTATGCTAAAAATGTATGCAAAACCAAGCTTTTCAGTGAAAAGCAGCCAGTCACATTTTAGCAAGTTTCACTTGTAAGTGGGGTTGGAAATGCTTTTCAGGCTCAAGTACTGGGCTCAAAAGATGCTGATGTCTCTCATGATAGCAGGTAGAAATTCGCGGCTCGGCTGACCCAGCAGGAGCAAACGTATGCCAAAAGTATGCAGAACCTAGCTTTTCAGTGAAGAGCAGGAGAGGCACATTTTAGCAAGTTTCACTTGTAAGTGGGGTTGGAACGCTTTTCAGGCTCAGTACTGGGCTCAAAAGATGCAGCCCTGATGTCTCTCATGATAGCAGGTGGTTAAGTAGAAATTTGCTGCTCGACTGACCCAGCAGGAGCAAACCTATGCTAAAAATGTATGCAGAACCAAGCTTTTCAGTAAAGAGCAGAGAGGCACATTTTAGCAAGTTTCACTTGTAAGTGGGGTTGGAAACGCTTTTCAGGCTCAGTACTGGGCTCGAAAGATGCAGCCCTGATGTCTCTCATGATAGCAGGTGGTTAAGTAGAAATTCGCTGCTCGGCTGACCCAGCAAGAGCAAACGTATGCCAAAAATGTTGCAGAACCAGCTTTTCAGTGAAGAGCAGCCAGGCACATTTTAGCAAGTTTCACTTGTAAGTGGGGTTGGAAATGCTTTTCAGGCTCAGTACTGGGCTCAAAAGATGCAACCCTGATGTCTCTCGTGATAGCAGGTGGTTAAGTAGAAATTTTCTGCTCGGCTGACCCAGCAGGAGCAAACCTATGCCAAAAATGTAGGCAGAAACAAGCTTTTCAGTGAAGAGCAGCCAGGCACATTTTAGCAAGTTTCACTTGTAAGTGGGGTTGGAAATGCTTTTCAGGCTCAGTACTGGGCTCAAGAGATGCAGCCCTGATGTCTCTCATGATAGCAGGTGGTTAAGTAGAAATTCGCTGCTCGGCTGACCCAGCAGGAGCAAACGTATGCCAAAAATGTACGCAGAATGAGCTTTTCAGTGAAGAGCAGATAGGCACATTTTAGCAAGTTTCACTTGTAAGTTGGGTTGGAAACGCTTTTCAGGCTCAGTACTGGGCTCAAAACATGCAGCCCTGATGTCTCTCATGATAGCAATTGGTTAATTAGAAATTCGTTGCCCGGCTGACCCAGCAGGAGCAAATGTATGCTAAAAATGTTTGCAAAACCAAGCTTTTCAGTAAACAGCAGAGAGGCACATTTTAGCAAGTTTCACTTGTAAGTGGGCTTGGAAACGCTTTTCAGGCTCAGTACTGGGCTCAAAAGATGCAGCCCTGATGTCTCTCATGATAGCAGGTGGTTAAGTAGAAATTCGCTGCTCGGCAGACCCAGCAGGAGCAAACGTATGCCAGAAATGTTGCAGAACCAGCTTTTCAGTGAAGAGCAGCCAGGCACATTTTAGCAAGTTTCACTTGTAAGTGGGGTTGGAAATACTTTTCAGGCTCAGTACTGGGCTCAAAAGATGCAGCCCTGATGTCTCTCATGATAGCAGGTGGTTAATTAGAAATTCGCTGCTCGGCTGACCCAGCAGGAGCAAACGTACGCCAAAAATGTATGCAGAACCAAGCTTTTCAGTGAAGAGCAGAGAGGCACATTTTAGCAAGTTTCACTTGTAAGTTGGGTTGGAAACGCTTTTCAGGCTCAGTACTGGGCTCAAAAGATGCAGCCCTGATGTCTCTCATGATAGCAGGTGGTTAAGTAGAAATTTGCTGCTCGGCTGACCCAGCAGGAGCAAACGTATGCTAAAAATGTATGCAGAACCAAGCTTTTCAGTAAAGAGCAGAGAGGCACATTTTAGCAAGTTTCACTTGTAAGTGGGGTTGGAAACGCTTTTCAGGCTCAGTACTGGGCTCAAAAGATGCAGCCCTGATGTCTCTCATGATAGCAGGTGGTTAAGTAGAAATTCGCTGCTCGGCTGACCCAGCAGGAGCAAACATATGCTAAAAATGTTGCAGAACCAAGCTTTTCAGTGAAGAGAAGAGAGGCACATTTTAGCAAGTTTCACTTGTAAGTGGGGTTGGAAACGCTTTTCAGGCTCAGTACTGGGCTCAAGAGATGCATCCCTGATGTCTCTCATGATAGCAGGTGGTTAAGTAGAAATTCGCTGCTCGGCTGACCCAGCAGGAGCAAACGTATGCCAAAAATGTTGCAGAACCAGCTTTTCAGTGAAGAGCAGCCAGGCACATTTTAGCAAGTCTCACTTGTAAGTGGGGTTGGAAATGCTTTTCAGGCTCAGTACTGGGCTCAAAAGATGCAGCCCTGATGTCTCTCATGATAGCAGGTGGTTAAGTAGAAATTTTCTGCTCGGCTGACCCAGCAGGAGCAAACGTATGCCAAAAATGTACGCAGAATGAGCTTTTCAGTGAAGAGCAGAGAGGCACATTTTAGCAAGTTTCACTTGTAAGTGGGCTTGGAATTGCTTTTCAGGCTCAGTACTGGGCTCAAAAGATGCAGCCCTGTTGTCTCTCATGATAGCAGGTGGTTAAGTAGAAATATACTGCTCGGCTGACCCAGCAGGAGCAAACGTATGCCAAAAATGTAGGCAGAAACAAGCTTTTCAGTGAAGAGCAGAGAGGCACATTTTAGCAAGTTTCACTTGTAAGTGGGCTTGGAAACGCTTTTCAGGCTCAGTACTGGGCTCAAAAGATGCAGCCCTGATGTCTCTCATGATAGCAGGTGGTTAAGTAGAAATTCGCTGCTCGGCAGACCCAGCAGGAGCAAACGTATGCCAGAAATGTTGCAGAACCAGCTTTTCAGTGAAGAGCAGCCAGGCACATTTTAGCAAGTTTCACTTGTAAGTGGGGTTGGAAATACTTTTCAGGCTCAGTACTGGGCTCAAAAGATGCAGCCCTGATGTCTCTCATGATAGCAGGTGGTTAATTAGAAATTCGCTGCTCGGCTGACCCAGCAGGAGCAAACGTACGCCAAAAATGTATGCAGAACCAAGCTTTTCAGTGAAGAGCAGAGAGGCACATTTTAGCAAGTTTCACTTGTAAGTTGGGTTGGAAACGCTTTTCAGGCTCAGTACTGGGCTCAAAAGATGCAGCCCTGATGTCTCTCATGATAGCAGGTGGTTAAGTAGAAATTTGCTGCTCGGCTGACCCAGCAGGAGCAAACGTATGCTAAAAATGTATGCAGAACCAAGCTTTTCAGTAAAGAGCAGAGAGGCACATTTTAGCAAGTTTCACTTGTAAGTGGGGTTGGAAACGCTTTTCAGGCTCAGTACTGGGCTCAAAAGATGCAGCCCTGATGTCTCTCATGATAGCAGGTGGTTAAGTAGAATTTGCTGCTCGGCTGACCCAGCAGGAGCAAACGTATGCTAAAAATGTTGCAGAACCAGCTTTTCAGTGAAGAGCAGCCAGGCACATTTTAGCAAGTTTCACTTGTAAGTGGGGTTGGAAATGCTTTTCAGGCTCAGTACTGGGCTCAAAAGATGCAACCCTGATGTCTCTCATGATAGCAGGTGGTTAAGTAGAAATTTTCTGCTCGGCTGACCTAGCAGGAGCAAACCTATGCCAAAAATGTATGCAGAAACAAGCTTTTCAGTGAAGAGCAGCCAGGCACATTTTAGCAAGTTTCACTTGTAAGTGGGGTTGGAAATGCTTTTCAGGCTTAGTACTGGGCTCAAGAGATGCAGCCCTGATGTCTCTCATGATAGCAGGTGGTTAATTAGAAATTCGCTGCTCGGCTGACCCAGCAGGAGCAAACGTATGCCAAAAATGTACGCAGAATGAGCTTTTCAGTGAAGAGCAGAGAGGCACATTTTAGCAAGTTTCACTTGTAAGTGGGCTTGGAATTGCTTTTCAGGCTCAGTACTGGGCTCAAAAGATGCAGCCCTGTTGTCTCTCATGATAGCAGGTGGTTAAGTAGAAATATACTGCTCGGCTGACCCAGCAGGAGCAAACGTATGCCAAAAATGTAGGCAGAAACAAGCTTTTCAGTGAAGAGCAGAGAGGCACATTTTAGCAAGTTTCACTTGTAAGTGGGGTTGAAACGCTTTTCAGGCTCAGTACTGGGCTCAAGAGATGCAGCCCTGATGTCTCTCATGATAGCAGGTGGTTAAGTAGAAATTCGCTGCTCAGCTGACCCAGCAGGAGCAAACGTATGCCAAAAATGTATGCAAAACCAGTCTTTTCAGTGAAGAGCAGCCAGGCTCATTTTAGCAAGTTTCACTTGTAAGTGGGGTTGGAAATGCTTTTCAGGCTCAGTACTGGGCTCAAAACATGCAGCCCTGATGTCTCTCATGATAGCAGGTGGTTAATTAGAAATTTGCTGCTCGGCTGACCCAGCAGGAGCAAACGTATGCTAAAAATGTATGCAGAACCAAGCTTTTCAGTGAAGAGCAGCCAGGCACATTTTAGCAAGTTTCACTTGTAAGTGGGGTTGGTAACGCTTTTCAGGCTTAGTACTGGGCTCAAAAGATGCAGCCCTGATGTCTCTCATGATAGCAGGTGGTTAAGTAGAAATTCGCTGCTCGGCTGACCCAGCAGGAGCAAACATATGCTAAAAATGTATGCAAAACCAAGCTTTTCAGTGAAAAGCAGCCAGTCACATTTTAGCAAGTTTCACTTGTAAGTGGGGTTGGAAATGCTTTTCAGGCTCAAGTACTGGGCTCAAAAGATGCTGATGTCTCTCATGATAGCAGGTAGAAATTCGCGGCTCGGCTGACCCAGCAGGAGCAAACGTATGCCAAAAGTATGCAGAACCTAGCTTTTCAGTGAAGAGCAGGAGAGGCACATTTTAGCAAGTTTCACTTGTAAGTGGGGTTGGAACGCTTTTCAGGCTCAGTACTGGGCTCAAAAGATGCAGCCCTGATGTCTCTCATGATAGCAGGTGGTTAAGTAGAAATTTGCTGCTCGACTGACCCAGCAGGAGCAAACCTATGCTAAAAATTTATGCAGAACCAAGCTTTTCAGTAAAGAGCAGAGAGGCACATTTTAGCAAGTTTCACTTGTAAGTGGGGTTGGAAACGCTTTTCAGGCTCAGTACTGGGCTCGAAAGATGCAGCCCTGATGTCTCTCATGATAGCAGGTGGTTAAGTAGAAATTCGCTGCTCGGCTGACCCAGCAAGAGCAAACGTATGCCAAAAATGTTGCAGAACCAGCTTTTCAGTGAAGAGCAGCCAGGCACATTTTAGCAAGTTTCACTTGTAAGTGGGGTTGGAAATGCTTTTCAGGCTCAGTACTGGGCTCAAAAGATGCAACCCTGATGTCTCTCGTGATAGCAGGTGGTTAAGTAGAAATTTTCTGCTCGGCTGACCCAGCAGGAGCAAACCTATGCCAAAAATGTAGGCAGAAACAAGCTTTTCAGTGAAGAGCAGCCAGGCACATTTTAGCAAGTTTCACTTGTAAGTGGGGTTGGAAATGCTTTTCAGGCTCAGTACTGGGCTCAAGAGATGCAGCCCTGATGTCTCTCATGATAGCAGGTGGTTAAGTAGAAATTCGCTGCTCGGCTGACCCAGCAGGAGCAAACGTATGCCAAAAATGTACGCAGAATGAGCTTTTCAGTGAAGAGCAGATAGGCACATTTTAGCAAGTTTCACTTGTAAGTTGGGTTGGAAACGCTTTTCAGGCTCAGTACTGGGCTCAAAACATGCAGCCCTGATGTCTCTCATGATAGCAGTTGGTTAATTAGAAATTCGTTGCTCGTCTGACCCAGCAGGAGCAAACGTATGCTAAAAATGTTTGCAAAACCAAGCTTTTCAGTAAACAGCAGAGAGGCACATTTTAGCAAGTTTCACTTGTAAGTGGGCTTGGAAACGCTTTTCAGGCTCAGTACTGGGCTCAAAAGATGCAGCCCTGATGTCTCTCATGATAGCAGGTGGTTAAGTAGAAATTCGCTGCTCGGCAGACCCAGCAGGAGCAAACGTATGCCAGAAATGTTGCAGAACCAGCTTTTCAGTGAAGAGCAGCCAGGCACATTTTAGCAAGTTTCACTTGTAAGTGGGGTTGGAAATACTTTTCAGGCTCAGTACTGGGCTCAAAAGATGCAGCCCTGATGTCTCTCATGATAGCAGGTGGTTAATTAGAAATTCGCTGCTCGGCTGACCCAGCAGGAGCAAACGTATGCCAAAAATGTATGCAGAACCAAGCTTTTCAGTGAAGAGCAGAGAGGCACATTTTAGCAAGTTTCACTTGTAAGTTGGGTTGGAAACGCTTTTCAGGCTCAGTACTGGGCTCAAAAGATGCAGCCCTGATGTCTCTCATGATAGCAGGTGGTTAAGTAGAAATTTGCTGCTCGGCTGACCCAGCAGGAGCAAACGTATGCTAAAAATGTATGCAGAACCAAGCTTTTCAGTAAAGAGCAGAGAGGCACATTTTAGCAAGTTTCACTTGTAAGTGGGGTTGGAAACGCTTTTCAGGCTCAGTACTGGGCTCAAAAGATGCAGCCCTGATGTCTCTCATGATAGCAGGTGGTTAAGTAGAAATTCGCTGCTCGGCTGACCCAGCAGGAGCAAACATATGCTAAAAATGTTGCAGAACCAAGCTTTTCAGTGAAGAGCAGCCAGGCACATTTTAGCAAGTTTCACTTGTAAGTGGGGTTGGAAATGCTTTTCAGGCTCAGTACTGGGCTCAAGAGATGCAGCCCTGTTGTCTCTCATGATAGCAGGTGGTTAAGTAGAAATTCACTGCTCGGCTGACCCAGCAGGAGCAAACGTATGCCAAAAATGTACGCAGAATGAGCTTTTCAGTGAAGAG
This sequence comes from Lissotriton helveticus, assembly GCF_964261635.1. Taxonomy (NCBI): domain Eukaryota; kingdom Metazoa; phylum Chordata; class Amphibia; order Caudata; family Salamandridae; genus Lissotriton; species Lissotriton helveticus. Next base: position 1,108,263 of record NW_027611660.1, on the reverse strand, counting down.
CAGAGAGGCACATTTTAGCAAGTTTCACTTGTAAGTTGGGTTGTAAACGCTTTTCAGGCTCAGTACTGGGCTAAAAACATGCAGCCCTGATGTCTCTCATGATAGCAGGTGGTTAATTAGAAATTCGCTGCTCGGCTGACCCAGCAGGAGCAAACATATGCTAAAAATGTTACAGAACCAATCTTTTCAGTGAAGAGCAGCCAGGCACATTTTAGCAAGTTTCACTTGTAAGTGGGGTTGGAAATGCTTTTCGGGCTCAGTACTGGGCTCAAGAGATGCAGCCCTGATGTCTCTCATGATAGCAGGTGGTTAAGTAGAAATTCGCTGCTCGGCTGACCCAGCAGGAGCAAACGTATGCTAAAAATGTACGCAGAATGAGCTTTTCAGTGAAGAGCAGAGAGGCACATTTTAGCAAGTTTCACTTGTAAGTTGGGTTGTAAACGCTTTTCAGGCTCAGTACTGAGCTCAAAACATGCAGCCCGGATGTCTCTCATGATAACAGGTGGTTAATAAGAAATTCGCTGCTCGGCTGACCCAGCAGGAGCAAACGTATGCTAAAAATTTATGCAGAACCAAGCTTTTCAGTGAAGAGCAGAGAGGCACATTTTAGCAAGTTTCACTTGTAAGTGGGGTTGGAAACGCTTTTCAGGCTCAGTACTGGGCTCAAGAGATGCAGCCCTGATGTCTCTCATGATAGCAGGTGGTTAAGTAGAAATTTGCTGCTCGGCTGACCCAGCAGGAGCAAAAGTATGCTAAAAATGTATGCAGAACCAAGCTTTTCAGTAAAGAGCAGAGAGGCACAATTTAGCAAGTTTCACTTGTAAGTGGGGTTGGAAACGCTTTTCAGGCTCAGTACTGGGCTCAAAAGATGCAGCCCTGATGTCTCTCATGATAGCAGGTGGTTAAGTAGAAATTCGCTGCTCGGCTGACCCAGCAGGAGCAAACGTATGCCAAAAATGTTGCAGAACCAGCTTTTCAGTGAAGAGCAGCCAGGCACATTTTAGCAAGTTTCACTTGTAAGTGGGGTTGGAAATGCTTTTCAGGCTCAGTACTGGGCTCAAAAGATGCAGCCCTGATGTCTCTCATGATAGTAGAAATTTTCGGCTCGGCTGACCCAGCAGGAGCAAACGTATGCCAAAAATGTTGCAGAACCAGCTTTTCAGTGAAGAGCAGCCAGGCACATTTTAGCAAGTTTCACTTGTAAGTGGGGTTAGAAACGCTTTTCAGGCTCAGTACTGGGCTCAAAAGATGCAGCCCTGATGTCTCTCATGATAGTAGAAATGTTCTGCTCTGCTGACCCAGCAGGAGCAAACCTATGCCAAAAATGTATGCAGAACAAAGCTTTTCAGTGAAGAGCAGCCAGGCACATTTTAGCAAGTTTCACTTGTAAGTGGGGTTGGAAATGCTTTTCAGGCTCAGTACTGGGCTCAAGAGATGCAGCCCTGATGTCTCTCATGATAGCAGGTGGTTCATTAGAAATTGGCTGCTCGGCTGACCCAGCAGGAGCAAACGTATGCTAAAAATTTATGCAAAACCAAGCTTTTCAGTAAAGAGCAGAGAGGCACATTTTAGCAAGTTTCACTTGTAAGTGGGCTTGGAAACACTTTTCAGGCTCAGTACTGGGCTCAAAAGATGCAGCCCTGATGTCTCTCATGATAGCAGGGGGTTATTCGCTGCTCGGCGGACCCAGCAGGAGCAAACGTATGCCAGATATGTTGCAGAACCAGCTTTTCAGTGAAGAGCAGCCAGGCACAATTTAGCAAGTTTCACTTGTAAGTTGGGTTGGAAACGCTTTTCAGGCTCAGTACTGGGCTCAAAACATGCAGCCCTGATGTCTCTCATGATAGCAGTTGGTTAATTAGAAATTCGTTGCTCGGCTGACCCAGCAGGAGCAAACGTATGCTAAAAATGTATGCAAAACCAAGCTTTTCAGTAAACAGCAGAGAGGCACATTTTAGCAAGTTTCACTTGTAAGTGGGCTTGGAAACGCTTTAAAGGCTCAGTACTGGGCTCAAAAGATGCAGCCCTGATGTCTCTCATGATAGCAGGTGGTTAAGTAGAAATTCGCTGCTCGGCTGACCCAGCAGGAGCAAACATATGCTAAAAATGTTGCAGAACCAAGCTTTTCAGTGAAGAGCAGCCAGGCACATTTTAGCAAGTTTCACTTGTAAGTGGGGTTGGAAATGCTTTTCAGGCTCAGTACTGGGCTCAAGAGATGCAGCCCTGTTGTCTCTCATGATAGCAGGTGGTTAAGTAGAAATTCACTGCTCGGCTGACCCAGCAGGAGCAAACGTATGCCAAAAATGTACGCAGAATGAGCTTTTCAGTGAAGAGCAGAGAGGCACATTTTAGCAAGTTTCACTTGTAAGTTGGGTTGTAAACGCTTTTCAGGCTCAGTACTGGGCTCAAAACATGCAGCCCTGATGTCTCTCATGATAGCAGGTGGTTAATTAGAAATTCGCTGCTCGGCTGACCCAGCAGGAGCAAACATATGCTAAAAATGTTACAGAACCAATCTTTTCAGTGAAGAGCAGCCAGGCACATTTTAGCAAGTTTCACTTGTAAGTGGGGTTGGAAATGCTTTTCGGGCTCAGTACTGGGCTCAAGAGATGCAGCCCTGATGTCTCTCATGATAGCAGGTGGTTAAGTAGAAATTCGCTGCTCGGCTGACCCAGCAGGATAAAACGTATGCTAAAAATGTACGCAGAATGAGCTTTTCAGTGAAGAGCAGAGAGGCACATTTTAGCAAGTTTCACTTGTAAGTTGGGTTGTAAACGCTTTTCAGGCTCAGTACTGAGCTCAAAACATGCAGCCCGGATGTCTCTCATGATAGCAGGTGGTTAATAAGAAATTCGCTGCTCGGCTGACCCAGCAGGAGCAAACGTATGCTAAAAATTTATGCAGAACCAAGCTTTTCAGTGAAGAGCAGAGAGGCACATTTTAGCAAGTTTCACTTGTAAGTGGGGTTGGAAACGCTTTTCAGGCTCAGTACTGGGCTCAAGAGATGCAGCCCTGATGTCTCTCATGATAGCAGGTGGTTAAGTAGAAATTTGCTGCTCGGCTGACCCAGCAGGAGCAAACGTATGCTAAAAATGTATGCAGAACCAAGCTTTTCAGTAAAGAGCAGAGAGGCACAATTTAGCAAGTTTCACTTGTAAGTGGGGTTGGAAACGCTTTTCAGGCTCAGTACTGGGCTCAAAAGATGCAGCCCTGATGTCTCTCATGATAGCAGGTGGTTAAGTAGAAATTCGCTGCTCGGCTGACCCAGCAGGAGCAAACGTATGCCAAAAATGTTGCAGAACCAGCTTTTCAGTGAAGAGCAGCCAGGCACATTTTAGCAAGTTTCACTTGTAAGTGGGGTTGGAAATGCTTTTCAGGCTCAGTACTGGGCTCAAAAGATGCAGCCCTGATGTCTCTCATGATAGTAGAAATTTTCTGCTCGGCTGACCCAGCAGGAGCAAACGTATGCCAAAAATGTTGCAGAACCAGCTTTTCAGTGAAGAGCAGCCAGGCACATTTTAGCAAGTTTCACTTGTAAGTGGGGTTAGAAACGCTTTTCAGGCTCGGTACTGGGCTCAAAAGATGCAGCCCTGATGTCTCTCATGATAGTAGAAATGTTCTGCTCTGCTGACCCAGCAGGAGCAAACCTATGCCAAAAATGTATGCAGAACAAAGCTTTTCAGTGAAGAGCAGCCAGGCACATTTTAGCAAGTTTCACTTGTAAGTGGGGTTGGAAATGCTTTTCAGGCTCAGTACTGGGCTCAAGAGATGCAGCCCTGATGTCTCTCATGATAGCAGGTGGTTCATTAGAAATTCGCTGCTCGGCTGACCCAGCAGGAGCAAACGTATGCTAAAAATTTATGCAAAACCAAGCTTTTCAGTAAAGAGCAGAGAGGCACATTTTAGCAAGTTTCACTTGTAAGTGGGCTTGGAAACACTTTTCAGGCTCAGTACTGGGCTCAAAAGATGCAGCCCTGATGTCTCTCATGATAGCAGGGGGTTATTCGCTGCTCGGCGGACCCAGCAGGAGCAAACGTATGCCAGATATGTTGCAGAACCAGCTTTTCAGTGAAGAGCAGCCAGGCACAATTTAGCAAGTTTCACTTGTAAGTGGGGTTGGAAATGCTTTTCAGGCTCAGTACTGGGCTCAAAAGATGCAGCCCTCATGTCTCTCATGATAGCAGGTGGTTAAGTAGAAATTCGCTGCTCGGCTGACCCAGCAGGAGCAAACGTATGCCAAAAATGTACGCAGAATGAGCTTTTCAGTGAAGAGCAGAGAGGCACATTTTAGCAAGTTTCACTTGTAAGTTGGGTTGGAAACGCTTTTCAGGCTCAGTACTGGGCTCAAAACATGCAGCCTGATGTCTCTCATGATAGCAGGTGGTTAATTAGAAATTCGCTGCTCGGCTGACCCAGCAGGAGCAAACGTATGCAAAAAATGTTGCAGAACCAAGCTTTTCAGTGAAGAGCAGCCAGGCACATTTTAGCAAGTTTCACTTGTAAGTGGGGTTGGAAATGCTTTTCAGGCTCAGTACTGGGCTCAAGGGATGCAGCCCTGATGTCTCTCATGATAGCAGGTGGTTAAGTAGAAATTCGCTGCTCGGCTGACCCAGCAGGAGCAAACGTATGCTAAAAATGTATGCAGCACCAAGCTTTTCAGTAAAGAGCAGAGAGGCACATTTTAGCAAGTTTCACTTGTAAGTGGGGTTACGCAGCAGGATGCCAGAAATGTTGCAGAACCAGCTTTTCAGTGAAGAGCAGCCAGGCACATTTTAGCAAGTTTCACTTGTAAGTGGGGTTGGAAACACTTTTCAGGCTCAGTACTGGGCTCAAAACATGCAGCCCTGATGTCTCTCATGATAGCAGGTGGTTAAGTAGAAATTCGCTGCTCGGCTGACCCAGCAGGAGCAAACGTATGCCAAAAATGTACGCAGAATGAGCTTTTCAGTGAAGAGCAGAGAGGCACATTTTAGCAAGTTTCACTTGTAAGTGGGGTTGGAAACGCTTTTCAGGCTCAGTACTGGTCTCAAAAGATGCAGCCCTAATGTCTCTCATGATAGCAGGTGGTTAAGTAGAAATTTGCTGCTCGGCTGACCCAGCAGGAGCAAACGTATGCTAAAAATGTATGCAGCACCAAGCTTTTCAGTAAAGAGCAGAGAGGCACATTTTAGCAAGTTTCACTTGTAAGTGGGGTTACGCTTTTCAGGCTCAGTACTGGGCTCAAAAGATGCAGCCCTGATGTCTCTCATGATAGCAGGTGGTTAAGTAGAAATTCGCTGCTCGGCTGACCCAGCAGGAGCAAACGTATGCCAAAAATGTTGCAGAACCAGCTTTTCAGTGAAGAGCAGCCAGGCACATTTTAGCAAGTTTCACTTGTAAGTGGGGTTGGAAATGCTTTTCAGGCTCAGTACTGGGCTCAAAAGATGCAACCCTGATGTCTCTCATGATAGCAGGTGGTTAAGTAGAAATTTTCTGCTCGGCTGACCCAGCAGGAGCAAACCTATGCCAAAAATGTATGCAGAAACAAGCTTTTCAGTGAAGAGCAGCCAGGCACATTTTAGCAAGTTTCACTTGTAAGTGGGGTTGGAAATGCTTTTCAGGCTCAGTACTGGGCTCAAGAGATGCAGCCCTGATGTCTCTCATGATAGCAGGTGGTTAAGTAGAAATTCGCTGCTCGGCTGACCCAGCAGGAGCAAACGTATGCCAAAAATGTACGCAGAATGAGCTTTTCAGTGAAGAGCAGAGAGGCACATTTTAGCAAGTTTCACTTGTAAGTTGGGTTGGAATTGGAAACGCTTTTCAAGCTCAGTACTGGGCTCAAAACATGCAGCCCTGATGTCTCTCATGATAGCAGGTGGTTAATTAGAAATTCGCTGCTCGGCTGACCCAGCAGGAGCAAACGTATGCTAAAAATGTATGCAAAACCAAGCTTTTCAGTAAACAGCGTAGAGGCACATTTTAGCAAGTTTCACTTGTAGGTGGGCTTGGAAACGCTTTTCAGGCTCAGTACTGGGCTCAAAAGATGCAGCCCTGATGTCTCTCATGATAGCAGGTGGTTAAGTAGAAATTCGCTGCTCGGCGGACCCAGCAGGAGCAAACGTATGCCAGAAATGTTGCAGAACCAGCTTTTCAGTGAAGAGCAGCCAGGCACATTTTAGCAAGTTTCACTTGTAAGTGGGGTTGGAAATACTTTTCAGGCTCAGTACTGGGCTCAAAAGATGCAGCCCTGATGTCTCTCATGATAGCAGGTGGTTAAGTAGAAATTCGCTGCTCGGCTGACCCAGCAGGAGCAAACGTATGCCAAAAATGTACGCAGAATGAGCTTTTCATTGAAGAGCAGAGAGGCACATTTTAGCAAGTTTCACTTGTAAGTTGGGTTGGAAATGCTTTTCAGGCTCAGTACTGGGCTCAAAACATGCATCCCTGATGTCTCTCATGATAGCAGGTGGTTAATTAGAAATTCGCTGCTCGGCTGACCCAGCAGGAGCAAACGTATGCCAAAAATGTATGCAGAACCAAGCTTTTCAGTGAAGAGCAGAGAGGCACATTTTAGCAAGTTTCACTTGTAAGTGGGGTTGGAAACGCTTTTCAGGCTCAGTACTGGGCTCAAAAGATGCAGCCCTGATGTCTCTCATGATAGCAGGTGGTTAAGTAGAAATTTGCTGCTCGGCTGACCCAGCAGGAGCAAACGTATGCTAAAAATGTATGCAGAACCAAGCTTTTCAGGAAAGAGCAGAGAGGCACATTTTAGCAAGTTTCACTTGTAAGTGGGGTTGGAAACGCTTTTCAGGCTCAGTACTGGGCTCAAAACATGCAGCCCTGATGTCTCTCATGATAGCAGGTGGTTAAGTAGAAATTCGCTGCTCGGCTGACCCAGCAGGAGCAAACATATGCTAAAAATGTTGCAGAACCAAGCTTTTCAGTGAAGAGCAGCCAGGCACATTTTAGCAAGTTTCACTTGTAAGTGGGGTTGGAAATGCTTTTCAGGCTCAGTACTGGGCTCAAGAGATGCAGCCCTGATGTCTCTCATGATAGCAGGTGGTTAAGTAGAAATTCGCTGCTCGGCTGACCCAGCAGGAGCAAACGTATGCCAAAAATGTACGCAGAATGAGCTTTTCAGTGAAGAGCAGAGAGGCACATTTTAGCAAGTTTCACTTGTAAGTTGGGTTGTAAACGCTTTTCAGGCTCAGTACTGGGCTCAAAACATGCAGCCCTGATGTCTCTCCTGATAGCAGGTGGTTAATTAGAAATTCGCTGCTCGGCTGACCCAGCAGGAGCAAACGTATGCTAAAAATGTATGCAGAACCAAGCTTTTCAGTGAAGAGCAGCCAGGCACATTTTAGCAAGTTTCACTTGTAAGTGGGGTTAGAAACGCTTTTCAGGCTCAGTACTGGGCTCAAAACATGCAGCCCTGATGTCTCTCATGATAGCAGGTGGTTAATTAGAAATTCGCTGCTCGGCTGACCCAGCAGGAGCAAACGTATGCTAAAAATGTATGCAAAACCAAGCTTTTCAGTAAAGAGCAGCCAGGCACATTTTAGCAAGTTTCACTTGTAAGTGGGGTTGGAAACGCTTTTCAGGCTCAGTACTGGGCTCAAAACATGCAGCCCTGATGTCTCTCATGATAGCAGGTGGTTAATTAGAAATTCGCTGCTCGGCTGAACCAGCAGGAGCAAACGTATGCCAAAAACTGTACGCAGAATGAGCTTTTCAGTGAAGAGCAGAGAGGCACATTTTAGCAAGTTTCACTTGTAAGTTGGGTTGGAAACGCTTTTCAGGCTCAGTACTGGGCTCAAAACATGCAGCCCTGATGTCTCTCATGATAGCAGGTGGTTAATTAGAAATTCGCTGCTCGGCTGACCCAGCAGGAGCAAACATATGCTAAAAATGTTGCAGAACCAATCTTTTCAGTGAAGAGCAGCCAGGCACATTTTAGCAAGTTTCACTTGTAAGTGGGGTTGGAAATGCTTTTCGGGCTCAGTACTGGGCTCAAGAGATGCAGCCCTGATGTCTCTCATGATAGCAGGTGGTTAAGTAGAAATTCGCTGCTCGGCTGACCCAGCAGGAGCAAACGTATGCCAAAAATGTACGCAGAATGAGCTTTTCAGTGAAGAGCAGAGAGGCACATTTTAGCAAGTTTCACTTGTAAGTGGGGTTAGAAACGCTTTTCAGGCTCAGTACTGGGCTCAAAACATGCAGCCCTGATGTCTCTCATGATAGCAGGTGGTTAATTAGAAATTCGCTGCTCGGCTGACCCAGCAGGAGCAAACGTATGCTAAAAATGTATGCAGAACCAAGCTTTTCAGTGAAGAGCAGCCAGGCACATTTTAGCAAGTTTCACTTGTAAGTGGGGTTGGTAACGCTTTTCAGGCTTAGTACTGGGCTCAAAAGATGCAGCCCTGATGTCTCTCATGATAGCAGGTGGTTAAGTAGAAATTCGCTGCTCGGCTGACCCAGCAGGAGCAAACGTATGCTAAAAATGTATGCAAAACCAAGCTTTTCAGTGAAAAGCAGCCAGTCACATTTTAGCAAGTTTCACTTGTAAGTGGGGTTGGAAATGCTTTTCAGGCTCAAGTACTGGGCTCAAAAGATGCTGATGTCTCTCATGATAGCAGGTAGAAATTCGCGGCTCGGCTGACCCAGCAGGAGCAAACGTATGCCAAAAGTATGCAGAACCTAGCTTTTCAGTGAAGAGCAGGAGAGGCACATTTTAGCAAGTTTCACTTGTAAGTGGGGTTGGAACGCTTTTCAGGCTCAGTACTGGGCTCAAAAGATGCAGCCCTGATGTCTCTCGTGATAGCAGGTGGTTAAGTAGAAATTTGCTGCTCGACTGACCCAGCAGGAGCAAACCTATGCTAAAAATTTATGCAGAACCAAGCTTTTCAGTAAAGAGCAGAGAGGCACATTTTAGCAAGTTTCACTTGTAAGTGGGGTTGGAAACGCTTTTCAGGCTCAGTACTGGGCTCGAAAGATGCAGCCCTGATGTCTCTCATGATAGCAGGTGGTTAAGTAGAAATTCGCTGCTCGGCTGACCCAGCAAGAGCAAACGTATGCCAAAAATGTTGCAGAACCAGCTTTTCAGTGAAGAGCAGCCAGGCACATTTTAGCAAGTTTCACTTGTAAGTGGGGTTGGAAATGCTTTTCAGGCTCAGTACTGGGCTCAAAAGATGCAACCCTGATGTCTCTCGTGATAGCAGGTGGTTAAGTAGAAATTTTCTGCTCGGCTGACCCAGCAGGAGCAAACCTATGCCAAAAATGTAGGCAGAAACAAGCTTTTCAGTGAAGAGCAGCCAGGCACATTTTAGCAAGTTTCACTTGTAAGTGGGGTTGGAAATGCTTTTCAGGCTCAGTACTGGGCTCAAGAGATGCAGCCCTGATGTCTCTCATGATAGCAGGTGGTTAAGTAGAAATTCGCTGCTCGGCTGACCCAGCAGGAGCAAACGTATGCCAAAAATGTACGCAGAATGAGCTTTTCAGTGAAGAGCAGATAGGCACATTTTAGCAAGTTTCACTTGTAAGTTGGGTTGGAAACGCTTTTCAGGCTCAGTACTAGGCTCAAAACATGCAGCCCTGATGTCTCTCATGATAGCAGTTGGTTAATTAGAAATTCGTTGCTCGGCTGACCCAGCAGGAGCAAACGTATGCTAAAAATGTTTGCAAAACCAAGCTTTTAGTAAACAGCAGAGAGGCACATTTTAGCAAGTTTCACTTGTAAGTGGGCTTGGAAACGCTTTTCAGGCTCAGTACTGGGCTCAAAAGATGCAGCCCTGATGTCTCTCATGATAGCAGGTGGTTAAGTAGAAATTCGCTGCTCGGCAGACCCAGCAGGAGCAAACGTATGCCAGAAATGTTGCAGAACCAGCTTTTCAGTGAAGAGCAGCCAGGCACATTTTAGCAAGTTTCACTTGTAAGTGGGGTTGGAAATACTTTTCAGGCTCAGTACTGGGCTCAAAAGATGCAGCCCTGATGTCTCTCATGATAGCAGGTGGTTAATTAGAAATTCGCTGCTCGGCTGACCCAGCAGGAGCAAACGTACGCCAAAAATGTATGCAGAACCAAGCTTTTCAGTGAAGAGCAGAGAGGCACATTTTAGCAAGTTTCACTTGTAAGTTGGGTTGGAAACGCTTTTCAGGCTCAGTACTGGGCTCAAAAGATGCAGCCCTGATGTCTCTCATGATAGCAGGTGGTTAAGTAGAAATTTGCTGCTCGGCTGACCCAGCAGGAGCAAACGTATGCTAAAAATGTATGCAGAACCAAGATTTTCAGTAAAGAGCAGAGAGGCACATTTTAGCAAGTTTCACTTGTAAGTGGGGTTGGAAACGCTTTTCAGGCTCAGTACTGGGCTCAAAAGATGCAGCCCTGATGTCTCTCATGATAGCAGGTGGTTAAGTAGAAATTCGCTGCTCGGCTGACCCAGCAGGAGCAAACATATGCTAAAAATGTTGCAGAACCAAGCTTTTCAGTGAAGAGCAGCCAGGCACATTTTAGCAAGTTTCACTTGTAAGTGGGGTTGGAAATGCTTTTCAGGCTCAGTACTGGGCTCAAGAGATGCAGCCCTGTTGTCTCTCATGATAGCAGGTGGTTAAGTAGAAATTCACTGCTCGGCTGACCCAGCAGGAGCAAACGTATGCCAAAAATGTACGCAGAATGAGCTTTTCAGTGAAGAGCAGAGAGGCACATTTTAGCAAGTTTCACTTGTAAGTTGGGTTGTAAACGCTTTTCAGGCTCAGTACTGGGCTCAAAACATGCAGCCCTGATGTCTCTCATGATAGCAGGTGGTTAATTAGAAATTCGCTGCTCGGCTGACCCAGCAGGAGCAAACATATGCTAAAAATGTTACAGAACCAATCTTTTCAGTGAAGAGCAGCCAGGCACATTTTAGCAAGTTTCACTTGTAAGTGGGGTTGGAAATGCTTTTCGGGCTCAGTACTGGGCTCAAGAGATGCAGCCCTGATGTCTCTCATGATAGCAGGTGGTTAAGTAGAAATTCGCTGCTCGGCTGACCCAGCAGGAGCAAACGTATGCTAAAAATGTACGCAGAATGAGCTTTTCAGTGAAGAGCAGAGAGGCACATTTTAGCAAGTTTCACTTGTAAGTTGGGTTGTAAACGCTTTTCAGGCTCAGTACTGAGCTCAAAACATGAAGCCCGGATGTCTCTCATGATAGCAGGTGGTTAATTAGAAATTCGCTGCTCGGCTGACCCAGCAGGAGCAAACGTATGCTAAAAATTTATGCAGAACCAAGCTTTTCAGTGAAGAGCAGAGAGGCACATTTTAGCAAGTTTCACTTGTAAGTGGGGTTGGAAACGCTTTTCAGGCTCAGTACTGGGCTCAAGAGATGCAGCCCTGATGTCTCTCATGATAGCAGGTGGTTAAGTAGAAATTTGCTGCTCGGCTGACCCAGCAGGAGCAAACGTATGCTAAAAATGTATGCAGAACCAAGCTTTTCAGTAAAGAGCAGAGAGGCACAATTTAGCAAGTTTCACTTGTAAGTGGGGTTGGAAACGCTTTTCAGGCTCAGTACTGGGCTCAAAAGATGCAGCCCTGATGTCTCTCATGATAGCAGGTGGTTAAGTAGAAATTCGCTGCTCGGCTGACCCAGCAGGAGCAAACGTATGCCAAAAATGTTGCAGAACCAGCTTTTCAGTGAAGAGCAGCCAGGCACATTTTAGCAAGTTTCACTTGTAAGTGGGGTTGGAAATGCTTTTCAGGCTCAGTACTGGGCTCAAAAGATGCAGCCCTGATGTCTCTCATGATAGTAGAAATTTTCTGCTCGGCTGACCCAGCAGGAGCAAACGTATGCCAAAAATGTTGCAGAACCAGCTTTTCAGTGAAGAGCAGCCAGGCACATTTTAGCAAGTTTCACTTGTAAGTGGGGTTAGAAACGCTTTTCAGGCTCAGTACTGGGCTCAAAAGATGCAGCCCTGATGTCTCTCATGATAGTAGAAATGTTCTGCTCTGCTGACCCAGCAGGAGCAAACCTATGCCAAAAATGTATGCAGAACAAAGCTTTTCAGTGAAGAGCAGCCAGGCACATTTTAGCAAGTTTCACTTGTAAGTGGGGTTGGAAATGCTTTTCAGGCTCAGTACTGGGCTCAAGAGATGCAGCCCTGATGTCTCTCATGATAGCAGGTGGTTCATTAGAAATTCGCTGCTCGGCTGACCCAGCAGGAGCAAACGTATGCTAAAAATTTATGCAAAACCAAGCTTTTCAGTAAAGAGCAGAGAGGCACATTTTAGCAAGTTTCACTTGTAAGTGGGCTTGGAAACACTTTTCAGGCTCAGTACTGGGCTCAAAAGATGCAGCCCTGATGTCTCTCATGATAGCAGGGGGTTATTCGCTGCTCGGCGGACCCAGCAGGAGCAAACGTATGCCAGATATGTTGCAGAACCAGCTTTTCAGTGAAGAGCAGCCAGGCACAATTTAGCAAGTTTCACTTGTAAGTGGGGTTGGAAATGCTTTTTAGGCTCAGTACTGGGCTCAAAAGATGCAGCCCTCATGTCTCTCATGATAGCAGGTGGTTAAGTAGAAATTCGCTGCTCGGCTGACCCAGCAGGAGCAAACGTATGCCAAAAATGTACGCAGAATGAGCTTTTCAGTGAAGAGCAGAGAGGCACATTTTAGCAAGTTTCACTTGTAAGTTGGGTTGGAAACGCTTTTCAGGCTCAGTACTGGGCTCAAAACATGCAGCCTGATGTCTCTCATGATAGCAGGTGGTTAATTAGAAATTCCCTGCTCGGCTGACCCAGCAGGAGCAAACGTATGCTAAAAATGTATGCAAAACCAAGCTTTTCAGTAAAGAGCAGAGAGGCACATTTTAGCAAGTTTCACTTGTAAGTGGGCTTGGAAATGCTTTTCAGGCTCAGTACTGGGCTCAAAAGATGAAGCCCTGATGTCTCTCATTATAGCAGGTGGCTAAGTAGAAATGTACTGCTCGGCTGACCCAGCAGGAGCAAACGTATGCAAAAAATGTTGCAGAACTAAGCTTTTCAGTGAAGAGCAGCCAGGCACATTTTAGCAAGTTTCACTTGTAAGTGGGGTTGGAAATGCTTTTCAGGCTCAGTACTGGGCTCAAGGGATGCAGCCCTGATGTCTCTCATGATAGCAGGTGGTTAAGTAGAAATTCGCTGCTCGGCTGACCCAGCAGGAGCAAATGTATGCCAGAAATGTTGCAGAACCAGCTTTTCAGTGAAGAGCAGCCAGGCACATTTTAGCAAGTTTCACTTGTAAGTGGGGTTGGAAACACTTTTCAGGCTCAGTACTGGGCTCAAAACATGCAGCCCTGATGTCTCTCATGATAGCAGGTGGTTAAGTAGAAACTCGCTGCTCGGCTGACCCAGCAGGAGCAAACGTATGCCAAAAATGTACGCAGAATGAGCTTTTCAGTGAAGAGCAGAGAGGCACATTTTAGCAAGTTTCACTTGTAAGTGGGGTTGGAAACGCTTTTCAGGCTCAGTACTGGTCTCAAAAGATGCAGCCCTGATGTCTCTCATGATAGCAGGTGGTTAAGTAGAAATTTTCTGCTCGGCTGACCCAGCAGGAGCAAACCTATGCCAAAAATGTATGCAGAAACAAGCTTTTCAGTGAAGAGCAGCCAGGCACATTTTAGCAAGTTTCACTTGTAAGTGGGGTTGGAAATGCTTTTCAGGCTCAGTACTGGGCTCAAGAGATGCAGCCCTGATGTCTCTCATGATAGCAGGTGGTTAAGTAGAAATTCGCTGCTCGGCTGGCCCAGCAGGAGCAAACGTATGCCAAAAATGTACGCAGAATGAGCTTTTCAGTGAAGAGCAGAGAGGCACATTTTAGCAAGTTTCACTTGTAAGTTGGGTTGGAAACGCTTTTCAAGCTCAGTACTGGGCTCAAAACATGCAGCCCTGATGTCTCTCATGATAGCAGGTGGTTAATTAGAAATTCGCTGCTCGGCTGACCCAGCAGGAGCAAACGTATGCTAAAAATGTATGCAAAACCAAGCTTTTCAGTAAACAGCAGAGAGGCACATTTTAGCAAGTTTCACTTGTAGGTGGGCTTGGAAACGCTTTTCAGGCTCAGTACTGGGCTCAAAAGATGCAGCCCTGATGTCTCTCATGATAGCAGGTGGTTAAGTAGAAATTCGCTGCTCGGCGGACCCAGCAGGAGCAAACGTATGCCAAAAAATGTACGCAGAATGAGCTTTTCATTGAAGAGCAGAGAGGCACATTTTAGCAAGTTTCACTTGTAAGTTGGGTTGGAAATGCTTTTCAGGCTCAGTACTGGGCTCAAAACATGCATCCCTGATGTCTCTCATGATAGCAGGTGGTTAATTAGAAATTCGCTGCTCGGCTGACCCAGCAGGAGCAAACGTATGCCAAAAATGTATGCAGAACCAAGCTTTTCAGTGAAGAGCAGAGAGGCACATTTTAGCAAGTTTCACTTGTAAGTGGGGTTGGAAACGCTTTTCAGGCTCAGTACTGGGCTCAAAAGATGCAGCCCTGATGTCTCTCATGATAGCAGGTGGTTAAGTAGAAATTTGCTGCTCGGCTGACCCAGCAGGAGCAAACGTATGCTAAAAATGTATGCGGAACCAAGCTTTTCAGTAAAGAGCAGAGAGGCACATTTTAGCAAGTTTCACTTGTAAGTGGGGTTGGAAACGCTTTTCAGGCTCAGTACTGGGCTCAAAACATGCAGCCCTGATGTCTCTCATGATAGCAGGTGGTTAAGTAGAAATTCGCTGCTCGGCTGACCCAGCAGGAGCAAACATATGCTAAAAATGTTGCAGAACCAAGCTTTTCAGTGAAGAGCAGCCAGGCACATTTTAGCAAGTTTCACTTGTAAGTGGGGTTGGAAATGCTTTTCAGGCTCAGTACTGGGCTCAAGAGATGCAGCCCTGATGTCTCTCATGATAGCAGGTGGTTAAGTAGAAATTCGCTGCTCGGCTGACCCAGCAGGAGCAAACGTATGCCAAAAATGTACGCAGAATGAGCTTTTCAGTGAAGAGCAGAGAGGCACATTTTAGCAAGTTTCACATGTAAGTTGGGTTGTAAACGCTTTTCAGGCTCAGTACTGGGCTCAAAACATGCAGCCCTGATGTCTCTCATGATAGCAGGTGGTTAATTAGAAATTCGCTGCTCGGCTGACCCAGCAGGAGCAAACGTATGCTAAAAATGTATGCAGAACCAAGCTTTTCAGTGAAGAGCAGCCAGGCACATTTTAGCAAGTTTCACTTGTAAGTGGGGTTGGAAACGCTTTTCAGGCTCAGTACTGGGCTCAAAACATGCAGCCCTGATGTCTCTCATGATAGCAGGTGGTTAATTAGAAATTCGCTGCTCGGCTGAACCAGCAGGAGCAAACGTATGCCAAAAATGTACGCAGAATGAGCTTTTCAGTGAAGAGCAGAGAGGCACATTTTAGCAAGTTTCACTTGTAAGTTGGGTTCGAAACGCTTTTCAGGCTTAGTACTGGGCTCAAAACATGCAGCCCTGATGTCTCTCATGATAGCAGGTGGTTAATTAGAAATTCGCTGCTCGGCTGACCCAGCAGGAGCAAACATATGCTAAAAATGTTGCAGAACCAATCTTTTCAGTGAAGAGCAGCCAGGCACATTTTAGCAAGTTTCACTTGTAAGTGGGGTTGGAAATGCTTTTCGGGCTCAGTACTGGGCTCAAGAGATGCAGCCCTGATGTCTCTCATGATAGCAGGTGGTTAAGTAGAAATTCGCTGCTCGGCTGACCCAGCAGGAGCAAACGTATGCCAAAAATGTACGCAAAATGAGCTTTTCAGTGAAGAGCAGAGAGGCACATTTTAGCAAGTTTCACTTGTAAGTTGGGTTGTAAACGCTTTTCAGGCTCAGTAGTGAGCTCAAAATATGCAGCCCTGATGTCTCTCATGATAGCAGGTGGTTAATTAGAAATTCGCTGCTCGGCTGACCCAGCAGGAGCAAACGTATGCTAAAAATGTATGCAGAACCAAGCTTTTCAGTGAAGAGCAGCCAGGCACATTTTAGCAAGTTTCACTTGTAAGTGGGGTTAGAAACGCTTTTCAGGCTCAGTACTGGGCTCAAAACATGCAGCCCTGATGTCTCTCATGATAGCAGGTGGTTAATTGGAAATTCGCTGCTCGGCTGACCGAGCAGGAGCAAACGTATGCTAAAAATATATGCAAAAACAAGCTTTTCAGTGAAGAGCAGGCAGGCACATTTTAGCAAGTTTCACTTGTAAGTTGGGTTGGAAACGCTTTTCAGGCTCAGTACTGGGCTCAAAACATGCAGCCCTGATGTCTCTCATGATAGCAGGTGGTTAAGTAGAAATTCGCTGCTCGGCTGACCCAGCAGGAGCAAACGTATGCCAAAAATGTATGCAGAACCAAGCTTTTCAGTGAAGAGCAGAGAGGCACATTTTAGCAAGTTTCACTTGTAAGTGGGGTTGGAAACGCTTTTCAGGCTCAGTACTGGGCTCAAAAGATGCAGCCCTGATGTCTCTCATGATAGCAGGTGGTTAATTAGAAATTTGCTGCTCGGCTGACCCAGCAGGAGCAAACGTATGCTAAAAATGTATGCAGAACCAAGCTTTTCAGTAAAGAGCAGAGAGGCACATTTTAGCAAGTTTCACTTGTAAGTGGGGTTGGAAACGCTTTTCAGGCTCAGTACTGGGCTCAAAACATGCAGCCCTGATGTCTCTCATGATAGCAGGTGGTTAAGTAGAAATTCGCTGCTCGGCTGACCCAGCAGGAGCAAACATATGCTAAAAATGTTGCAGAACCAAGCTTTTCAGTGAAGAGCAGCCAGGCACATTTTAGCAAGTTTCACTTGTAAGTGGGGTTGGAAATGCTTTTCAGGCTCAGTACTGGGCTCAAGAGATGCAGCCCTGATGTCTCTCATGATAGCAGGTGGTTAAGTAGAAATTCGCTGCTCGGCTGACCCAGCAGGAGCAAACGTATGCCAAAAATGTACGCAGAATGAGCTTTTCAGTGAAGAGCAGAGAGGCACATTTTAGCAAGTTTCACTTGTAAGTTGGGTTGTAAACGCTTTTCAGGCTCAGTACTGGGCTCAAAACATGCAGCCCTGATGTCTCTCATGATAGCAGGTGGTTAATTAGAAATTCGCTGCTCGGCTGACCCAGCAGGAGCAAACGTATGCTAAAAATGTATGCAAAATCAAGCTTTTCAGTGAAGAGCAGCCAGGCACATTTTAGCAAGTTTCACTTGTAAGTGGGGTTGGAAACGCTTTTCAGGCTCAGTACTGGGCTCAAAACATGCAGCCCTGATGTCTCTCATGATAGCAGGTGGTTAATTAGAAATTCGCTGCTCGGCTGAACCAGCAGGAGAAAATGTATGCCAAAAATGTACGCAGAATGAGCTTTTCAGTGAAGAGCAGAGAGGCACATTTTAGCAAGTTTCACTTGTAAGTTGGGTTCGAAACGCTTTTCAGGCTCAGTACTGGGCTCAAAACATGCAGCCCTGATGTCTCTCATGATAGCAGGTGGTTAATTAGAAATTCGCTGCTCGGCTGACCCAGCAGGAGCAAACATATGCTAAAAATGTTGCAGAACCAATCTTTTCAGTGAAGAGCAGCCAGGCACATTTTAGCAAGTTTCACTTGTAAGTGGGGTTGGAAATGCTTTTCGGGCTCAGTACTGGGCTCAAGAGATGCAGCCCTGATGTCTCTCATGATAGCAGGTGGTTAAGTAGAAATTCGCTACTCGGCTGACCCAGCAGGAGCAAACGTATGCCAAAAATGTACGCAGAATGAGCTTTTCAGTGAAGAGCAGAGAGGCACATTTTAGCAAGTTTCACTTGTAAGTTGGGTTGTAAATGCTTTTCAGGCTCAGTACTGAGCTCAAAATATGCAGCCCTGATGTCTCTCATGATAGCAGGTGGTTAATTAGAAATTCGCTGCTCGGCTGACCCAGCAGGAGCAAACGTATGCTAAAAATGTATGCAGAACCAAGCTTTTCAGTGAAGAGCAGCCAGGCACATTTTAGCAAGTTTCACTTGTAAGTGGGGTTAGAAACGCTTTTCAGGCTCAGTACTAGGCTCAAAACCTGCAGCCCCAAAACCAAGCTTTTCAGTGAAGAGCAGAGAGGCACATTTTAGCAAGTTTCACTTGTAAGTGGGGTTGGAAATGCTTTTCAGGCTCAGTACTGGGCTCAAAAGATGCAGCCCTGATGTCTCTCATTATAGCAGGTGGTTAAGTAGAAATTCGCTGCTCGGCTGACCCAGCAGGAGCAAACGTATGCCAAAAATGTACGCAGAATGAGCTTTTCAGTGAAGAGCAGAGAGGCACATTTTAGCAAGTTTCACTTGTAAGTTGGGTTGGAAACGCTTTTCAGGCTCAGTACTGGGCTCAAAACATGCAGCCCTGATGTCTCTCATGATAGCAGGTGGTTAAGTAGAAATTCGCTGCTCGGCTGACCCAGTAGGAGGAAACATATGCTAAAAATGTTGCAGAACCAAGCTTTTTAGTGAAGAGCAGCCAGGCACATTTTAGCAAGTTTCACTTGTAAGTTGGGTTGGAAACGCTTTTCAGGCTCAGTACTGGGCTCAAAACATGCAGCCCTGATGTCTCTCATGATAGCAGGTGGTTAATTAGAAATTCGCTACTCGGCTGACCCAGCAGGAGCAAACGTATGCTAAAATGTATGCAAAGCCAAGCTTTTCAGTAAACAGCAGAGAGGCACATTTTAGCAAGTTTCACTTGTAAGTGGGCTTGGAAATGCTTTTCAGGCTCAGTACTGGGCTCAAAAGATGCAGCCATGATGTCTCTCATGATAGCAGGTGGTTAAGTAGAAATTCGCTGCTCGGCGGACCCAGCAGGAGCAAACGTATGCCAGAAATGTTGCAGAACCAGCTTTTCAGTGAAGAGCAGACAGGCACATTTTAGCAAGTTTCACTTGTAAGTGGGGTTGGAAATACTTTTCAGGCTCAGTACTGGGCTCAAAAGATGCAGCCCTGATGTCTCTCATGATAGCAGGTGGTTAAGTAGAAATTCGCTGCTCGGCTGACCCAGCAGGAACAAACGTATGCCAAAAATGTACGCAGAATGAGCTTTTCAGTGAAGAGCAGAGAGGCACATTTTAGCAAGTTTCACTTGTACGTTGGGTTGGAAATGCTTTTCAGGCTCAGTACTGGGCTCAAAAGATGCAGCCCTGATGTCTCTCATGATAGCAGGTGGTTAAGTAGAAATTCGCTGCTCGGCAGACCCAGCAGGAGCAAACGTATGCCAAAAATGTTGCAGAACCAGCTTTTCAGTGAAGAGCAGCCAAGCACATTTTAGCAAGTCTCACTTGTAAGTGGGGTTGGAAATGCTTTTCAGGCTCAGTACTGGGCTCAAAAGATGCAGCCCGGATGTCTCTCATGATAGCAGGTGGTTAAGTAGAAATCTTCTGCTCGGCTGACCCAGCAGGAGCAAACCTATGCTAAAAATGTATGCAGAAACAAGCTTTTCAGTGAAGAGCAGCCAGGCACATTTTAGCAAGTTTCACTTGTAAGTGGGGTTGGAAATGCTTTTCAGGCTCAGTACTGGGCTCAAAACATGCAGCCCTGATGTCTCTCATGATAGCAGGTGGGTAAGTAGAAATTCGCTGCTCGGCGGACCCAGCAGGAGCAAACGTATGCCAGAAATGTTGCAGAACCAGCTTTTCAGTGAAGAGCAGCCAGGCACATTTTAGCAAGTTTCACTTGTAAGTAGGGTTGGAAATGCTTTTCAGGCTCAGTACTGGGCTCAAAAGATGCAGCCCTGATGTCTCTCATGATAGCAGGTGGTTAAGTAGAAATTTGCTGCTCGGCTGACCCAGCAGGAGCAAACGTATGCTAAAAATGTATGCAGAACCAAGCTTTTCAGTGAAGAGCAGCCAGGCACATTTTAGAAATTTTCACTTGTAAGTGGGCTTGGAAACGCTTTTCAGGCTCAGTACTGGGCTCAAACGATGCAGCCCTGATGTCTCTCATGATAGCAGGTGGTTAAGTAGAAATTCGCTGCGCGGCTGACCCAGCAGGAGCAAACGTATACCAAAAATGTACGCAGAATGAGCTTTTCAGTGAAGAGCAGAGAGGCACATTTTAGCAAGTTTCACTTGTAAGTTGGGTTGTAAACGCTTTTCAGGCTCAGTACTGGGCTCAAAACATGCAGCCCTGATGTCTCTCATGATAGCAGGTGGTTAAGTAGAAATTCGCTGCTCGGCTGACCCAGCAGGAGCAAACGTACGCCAAAAATTGTATGCAGAAGCAAGCTTTTCAGTGAAGAGCAGCCAGGCACATTTTAGCAAGTTTCACTTGTAAGTGGGCTTGGAAATGCTTTTCAGGCTCAGTACTGGGCTCAAAAGATGAAGCCCTGATGTCTCTCATTATAGCAGGTGGCTAAGTAGAAATGTACTGCTCGGCTGACCCAGCAGGAGCAAACGTATGCAAAAAATGTTGCAGAACTAAGCTTTTCAGTGAAGAGCAGCCAGGCACATTTTAGCAAGTTTCACTTGTAAGTGGGGTTGGAAATGCTTTTCAGGCTCAGTACTGGGCTCAAGGGATGCAGCCCTGATGTCTCTCATGATAGCAGGTGGTTAAGTAGAAATTCGCTGCTCGGCTGACCCAGCAGGAGCAAATGTATGCCAGAAATGTTGCAGAACCAGCTTTTCAGTGAAGAGCAGCCAGGCACATTTTAGCAAGTTTCACTTGTAAGTGGGGTTGGAAACACTTTTCAGGCTCAGTACTGGGCTCAAAACATGCAGCCCTGATGTCTCTCATGATAGCAGGTGGTTAAGTAGAAACTCGCTGCTCGGCTGACCCAGCAGGAGCAAACGTATGCCAAAAATGTACGCAGAATGAGCTTTTCAGTGAAGAGCAGAGAGGCACATTTTAGCAAGTTTCACTTGTAAGTGGGGTTGGAAACGCTTTTCAGGCTCAGTACTGGTCTCAAAAGATGCAGCCCTGATGTCTCTCATGATAGCAGGTGGTTAAGTAGAAATTTTCTGCTCGGCTGACCCAGCAGGAGCAAACCTATGCCAAAAATGTATGCAGAAACAAGCTTTTCAGTGAAGAGCAGCCAGGCACATTTTAGCAAGTTTCACTTGTAAGTGGGGTTGGAAATGCTTTTCAGGCTCAGTACTGGGCTCAAGAGATGCAGCCCTGATGTCTCTCATGATAGCAGGTGGTTAAGTAGAAATTCGCTGCTCGGCTGGCCCAGCAGGAGCAAACGTATGCCAAAAATGTACGCAGAATGAGCTTTTCAGTGAAGAGCAGAGAGGCACATTTTAGCAAGTTTCACTTGTAAGTTGGGTTGGAAACGCTTTTCAAGCTCAGTACTGGGCTCAAAACATGCAGCCCTGATGTCTCTCATGATAGCAGGTGGTTAATTAGAAATTCGCTGCTCGGCTGACCCAGCAGGAGCAAACGTATGCTAAAAATGTATGCAAAACCAAGCTTTTCAGTAAACAGCAGAGAGGCACATTTTAGCAAGTTTCACTTGTAGGTGGGCTTGGAAACGCTTTTCAGGCTCAGTACTGGACTCAAAAGATGCAGCCCTGATGTCTCTCATGATAGCAGGTGGTTAAGTAGAAATTCGCTGCTCGGCGGACCCAGCAGGAGCAAACGTATGCCAAAAAATGTACGCAGAATGAGCTTTTCATTGAAGAGCAGAGAGGCACATTTTAGCAAGTTTCACTTGTAAGTTGGGTTGGAAATGCTTTTCAGGCTCAGTACTGGGCTCAAAACATGCATCCCTGATGTCTCTCATGATAGCAGGTGGTTAATTAGAAATTCGCTGCTCGGCTGACCCAGCAGGAGCAAACGTATGCCAAAAATGTATGCAGAACCAAGCTTTTCAGTGAAGAGCAGAGAGGCACATTTTAGCAAGTTTCACTTGTAAGTGGGGTTGGAAACGCTTTTCAGGCTCAGTACTGGGCTCAAAAGATGCAGCCCTGATGTCTCTCATGATAGCAGGTGGTTAAGTAGAAATTTGCTGCTCGGCTGACCCAGCAGGAGCAAACGTATGCTAAAAATGTATGCGGAACCAAGCTTTTCAGTAAAGAGCAGAGAGGCACATTTTAGCAAGTTTCACTTGTAAGTGGGGTTGGAAACGCTTTTCAGGCTCAGTACTGGGCTCAAAACATGCAGCCCTGATGTCTCTCATGATAGCAGGTGGTTAAGTAGAAATTCGCTGCTCGGCTGACCCAGCAGGAGCAAACATATGCTAAAAATGTTGCAGAACCAAGCTTTTCAGTGAAGAGCAGCCAGGCACATTTTAGCAAGTTTCACTTGTAAGTGGGGTTGGAAATGCTTTTCAGGCTCAGTACTGGGCTCAAGAGATGCAGCCCTGATGTCTCTCATGATAGCAGGTGGTTAAGTAGAAATTCGCTGCTCGGCTGACCCAGCAGGAGCAAACGTATGCCAAAAATGTACGCAGAATGAGCTTTTCAGTGAAGAGCAGAGAGGCACATTTTAGCAAGTTTCACATGTAAGTTGGGTTGTAAACGCTTTTCAGGCTCAGTACTGGGCTCAAAACATGCAGCCCTGATGTCTCTCATGATAGCAGGTGGTTAATTAGAAATTCGCTGCTCGGCTGACCCAGCAGGAGCAAACGTATGCTAAAAATGTATGCAGAACCAAGCTTTTCAGTGAAGAGCAGCCAGGCACATTTTAGCAAGTTTCACTTGTAAGTGGGGTTGGAAATGCTTTTCGGGCTCAGTACTGGGCTCAAGAGATGCAGCCCTGATGTCTCTCATGATAGCAGGTGGTTAAGTAGAAATTCGCTGCTCGGCTGACCCAGCAGGAGCAAACGTATGCCAAAAATGTACGCAAAATGAGCTTTTCAGTGAAGAGCAGAGAGGCACATTTTAGCAAGTTTCACTTGTAAGTTGGGTTGTAAACGCTTTTCAGGCTCAGTAGTGAGCTCAAAATATGCAGCCCTGATGTCTCTCATGATAGCAGGTGGTTAATTAGAAATTCGCTGCTCGGCTGACCCAGCAGGAGCAAACGTATGCTAAAAATGTATGCAGAACCAAGCTTTTCAGTGAAGAGCAGCCAGGCACATTTTAGCAAGTTTCACTTGTAAGTGGGGTTAGAAACGCTTTTCAGGCTCAGTACTGGGCTCAAAACATGCAGCCCTGATGTCTCTCATGATAGCAGGTGGTTAATTGGAAATTCGCTGCTCGGCTGACCGAGCAGGAGCAAACGTATGCTAAAAATATATGCAAAAACAAGCTTTTCAGTGAAGAGCAGGCAGGCACATTTTAGCAAGTTTCACTTGTAAGTTGGGTTGGAAACGCTTTTCAGGCTCAGTACTGGGCTCAAAACATGCAGCCCTGATGTCGCTCATGATAGCAGGTGGTTAAGTAGAAATTCGCTGCTCGGCTGACCCAGCAGGAGCAAACGTATGCCAAAAATGTATGCAGAACCAAGCTTTTCAGTGAAGAGCAGAGAGGCACATTTTAGCAAGTTTCACTTGTAAGTGGGGTTGGAAACGCTTTTCAGGCTCAGTACTGGGCTCAAAAGATGCAGCCCTGATGTCTCTCATGATAGCAGGTGGTTAATTAGAAATTTGCTGCTCGGCTGACCCAGCAGGAGCAAACGTATGCTAAAAATGTATGCAGAACCAAGCTTTTCAGTAAAGAGCAGAGAGGCACATTTTAGCAAGTTTCACTTGTAAGTGGGGTTGGAAACGCTTTTCAGGCTCAGTACTGGGCTCAAAACATGCAGCCCTGATGTCTCTCATGATAGCAGGTGGTTAAGTAGAAATTCGCTGCTCGGCTGACCCAGCAGGAGCAAACATATGCTAAAAATGTTGCAGAACCAAGCTTTTCAGTGAAGAGCAGCCAGGCACATTTTAGCAAGTTTCACTTGTAAGTGGGGTTGGAAATGCTTTTCAGGCTCAGTACTGGGCTCAAGAGATGCAGCCCTGATGTCTCTCATGATAGCAGGTGGTTAAGTAGAAATTCGCTGCTCGGCTGACCCAGCAGGAGCAAACGTATGCCAAAAATGTACGCAGAATGAGCTTTTCAGTGAAGAGCAGAGAGGCACATTTTAGCAAGTTTCACTTGTAAGTTGGGTTGTAAACGCTTTTCAGGCTCAGTACTGGGCTCAAAACATGCAGCCCTGATGTCTCTCATGATAGCAGGTGGTTAATTAGAAATTCGCTGCTCGGCTGACCCAGCAGGAGCAAACGTATGCTAAAAATGTATGCAAAACCAAGCTTTTCAGTGAAGAGCAGCCAGGCACATTTTAGCAAGTTTCACTTGTAAGTGGGGTTGGAAACGCTTTTCAGGCTCAGTACTGGGCTCAAAACATGCAGCCCTGATGTCTCTCATGATAGCAGGTGGTTAATTAGAAATTCGCTGCTCGGCTGAACCAGCAGGAGAAAATGTATGCCAAAAATGTACGCAGAATGAGCTTTTCAGTGAAGAGCAGAGAGGCACATTTTAGCAAGTTTCACTTGTAAGTTGGGTTCGAAACGCTTTTCAGGCTCAGTACTGGGCTCAAAACATGCAGCCCTGATGTCTCTCATGATAGCAGGTGGTTAATTAGAAATTCGCTGCTCGGCTGACCCAGCAGGAGCAAACATATGCTAAAAATGTTGCAGAACCAATCTTTTCAGTGAAGAGCAGCCAGGCACATTTTAGCAAGTTTCACTTGTAAGTGGGGTTGGAAATGCTTTTCGGGCTCAGTACTGGGCTCAAGAGATGCAGCCCTGATGTCTCTCATGATAGCAGGTGGTTAAGTAGAAATTCGCTACTCGGCTGACCCAGCAGGAGCAAACGTATGCCAAAAATGTACGCAGAATGAGCTTTTCAGTGAAGAGCAGAGAGGCACATTTTAGCAAGTTTCACTTGTAAGTTGGGTTGTAAATGCTTTTCAGGCTCAGTACTGAGCTCAAAATATGCAGCCCTGATGTCTCTCATGATAGCAGGTGGTTAATTAGAAATTCGCTGCTCGGCTGACCCAGCAGGAGCAAACGTATGCTAAAAATGTATGCAGAACCAAGCTTTTCAGTGAAGAGCAGCCAGGCACATTTTAGCAAGTTTCACTTGTAAGTGGGGTTAGAAACGCTTTTCAGGCTCAGTACTAGGCTCAAAACCTGCAGCCCCAAAACCAAGCTTTTCAGTGAAGAGCAGAGAGGCACATTTTAGCAAGTTTCACTTGTAAGTGGGGTTGGAAATGCTTTTCAGGCTCAGTACTGGGCTCAAAAGATGCAGCCCTGATGTCTCTCATTATAGCAGGTGGTTAAGTAGAAATTCGCTGCTCGGCTGACCCAGCAGGAGCAAACGTATGCCAAAAATGTACGCAGAATGAGCTTTTCAGTGAAGAGCAGAGAGGCACATTTTAGCAAGTTTCACTTGTAAGTTGGGTTGGAAACGCTTTTCAGGCTCAGTACTGGGCTCAAAACATGCAGCCCTGATGTCTCTCATGATAGCAGGTGGTTAAGTAGAAATTCGCTGCTCGGCTGACCCAGTAGGAGGAAACATATGCTAAAAATGTTGCAGAACCAAGCTTTTTAGTGAAGAGCAGCCAGGCACATTTTAGCAAGTTTCACTTGTAAGTTGGGTTGGAAACGCTTTTCAGGCTCAGTACTGGGCTCAAAACATGCAGCCCTGATGTCTCTCATGATAGCAGGTGGTTAATTAGAAATTCGCTACTCGGCTGACCCAGCAGGAGCAAACGTATGCTAAAATGTATGCAAAGCCAAGCTTTTCAGTAAACAGCAGAGAGGCACATTTTAGCAAGTTTCACTTGTAAGTGGGCTTGGAAATGCTTTTCAGGCTCAGTACTGGGCTCAAAAGATGCAGCCATGATGTCTCTCATGATAGCAGGTGGTTAAGTAGAAATTCGCTGCTCGGCGGACCCAGCAGGAGCAAACGTATGCCAGAAATGTTGCAGAACCAGCTTTTCAGTGAAGAGCAGACAGGCACATTTTAGCAAGTTTCACTTGTAAGTGGGGTTGGAAATACTTTTCAGGCTCAGTACTGGGCTCAAAAGATGCAGCCCTGATGTCTCTCATGATAGCAGGTGGTTAAGTAGAAATTCGCTGCTCGGCTGACCCAGCAGGAACAAACGTATGCCAAAAATGTACGCAGAATGAGCTTTTCAGTGAAGAGCAGAGAGGCACATTTTAGCAAGTTTCACTTGTACGTTGGGTTGGAAATGCTTTTCAGGCTCAGTACTGGGCTCAAAAGATGCAGCCCTGATGTCTCTCATGATAGCAGGTGGTTAAGTAGAAATTCGCTGCTCGGCAGACCCAGCAGGAGCAAACGTATGCCAAAAATGTTGCAGAACCAGCTTTTCAGTGAAGAGCAGCCA
Organism: Lissotriton helveticus; assembly: GCF_964261635.1. Classification (NCBI taxonomy): domain Eukaryota; kingdom Metazoa; phylum Chordata; class Amphibia; order Caudata; family Salamandridae; genus Lissotriton; species Lissotriton helveticus. The sequence continues at coordinate 1,082,010 of NW_027611660.1, read as the reverse complement.
AGCACATTTTAGCAAGTCTCACTTGTAAGTGGGGTTGGAAATGCTTTTCAGGCTCAGTACTGGGCTCAAAAGATGCAGCCCGGATGTCTCTCATGATAGCAGGTGGTTAAGTAGAAATCTTCTGCTCGGCTGACCCAGCAGGAGCAAACCTATGCTAAAAATGTATGCAGAAACAAGCTTTTCAGTGAAGAGCAGCCAGGCACATTTTAGCAAGTTTCACTTGTAAGTGGGGTTGGAAATGCTTTTCAGGCTCAGTACTGGGCTCAAAACATGCAGCCCTGATGTCTCTCATGATAGCAGGTGGTTAAGTAGAAATTCGCTGCTCGGCGGACCCAGCAGGAGCAAACGTATGCCAGAAATGTTGCAGAACCAGCTTTTCAGTGAAGAGCAGCCAGGCACATTTTAGCAAGTTTCACTTGTAAGTAGGGTTGGAAATGCTTTTCAGGCTCAGTACTGGGCTCAAAAGATGCAGCCCTGATGTCTCTCATGATAGCAGGTGGTTAAGTAGAAATTTGCTGCTCGGCTGACCCAGCAGGAGCAAACGTATGCTAAAAATGTATGCAGAACCAAGCTTTTCAGTGAAGAGCAGCCAGGCACATTTTAGAAATTTTCACTTGTAAGTGGGCTTGGAAACGCTTTTCAGGCTCAGTACTGGGCTCAAACGATGCAGCCCTGATGTCTCTCATGATAGCAGGTGGTTAAGTAGAAATTCGCTGCGCGGCTGACCCAGCAGGAGCAAACGTATACCAAAAATGTACGCAGAATGAGCTTTTCAGTGAAGAGCAGAGAGGCACATTTTAGCAAGTTTCACTTGTAAGTTGGGTTGTAAACGCTTTTCAGGCTCAGTACTGGGCTCAAAACATGCAGCCCTGATGTCTCTCATGATAGCAGGTGGTTAAGTAGAAATTCGCTGCTCGGCTGACCCAGCAGGAGCAAACGTACGCCAAAAATTGTATGCAGAAGCAAGCTTTTCAGTGAAGAGCAGCCAGGCACATTTTAGCAAGTTTCACTTGTAAGTGGGGTTGGAAAGGCTTTCCAGGCTCAGTACTGGGCTCAAAAGATGCAGCCCTGATGTCTCTCATTATAGCAGGTGGTTAAGTAGAAATTCGCTGCTCGGCTGACCGAGCAGGAGCAAACGTATGCCAAAAATGAACGCAGAATGAGCTTTTCAGTGAAGAGCAGAGAGGCACATTTTAGCAAGTTTCACTTGTAAGTTGGGTTGGAAACGCTTTTCAGGCTCAGTACTGGGCTCAAAACATGCAGCCCTGATGTCTCTCATGATAGCAGGTGGTTAATTAGAAATTCGCTACTCGGCTGACCCAGCAGGAGCAAACGTATGCTAAAAATGTTGCAGAACCAGCTTTTCAGTGAAGAGCAGCCAGGCACATTTTAGCAAGTTTCACTTGTAAGTGGGATTGGAAATACTTTTCAGGCTCAGTACTGGGCTCAAAAGATGCAGCCCTGATGTCTCTCATGATAGCAGGTGGTTAAGTAGAAATTCACTGCTCGGCTGACCCAGCAGGAGCAAACGTATGCCAAAAATGTATGCAGAACCAAGCTTTTCAGTGAAGAGCAGAGAGGCACATTTTAGCAAGTTTCACTTGTAAGTGGGGTTGGAAACGCTTTTCAGGCTCAGTACTGGGCTCAAAACATGCAGCCCTGATGTCTCTCATGATAGCAGGTGGTTAAGTAGAAATTCGCTGCTCGGCTGACCCAGCAGGAGCAAACATATGCTAAAAATGTTGCAGAACCAAGCTTTTCAGTGAAGAGCAGCCAGGCACATTTTAGCAAGTTTCACTTGTAAGTGGGGTTGGAAATGCTTTTCAGGCTCAGTACTGGGCTCAAGAGATGCAGCCCTGATGTCTCTCATGATAGCAGGTGGTTAAGTAGAAATTCGCTGCTCGGCTGACCCAGCAGGAGCAAACGTATGCCAAAAATGTACGCAGAATGAGCTTTTCAGTGAAGAGCAGAGAGGCACATTTTAGCAAGTTTCACTTGTAAGTTGGGTTGTAAACGCTTTTCAGGCTCAGTACTGGGCTCAAAACATGCAGCCCTGATGTCTCTCATGATAGCAGGTGGTTAATTAGAAATTCGCTGCTCGGCTGACCCAGCAGGAGCAAACGTATGCTAAAAATGTATGCAAAACCAAGCTTTTCAGTGAAGAGCAGCCAGGCACATTTTAGCAAGTTTCACTTGTAAGTGGGGTTGGAAACGCTTTTCAGGCTCAGTACTGGGCTCAAAACATGCAGCCCTGATGTCTCTCATGATAGCAGGTGGTTAATTAGAAATTCGCTGCTCGGCTGAACCAGCAGGAGAAAACGTATGCCAAAAATGTACGCAGAATGAGCTTTTCAGTGAAGAGCAGAGAGGCACATTTTAGCAAGTTTCACTTGTAAGTTGGGTTCGAAACGCTTTTCAGGCTCAGTACTGGGCTCAAAACATGCAGCCCTGATGTCTCTCATGATAGCAGGTGGTTAATTAGAAATTCGCTGCTCGGCTGACCCAGCAGGAGCAAACATATGCTAAAAATGTTGCAGAACCAATCTTTTCAGTGAAGAGCAGCCAGGCACATTTTAGCAAGTTTCACTTGTAAGTGGGGTTGGAAATGCTTTTCGGGCTCAGTACTGGGCTCAAGAGATGCAGCCCTGATGTCTCTCATGATAGCAGGTGGTTAAGTAGAAATTCGCTGCTCGGCTGACCCAGCAGGAGCAAATGTATGCCAAAAATGTACGCAGAATGAGCTTTTCAGTGAAGAGCAGAGAGGCACATTTTAGCAAGTTTCACTTGTAAGTTGGGTTGTAAATGCTTTTCAGGCTCAGTACTGAGCTCAAAATATGCAGCCCTGATGTCTCTCATGATAGCAGGTGGTTAATTAGAAATTCGCTGCTCGGCTGACCCAGCAGGAGCAAACGTATGCTAAAAATGTATGCAGAACCAAGCTTTTCAGTGAAGAGCAGCCAGGCACATTTTAGCAAGTTTCACTTGTAAGTGGGGTTAGAAACGCTTTTCAGGCTCAGTACTAGGCTCAAAACATGCAGCCCCAAAACCAAGCTTTTCAGTGAAGAGCAGAGAGGCACATTTTAGCAAGTTTCACTTGTAAGTGGGGTTGGAAATGCTTTTCAGGCTCAGTACTGGGCTCAAAAGATGCAGCCCTGATGTCTCTCATTATAGCAGGTGGTTAAGTAGAAATTCGCTGCTCGGCTGACCCAGCAGGAGCAAACGTATGCCAAAAATTTACGCAGAATGAGCTTTTCAGTGAAGAGCAGAGAGGCACATTTTAGCAAGTTTCACTTGTAAGTTGGGTTGGAAACGCTTTTCAGGCTCAGTACTGGGCTCAAAACATGCAGCCCTGATGTCTCTCATGATAGCAGGTGGTTAAGTAGAAATTCGCTGCTCGGCTGACCCAGTAGGAGGAAACATATGCTAAAAATGTTGCAGAACCAAGCTTTTTAGTGAAGAGCAGCCAGGCACATTTTAGCAAGTTTCACTTGTAAGTTGGGTTGGAAACGCTTTTCAGGCTCAGTACTGGGCTCAAAACATGCAGCCCTGATGTCTCTCATGATAGCAGGTGGTTAATTAGAAATTCGCTACTCGGCTGACCCAGCAGGAGCAAACGTATGCTAAAATGTATGCAAAGCCAAGCTTTTCAGTAAACAGCAGAGAGGCACATTTTAGCAAGTTTCACTTGTAAGTGGGCTTGGAAATGCTTTTCAGGCTCAGTACTGGGCTCAAAAGATGCAGCCCTGATGTCTCTCATAATAGCAGGTGGTTAAGTAGAAATTTGCTGCTCGGCTGACCCAGCAGGAGCAAACGTATGCTAAAAATGTATGCAGAACCAAGCTTTTCAGTGAAGAGCAGCCAGGCACATTTTAGAAATTTTCACTTGTAAGTGGGCTTGGAAACGCTTTTCAGGCTCAGTACTGGGCTCAAACGATGCAGCCCTGATGTCTCTCATGATAGCAGGTGGTTAAGTAGAAATTCGCTGCGCGGCTGACCCAGCAGGAGCAAACGTATACCAAAAATGTACGCAGAATGAGCTTTTCAGTGAAGAGCAGAGAGGCACATTTTAGCAAGTTTCACTTGTAAGTTGGGTTGTAAACGCTTTTCAGGCTCAGTACTGGGCTCAAAACATGCAGCCCTGATGTCTCTCATGATAGCAGGTGGTTAAGTAGAAATTCGCTGCTCGGCTGACCCAGCAGGAGCAAACGTACGCCAAAAATTGTATGCAGAAGCAAGTTTTTCAGTGAAGAGCAGCCAGGCACATTTTAGCAAGTTTCACTTGTAAGTGGGGTTGGAAAGGCTTTCCAGGCTCAGTACTGGGCTCAAAAGATGCAGCCCTGATGTCTCTCATTATAGCAGGTGGTTAAGAAGAAATTCGCTGCTCGGCTGACCCAGCAGGAGCAAACGTATGCCAAAAATGAACGCAGAATGAGCTTTTCAGTGAAGAGCAGAGAGGCACATTTTAGCAAGTTTCACTTGTAAGTTGGGTTGGAAACGCTTTTCAGGCTCAGTACTGGGCTCAAAACATGCAGCCCTGATGTCTCTCATGATAGCAGGTGGTTAATTAGAAATTCGCTACTCGGCTGACCCAGCAGGAGCAAACGTATGCTAAAAATGTTGCAGAACCAGCTTTTCAGTGAAGAGCAGCCAGGCACATTTTAGCAAGTTTCACTTGTAAGTGGGGTTGGAAATACTTTTCAGGCTCAGTACTGGGCTCAAAAGATGCAGCCCTGATGTCTCTCATGATAGCAGGTGGTTAAGTAGAAATTCGCTGCTCGGCTGACCCAGCAGGAGCAAACGTATGCCAAAAATGTATGCAGAACCAAGCTTTTCAGTGAAGAGCAGAGAGGCACATTTTAGCAAGTTTCACTTGTAAGTGGGGTTGGAAACGCTTTTCAGGCTCAGTACTGGGCTCAAAAGATGCAGCCCTGATGTCTCTCATGATAGCAGGTGGTTAAGTAGAAATTTGCTGCTCGGCTGACCCAGCAGGAGCAAACCTATGCCAAAAATGTATGCAGAACCAAGCTTTTCAGTAAAGAGCAGAGAGGCACATTTTAGCAAGTTTCACTTGTAAGTGGGGTTGGAAACGCTTTTCAGGCTCAGTACTGGGCTCAAAAGATGCAGCCCTGATGTCTCTCATGATAGCAGGTGGTTAAGTAGAAATTCGCTGCTCGGCTGACCCAGCAGGAGCAAACATATGCTAAAAATGTTGCAGAACCAAGCTTTTTAGTGAAGAGCAGCCAGGCACATTTTAGCAAGTTTCACTTGTAAGTTGGGTTGGAAACGCTTTTCAGGCTCAGTACTGGGCTCAAAACATGCAGCCCTGATGTCTCTCATGATAGCAGGTGGTTAATTAGAAATTCGCTACTCGGCTGACCCAGCAGGAGCAAACGTATGCTAAAAATGTATGCACAGCCAAGCTTTTCAGTAAACAGCAGAGAGGCACATTTTAGCAAGTTTCACTTGTAAGTGGGCTTGGAAATGCTTTTCAGGCTCAGTACTGGGCTCAAAAGATGCAGCCATGATGTCTCTCATGATAGCAGGTGGTTAAGTAGAAATTCGCTGCTCGGCGGACCCAGCAGGAGCAAACGTATGCCAGAAATGTTGCAGAACCAGCTTTTCAGTGAAGAGCAGACAGGCACATTTTAGCAAGTTTCACTTGTAAGTGGGGTTGAAAATACTTTTCAGGCTCAGTACTGGGCTCAAAAGATGCAGCCCTGATGTCTCTCATGATAGCAGGTGGTTAAGTAGAAATTCGCTGCTCGGCTGACCCAGCAGGAGCAAACGTATGCCAAAAATGTACGCAGAATGAGCTTTTCAGTGAAGAGCAGAGAGGCACATTTTAGCAAGTTTCACTTGTACGTTGGGTTGGAAATGCTTTTCAGGCTCAGTACTGGGCTCAAAAGATGCAGCCCTGATGTCTCTCATGATAGCAGGTGGTTAAGTAGAAATTCGCTGCTCGGCAGACCCAGCAGGAGCAAACGTATGCCAAAAATGTTGCAGAACCAGCTTTTCAGTGAAGAGCAGCCAAGCACATTTTAGCAAGTCTCACTTGTAAGTGGAAATGCTTTTCAGGCTCAGTACTGGGCTCAAAAGATGCAGCCCGGATGTCTCTCATGATAGCAGGTGGTTAAGTAGAAATCTTCTGCTCGGCTGACCCAGCAGGAGCAAACCTATGCTAAAAATGTATGCAGAAACAAGCTTTTCAGTGAAGAGCAGCCAGGCACATTTTAGCAAGTTTCACTTGTAAGTGGGGTTGGAAATGCTTTTCAGGCTCAGTACTGGGCTCAAAACATGCAGCCGTGATGTCTCTCATGATAGCAGGTGGTTAAGTAGAAATTCGCTGCTCGGCGGACCCAGCAGGAGCAAACGTATGCCAAAAATGTTGCAGAACCAGCTTTTCAGTGAAGAGCAGACAGGCACATTTTAGCAAGTTTCACTTGTAAGTGGGGTTGGAAATACTTTTCAGGCTCAGTACTGGGCTCAAAAGATGCAGCCCTGATGTCTCTCATGATAGCAGGTGGTTAAGTAGAAATTCGCTGCTCGGCTGACCCAGCAGGAGCAAACGTATGCCAAAAATGTACGCAGAATGAGCTTTTCAGTGAAGAGCAGAGAGGCACATTTTAGCAAGTTTCACTTGTACGTTGGGTTGGAAATGCTTTTCAGGCTCAGTACTGGGCTCAAAAGATGCAGCCCTGATGTCTCTCATGATAGCAGGTGGTTAAGTAGAAATTCGCTGCTCGGCAGACCCAGCAGGAGCAAACGTATGCCAAAAATGTTGCAGAACCAGCTTTTCAGTGAAGAGCAGCCAAGCACATTTTAGCAAGTCTCACTTGTAAGTGGGGTTGGAAATGCTTTTCAGGCTCAGTACTGGGCTCAAAAGATGCAGCCCGGATGTCTCTCATGATAGCAGGTGGTTAAGTAGAAATCTTCTGCTCGGCTGACCCAGCAGGAGCAAACCTATGCTAAAAATGTATGCAGAAACAAGCTTTTCAGTGAAGAGCAGCCAGGCACATTTTAGCAAGTTTCACTTGTAAGTGGGGTTGGAAATGCTTTTCAGGCTCAGTACTGGGCTCAAAACATGCAGCCGTGATGTCTCTCATGATAGCAGGTGGTTAAGTAGAAATTCGCTGCTCGGCGGACCCAGCAGGAGCAAACGTATGCCAGAAATGTTGCAGAACCAGCTTTTCAGTGAAGAGCAGACAGGCACATTTTAGCAAGTTTCACTTGTAAGTGGGGTTGGAAATACTTTTCAGGCTCAGTACTGGGCTCAAAAGATGCAGCCCTGATGTCTCTCATGATAGCAGGTGGTTAAGTAGAAATTCGCTGCTCGGCTGACCCAGCAGGAGCAAACGTATGCCAAAAATGTACGCAGAATGAGCTTTTCAGTGAAGAGCAGAGAGGCACATTTTAGCAAGTTTCACTTGTACGTTGGGTTGGAAATGCTTTTCAGGCTCAGTACTGGGCTCAAAAGATGCAGCCCTGATGTCTCTCATGATAGCAGGTGGTTAAGTAGAAATTCGCTGCTCGGCAGACCCAGCAGGAGCAAACGTATGCCAAAAATGTTGCAGAACCAGCTTTTCAGTGAAGAGCAGCCAAGCACATTTTAGCAAGTCTCACTTGTAAGTGGGGTTGGAAATGCTTTTCAGGCTCAGTACTGGGCTCAAAAGATGCAGCCCGGATGTCTCTCATGATAGCAGGTGGTTAAGTAGAAATCTTCTGCTCGGCTGACCCAGCAGGAGCAAACCTATGCTAAAAATGTATGCAGAAACAAGCTTTTCAGTGAAGAGCAGCCAGGCACATTTTAGCAAGTTTCACTTGTAAGTGGGGTTGGAAATGCTTTTCAGGCTCAGTACTGGGCTCAAAACATGCAGCCCTGATGTCTCTCATGATAGCAGGTGGTTAAGTAGAAATTCGCTGCTCGGCGGACCCAGCAGGAGCAAACGTATGCCAGAAATGTTGCAGAACCAGCTTTTCAGTGAAGAGCAGCCAGGCACATTTTAGCAAGTTTCACTTGTAAGTAGGGTTGGAAATGCTTTTCAGGCTCAGTACTGGGCTCAAAAGATGCAGCCCTGATGTCTCTCATGATAGCAGGTGGTTAAGTAGAAATTTGCTGCTCGGCTGACCCAGCAGGAGCAAACGTATGCTAAAAATGTATGCAGAACCAAGCTTTTCAGTGAAGAGCAGCCAGGCACATTTTGGAAATTTTCACTTGTAAGTGGGCTTGGAAACGCTTTTCAGGCTCAGTACTGGGCTCAAACGATGCAGCCCTGATGTCTCTCATGATAGCAGGTGGTTAAGTAGAAATTCGCTGCGCGGCTGACCCAGCAGGAGCAAACGTATACCAAAAATGTACGCCGAATGAGCTTTTCAGTGAAGAGCAGAGAGGCACATTTTAGCAAGTTTCACTTGTAAGTTGGGTTGTAAACGCTTTTCAGGCTCAGTACTGGGCTCAAAACATGCAGCCCTGATGTCTCTCATGATAGCAGGTGGTTAAGTAGAAATTCGCTGCTCGGCTGACCCAGCAGGAGCAAACGTATGCCAAAAATTGTATGCAGAAGCAAGCTTTTCAGTGAAGAGCAGCCAGGCACATTTTAGCAAGTTTCACTTGTAAGTGGGGTTGGAAAGGCTTTCCAGGCTCAGTACTGGGCTCAAAAGATGCAGCCCTGATGTCTCTCATTATAGCAGGTGGTTAAGTAGAAATTCGCTGCTCGGCTGACCCAGCAGGAGCAAACGTATGCCAAAAATGAACACAGAATGAGCTTTTCAGTGAAGAGCAGAGAGGCACATTTTAGCAAGTTTCACTTGTAAGTTGGGTTGGAAACGCTTTTCAGGCTCAGTACTGGGCTCAAAACATGCAGCCCTGATGTCTCTCATGATAGCAGGTGGTTAATTAGAAATTCGCTACTCGGCTGACCCAGCAGGAGCAAACGTATGCTAAAAATGTTGCAGAACCAGCTTTTCAGTGAAGAGCAGCCAGGCACATTTTAGCAAGTTTCACTTGTAAGTGGGGTTGGAAATACTTTTCAGGCTCAGTACTGGGCTCAAAAGATGCAGCCCTGATGTCTCTCATGATAGCAGGTGGTTAAGTAGAAATTCGCTGCTCGGCTGACCCAGCAGGAGCAAACGTATGCCAAAAATGTATGCAGAACCAAGCTTTTCAGTGAAGAGCAGAGAGGCACATTTTAGCAAGTTTCACTTGTAAGTGGGGTTGGAAACGCTTTTCAGGCTCAGTACTGGGCTCAAAAGATGCAGCCCTGATGTCTCTCATGATAGCAGGTGGTTAAGTAGAAATTTGCTGCTCGGCTGACCCAGCAGGAGCAAACCTATGCCAAAAATGTATGCAGAACCAAGCTTTTCAGTAAAGAGCAGAGAGGCACATTTTAGCAAGTTTCACATGTAAGTGGGCTTGGAAACGCTTTTCAGGCTCAGTACTGGGCTCAAAAGATGCAGCCCTGATGTCTCTCATGATAGCAGGTGGTTAAGTAGAAATTCGCTGCTCGGCTGACCCAGCAGGAGCAAACGTATGCCAAAAATGTACGCAGAATGAGCTTTTCAGTGAAGAGCAGAGAGGCACATTTTAGCAAGTTTCACTTGTAAGTTGGGTTGTAAATGCTTTTCAGGCTCAGTACTGGGCTCAAAACATGCAGCCCTGATTCTCTCATGATAGCAGGTGGTTAATTAGAAATTCGCTGCTCGGCTGACCCAGCAGGAGCAAACGTATGCTAAAAATGTATGCAGAACCAAGCTTTTCAGTGAAGAGCAGCCAGGCACTTTTAGCAAGTTTCACTTGTAAGTGGGGTTAGAAACGCTTTTCAGGCTCAGTACTGGGCTCAAAAGATGCAGCCCTGATGTCTCTCATGATAGTAGAAATTTTCTGCTCGGCTGACCCAGCAGGAGCAAACCTATGCCAAAAATGTATGCAGAACCAAGCTTTTCAGTGAAGAGCAGCCAGGCACATTTTAGCAAGTTTCACTTGTAAGTGGGGTTGGAAATGCTTTTCAGGCTCAGTACTGGGCTCAAAACATGCAGCCCTGATGTCTCTCATGATAGCAGGTGGTAAAGTAGAAATTCGCTGCTCGGCGGACCCAGCAGGAGCAAACGTATGCCAGAAATGTTGCAGAACCAGCTTTTCAGTGAAGAGCAGCCAGGCACATTTTAGCAAGTTTCACTTGTAAGTAGGGTTGGAAATGCTTTTCAGGCTCAGTACTGGGCTCAAAAGATGCAGCCCTGATGTCTCTCATGATAGCAGGTGGTTAAGTAGAAATTTCTGCTCGGCTGACCCAGCAGGAGCAAACGTATGCTAAAAATGTATGCAGAACCAAGCTTTTCAGTGAAGAGCAGCCAGGCACATTTTAGCAAGTTTCACTTGTAAGTGGGCTTGGAAACGCTTTTCAGGCTCAGTACTGGGCTCAAACGATGCAGCCCTGATGTCTCTCATGATAGCAGGTGGTTAAGTAGAAATATGCTGCTCGGCTGACCCAGCAGGAGCAAACGTATGCTAAAAATGTATGCAGAACTAAGCTTTTCAGTAAAGAGCAGAGAGGCACATTTTAGCAAGTTTCACTTGTAAGTGGGGTTGGAAACGCTTTTCAGGCTCAGTACTGGGCTCAAAAGATGCAGCCCTGATGTCTCTCATGATAGCAGGTGGTTAAGTAGAATTTGCTGCTCGGCTGACCCAGCAGGAGCAAACGTATGCTAAAAATGTTGCAGAACCAGCTTTTCAGTGAAGAGCAGCCAGGCACATTTTAGCAAGTTTCACTTGTAAGTGGGGTTGGAAATGCTTTTCAGGCTCAGTACTGGGCTCAAAAGATGCAACCCTGATGTCTCTCATGATAGCAGGTGGTTAAGTAGAAATTTTCTGCTCGGCTGACCTAGCAGGAGCAAACCTATGCCAAAAATGTATGCAGAAACAAGCTTTTCAGTGAAGAGCAGCCAGGCACATTTTAGCAAGTTTCACTTGTAAGTGGGGTTGGAAATGCTTTTCAGGCTTAGTACTGGGCTCAAGAGATGCAGCCCTGATGTCTCTCATGATAGCAGGTGGTTAATTAGAAATTCGCTGCTCGGCTGACCCAGCAGGAGCAAACGTATGCCAAAAATGTACGCAGAATGAGCTTTTCAGTGAAGAGCAGAGAGGCACATTTTAGCAAGTTTCACCTGTAAGTTGGGTTCGAAACGCTTTTCAGGCTCAGTACTTGGTTCAAAACATGCAGCCCTGATGTCTCTCATGATAGCAGGTGGTTAATTAGAAATTTGCTGCTCGGCTGACCCAGCAGGAGCAAACGTATGCTAAAAATGTATGCAAAACCAAGCTTTTCAGTAAAGAGCAGAGAGGCACATTTTAGCAAGTTTCACTTGTAAGTGGGCTTGGAAATGCTTTTCAGGCTCAGTACTGGGCTCAAAAGATGAAGCCCTGATGTCTCTCATTGTAGCAGGTGGTTAAGTAGAAATGTACTGCTCGGCTGACCCAGCAGGAGCAAACGTATGCTAAAAATGTTGCAGAACCAAGCTTTTCAGTAAAGAGCAGCCAGGCATATTTTAGCAAGTTTCACTTGTAAGTGGGGTTGGAAACACTTTTCAGGCTCAGTACTGGGCTCAAAAGATGCAGCCCTGATGTCTCTCATGATAGCAGGTTGTTAAGTAGAAATTCACTGCTCGGCTGACTCAGCAGGAGCAAATGTATGCCAAAAATGTTGCAGAACCAGCTTTTCAGTGAAGAGCAGCCAGGCACGTTTTAGCAAGTCTCACTTGTAAGTGGGGTTGGAAATGCTTTTCAGGCTCAGTACTGGGCTCAAGAGATGCAGCCCTGATGTCTCTCATGATAGCAGGTGGTTAAGTAGAAATTCGCTGCTCGGCTGACCCAGCAGGAGCAAATGTATGCCAGAAATGTTGCAGAACCAGCTTTTCAATGAAGAGCAGCCAGGCACATTTTAGCAAGTTTCACTTGTAAGTGGGGTTGGAAACGCTTTTCAGGCTCAGTACTGGGCTCAAAAGATGCAGCCCTGATGTCTCTCATGATAGCAGGTGGTTAAGTAGAATTCGCTGCTCGGCTGACCCAGCAGGAGCAAACGTATGCTAAAAATGTTGCAGAACCAGCTTTTCAGTGAAGAGCAGCCAGGCACATTTTAGCAAGTTTCACTTGTAAGTGGGGTTGGAAATGCTTTTCAGGCTCAGTACTGGGCTCAAAAGATGCAACCCTGATGTCTCTCATGATAGCAGGTGGTTAAGTAGAAATGTTCTGCTCGGCTGACCCAGCAGGAGCAAACCTATGCCAAAAATGTATGCAGAAACAAGCTTTTCAGTGAAGAGCAGCCAGGCACATTTTAGCAAGTTTCACTTGTAAGTGGGGTTGGAAATGCTTTTCAGGCTTAGTACTGGGCTCAAGAGATGCAGCCCTGATGTCTCTCATGATAGCAGGTGGTTAAGTAGAAATTCGCTGCTCGGCTGACCCAGCAGGAGCAAACGTATGCCAAAAATGTACGCAGAATGAGCTTTTCAGTGAAGAGCAGAGAGGCACATTTTAGCAAGTTTCACTTGTAAGTTGGGTTGGAAACGCTTTTCAAGCTCAGTACTGGGCTCAAAATATGCAGCCCTGATGTCTCTCATGATAGCAGGTGGTTAAGTAGAAATTTGCTGCTCGGCGGACCCAGCAGGAGCAAACGTATGCCAGAAATGTTGCAGAACCAGCTTTTCAGTGAAGAGCAGCCAGGCACATTTTAGCAAGTTTCACTTGTAAGTGGGGTTGGAAATACTTTTCAGGCTCAGTACTGGGCTCAAAAGATGCAGCCCTGATGTCTCTCATGATAGCAGGTGGTTAAGTAGAAATTCGCTGCTCGGCTGACCCAGCAGGAGCAAACATATGCCAAAAATGTACGCAGAATGAGCTTTTCATTGAAGAGCAGAGAGGCACATTTTAGCAAGTTTCACTTGTAAGTTGGGTTGGAAATGCTTTTCAGGCTCAGTACTGGGCTCAAAACATGCAGCCCTGATGTCTCTCATGATAGCAGGTGGTTAAGTAGAAATTCGCTGCTCGGCTGACCCAGCAGGAGCAAACATATGCTAAAAATGTTGCAGAACCAAGCTTTTCAGTGAAGAGCAGCCAGGCACATTTTAGCAAGTTTCACTTGTAGGTGGGGTTGGAAATGCTTTTCAGGCTCAAGAGATGCAGCCCTGATGTCTCTCATGATAGCAGGTGGTTAAGTAGAAGTTCGCTGCTCGGCTGACCCAGCAGGAACAAACGTATGCCAAAAATGTACGCAGAATGAGCTTTTCAGTGAAGAGCAGAGAGGCACATTTTAGCAAGTTTCACTTGTAAGTTGGGTTGTAAACGCTTTTCAGGCTCAGTACTGGGCTCAAAACATGCAGCCCTGATGTCTCTCATGATAGCAGGTGGTTAATTAGAAATTCGCTGCTCGGCTGACCCAGCAGGAGCAAACGTATGCCAAAAATTGTATGCAGAACCAAGCTTTTCAGTGAAGAGCAGCCAGGCACATTTTAGCAAGTTTCACTTGTAAGTGGGGTTAGAAATGCTTTTCAGGCTCAGTACTGGGCTCAAAACATGCAGCCCTGATGTCTCTCATGATAGCAGGTGGTTAATTAGAAATTCGCTGCTCGGCTGACCCAGCAGGAGCAAACGTATGCTAAAAATGTATGCAAAACCAAGCTTTTCAGTGAAGAGAAGAGAGGCACATTTTAGCAAGTTTCACTTATAAGTGGGGTTGGAAATGCTTTTCAGGCTCAGTACTGGGCTCAAAAGATGCAGCCCTGATGTCTCTCATTATAGCAGGTGGTTAAGTAGAAATTCGCTGCTCGGCTGACCCAGCAGGAGCAAACGTATGCCAAAAATTTATGCAGAATGAGCTTTTCAGTGAAGAGCAGAGAGGCACATTTTAGCAAGTTTCACTTGTAAGTTGGGTTGGAAACGCTTTTCAGGCTCAGTACTGGGCTCAAAACATGCAGCCCTGATGTCTCTCATGATAGCAGGTGGTTAATTAGAAATTCGCTACTCGGCTGACCCAGCAGGAGCAAACGTATGCTAAAAATGTACGCAGAACCAAGCTTTTCAGTAAAGAGCAGAGAGGCACATTTTAGCAAGTTTCATTTGTAAGTGGGGTTGGAAATGCTTTTCAGGCTCAGTACTGGGCTCAAAACATGCAGCCCTGATGTCTATCATGATAGCAGGTGGTTAAGTAGAAATTCGCTGCTCGGCTGACCCAGCAGGAGCAAACATATGCTAAAAATGTTGCAGAACCAAGCTTTTCAGTGAAGAGCAGCCAGGCACATTTTAGCAAGTTTCACTTGTAAGTGGGGTTGGAAATGCTTTTCAGGCTCAAGAGATGCAGCCCTGATGTCTCTCATGATAGCAGGTGGTTAAGTAGAAGTTCGCTGCTCGGCTGACCCAGCAGGAACAAACGTATGCCAAAAATGTACGCAGAATGAGCTTTTCAGTGAAGAGCAGAGAGGCACATTTTAGCAAGTTTCACTTGTAAGTGGGGATGTAAACGCTTTTCAGGCTCAGTTCTGGGCTCAAAACATGCAGCCCTGATGTCTCTCATGATAGCAGGTGGTTAATTAGAAATTCGCTGCTCGGCTGACCCAGCAGGAGCAAACGTATGCCAAAAATTGTATGCAGAACCAAGCTGTTCAGTGAAGAGCAGCCAGGCACATTTTAGCAAGTTTCACTTGTAAGTGGGGTTAGAAATGCTTTTCAGGCTCAGTACTGGGCTCAAAACATGCAGCCCTGATGTCTCTCATGATAGCAGGTGGTTAATTAGAAATTCGCTGCTCGGCTGACCCAGCAGGAGCAAACGTATGCTAAAAATGTATGCAAAACCAAGCTTTTCAGTGAAGAGCAGAGAGGCACATTTTAGCAAGTTTTACTTGTAAGTGGGGTTGGAAATGCTTTTCAGGCTCAGTACTGGGCTCAAAAGATGCAGCCCTGATGTCTCTCATTATAGCAGGTGGTTAAGTAGAAATTCGCTGCTCGGCTGACCCAGCAGGAGCAAACGTATGCCAAAAATTTACGCAGAATGAGCTTTTCAGTGAAGAGCAGAGAGGCACATTTTAGCAAGTTTCACTTGTAAGTTGGGTTGGAAACGCTTTTCAGGCTCAGTACTGGGCTCAAAACATGCAGCCCTGATGTCTCTCATGATAGCAGGTGGTTAAGTAGAAATTCGCTGCTCGGCTGACCCAGCAGGAGCAAACATATGCTAAAAATGTTGCAGAACCAAGCTTTTCAGTGAAGAGCAGCCAGGCACATTTTAGCAAGTTTCACTTGTAAGTTGGGTTGGAAACGCTTTTCAGGCTCAGTACTGGGCTCAAAACATGCAGCCCTGATGTCTCTCATGATAGCAGGTGGTTAATTAGAAATTCGCTACTCGGCTGACCCAGCAGGAGCAAACGTATGCTAAAAATGTATGCAAAGCCAAGCTTTTCAGTAAACAGCAGAGAGGCACATTTTAGCAAGTTTCACTTGTAAGTGGGCTTGGAAACGCTTTTCAGGCTCAGTACTGGGCTCAAAAGATGCAGCCATGATGTCTCTCATGATAGCAGGTGGTTAAGTAGAAATTCGCTGCTCGGCGGACCCAGCAGGAGCAAACGTATGCCAGAAATGTTGCAGAACCAGCTTTTCAGTGAAGAGCAGACAGGCACATTTTAGCAAGTTTCACTTGTAAGTGGGGTTGGAAATACTTTTCAGGCTCAGTACTGGGCTCAAAAGATGCAGCCCTGATGTCTCTCATGATAGCAGGTGGTTAAGTAGAAATTCGCTGCTCGGCTGACCCAGCAGGAGCAAACGTATGCCAAAAATGTACGCAGAATGAGCTTTTCAGTGAAGAGCAGAGAGGCACATTTTAGCAAGTTTCACTTGTAAGTTGGGTTGGAAATGCTTTTCAGGCTCAGTACTGGGCTCAAAAGATGCAGCCCTGATGTCTCTCATGATAGCAGGTGGTTAAGTAGAAATTCGCTGCTCGGCAGACCCAGCAGGAGCAAACGTATGCCAAAAATGTTGCAGAACCAGCTTTTCAGTGAAGAGCAGCCAAGCACATTTTAGCAAGTCTCACTTGTAAGTGGGGTTGGAAATGCTTTTCAGGCTCAGTACTGGGCTCAAAAGATGCAGCCCGGATGTCTCTCATGATAGCAGGTGGTTAAGTAGAAATCTTCTGCTCGGCTGACCCAGCAGGAGCAAACCTATGCTAAAAATGTATGCAGAACCAAGCTTTTCAGTGAAGAGCAGCCAGGCACATTTTAGCAAGTTTCACTTGTAAGTGGGGTTGGAAATGCTTTTCAGGCTCAGTACTGGGCTCAAAACATGCAGCCCTGATGTCTCTCATGATAGCAGGTGGTTAAGTAGAAATTCGCTGCTCGGCGGACCCAGCAGGAGCAAACGTATGCCAGAAATGTTGCAGAACCAGCTTTTCAGTGAAGAGCAGCCAGGCACATTTTAGCAAGTTTCACTTGTAAGTAGGGTTGGAAATGCTTTTCAGTCTCAGTACTGGGCTCAAAAGATGCAGCCCTGATGTCTCTCATGATAGCAGGTGGTTAAGTAGAAATTCGCTGCTCGGCGGACCCAGCAGGAGCAAACGTATGCCAGAAATGTTGCAGAACCAGCTTTTCAGTGAAGAGCAGCCAGGCACATTTTAGCAAGTTTCACTTGTAAGTAGGGTTGGAAATGCTTTTCAGTCTCAGTACTGGGCTCAAAAGATGCAGCCCTGATGTCTCTCATGATAGCAGGTGGTTAAGTAGAAATTTGCTGCTCGGCTGACCCAGCAGGAGCAAACGTATACCAAAAATGTACGCAGAATGAGCTTTTCAGTGAAGAGCAGAGAGGCACATTTTAGCAAGTTTCACTTGTAAGTTGGGTTGTAAACGCTTTTCAGGCTCAGTACTGGGCTCAAAACATGCAGCCCTGATGTCTCTCATGATAGCAGGTGGTTAAGTAGAAATTCGCTGCTCGGCTGACCCAGCAGGAGCAAACGTATGCCAAAAATGAACGCAGAATGAGCTTTTCAGTGAAGAGCAGAGAGGCACATTTTAGCAAGTTTCACTTGTAAGTTGGGTTGGAAAGGCTTTCCAGGCTCAGTACTGGGCTCAAAAGATGCAGCCCTGATGTCTCTCATTATGGCAGGTGGTTAAGTAGAAATTCGCTGCTCGGCTGACCCAGCAGGAGCAAACGTATGCCAAAAATGAACGCAGAGTGAGCTTTTCAGTGAAGAGCAGAGAGGCACATTTTAGCAAGTTTCACTTGTAAGTTGGGTTGGAAACGCTTTTCAGGCTCAGTACTGGGCTCAAAACATGCAGCCCTGATGTCTCTCATGATAGCAGGTGGTTAATTAGAAATTCGCTACTCGGCTGACCCAGCAGGAGCAAACGTATGCTAAAAATGTTGCAGAACCAGCTTTTCAGTGAAGAGCAGCCAGGCACATTTTAGCAAGTTTCACTTGTAAGTGGGGTTGGAAATACTTTTCAGGCTCAGTACTGGGCTCAAAAGATGCAGCCCTGATGTCTCTCATGATAGCAGGTGGTTAAGTAGAAATTCGCTGCTCGGCTGACCCAGCAGGAGCAAACGTATGCTAAAAATGTATGCAAAACCAAGCTTTTCAGTGAAGAGAAGAGAGGCACATTTTAGCAAGTTTCACTTATAAGTGGGGTTGGAAATGCTTTTCAGGCTCAGTACTGGGCTCAAAAGATGCAGCCCTGATGTCTCTCATTATAGCAGGTGGTTAAGTAGAAATTCGCTGCTCGGCTGACCCAGCAGGAGCAAACGTATGCCAAAAATTTATGCAGAATGAGCTTTTCAGTGAAGAGCAGAGAGGCACATTTTAGCAAGTTTCACTTGTAAGTTGGGTTGGAAACGCTTTTCAGGCTCAGTACTGGGCTCAAAACATGCAGCCCTGATGTCTCTCATGATAGCAGGTGGTTAAGTAGAAATTCGCTGCTCGGCTGACCCAGCAGGAGCAAACATATGCTAAAAATGTTGCAGAACCAAGCTTTTCAGTGAAGAGCAGCCAGGCACATTTTAGCAAGTTTCACTTGTAAGTTGGGTTGGAAACGCTTTTCAGGCTCAGTACTGGGCTCAAAACATGCAGCCCTGATGTCTCTCATGATAGCAGGTGGTTAATTAGAAATTCGCTACTCGGCTGACCCAGCAGGAGCAAACGTATGCTAAAAATGTACGCAGAACCAAGCTTTTCAGTAAAGAGCAGAGAGGCACATTTTAGCAAGTTTCATTTGTAAGTGGGGTTGGAAATGCTTTTCAGGCTCAGTACTGGGCTCAAAACATGCAGCCCTGATGTCTATCATGATAGCAGGTGGTTAAGTAGAAATTCGCTGCTCGGCTGACCCAGCAGGAGCAAACATATGCTAAAAATGTTGCAGAACCAAGCTTTTCAGTGAAGAGCAGCCAGGCACATTTTAGCAAGTTTCACTTGTAAGTGGGGTTGGAAATGCTTTTCAGGCTCAAGAGATGCAGCCCTGATGTCTCTCATGATAGCAGGTGGTTAAGTAGAAGTTCGCTGCTCGGCTGACCCAGCAGGAACAAACGTATGCCAAAAATGTACGCAGAATGAGCTTTTCAGTGAAGAGCAGAGAGGCACATTTTAGCAAGTTTCACTTGTAAGTGGGGTTGTAAACACTTTTCAGGCTCAGTTCTGGGCTCAAAACATGCAGCCCTGATGTCTCTCATGATAGCAGGTGGTTAATTAGAAATTCGCTGCTCGGCTGACCCAGCAGGAGCAAACGTATGCCAAAAATTGTATGCAGAACCAAGCTGTTCAGTGAAGAGCAGCCAGGCACATTTTAGCAAGTTTCACTTGTAAGTGGGGTTAGAAATGCTTTTCAGGCTCAGTACTGGGCTCAAAACATGCAGCCCTGATGTCTCTCATGATAGCAGGTGGTTAATTAGAAATTCGCTGCTCGGCTGACCCAGCAGGAGCAAACGTATGCTAAAAATGTATGCAAAACCAAGCTTTTCAGTGAAGAGCAGAGAGGCACATTTTAGCAAGTTTTACTTGTAAGTGGGGTTGGAAATGCTTTTCAGGCTCAGTACTGGGCTCAAAAGATGCAGCCCTGATGTCTTTCATTATAGCAGGTGGTTAAGTAGAAATTCGCTGCTCGGCTGACCCAGCAGGAGCAAACGTATGCCAAAAATTTACGCAGAATGAGCTTTTCAGTGAAGAGCAGAGAGGCACATTTTAGCAAGTTTCACTTGTAAGTTGGGTTGGAAACGCTTTTCAGGCTCAGTACTGGGCTCAAAACATGCAGCCCTGATGTCTCTCATGATAGCAGGTGGTTAAGTAGAAATTCGCTGCTCGGCTGACCCAGCAGGAGCAAACATATGCTAAAAATGTTGCAGAACCAAGCTTTTCAGTGAAGAGCAGCCAGGCACATTTTAGCAAGTTTCACTTGTAAGTTGGGTTGGAAACGCTTTTCAGGCTCAGTACTGGGCTCAAAACATGCAGCCCTGATGTCTCTCATGATAGCAGGTGGTTAATTAGAAATTCGCTACTCGGCTGACCCATCAGGAGCAAACGTATGCTAAAAATGTATGCAAAGCCAAGCTTTTCAGTAAACAGCAGAGAGGCACATTTTAGCAAGTTTCACTTGTAAGTGGGCTTGGAAACGCTTTTCAGGCTCAGTACTGGGCTCAAAAGATGCAGCCATGATGTCTCTCATGATAGCAGGTGGTTAAGTAGAAATTCGCAGCTCGGCGGACCCAGCAGGAGCAAACGTATGCCAGAAATGTTGCAGAACCAGCTTTTCAGTGAAGAGCAGACAGGCACATTTTAGCAAGTTTCACTTGTAAGTGGGGTTGGAAATACTTTTCAGGCTCAGTACTGGGCTCAAAAGATGCAGCCCTGATGTCTCTCATGATAGCAGGTGGTTAAGTAGAAATTCGCTGCTCGGCTGACCCAGCAGGAGCAAACGTATGCCAAAAATGTACGCAGAATGAGCTTTTCAGTGAAGAGCAGAGAGGCACATTTTAGCAAGTTTCACTTGTAAGTTGGGTTGGAAATGCTTTTCAGGCTCAGTACTGGGCTCAAAAGATGCAGCCCTGATGTCTCTCATGATAGCAGGTGGTTAAGTAGAAATTCGCCGCTCGGCAGACCCAGCAGGAGCAAACGTATGCCAAAAATGTTGCAGAACCAGCTTTTCAGTGAAGAGCAGCCAAGCACATTTTAGCAAGTCTCACTTGTAAGTGGGGTTGGAAATGCTTTTCAGGCTCAGTACTGGGCTCAAAACATGCAGCCCGGATGTCTCTCATGATAGCAGGTAGTTAAGTAGAAATCTTCTGCTCGGCTGACCCAGCAGGAGCAAACCTATGCTAAAAATGTATGCAGAAACAAGCTTTTCAGTGAAGAGCAGCCAGGCACATTTTAGCAAGTTTCACTTGTAAGTGGGGTTGGAAATGCTTTTCAGGCTCAGTACTGGGCTCAAAACATGCAGCCCTGATGTCTCTCATGATAGCAGGTGGTTAAGTAGAAATTCGCTGCTCGGCGGACCCAGCAGGAGCAAACGTATGCCAGAAATGTTGCAGAACCAGCTTTTCAGTGAAGAGCAGCCAGGCACATTTTAGCAAGTTTCACTTGTAAGTAGGGTTGGAAATGCTTTTCAGTCTCAGTACTGGGCTCAAAAGATGCAGCCCTGATGTCTCTCATGATAGCAGGTGGTTAAGTAGAAATTTGCTGCTCGGCTGACCCAGCAGGAGCAAACGTATGCTAAAAATGTATGCAGAACCAAGCTTTTCAGTGAAGAGCAGCCAGGCACATTTTAGCAAGTTTCACTTGTAAGTGGGCTTGGAAACGCTTTTCAGGCTCAGTACTGGGCTCAAACGATGCAGCCCTGATGTCTCTCATGATAGCAGGTGGTTAAGTAGAAATTCGCTGCTCGGCTGACCCAGCAGGAGCAAACGTATACCAAAAATGTACGCAGAATGAGCTTTTCAGTGAAGAGCAGAGAGGCACATTTTAGCAAGTTTCACTTGTAAGTTGGGTTGTAAACGCTTTTCAGGCTCAGTACTGGGCTCAAAACATGCAGCCCTGATGTCTCTCATGATAGCAGGTGGTTAAGTAGAAATTCGCTGCTCGGCTGACCCAGCAGGAGCAAACGTATGCCAAAAATGAACGCAGAATGAGCTTTTCAGTGAAGAGCAGAGAGGCACATTTTAGCAAGTTTCACTTGTAAGTTGGGTTGGAAAGGCTTTCCAGGCTCAGTACTGGGCTCAAAAGATGCAGCCCTGATGTCTCTCATTATAGCAGGTGGTTAAGTAGAAATTCGCTGCTCGGCTGACCCAGCAGGAGCAAACGTATGCCAAAAATGAACGCAGAGTGAGCTTTTCAGTGAAGAGCAGAGAGGCACATTTTAGCAAGTTTCACTTGTAAGTTGGGTTGGAAACGCTTTTCAGGCTCAGTACTGGGCTCAAAACATGCAGCCCTGATGTCTCTCATGATAGCAGGTGGTTAATTAGAAATTCGCTTCTCGGCTGACCCAGCAGGAGCAAACGTATGCTAAAAATGTTGCAGAACCAGCTTTTCAGTGAAGAGCAGCCAGGCACATTTTAGCAAGTTTCACTTGTAAGTGGGGTTGGAAAAACTTTTCAGGCTCAGTACTGGGCTCAAAAGATGCAGCCCTGATGTCTCTCATGATAGCAGGTGGTTAAGTAGAAATTCGCTGCTCGGCTGACCCAGCAGGAGCAAACGTATGCCAAAAATGTATGCAGAACCAAGCTTTTCAGTGAAGAGCAGAGAGGCACATTTTAGCAAGTTTCACTTGTAAGTGGGGTTGGAAACGCTTTTCAGGCTCAGTACTGGGCTCAAAAGATGCAGCCCTGATGTCTCTCATGATAGCAGGTGGTTAAGTAGAAATTTGCTGCTCGGCTGACCCAGCAGGAGCAAACCTATGCCAAAAATGTATGCAGAACCAAGCTTTTCAGTAAAGAGCAGAGAGGCACATTTTAGCAAGTTTCACTTGTAAGTGGGGTTGGAAATGCTTTTCAGGCTCAGTACTGGGCTCAAAAGATGCAGCCCTGATGTCTCTCATGATAGCAGGTGGTTAAGTAGAAATTCGCTCCTCGGCTGACCCAGCAGGAGCAAACGTATGCCAAAAATGTTGCAGAACCAGCTTTTCAGTGAAGAGCAGCCAGGCACATTTTAGCAAGTTTCACTTGTAAGTGGGGTTGGAAATGCTTTTCAGGCTCATTACTGGGCTCAAGAGAAGCAGCCCTGATGTCTCTCATGATAGCAGGTGGTTAAGTAGAAATTCGCTGCTCGGCTGACCCAGCAGGAGCAAACGTATGCCAAAAATGTACGCAGAATGAGCTTTTCAGTGAAGAGCAGAGAGGCACATTTTAGCAAGTTTCACATGTAAGTGGGCTTGGAAACGCTTTTCAGGCTCAGTACTGGGCTCAAAAGATGCAGCCCTGATGTCTCTCATGATAGCAGGTAGTTAAGTAGAAATTCGCTGCTCGGCTGACCCAGCAGGAGCAAACGTATGCCAAAAATGTACGCAGAATGAGCTTTTCAGTGAAGAGCAGAGAGGCACATTTTAGCAAGTTTCACTTGTAAGTTGGGTTGTAAACGCTTTTCAGGCTCAGTACTGGGCTCAAAACATGCAGCCCTGATTCTCTCATGATAGCAGGTGGTTAATTAGAAATTCGCTGCTCGGCTGACCCAGCAGGAGCAAACGTATGCTAAAAATGTATGCAGAACCAAGCTTTTCAGTGAAGAGCAGCCAGGCACTTTTAGCAAGTTTCACTTGTAAGTGGGGTTAGAAACGCTTTTCAGGCTCAGTACTGGGCTCAAAAGATGCAGCCCTGATGTCTCTCATGATAGTAGAAATTTTCTGCTCGGCTGACCCAGCAGGAGCAAACCTATGCCAAAAATGTATGCAGAACAAAGCTTTTCAGTGAAGAGCAGCCAGGCACATTTTAGCAAGTTTCACTTGTAAGTGGGGTTGGAAATGCTTTTCAGGCTCAGTACTGGGCTCAAAACATGCAGCCCTGATGTCTCTCATGATAGCAGGTGGTTAAGTAGAAATTCGCTGCTCGGCGGACCCAGCAGGAGCAAACGTATGCCAGAAATGTTGCAGACCCAGCTTTTCAGTGAAGAGCAGCCAGGCACATTTTAGCAAGTTTCACTTGTAAGTAGGGTTGGAAATGCTTTTCAGGCTCAGTACTGGGCTCAAAAGATGCAGCCCTGATGTCTCTCATGATAGCAGGTGGTTAAGTAGAAATTTGCTGCTCGGCTGACCCAGCAGGAGCAAACGTATGCTAAAAATGTATGCAGAACCAAGCTTTTCAGTGAAGAGCAGCCAGGCACATTTTAGCAAGTTTCACTTGTAAGTGGGCTTGGAAACGCTTTTCAGGCTCAGTACTGGGCTCAAACGAAGCAGCCCTGATGTCTCTCATGATAGCAGGTGGTTAAGTAGAAATTCGCTGCTCGGCTGACCCAGCAGGAGCAAACGTATACCAAAAATGTACGCAGAATGAGCTTTTCAGTGAAGAGCAGAGAGGCACATTTTAGCAAGTTTCACTTGTAAGTTGGGTTGTAAACGCTTTTCAGGCTCAGTACTGGGCTCAAAACATGCAGCCCTGATGTCTCTCATGATAGCAGGTGGTTAAGTAGAAATTCGCTGCTCGGCTGACCCAGCAGGAGCAAACGTATGCCAAAAATTGTATGCAGAAGCAAGCTTTTCAGTGAAGAGCAGCCAGGCACATTTTAGCAAGTTTCACTTGTAAGTGGGGTTGGAAAGGCTTTCCAGGCTCAGTACCGGGCTCAAAAGATGCAGCCCTGATGTCTCTCATTATAGCAGGTGGTTAAGTAGAAATTCGCTGCTCGGCTGACCCAGCAGGAGCAAACGTATGCCAAAAATGAACGCAGAATGAGCTTTTCAGTGAAGAGCAGAGAGGCACATTTTAGCAAGTTTCACTTGTAAGTTGGGTTGGAAACGCTTTTCAGGCTCAGTACTGGACTCAAAACATGCAGCCCTGATGTCTCTCATGATAGCAGGTGGTTAATTAGAAATTCGCTACTCGGCTGACCCAGCAGGAGCAAACGTATGCTAAAAATGTTGCAGAACCAGCTTTTCAGTGAAGAGCAGCCAGGCACATTTTAGCAAGTTTCACTTGTAAGTGGGGTTGGAAATACTTTTCAGGCTCAGTACTGGGCTCAAAAGATGCAGCCCTGATGTCTCTCATGATAGCAGGTGGTTAAGTAGAAATTCGCTGCTCGGCTGACCCAGCAGGAGCAAACGTATGCCAAAAATGTATGCAGAACCAAGCTTTTCAGTGAAGAGCAGAGAGGCACATTTTAGCAAGTTTCACTTGTAAGTGGGGTTGGAAACGCTTTTCAGGCTCAGTACTGGGCTCAAAAGATGCAGCCCTGATGTCTCTCATGATAGCAGGTGGTTAAGTAGAAATTTGCTGCTCGGCTGACCCAGCAGGAGCAAACCTATGCCAAAAATGTATGCAGAACCAAGCTTTTCAGTAAAGAGCAGAGAGGCACATTTTAGCAAGTTTCACTTGTAAGTGGGGTTGGAAACGCTTTTCAGGCTCAGTACTGGGCTCAAAAGATGCAGCCCTGATGTCTCTCATGATAGCAGGTGGTTAAGTAGAAATTCGCTCCTCGGCTGACCCAGCAGGAGCAAACGTATGCCAAAAATGTTGCAGAACCAGCTTTTCAGTGAAGAGCAGCCAGGCACATTTTAGCAAGTTTCACTTGTAAGTGGGGTTGGAAATGCTTTTCAGGCTCAGTACTGGGCTCAAGAGATGCAGCCCTGATGTCTCTCATGATAGCAGGTGGTTAAGTAGAAATTCGCTGCTCGGCTGACCCAGCAGGAGCAAACGTATGCCAAAAATGTACGCAGAATGAGCTTTTCAGTGAAGAGCAGAGAGGCACATTTTAGCAAGTTTCACATGTAAGTGGGCTTGGAAACGCTTTTCAGGCTCAGTACTGGGCTCAAAAGATGCAGCCCTGATGTCTCTCATGATAGCAGGTGGTTAAGTAGAAATTCGCTGCTCGGCTGACCCAGCAGGAGCAAACGTATGCCAAAAATGTACGCAGAATGAGCTTTTCAGTGAAGAGCAGAGAGGCACATTTTAGCAAGTTTCACTTGTAAGTTGGGTTGTAAACGCTTTTCAGGCTCAGTACTGGGCTCAAAACATGCAGCCCTGATTCTCTCATGATAGCAGGTGGTTAATTAGAAATTCGCTGCTCGGCTGACCCAGCAGGAGCAAACGTATGCTAAAAATGTATGCAGAACCAAGCTTTTCAGTGAAGAGCAGCCAGGCACTTTTAGCAAGTTTCACTTGTAAGTGGGGTTAGAAACGCTTTTCAGGCTCAGTACTGGGCTCAAAAGATGCAGCCCTGATGTCTCTCATGATAGTAGAAATTTTCTGCTCGGCTGACCCAGCAGGAGCAAACCTATGCCAAAAATGTATGCAGAACCAAGCTTTTCAGTGAAGAGCAGCCAGGCACATTTTAGCAAGTTTCACTTGTAAGTGGGGTTGGAAATGCTTTTCAGGCTCAGTACTGGGCTCAAGAGATGCAGCCCTGATGTCTCTCATGATAGCAGGTGGTTAAGTAGAAATTCGCTGCTCGGCTGACCCAGCAGGAGCAAACGTATGCCAAAAATATACGCAGAATGAGCTTTTCAGTGAAGAGCAGAGAGGCACATTTTAGCAAGTTTCACTTGTAAGTTGGGTTGGAAACGCTTTTCAGGCTCAGTACTGGGCTCAAAACATGCAGCCCTGATGTCTCTCATGATAGCAGGTGGTTCATTAGAAATTCGCTGCTCGGCTGACCCAGCAGGAGCAAACGTATGCTAAAAATTTATGCAAAACCAAGCTTTTCAGTAAACAGCAGAGAGGCACATTTTAGCAAGTTTCACTTGTAAGTGGGCTTGGAAACGCTTTTCAGGCTCAGTACTGGGCTCAAAAGATGCAGCCCTGATGTCTCTCATGATAGCAGGTGGTTATTCGCTTCTCGGCGGACCCAGCAAGAGCAAACGTATGCCAGATATGTTGCAGAACCAGCTTTTCAGTGAAGAGCAGCCAGGCACATTTTAGCAAGTTTCACTTGTAAGTGGGGTTGGAAATACTTTTCAGGCTCAGTACTGGGCTCAAAAGATGCAGCCCTGATGTTTCTCATGATAGCAGGTGGTTAATTAGAAATGTGCTGCTCGGCTGATCCAGCATGAGCAAACGTATGCTAAAAATGTATGCAAAACCAAGCTTTTCAGTGAAGAGCAGCCAGGCACAATTTAGCAAGTTTCACTTGTAAGTGGGGTTGGAAATGCTTTTCAGGCTCAGTACTGGGCTCAAAAGATGCAGCCCTGATGTCTCTCATGATAGCAGGTGGTTAAGTAGAAATTCGCTGCAAGGCTGACCCAGCAGGAGCAAACGTATGCCAAAAATGTACGCAGAATGAGCTTTTCAGTGAAGAGCAGAGAGGCACATTTTAGCAAGTTTCACTTGTCAGTTGGGTTGGAAACGCTTTTCAGGCTCAGTACTGGGCTCAAAACATGCAGCCCTGATGTCTCTCATTATAGCAGGTGGTTAAGTAGAAATTTACTGCTCGGCTGACCCAGCAGGAGCAAACGTATGCTACAAATGTTGCAGAACCAAGCTTTTCAGTGAAGAGCAGAGAGGCACATTTTAGCAAGTTTCACTTGTCAGTTGGGTTGGAAACGCTTTTCAGGCTCAGTACTGGGCTCAAAACATGCAGGCCTGATGTCTCTCATTATAGCAGGTGGTTAAGTAGAAATTTACTGCTCGGCTGACCCAGCAGGAGCAAACGTATGCTAAAAATGTTGCAGAACCAAGCTTTTCAGTGAAGAGCAGCCAGGCACATTTTAGCAAGTTTCACTTGTAAGTGGGGTTGGAAATGCTTTTCAGGCTCAGTACTGGGCTCAAGAGATGCAGCCCTGATGTCTCTCATGATAGCAGGTGGTTAAGTAGAAATTCGCTGCTCAGCTGACCCAGCAGGAGAAAATGTATGCCAGAAATGTTGCCGAACCAGCTTTTCAGTGAAGAGCAGCCAGGCATATTTTAGCAAGTTTCACTTGTAAGTGTGGTTGGAAATGCTTTTCAGGCTCAGTACTGGGCTCAAGAGATGCAGCCCTGATGTCTCTCATGATAGCAGTTGGTTAAGTAGAAATTCGCTACTCGGCTGACCCAGCAGGAGCAAATGTATGCCAGAAATGTTGCAGAACCAGCTTTTCAGTGAAGAGCAGCCAGGCACATTTTAGCAAGTTTCACTTGTAAGTGGGCTTGGAAACACTTTTCAGGCTCAGTACTGGGCTCAAAACATGCAGCCCTAATGTCTCTCATGATAGCAGGTGGTTAATTAACAATTCACTGTTCGGCTGACCCAGCAGGAGCAAACGTATGCTAAAAATGTACGCAGAATGAGCTTTTCAGTGAAGAGCAGCCAGGCACATTTTAGCAAGTTTCACTTGTAAGTGGGGTTGGAAATGCTTTTCAGGCTCAGTACTGGGCTCAAGAGATGCAGCCCTGATGTCTCTCATGATAGCAGGTGGTTAAGTAGAAATTCGCTGCTCGGCTGACTCAGCAGGAGCAAACGTATGCCAGAAATGTTGCAGAACCAGCTTTTCAGTGAAGAGCAGCCAGGCACATTTTAGCAAGTTTTGCTTGTAAGTGGGGTTGGAAATGCTTTTCAGGCTCAGTACTGGGCTCAAAACATGCAGCCCTGATGTCTCTCATGATAGCAGGTGGTTAAGTAGAAATTCGCTGCTTGGCTGACCCAGCAGGAGGAAACGTATGTTAAAAATGTATGCAGAACCAAGCTTTTCAGTAAAGAGCAGAGAGGCACATTTTAGCAAGTTTCACTTGTAAGTGGGGTTGGAAACGCTTTTCAGGCTCAGTACTGGGCTCAAAACATGCAGCCCTGATGTCTCTCATGATAGCAGGTGGTTAATTAGAAATTCGCTGCTCGGCTGACCCAGCAGGAGCAAACGTATGCCAAAAATGTACGCAGAATGAGCTTTTCAGTGAAGAGCAGAGAGGCACATTTTAGCAAGTTTCACATGTAAGTGGGCTTGGAAACGCTTTTCAGGCTCAGTACTGGGCTCAAAAGATGCAGCCCTGATGTCTCTCATGATAGCAGGTGGTTAAGTAGAAATTCGCTGCTCAGCGGACCCAGCAGGAGCAAACGTATGCCAGAAATGTTGCAGAACCAGCTTTTCAGTGAAGAGCAGCCAGGCACATTTTTAGCAAGTTTCACTTGTAAGTGGGGTTGGAAATACTTCTCAGGCTCAGTACTGGGCTCAAAAGATGCAGCCCTGATGTCTCTCATGATAGCAGGTGGTTAAGTAGAAATTCGCTGCTCGGCTGACCCAGCAGGAGCAAATGTATGCCAGAAATGTTGCCGAACCAGCTTTTCAGTGAAGAGCAGCCAGGCACATTTTAGCAAGTTTCACTTGTAAGTGGGGTTGGAAATGCTTTTCAGGCTCAGTACTGGGCTCAAGAGATGCAGCCCTGATGTCTCTCATGATAGCAGTTGGTTAAGTAGAAATTCGCTGCTCGGCTGACCCAGCAGGAGCAAATGTATGCCAGAAATGTTGCAGAACCAGCTTTTCAGTGAAGAGCAGCCAGGCACATTTTAGCAAGTTTCACTTGTAAGTGGGGTTGGAAACACTTTTCAGGCTCAGTACTGGGCTCAAAACATGCAGCCCTAATGTCTCTCATGATAGCAGGTGGTTAATTAACAATTCACTGCTCGGCTGACCCAGCAGGAGCAAACGTATGCTAAAAATGTACGCAGAATGAGCTTTTCAGTGAAGAGCAGCCAGGCACATTTTAGCAAGTTTCACTTGTAAGTGGGGTTGGAAATGCTTTTCAGGCTCAGTACTGGGCTCAAGAGATGCAGCCCTGATGTCTCTCATGATAGCAGGTGGTTAAGTAGAAATTCGCTGCTCGGCTGACTCAGCAGGAGCAAACGTATGCCAGAAATGTTGCAGAACCAGCTTTTCAGTGAAGAGCAGCCAGGCACATTTTAGCAAGTTTCGCTTGTAAGTGGGGTTGGAAATGCTTTTCAGGCTCAGTACTGGGCTCAAAACATGCGGCCCTGATGTCTCTCATGATAGCAGGTGGTTAAGTAGAAATTCGCTGCTTGGCTGACCCAGCAGGAGGAAACGTATGTTAAAAATGTATGCAGAACCAAGCTTTTCAGTAAAGAGCAGAGAGGCACATTTTAGCAAGTTTCACTTGTAAGTGGGGTTGGAAACGCTTTTCAGGCTCAGTACTGGGCTCAAAACATGCAGCCCTGATGTCTCTCATGATAGCAGGTGGTTAATTAGAAATTCGCTGCTCGGCTGACCCAGCAGGAGCAAACGTATGCTAAAAATGTATGCAAAACCAAGCTTTTCAGTGAAGAGCAGCCAGGCACATTTTAGCAAGTTTCACTTGTAAGTGGGGTTGGAAACGCTTTTCAGGCTCAGTACTGGGCTCAAAAGATGCAGCCCTGATGTCTCTCATGATAGCAGGTGTTAAGTAGAAATTCGCTGCTCGGCTGACCCAGCAGGAGCAAACGTATGCCAAAAATGTACGCAGAATGAGCTTTTCAGTGAAGAGCAGAGAGGCACATTTTAGCAAGTTTCACTTGTAAGTTGGGTTGGAAACGCTTTTCAGGCTCAGTACTGGGCTCAAAACATGCAGCCCTGATGTCTCTCATGATAGCAGGTGGTTAATTAGAAATACGCTGCTCGGCTGACCCAGCAGGAGCAAACGTATGCTAAAAATGTGTGCAAAACCAAGCTTTTCAGTAAAGAGCAGAGAGTCACATTTTAGCAAGTTTCACTTGTAAGTGGGCTTGGAAATGCTTTTCAGGCTCAGTACTGGGCTCAAAAGATGAAGCCCTGATGTCTCTCATTATAGCAGGTGGTTAAGTAGAAATGTACTGCTCGGCTGACCCAGCAGGAGCAAACGTATGCTAAAAATGTTGCAGAACCAAGCTTTTCAGTGAAGAGCAGAGAGGCTCATTTTAGCAAGTTTCACTTGTAAGTGGGGTTGGAAATGCTTTTCAGGCTCAGTACTGGGCTCAAAACATGCAGCCCTGATGTCTCTCATGATAGCAGGTGGTTAATTAGAAATTCGCTGCTCGGCTGACCCAGCAGGAGCAAACGTATGCTAAAAATGTATGCAGAGCCAGGCACATTTTAGCAAGTTTCACTTGTAAGTGGGGTTGGAAACGCTTTTTAGGCTCAGTACTGGGCTCAAAACATGCAGCCCTGATGTCTCTCATGATAGCAGGTGGTTAATTAGAAATTCGCTGCTCGGCTGACCCAGCAGGAGCAAACGTATGCTAAAAATGTATGCAAAACCAAGCTTTTCAGTGAAGAGCAGCCAGGCACATTTTAGCAAGTTTCACTTGTAAGTGGGGTTGGAAATGCTTTTCAGGCTCAAGTACTGGGCTCAAAAGATGCAGCCCTGATGTCTCTCATGATAGCAGGTAGAAATTCGCGGCTCGGCTGACCCAGCAGGAGCAAACGTATGCCAAAAATGTATGCAGAACCTAGCTTTTCAGTGAAGATCAGGAGAGGCACATTTTAGCAAGTTTCACTTGTAAGTGGGGTTGGAACGCTTTTCAGGCTCAGTACTGGGCTCAAAAGATGCAGCCCTGATGTCTCTCGAGATAGCAGGTGGTTAAGTAGAAATTTGCTTCTCGACTGACCCAGCAGGAGCAAACGTATGCTACAAATGTATGCAGAACCAAGCTTTTCAGTAAAGAGCAGAGAGGCACATTTTAGCAAGTTTCACTTGTAAGTGGGGTTGGAAACGCTTTTCAGGCTCAGTACTGGGCTCAAAAGATGCAGCCCTGATGTCTCTCATGATAGCAGGTGGTTAAGTAGAAATTTGCTGCTCGGCTGACCCAGCAGGAGCAAACGTATGCTAAAAATGTATGCAGAACCAAGCTTTTCAGTAAAGAGCAGAGAGGCACATTTTAGCAAGTTTCACTTGTAAGTGGGGTTGGAAACGCTTTTCAGGCTCAGTACTGGGCTCAAAACATGCAGCCCTGATGTCTCTCATGATAGCAGGTGGTTAATTAGAAATTCGCTGCTCGGCTGACCTAGCAGGAGCAAACGTATGCCAAAAATGTTGCAGAACCAGCTTTTCAGTGAAGAGCAGCCAGGCACATTTTAGCAAGTTTCACTTGTAAGTGGGGTTGGAAACACTTTTCAGGCTCAGTACTGGGCTCAAAACATGCAGCCCTGATGTCTCTCATGATAGCAGGTGGTTAAGTAGAAATTCGCTGCTCGGCTGACCCAGCAGGAGCAAACGTATGCCAAAAATGTACGCAGAATGAGCTTTTCAGTGAAGAGCAGAGAGGCACATTTTAGCAAGTTTCACTTGTAAGTGGGGTTGGAAACGCTTTTCAGGCTCAGTACTGGGCTCAAAAGATGCAGCCCTGATGTCTCTCATGATAGCAGGTGGTTAAGTAGGAATTTGCTGCTCGGCTGACCCAGCAGGAGCAAACGTATGCTAAAAATGTATGCAGAACCAAGCTTTTCAGTAAAGAGCAGAGAGGCACATTTTAGCAAGTTTCACTTGTAAGTGGGGTTGGAAACGCTTTTCAGGCTCAGTACTGGGCTCAAAACATGCAGCCCTGATGTCTCTCATGATAGCAGGTGGTTAATTAGAAATTCGCGGCTCGGCTGACCCAGCAGGAGCAAACGTATTCCAAAAGTATGCAGAACCTAGCTTTTCAGTGAAGAGCAGGAGAGGCACATTTTAGCAAGTTTCACTTGTAAGTGGGGTTGGAACGCTTTTCAGGCTCAGTACTGGGCTCAAAAGATGCAGCCCTGATGTCTCTCATGATAGCAGGTGGTTAAGTAGAAATTTGCTGCTGGACTGACCCAGCAGGAGCAAACGTATGCTAAAAATGTATGCAGAACCAAGCTTTTCAGTAAAGAGCAGAGAGGCACATTTTAGCAAGTTTCACTTGTAAGTGGGGTTGGAAACGCTTTTCAGGCTCAGTACTGGGCTCAAAAGATGCAGCCCTGATGTCTCTCATGATAGCAGGTGGTTAAGTAGAAATTCGCTGCTCGGCTGACCCAGCAGGAGCAAACGTATGCCCAAAATGTACGCAGAATGAGCTTTTCAGTGAAGAGCAGAGAGGCACATTTTAGCAAGTTTCACTTGTAAGTGGGGTTGGAAACGCTTTTCAGGCTCAGTACTGGGCTCAAAAGATGCAGCCCTGATGTCTCTCATGATAGCAGGTGGTTAAGTAGAAATTCGCTGCTCGGCTGACCCAGCAGGAGCAAACGTATGCTAAAAATGTATGCAAAACCAAGCTTTTCAGTAAACAGCAGAGAGGCACATTTTAGCAAGTTTCACTTGTAAGTGGGCTTGGAAACGCTTTTCAGGCTCAGTACTGGGCTCAAAAGATGCAGCCATGATGTCTCTCATGATAGCAGGTGGTTAAGTAGAAATTCGCTGCTCGGCGGACCCAGCAGGAGCAAACGTATGCCAGAAATGTTGCAGAACCAGCTTTTCAGTGAAGAGCAGCCAGGCACATTTTAGCAAGTTTCACTTGTAAGTGGGGTTGGAAATACTTTTCAGGCTCAGTACTGGGCTCAAAAGATGCAGCCCTGATGTCTCTCATGATAGCAGGTTGTTAAGTAGAAATTTGCTGCTCGGCTGACCCAGCAGGAGCAAACGTATGCCAAAAATGTACGCAGAATGAGCTTTTCAGTGAAGAGCAGAGAGGCACATTTTAGCAAGTTTCACTTGTATGTTGGGTTGGAAATGCTTTTCAGGCTCAGTACTGGGCTCAAAAGATGCAGCCCTGATGTCTCTCATGATAGCAGGTGGTTAAGTAGAAATTCGCTGCTCGGCTGACCCAGCAGGAGCAAACGTATGCCAAAAATGTTGCAGAACCAGCTTTTCAGTGAAGAGCAGCCAGGCACATTTTAGCAAGTCTCACTTGTAAGTGGGGTTGGAAATGCTTTTCAGGCTCAGTACTGGGCTCAAAAGATGCAGCCCTGATGTCTCTCATGATAGCAGGTGGTTAAGTAGAAATTTTCTGCTCGGCTGACCCAGCAAGAGCAAACCTATGCCAAAAATGTATGCAGAAACAAGCTTTTCAGTGAAGAGCAGCCAGGCACATTTTAGCAAGTTTCACTTGTAAGTGGGGTTGGAAATGCTTTTC
Source organism: Lissotriton helveticus (assembly GCF_964261635.1). NCBI lineage: Eukaryota > Metazoa > Chordata > Amphibia > Caudata > Salamandridae > Lissotriton > Lissotriton helveticus. The sequence continues at coordinate 1,048,849 of NW_027611660.1, read as the reverse complement.
AGGCTCAAGTACTGGGCTCAAAAGATGCAGCCCTGATGTCTCTCATGATAGCAGGTAGAAATTCGCGGCTCGGTAGACCCAGCAGGAGCAAACGTATGCCAAAAATGTATGCAGAACCTAGCTTTTCAGTGAAGATCAGGAGAGGCACATTTTAGCAAGTTTCACTTGTAAGTGGGGTTGGAACGCTTTTCAGGCTCAGTACTGGGCTCAAAAGATGCAGCCCTGATGTCTCTCGTGATAGCAGGTGGTTAAGTAGAAATTTGCTGCTCGACTGACCCAGCAGGTGCAAACGTATGCTACAAATGTATGCAGAACCAAGCTTTTCAGTAAAGAGCAGAGAGGCACATTTTAGCAAGTTTCACTTGTAAGTGGGGTTGGAAACGCTTTTCAGGCTCAGTACTGGGCTCAAAAGATGCAGCCCTGATGTCTCTCATGATAGCAGGTGGTTAAGTAGAAATTTGCTGCTCGGCTGACCCAGCAGGAGCAAACGTATGCTAAAAATGTATGCAGAACCAAGCTTTTCAGTAAAGAGCAGAGAGGCACATTTTAGCAAGTTTCACTTGTAAGTGGGGTTGGAAACGCTTTTCAGGCTCAGTACTGCGCTCAAAAGATGCAGCCCTGATGTCTCTCATGATAGCAGGTGGTTAAGTAGAAATTCGCTGCTCGGCTGACCCAGCAGGAGCAAACGTATGCCAAAAATTTTGCAGAACCAGCTTTTTCAGTGAAGAGCAGCCAGGCACATTTTAGCAAGTTTCACTTGTAAGTGGGGTTGGAAATACTTTTCAGGCTCAGTACTGGGCTCAAAAGATGCAACCCTGATGTCTCTCATGATAGCAGGTGGTTAAGTAGAAATTTTCTGCTCGGCTGACCCAGCAGGAGCAAACCTATGCCAAAAATGTATGCAGAAACAAGCTTTTCAGTGAAGAGCAGCCAGGCACATTTTAGCAAGTTTCACTTGTAAGTGGGGTTGGAAATGCTTTTCAGGCTCAGTACTGGGCTCAAGAGATGCAGCCCTGATGTCTCTCATGATAGCAGGTGGTTAAGTAGAAATTCGCTGCTCGGCTGACCCAGCAGGAGCAAACGTATGCCAAAAATGTACGCAGAATGAGCTTTTCAGTGAAGAGCAGAGAGGCACATTTTAGCAAGTTTCACTTGTAAGTTGGGTTGGAAACGCTTTTCAGGCTCAGTACTTGGCTCAAAACATGCAGCCCTGATGTCTCTCATTATAGCAGGTGGTTAAGTAGAAATTTACTGCTCGGCTGACCCAGCAGGAGCAAACGTATGCTAAAAATGTTGCAGAACCAAGCTTTTCAGTGAAGAGCAGAGAGGCACATTTTAGCAAGTTTCACTTGTAAGTGGGGTTGGAAATGCTTTTCAGGCTCAGTACTGGGCTCAAGAGATGCAGCCCTGATGTCTCTCATGATAGCAGGTGGTTAAGTAGAAATTCGCTGCTCAGCTGACCCAGCAGGAGTAAACGTATGCCAAAAATGTATGCAAAACCAGCTTTTCAGTGAAGAGCAGCCAGGCACATTTTAGCAAGTTTCACTTGTAAGTGGGGTTAGAAACGCTTTTCAGGCTCAGTACTGGGCTCAAAAGATGCAGCCCTGATGTCTCTCATGATAGCAGGTGGTTAAGTAGAAATTCGCTGCTCGGCTGACCCAGCAGGAGCAAACGTATGCCAAAAATGTTGCAGAACCAGCTTTTCAGTGAAGAGCAGCCAGGCACATTTTAGCAAGTTTCACTTGTAAGTGGGGTTGGAAACACTTTTCAGGCTCAGTACTGGGCTCAAAAGATGCAGCCCTGATGTCTCTCATGATAGCAGGTGGTTAAGTAGAAATTTGCTGCTCGGCTGACCCAGCAGGAGCAAACGTATGCTAAAAATGTATGCAGAACCAAGCTTTTCAGTAAAGAGCAGAAGGCACAATTTAGCAAGTTTCACTTGTAAGTGGGGTTGGAAACGCTTTTCAGGCTCAGTACTGGGCTCAAAAGATGCAGCCCTGATGTCTCTCATGATAGCAGGTGGTTAAGTAGAAATTCGCTGCTCGGCTGACCCAGCAGGAGCAAACGTATGCCAAAAATGTTGCAGAACCAGCTTTTCAGTGAAGAGCAGCCAGGCACATTTTAGCAAGTTTCACTTGTAAGTGGGGTTGGAAACACTTTTCAGGCTAAGTACTGGGCTCAAAACATGCAGCCCTGATGTCTCTCATGATAGCAGGTGGTTAAGTAGAAATTCGCTGCTCGGCTGACCCAGCAGGAGCAAACGTATGCCAAAAATGTACGCAGAACGAGCTTTTCAGTGAAGAGCAGAGAGGCACATTTTAGCAAGTTTCACTTGTAAGTGGGGTTGGAAACGCTTTTCAGGCTCAGTACTGGGCTCAAAAGATGCAGCCCTGATGTCTCTCATGATAGCAGGTGGTTAAGTAGAAATTTGCTGCTCGGCTGACCCAGCAGGAGCAAACGTATGCTAAAAATGTATGCAAAACCAAGCTTTTCAGTAAACAGCAGAGAGGCACATTTTAGCAAGTTTCACTTGTAAGTGGGCTTGGAAACGCTTTTCAGGCTCAGTACTGTGCTCAAAAGATGCAGCCATGATGTCTCTCATGATAGCAGGTGGTTAAGTAGAAATTCGCTGCTCGGCGGACCCAGCAGGAGCAAACGTATGCCAGAAATGTTGCAGAACCAGCTTTTCAGTGAAGAGCAGCCAGGCACATTTTAGCAAGTTTCACTTGTAAGTGGGGTTGGAAATACTTTTCAGGCTCAGTACTGGGCTCAAAAGATGCAGCCCTGATGTCTCTCATGATAGCAGGTTGTTAAGTAGAAATTTGCTGCTCGGCTGACCCAGCAGGAGCAAACGTATGCCAAAAATGTACGCAGAATGAGCTTTTCAGTGAAGAGCAGAGAGGCACATTTTAGCAAGTTTCACTTGTATGTTGGGTTGGAAATGCTTTTCAGGCTCAGTACTGGGCTCAAAAGATGCAGCCCTGATGTCTCTCATGATAGCAGGTGGTTAAGTAGAAATTCGCTGCTCGGCTGACCCAGCAGGAGCAAACGTATGCCAAAAATGTTGCAGAACCAGCTTTTCAGTGAAGAGCAGCCAGGCACATTTTAGCAAGTCTCACTTGTAAGTGGGGTTGGAAATGCTTTTCAGGCTCAGTACTGGGCTCAAAAGATGCAGCCCTGATGTCTCTCATGATAGCAGGTGGTTAAGTAGAAATGTTCTGCTCGGCTGACCCAGCAAGAGCAAACCTATGCCAAAAATGTATGCAGAAACAAGCTTTTCAGTGAAGAGCAGCCAGGCACATTTTAGCAAGTTTCACTTGTAAGTGGGGTTGGAAATGCTTTTCAGGCTCAAGTACTGGGCTCAAAAGATGCAGCCCTGATGTCTCTCATGATAGCAGGTAGAAATTCGCGGCTCGGTAGACCCAGCAGGAGCAAACGTATGCTAAAAATGTATGCAGAACCAAGCTTTTCAGTAAAGAGCAGAGAGGCACATTTTAGCAAGTTTCACTTGTAAGTGGGGTCGGAAATGCTTTTCAGGCTCAGTACTGAGCTCAAAAGATGCAACCCTGATGTCTCTCATGATAGCAGGTGGTTAAGTAGAAATGTTCTGCTCGGCTGACCCAGCAGGAGCAAACCTATGCCAAAAATGTATGCAGAAACAAGCTTTTCAGTGAAGAGCAGCCAGGCACATTTTAGCAAGTTTCACTTGTAAGTGGGGTTGGAAATGCTTTTAAGGCTCAGTACTGGGCTCAAGAGATGCAGCCCTGATGTCTCTCATGATAGCAGGTGGTTAAGTAGAAATTCGCTGCTCGGCTGACCCAGCAGGAGCAAACGTATGCCAAAAATGTACGCAGAATGAGCTTTTCAGTGAAGAGCAGAGAGGCACATTTTACCAAGTTTCACTTGTAAGTTGGGTTGGAAACGCTTTTCAGGCTCAGTACTGGGCTCAAAACATGCAGCCCTGATGTCTCTCATTATAGCAGGTGGTTAAGTAGAAATTTACTGCTCGGCTGATCCAGCAGGAGCAAACGTATGCTAAAAATGTTGCAGAACCAAGCTTTTCAGTGAAGAGCAGAGAGGCACATTTTAGCAAGTTTCACTTGTAAGTGGGGTTGGAAATGCTTTTCAGGCTCAGTACTGGGCTCAAGAGATGCAGCCCTGATGTCTCTCATGATAGCAGGTGGTTAAGTAGAAATTCGCTGCTCAGCTGACCCAGCAGGAGCAAACGTATGCCAAAAATGTATGCAAAACCAGCTTTTCAGTGAAGAGCAGCCAGGCACATTTTAGCAAGTTTCACTTGTAAGTGGGGTTGGAAATGCTTTTCAGGCTCAAGTACTTGGCTCAAAAGATGCAGCCCTGATGTCTCTCATGATAGCAGGTGGTTAAGTAGAAATTTGCTGCTCGACTGACCCAGCAGGAGCAAACGTATGCTAAAAATGTATGCAGAAACAAGCTTTTCAGTAAAGAGCAGAGAGGCACATTTTAGCAAGTTTCACTTGTAAGTGGGGTTAGAAACGCTTTTCAGGCTCAGTACTGGGCTCAAAAGATGCAGCCCTGATGTCTCTCATGATAGCAGGTGGTTAAGTAGAAATTCGCTGCTCGGCTGACCCAGCAGGAGCAAACGTATGCCAAAAATGTTGCAGAACCAGCTTTTCAGTGAAGAGCAGCCAGGCACATTTTAGCAAGTTTCACTTGTAAGTGGGGTTGGAAACACTTTTCAGGCTCAGTACTGGGCTCAAAAGATGCAGCCCTGATGTCTCTCATGATAGCAGGTGGTTAAGTAGAAATTTGCTACTCGGCTGACCCAGCAGGAGCAAACGTATGCTAAAAATGTATGCAGAACCAAGCTTTTCAGTAAAGAGCAGAGAGGCACAATTTAGCAAGTTTCACTTGTAAGTGGGGTTGGAAACGCTTTTCAGGCTCAGTACTGGGCTCAAAAGATGCAGCCCTGATGTCTCTCATGATAGCAGGTGGTTAAGTAGAAATTCGCTGCTCGGCTGACCCAGCAGGAGCAAACGTATGCCAAAAATGTACGCAGAACCAGCTTTTCAGTGAAGAGCAGCCAGGCACATTTTAGCAAGTTTCACTTGTAAGTTGGGTTGGAAACGCTTTTCAGGCTCAGTACTGGGCTCAAAACATGCAGCCCTGATGTCTCTCATGATAGCAGGTGGTTAATTAGAAATTCGCTGCTCGGCTGACCCAGCAGGAGCAAACGTATGCCAAAAATGTATGCAGAACCTAGCTTTTCAGTGAAGATCAGGAGAGGCACATTTTAGCAAGTTTCACTTGTAAGTGGGGTTGGAACGCTTTTCAGGCTCAGTACTGGGCTCAAAAGATGCAGCCCTGATGTCTCTCGTGATAGCAGGTGGTTAAGTAGAAATTTGCTGCTCGACTGACCCAGCAGGAGCAAACGTATGCTACAAATGTATGCAGAACCAAGCTTTTCAGTAAAGAGCAGAGAGGCACATTTTAGCAAGTTTCACTTGTAAGTGGGGTTGGAAACGCTTTTCAGGCTCAGTACTGGGCTCAAAAGATGCAGCCCTGATGTCTCTCATGATAGCAGGTGGTTAAGTAAAAATTTGCTGCTCGGCTGACCCAGCAGGAGCAAACGTATGCTAAAAATGTATGCAGAACCAAGCTTTTCAGTAAAGAGCAGAGAGGCACTTTTTAGCAAGTTTCACTTGTAAGTGGGGTTGGAAACGCTTTTCAGGCTCAGTACTGCGCTCAAAAGATGCAGCACCGAGACCGCTCTGATCGCTGCCACCGATGACATCCGAGCCCTGATGGACAACGGAGAAACAGCGGCCCTCATCCTCCTAGACCTCTCCGCGGCATTCGACACTGTCTGCCACCGCACCCTAGTGCAGCGCCTCAGCAACGTCGGAATTCAGGAAAAGGCACTGGAATGGATCGTCTCCTTCCTCGACGGAAGAACACAGAGAGTCCGCCTACCACCGTACAAGTCAGAGGCCACCGAAGTCATCTGCGGCGTCCCTCAAGGATCCTCGCTGAGCCCCACCCTCTTCAACGTCTACATGAGCCCCCTCGCGCCCATCGCACGCCAACACAACCTGAACATCATCTCCTACGCCGATGACACCCAGCTGATCCTCTCACTGACCAACGACCCCGCCGCTTCCAGAGCCAACCTTCACGAAGGGATGAAAGATGTAGCCGAATGGATGACGACCAGCCGCCTGAAACTGAACTCAGACAAGACGGAAGTCCTCATCCTGGGCTCCTCGCCCTCCGCCTGGGACGACTCCTGGTGGCCCCCCGCCCTGGGCACCGCACCCACACCGACAGACCACGCACGCAACCTGGGCTTCATCCTGGACTCCTCCCTCTCCATGACCAGACAAGTCAACGCCGTCTCCTCGTCATGCTTCAACATCCTGCGCATGCTACGAAAGATCTTCCGGTGGATCCCCACCGAGACCAGGAAGACGGTCACCCAGGCCCTCGTCACCAGCCGACTGGACTACGGCAACGCCCTCTACGCCGGAACCACCGCCAAGCTCCAGAAGAGACTCCAGCGGATCCAGAACGCCTCAGCCAGACTCATCCTCGACATCCCCCGACGCAGCCACATCTCCGGACATCTGAGAGACCTGCACTGGCTCCCCGTCAACAAGAGAATCACCTTCCGTCTCCTCACCCACGCACACAAAGCCCTACACGACCAAGGCCCGAGCTACCTCAACAACCGCATCAACTTCTACGCTCCCAAACGCCACCTCCGATCAGCCAGTCACGCCCTCGCCGCCGTCCCCCGCATCTGAAGATTGACAACAGGAGGAAGGTCCTTCTCCCACCTGGCCGCCAAGACCTGGAACTCCCTCCCGACCGACCTGCGCCTGACCCAAGACCACCTCTCCTTCAGGAAGAAGCTCAAGACCTGGCTGTTCGAGCAGTAGCAGCACCCCCCCCCCCCAAGCGCCTTGAGACCCTCCGGGTAAGTAGTGCGCTATATAAATGTCCATGATTGATTGATTGATTGAGCCCTGATGTCTCTCATGATAGCAGGTGGTTAAGTAGAAATTCGCTGCTCGGCTGACCCAGCAGGAGCAAACGTAAGCCAAAAATGTTGCAGAACCAGCTTTTCAGTGAAGAGCAGCCAGGCACATTTTAGAAAGTTTCACTTGTAAGTGGGGTTGGAAATGCTTTTCAGGCTCAGTACTGGGCTCAAAAGATGCAACCCTGATGTCTCTCATGATAGCAGGTGGTTAAGTAGAAATGTTCTGCTCGGCTGACCCAGCAGGAGCAAACCTATGCCAAAAATGTATGCAGAAACAAGCTTTTCAGTGAAGAGCAGCCAGGCACATTTGAGCAAGTTTCAATTGTAAGTGGGGTTGGAAATGCTTTTCAGGGTCAGTACTGGGCTCAAGAGATGCAGCCCTGATGTCTCTCATGATAGCAGGTGGTTAAGTAGAAATTCGCTGCTCGGCTGACCCAGCAGGAGCAAACATATGCCAAAAATGTACGCAGAATGAGCTTTTCAGTGAAGAGCAGAGAGGCACATTTTAGCAAGTTTCACTTGTAAGTTGGGTTGGAAACGCTTTTCAGGCTCAGTACTGGGCTCAAAACATGCAGCCCTGATGTCTCTCATGATAGCAGGTGGTTAATTAGAAATTCGCTGCTCGGCTGACCCAGCAGGAGCAAACGTATGCCAAAAATGTACACAGAATGAGCTTTTCAGTGAAGAGCAGAGAGGCACATTTTAGCAAGTTTCACTTGTAAGTTGGGTTGGAAACGCTTTTCAGGCTCAGTACTGGGCTCAAAACATGCAGCCCTGATGTCTCTCATGATAGCAGGTGGTTAATTAGAAATTCGCTGCTCGGCTGACCCAGCAGGAGCAAACGTATGCTAAAAATGTTGCAGAACCAAGCTTTTCAGTGAAGAGCAGAGAGGCACATTTTAGCAAGTTTCACTTGTAAGTGGGGTTGGAAACGCTTTTCAGGCTCAGTACTGGGCTCAAAAGATGCAGCCCTGATGTCTCTCATGATAGCAGGTGGTTAAGTAGAAATTTGCTGCTCGGCTGACCCAGCAGGAGCAAACGTATGCTAAAAATGTATGCAGAACCAAGCTTTTCAGTAAAGAGCAGAGAGGCACATTTTAGCAAGTTTCACTTGTAAGTGGGGTTGGAAACGCTTTTCAGGCTCAGTACTGCGCTCAAAAGATGCAGCCCTGATGTCTCTCATGATAGCAGGTGGTTAAGTAGAAATTCGCTGCTCGGCTGACCCAGCAGGAGCAAACATAAGCCAAAAATGTTGCAGAACCAGCTTTTCAGTGAAGAGCAGCCAGGCACATTTTAGCAAGTTTCACTTGTAAGTGGGGTTGAAAATGCTTTTCAGGCTCAGTACTGGGCTCAAAAGATGCAACCCTGATGTCTCTCATGATAGCAGGTGGTTAAGTAGAAATTCGCTGCTCAGCTGACCCAGCAGGAGCAAACGTATGCCAAAAATGTATGCAAAACCAGCTTTTCAGTGAAGAGCAGCCAGGCACATTTTAGCAAGTTTCACTTGTAAGTGGGGTTAGAAACGCTTTTCAGGCTCAGTACTGGGCTCAAAAGATGCAGCCCTGATGTCTCTCATGATAGCAGGTGGTTAAGTAGAAATTCGCTGCTCGGCTGACCCAGCAGGAGCAAACGTATGCCAAAAATGTTGCAGAACCAGCTTTTCAGTGAAGAGCAGCCAGGCACATTTTAGCAAGTTTCACTTGTAAGTGGGGTTGGAAACACTTTTCAGGCTCAGTACTGGGCTCAAAACATGCAGCCCTGATGTCTCTCATGATAGCAGGTGGTTAAGTAGAAATTTGCTGCTCGGCTGACCCAGCAGGAGCAAACGTATGCTAAAAATGTATGCAGAACCAAGCTTTTCAGTAAAGAGCAGAGAGGCACATTTTAGCAAGTTTCACTTGTAAGTGGGGTTGGAAACGCTTTTCAGGCTCAGTACTGCGCTCAAAAGATGCAGCCCTGATGTCTCTCATGATAGCAGGTGGTTAAGTAGAAATTCGCTGCTCGGCTGACCCAGCAGGAGCAAACATAAGCCAAAAATGTTGCAGAACCAGCTTTTCAGTGAAGAGCAGCCAGGCACATTTTAGCAAGTTTCACTTGTAAGTGGGGTTGGAAATGCTTTTCAGGCTCAGTACTGGGCTCAAAAGATGCAACCCTGATGTCTCTCATGATAGCAGGTGGTTAAGTAGAAATTCGCTGCTCAGCTGACCCAGCAGGAGCAAACGTATGCCAAAAATGTATGCAAAACCAGCTTTTCAGTGAAGAGCAGCCAGGCACATTTTAGCAAGTTTCACTTGTAAGTGGGGTTAGAAACGCTTTTCAGGCTCAGTACTGGGCTCAAAAGATGCAGCCCTGATGTCTCTCATGATAGCAGGTGGTTAAGTAGAAATTCGCTGCTCGGCTGACCCAGCAGGAGCAAACGTATGCCAAAAATGTTGCAGAACCAGCTTTTCAGTGAAGAGCAGCCAGGCACATTTTAGCAAGTTTCACTTGTAAGTGGGGTTGGAAACACTTTTCAGGCTCAGTACTGGGCTCAAAACATGCAGCCCTGATGTCTCTCATGATAGCAGGTGGTTAAGTAGAAATTCGCTGCTCGGCTGACCAAGCAGGAGCAAACGTATGCCAAAAATGTACGCGGAATGAACTTTTCAGTGAAGAGCAGAGAGGCACATTTTAGCAAGTTTCACTTGTAAGTGGGGTTGGAAACGCTTTTTAGGCTCAGTACTGGGCTCAAAAGATGCAGCCCTGATGTCTCTCATGATAGCAGGTGGTTAAGTAGAAATTTGCTGCTCGGCTGACCCAGCAGGAGCAAACGTATGCTAAAAATGTATGCAGAACCAAGCTTTTCAGTAAAGAGCAGAAGGCACAATTTAGCAAGTTTCACTTGTAAGTGGGGTTGGAAACGCTTTTCAGGCTCAGTACTGGGCTCAAAAGATGCAGCCCTGATGTCTCTCATGATAGCAGGTGGTTAAGTAGAAATTCGCTGCTCGGCTGACCCAGCAGGAGCAAACGTATGCCAAAAATGTTGCAGAACCAGCTTTTCAGTGAAGAGCAGCCAGGCACATTTTAGCAAGTTTCACTTGTAAGTGGGGTTGGAAACACTTTTCAGGCTAAGTACTGGGCTCAAAACATGCAGCCCTGATGTCTCTCATGATAGCAGGTGGTTAAGTAGAAATTCGCTGCTCGGCTGACCCAGCAGGAGCAAACGTATGCCAAAAATGTACGCAGAACGAGCTTTTCAGTGAAGAGCAGAGAGGCACATTTTAGCAAGTTTCACTTGTAAGTGGGGTTGGAAACGCTTTTCAGGCTCAGTACTGGGCTCAAAAGATGCAGCCCTGATGTCTCTCATGATAGCAGGTGGTTAAGTAGAAATTTGCTGCTCGGCTGACCCAGCAGGAGCAAACGTATGCTAAAAATGTATGCAAAACCAAGCTTTTCAGTAAACAGCAGAGAGGCACATTTTAGCAAGTTTCACTTGTAAGTGGGCTTGGAAACGCTTTTCAGGCTCAGTACTGGGCTCAAAAGATGCAGCCATGATGTCTCTCATGATAGCAGGTGGTTAAGTAGAAATTCGCTGCTCGGCGGACCCAGCAGGAGCAAACGTATGCCAGAAATGTTGCAGAACCAGCTTTTCAGTGAAGAGCAGCCAGGCACATTTTAGCAAGTTTCACTTGTAAGTGGGGTTGGAAATACTTTTCAGGCTCAGTACTGGGCTCAAAAGATGCAGCCCTGATGTCTCTCATGATAGCAGGTTGTTAAGTAGAAATTTGCTGCTCGGCTGACCCAGCAGGAGCAAACGTATGCCAAAAATGTACGCAGAATGAGCTTTTCAGCGAAGAGCAGAGAGGCACATTTTAGCAAGTTTCACTTGTATGTTGGGTTGGAAATGCTTTTCAGGCTCAGTACTGGGCTCAAAAGATGCAGCCCTGATGTCTCTCATGATAGCAGGTGGTTAAGTAGAAATTCGCTGCTCGGCTGACCCAGCAGGAGCAAACGTATGCCAAAAATGTTGCAGAACCAGCTTTTCAGTGAAGAGCAGCCAGGCACATTTTAGCAAGTCTCACTTGTAAGTGGGGTTGGAAATGCTTTTCAGGCTCAGTACTGGGCTCAAAAGATGCAGCCCTGATGTCTCTCATGATAGCAGGTGGTTAAGTAGAAATGTTCTGCTCGGCTGACCCAGCAAGAGCAAACCTATGCCAAAAATGTATGCAGAAACAAGCTTTTCAGTGAAGAGCAGCCAGGCACATTTTAGCAAGTTTCACTTGTAAGTGGGGTTGGAAATGCTTTTCAGGCTCAAGTACTGGGCTCAAAAGATGCAGCCCTGATGTCTCTCATGATAGCAGGTAGAAATTTGCGGCTCGGTAGACCCAGCAGGAGCAAACGTATGCCAAAAATGTATGCAGTACCTAGCTTTTCAGTGAAGATCAGGAGAGGCACATTTTAGCAAGTTTCACTTGTAAGTGGGGTTGGAACGCTTTTCAGGCTCAGTACTGGGCTCAAAAGATGCAGCCCTGATGTCTCTCGTGATAGCAGGTGGTTAAGTAGAAATTTGCTGCTCGACTGACCCAGCAGGAGCAAACGTATGCTACAAATGTATGCAGAACCAAGCTTTTCAGTAAAGAGCAGAGAGGCACATTTTAGCAAGTTTCACTTGTAAGTGGGGTTGGAAACGCTTTTCAGGCTCAGTACTGGGTTCAAAAGATGCAGCCCTGATGTCTCTCATGATAGCAGGTGGTTAAGTAGAAATTTGCTGCTCGGCTGACCCAGCAGGAGCAAACGTATGCTAAAAATGTATGCAGAACCAAGCTTTTCAGTAAAGAGCAGAGAGGCACATTTTAGCAAGTTTCACTTGTAAGTGGGGTTGGAAACGGTTTTCAGGCTCAGTACTGCGCTCAAAAGATGCAGCCCTGATGTCTCTCATGATAGCAGGTGGTTAAGTAGAAATTCGCTGCTCGGCTGACCCAGCAGGAGCAAACGTAAGCCAAAAATGTTGCAGAACCAGCTTTTCAGTGAAGAGCAGCCAGGCACATTTTAGCAAGTTTCACTTGTAAGTGGGGTTGGAAATGCTTTTCAGGCTCAGTACTTAGCTCAAAAGATGCAACCCTGATGTCTCTCATGATAGCAGGTGGTTAAGTAGAAATGTTCTGCTCGGCTGACCCAGCAGGAGCAAACCTATGCCAAAAATGTATGCAGAAACAAGCTTTTCAGTGAAGAGCAGCCAGGCACATTTTAGCAAGTTTCACTTGTAAGTGGGGTTGGAAATGCTTTTAAGGCTCAGTACTGGGCTCAAGAGATGCAGCCCTGATGTCTCTCATGATAGCAGGTGGTTAAGTAGAAATTCGCTGCTCGGCTGACCCAGCAGGAGCAAACGTATGCCAAAAATGTACGCAGAATGAGCTTTTCAGTGAAGAGCAGAGAGGCACATTTTAGCAAGTTTCACTTGTAAGTTGGGTTGGAAACGCTTTTCAGGCTCAGTACTGGGCTCAAAACATGCAGCCCTGATGTCTCTCATTATAGCAGGTGGTTAAGTAGAAATTTACTGCTCGGCTGATCCAGCAGGAGCAAACGTATGCTAAAAATGTTGCAGAACCAAGCTTTTCAGTGAAGAGCAGAGAGGCACATTTTAGCAAGTTTCACTTGTAAGTGGGGTTGGAAATGCTTTTCAGGCTCAGTACTGCGCTCAAGAGATGCAGCCCTGATGTCTCTCATGATAGCAGGTGGTTAAGTAGAAATTCGCTGCTCAGCTGACCCAGCAGGAGCAAACGTATGCCAAAAATGTATGCAAAACCAGCTTTTCAGTGAAGAGCAGCCAGGCACATTTTAGCAAGTTTCACTTGTAAGTGGGGTTGGAAATGCTTTTCAGGCTCAAGTACTTGGCTCAAAAGATGCAGCCCTGATGTCTCTCATGATAGCAGGTGGTTAAGTAGAAATTCGCTGCTCGGCTGACCCAGCAGGAGCAAACGTATGCCAAAAATGTTGCAGAACCAGCTTTTCAGTGAAGAGCAGCCAGGCACATTTTAGCAAGTTTCACTTGTAAGTGGGGTTGGAAACACTTTTCAGGCTCAGTACTGGGCTCAAAAGATGCAGCCCTGATGTCTCTCATGATAGCAGGTGGTTAAGTAGAAATTTGCTACTCGGCTGACCCAGCAGGAGCAAACGTATGCTAAAAATGTATGCAGAACCAAGCTTTTCAGTAAAGAGCAGAGAGGCACAATTTAGCAAGTTTCACTTGTAAGTGGGGTTGGAAACGCTTTTCAGGCTCAGTACTGGGCTCAAAACATGCAGCCCTGATTTCTCTCATGATAGCAGGTGGTTAAGTAGAAAATCGCTGCTCGGCTGACCCAGCAGGAGCAAACGTATGCCAAAAATGTACGCAGAACCAGCTTTTCAGTGAAGAGCAGCCAGGCACATTTTAGCAAGTTTCACTTGTAAGTTGGGTTGGAAACGCTTTTCAGGCTCAGTACTGGGCTCAAAACATGCAGCCCTGATGTCTCTCATGATAGCAGGTGGTTAATTAGAAATTCGCTGCTCGGCTGACCCAGCAGGAGCAAACGTATGCCAAAAATGTATGCAGAACCTAGCTTTTCAGTGAAGATCAGGAGAGGCACATTTTAGCAAGTTTCACTTGTAAGTGGGGTTGGAACGCTTTTCAGGCTCAGTACTGGGCTCAAAAGATGCAGCCCTGATGTCTCTCGTGATAGCAGGTGGTTAAGTAGAAATTTGCTGCTCGACTGACCCAGCAGGAGCAAACGTATGCTACAAATGTATGCAGAACCAAGCTTTTCAGTAAAGAGCAGAGAGGCACATTTTAGCAAGTTTCACTTGTAAGTGGGGTTGGAAACGCTTTTCAGGCTCAGTACTGGGCTCAAAAGATGCAGCCCTGATGTCTCTCATGATAGCAGGTGGTTAATTAGAAATTCGCTGCTCGGCTGACCCAGCAGGAGCAAACGTATGCTAAAAATGTTGCAGAACCAAGCTTTTCAGTGAAGAGCAGAGAGGCACATTTTAGCAAGTTTCACTTGTAAGTGGGGTTGGAAATGCTTTTCAGGCTCAGTACTGGGCTCAAGAGATGCAGCCCTGATGTCTCTCATGATAGCAGGTGGTTAAGTAGAAATTCGCTGCTCAGCTGACCCAGCAGGAGCAAACGTATGCCAAAAATGTATGCAAAACCAGCTTTTCAGTGAAGAGCAGCCAGGCACATTTTAGCAAGTTTCACTTGTAAGTGGGGTTGGAAATGCTTTTCAGGCTCAGTACTGGGCTCAAAACATGCAGCCCTGATGTCTCTCATGATAGCAGGTGGTTAATTAGAAATTCGCTGCTCGGCTGACCAAGCAGGAGCAAACGTATGCTAAAAATGTATGCAGAACCAAACTTTTCAGTGAAGAGCAGCCAGGCACATTTTAGCAAGTTTCACTTGTAAGTGGGGTTGTAAATGCTTTTCAGGCTCAAGTACTTGGCTCAAAAGATGCTGATGTCTCTCATGATAGCAGGTAGAAATTCGCGGCTTGGCTGACCCAGCAGGAGCAAACGTATGCCAAAAGTATGCAGAACCTAGCTTTTCAGTGAAGAGCAGGAGAGGCACATTTTAGCAAGTTTCACTTGTAAGTGGGGTTGGAACGCTTTTCAGGCTCAGTACTGGGCTCAAAAGATGCAGCCCTGATGTCTCTCATGATAGCAGGTGGTTAAGTAGAAATTTGCTGCTCGACTGACCCAGCAGGAGCAAACGTATGCTAAAAATGTATGCAGAAACAAGCTTTTCAGTAAAGAGCAGAGAGGCACATTTTAGCAAGTTTCACTTGTAGGTGGGGTTAGAAACGCTTTTCAGGCTCAGTACTGGGCTCAAAAGATGCAGCCCTGATGTCTCTCATGATAGCAGGTGGTTAAGTAGAAATTCGCTGCTCGGCTGACCCAGCAGGAGCAAACGTATGCCAAAAATGTTGCAGAACCAGCTTTTCAGTGAAGAGCAGCCAGGCACATTTTAGCAAGTTTCACTTGTAAGTGGGGTTGGAAACACTTTTCAGGCTCAGTACTGGGCTCAAAACATGCAGCCCTGATGTCTCTCATGATAGCAGGAGGTTAAGTAGAAATTCGATGCTCGGCTGACCAAGCAGGAGCAAACGTATGCCAAAAATGTACGCAGAATGAACTTTTCAGTGAAGAGCAGAGAGGCACATTTTAGCAAGTTTCACTTGTAAGTGGGGTTGGAAACGCTTTTCAGGCTCAGTACTGGGCTCAAAAGATGCAGCCCTGATGTCTCTCATGATAGCAGGTGGTTAAGTAGAAATTTGCTGCTCGGCTGACCCAGCAGGAGCAAACGTATGCTAAAAATGTATGCAGAACCAAGCTTTTCAGTAAAGAGCAGAGAGGCACAATTTAGCAAGTTTCACTTGTAAGTGGGGTTGGAAACGCTTTTCAGGCTCAGTACTGGGCTCAAAAGATGCGGCCCTGATGTCTCTCATGATAGCAGGTGGTTAAGTAGAAATTCGCTGCTCGGCTGACCCAGCAGGAGCAAACGTATGCCAAAAATGTACGCAGAACCAGCTTTTCAGTGAAGAGCAGCCAGGCACATTTTAGCAAGTTTCACTTGTAAGTTGGGTTGGAAACGCTTTTCAGGCTCAGTACTGGGCTCAAAACATGCAGCCCTGATGTCTCTCATGATAGCAGGTGGTTAATTAGAAATTCGCTGCTCGGCTGACCCAGCAGGAGCAAACGTATGCTAAAAATGTATGCAAAACCAAGCTTTTCAGTAAACAGCAGAGAGGCACAATTTAGCAAGTTTCACTTGTAAGTGGGCTTAGAAACGCTTTTCAGGCTCAGTACTGGGCTCAAAAGATGCGGCCATGATGTCTCTCATGATAGCAGGTGGTTAAGTAGAAATTCGCTGCTCGGCTGACCCAGCAGGAGCAAACGTAAGCCAAAAATGTTGCAGAACCAGCTTTTCAGTGAAGAGCAGCCAGGCACATTTTAGAAAGTTTCACTTGTAAGTGGGGTTGGAAATGCTTTTCAGGCTCAGTACTGGGCTCAAAAGATGCAACCCTGATGTCTCTCATGATAGCAGGTGGTTAAGTAGAAATGTTCTGCTCGGCTGACCCAGCAGGAGCAAAACTATGCCAAAAATTTATGCAGAAACAAGCTTTTCAGTGAAGAGCAGCCAGGCACATTTGAGCAAGTTTCACTTGTAAGTGGGGTTGGAAATGCTTTTCAGGCTCAGTACTGGGCTCAAGAGATGCAGCCCTGATGTCTCTCATGATAGCAGGTGGTTAAGTAGAAATTCGCTGCTCGGCTGACCCAGCAGGAGCAAACGTATGCCAAAAATGTACGCAGAATGAGCTTTACAGTGAAGAGCAGAGAGGCACATTTTAGCAAGGTTCACTTGTAAGTTGGGTTGGAAACGCTTTTCAGGCTCAGTACTGGGCTCAAAACATGCAGCCCTGATGTCTCTCATGATAGCAGGTGGTTAATTAGAAATTCGCTGCTCGGCTGACCCAGCAGGAGCAAACGTATGCCAAAAATGTACGCAGAATGAGCTTTTCAGTGAAGAGCAGAGAGGCACATTTTAGCAAGTTTCACTTGTAAGTTGGGTTGGAAACCCTTTTCAGGCTCAGTACTGGGCTCAAAACATGCAGCCCTGATGTCTCTCATGATAGCAGGTGGTTAATTAGAAATTCGCTGCTCGGCTGACCCAGCAGGAGCAAACGTATGCTAAAAATGTTGCAGAACCAAGCTTTTCAGTGAAGAGCAGAGAGGCACATTTTAGCAAGTTTCACTTGTAAGTGGGGTTGGAAATGCTTTTCAGGCTCAGTACTGGGCTCAAGAGATGCAGCCCTGATGTCTCTCATGATAGCAGGTGGTTAAGTAGAAATTCGCTGCTCAGCTGACCCAGCAGGAGCAAACGTATGCCAAAAATGTATGCAAAACCAGCTTTTCAGTGAAGAGCAGCCAGGCAAATTTTAGCAAGTTTCACTTGTAAGTGGGGTTGGAAATGCTTTTCAGGCTCAGTACTGGGCTCAAAACATGCAGCCCTGATGTCTCTCATGATAGCAGGTGGTTAATTAGAAATTCGCTGCTCGGCTGACCAAGCAGGAGCAAACGTATGCTAAAAATTTATGCAGAACCAAACTTTTCAGTGAAGAGCAGCCAGGCACATTTTAGCAAGTTTCACTTGTAAGTGGGGTTGGAAATGCTTTTCAGGCTCAAGTACTTGGCTCAAAAGATGCTGATGTCTCTCATGATAGCAGGTAGAAATTCGCGGCTTGGCTGACCCAGCAGGAGCAAACGTATGCCAAAAGTATGCAGAACCTAGGTTTTCAGTGAAGAGCAGGAGAGGCACATTTTAGCAAGTTTCACTTGTAAGTGGGGTTGGAACGCTTTTCAGGCTCAGTACTGGGCTCAAAAGATGCAGCCCTGATGTCTCTCATGATAGCAGGTGGTTAAGTAGAAATTTGCTGCTCGACTGACCCAGCAGGAGCAAACGTATGCTAAAAATGTATGCAGAAACAAGCTTTTCAGTAAAGAGCAGAGAGGCACATTTTAGCAAGTTTCACTTGTAAGTGGGGTTAGAAACGCTTTTCAGGCTCAGTACTGGGCTCAAAAGATGCAGCCCTGATGTCTCTCATGATAGCAGGTGGTTAAGTAGAAATTCGCTGCTCGGCTGACCCAGCAGGAGCAAACGTATGCCAAAAATGTTGCAGAACCAGCTTTTCAGTGAAGAGCAGCCAGGCACATTTTAGCAAGTTTCACTTGTAAGTGGGGTTGGAAACACTTTCCAGGCTCAGTACTGGGCTCAAAACATGCAGCCCTGATGTCTCTCATGATAGCAGGTGGTTAAGTAGAAATTCGATGCTCGGCTGACCAAGCAGGAGCAAACGTATGCCAAAAATGTACGCAGAATGAACTTTTCAGTGAAGAGCAGAGAGGCACATTTTAGCAAGTTTCACTTGTAAGTGGGGTTGGAAACGCTTTTCAGGCTCAGTACTGGGCTCAAAAGATGCAGCCCTGATGTCTCTCATGATAGCAGGTGGTTAAGTAGAAATTCGCTGCTCGGCTGACCCAGCAGGAGCAAACGTATGCCAAAAATGTACGCAGAACCAGCTTTTCAGTGAAGAGCAGCCAGGCACATTTTAGCAAGTTTCACTTGTAAGTTGGGTTGGAAACGCTTTTCAGGCTCAGTACTGGGCTCAAAACATGCAGACCTGATGTCTCTCATGATAGCAGGTGGTTAATTAGAAATTCGCTGCTCGGCTGACCCAGCAGGAGCAAACGTATGCTAAAAATGTATGCAAAACCAAGCTTTTCAGTAAACAGCAGAGAGGCACAATTTAGCAAGTTAAACTTGTAAGTGGGCTTGGAAACGCTTTTCAGGCTCAGTACTGGGCTCAAAAGATGCGGCCATGATGTCTCTCATGATAGCAGGTGGTTAAGTAGAAATTCGCTGCTCGGCGGACCCAGCAGGAGCAAACGTATGCCAGAAATGTTGCAGAACCAGCTTTTCAGTGTAGAGCAGCCAGGCACATTTTAGCAAGTTTCACTTGTAAGTGGGGTTGGAAATACTTTTCAGGCTCAGTACTGGGCTCAAAAGATGCAGCCCTGATGTCTCGCATGATAGCAGGTTGTTAAGTAGAAATTCGCTGCTCGGCTGACCCAGCAGGAGCAAACGTATGCCAAAAATGTACGCAGAATGAGCTTTTCAGTGAAGAGCAGAGAGGCACATTTTAGCAAGTTTCACTTGTAAGTGGGGTTGGAAATGCTTTTCAGGCTCAGTACTGGGCTCAAGAGATGCAGCCCTGATGTCTCTCATGATAGCAGGTGGTTAAGTAGAAATACGCTGCTCAGCTGACCCAGCAGGAGCAAACGTATGCCAAAAATGTATGCAAAACCAGCTTTTCAGTGAAGAGCAGCCAGGCACATTTTAGCAAGTTTCACTTGTAAGTGGGGTTGGAAATGCTTTTCAGGCTCAGTACTGGGCTCAAAACATGCAGCCCTGATGTCTCTCATGATAGCAGGTGGTTAATTAGAAATTCGCTGCTCGGCTGACCCAGCAGGAGCAAACGTATGCTAAAAATGTATGCAGAACCAAGCTTTTCAGTGAAGAGCAGCCAGGCACATTTTAGCAAGTTTCACTTGTAAGTGGGGTTGGAAATGCTTTTCAGGCTCAAGTACTTGGCTCAAAAGATGCTGATGTCTCTCATGATAGCAGGTAGAAATTCGCGGCTCGGCTGACCCAGCAGGAGCAAACGTATTCCAAAAGTATGCAGAACCTAGCTTTTCAGTGAAGAGCAGGAGAGGCACATTTTAGCAAGTTTCACTTGTAAGTGGGGTTGGAACGCTTTTCAGGCTCAGTACTGGGCTCAAAAGATGCAGCCCTGATGTCTCTCATGATAGCCGGTGGTTAAGTAGAAATTTGCTGCTCGACTGACCCAGCAGGAGCAAACGTATGCTAAAAATGTATGCAGAACCAAGCTTTTCAGTAAAGAGCAGAGAGGCACATTTTAGCAAGTTTCACTTGTAAGTGGGGTTGGAAACGCTTTTCAGGCTCAGTACTGGGCTCAAAAGATGCAGCCCTGATGTCTCTCATGATAGCAGGTGGTTAAGTAGAAATTGGCTGCTCGGCTGACCCAGCAGGAGCAAACGTATGCCAAAAATGTTGCAGAACCAGCTTTTCAGTGAAGAGCAGCCAGGCACATTTTAGCAAGTTTCACTTGTAAGTTGGGTTGGAAACACTTTTCTTCAGGCTCAGTACTGGGCTCAAAACATGCAGCCCTGATGTCTCTCATGATAGCAGGTGGTTAAGTAGAAATTCGCTGCTCGGCTGACCCAGCAGGAGCAAACGTATGCCAAAAATGTATGCAGAATGAGCTTTTCAGTGAAGAGCAGAGAGGCACATTTTAGCAAGTTTCACTTGTAAGTGGGGTTGGAAACGCTTTTCAGGCTCAGTACTGGGCTCAAAAGATGCAGCCCTGATGTCTCTCATGATAGCAGGTGGTTAAGTAGGAATTTGCTGCTCGGCTGACCCAGCAGGAGCAAACGTATGCTAAAAATGTATGCAGAACCAAGCTTTTCAGTAAAGAGCAGAGAGGCACATTTTAGCAAGTTTCACTTGTAAGTGGGGTTGGAAACGCTTTTCAGGCTCAGTACTGTGCTCAAAAGATGCAGCCCTGATGTCTCTCATGATAGCAGGTGGTTAAGTAGAAATTCGCTGCTCGGCTGACCCAGCAGGAGCAAACGTATGCTAAAAATGTATGCAAAACCAAGATTTTCAGTAAACAGCAGAGAGGCACATTTTAGCAAGTTTCACTTGTAAGTGGGCTTGGAAACGCTTTTCAGGCTCAGTACTGGGCTCAAAAGATGCAGCCATGATGTCTCTCATGATAGCAGGTGGTTAAGTAGAAATTCGCTGCTCGGCGGACCCAGCAGGAGCAAACGTATGCCAGAAATGTTGCAGAACCAGCTTTTCAGTGAAGAGCAGCCAGGCACATTTTAGCAAGTTTCACTTGTAAGTGGGGTTGGAAATACTTTTCAGGCTCAGTACTGGGCTCAAAAGATGCAGCCCTGATGTCTCTCATGATAGCAGGTTGTTAAGTAGAAATTCGCTGCTCGGCTGACCCAGCAGGAGCAAACGTATGCCAAAAATGTACGCAGAATGAGCTTTTCAGTGAAGAGCAGAGAGGCACATTTTAGCAAGTTTCACTTGTATGTTGGGTTGGAAATGCTTTTCATGCTCAGTACTGGGCTCAAAAGATGCAGCCCTGATGTCTCTCATGATAGCAGGTGGTTAAGTAGAAATTCGCTGCTCGGCTGACCCAGCAGGAGCAAACGTATGCCAAAAATGTTGCAGAACCAGCTTTTCAGTGAAGAGCAGCCAGGCACATTTTAGCAAGTCTCACTTGTAAGTGGGGTTGGAAATGCTTTTCAGGCTCAGTACTGGGCTCAAGAGATGCAGCCCTGATGTCTCTCATGATAGCAGGTGGTTAAGTAGAAATTCGCTGCTCAGCTGACCCAGCAGGAGCAAACGTATGCCAAAAATGTATGCAAAACCAGCTTTTCAGTGAAGAGCAGCCAGGCAAATTTTAGCAAGTTTCACTTGTAAGTGGGGTTGGAAATGCTTTTCAGGCTCAGTACTGGGCTCAAAACATGCAGCCCTGATGTCTCTCATGATAGCAGGTGGTTAATTAGAAATTCGCTGCTCGGCTGACCAAGCAGGAGCAAACGTATGCTAAAAATGTATGCAGAACCAAACTTTTCAGTGAAGAGCAGCCAGGCACATTTTAGCAAGTTTCACTTGTAAGTGGGGTTGGAAATGCTTTTCAGGCTCAAGTACTTGGCTCAAAAGATGCTGATGTCTCTCATGATAGCAGGTAGAAATTCGCGGCTTGGCTGACCCAGCAGGAGCAAACGTATGCCAAAAGTATGCAGAACCTAGCTTTTCAGTGAAGAGCAGGAGAGGCACATTTTAGCAAGTTTCACTTGTAAGTGGGGTTGGAACGCTTTTCAGGCTCAGTACTGGGCTCAAAAGATGCAGCCCTGATGTCTCTCATGATAGCAGGTGGTTAAGTAGAAATTTGCTGCTCGACTGACCCAGCAGGAGCAAACGTATGCTAAAAATGTATGCAGAAACAAGCTTTTCAGTAAAGAGCAGAGAGGCACATTTTAGCAAGTTTCACTTGTAAGTGGGGTTAGAAACGCTTTTCAGGCTCAGTACTGGGCTCAAAAGATGCAGCCCTGATGTCTCTCATGATAGCAGGTGGTTAAGTAGAAATTCGCTGCTCGGCTGACCCAGCAGGAGCAAACGTATGCCAAAAATGTTGCAGAACCAGCTTTTCAGTGAAGAGCAGCCAGGCACATTTTAGCAAGTTTCACTTGTAAGTGGGGTTGGAAACACTTTTCAGGCTCAGTACTGGGCTCAAAACATGCAGCCCTGATGTCTCTCATGATAGCAGGTGGTTAAGTAGAAATTCGATGCTCGGCTGACCAAGCAGGAGCAAACGTATGCCAAAAATGTACGCAGAATGAACTTTTCAGTGAAGAGCAGAGAGGCACATTTTAGCAAGTTTCACTTGTAAGTGGGGTTGGAAACGCTTTTCAGGCTCAGTACTGGGCTCAAAAGATGCAGCCCTGATGTCTCTCATGATAGCAGGTGGTTAAGTAGAAATTCGCTGCTCGGCTGACCCAGCAGGAGCAAACGTATGCTAAAAATGTATGCAGAACCAAGATTTTCAGTAAACAGCAGAGAGGCACATTTTAGCAAGTTTCACTTGTAAGTGGGCTTGGAAACGCTTTTCAGGCTCAGTACTGGGCTCAAAAGATGCAGCCATGATGTCTCTCATGATAGCAGGTGGTTAAGTAGAAATTCGCTGCTCGGCGGACCCAGCAGGAGCAAACGTATGCCAGAAATGTTGCAGAACCAGCTTTTCAGTGAAGAGCAGCCAGGCACATTTTAGCAAGTTTCACTTGTAAGTGGGGTTGGAAATACTTTTCAGGCTCAGTACTGGGCTCAAAAGATGCAGCCCTGATGTCTCTCATGATAGCAGGTTGTTAAGTAGAAATTCGCTGCTCGGCTGACCCAGCAGGAGCAAACGTATGCCAAAAATGTACGCAGAATGAGCTTTTCAGTGAAGAGCAGAGAGGCACATTTTAGCAAGTTTCACTTGTATGTTGGGTTGGAAATGCTTTTCATGCTCAGTACTGGGCTCAAAAGATGCAGCCCTGATGTCTCTCATGATAGCAGGTGGTTAAGTAGAAATTCGCTGCTCGGCTGACCCAGCAGGAGCAAACGTATGCCAAAAATGTTGCAGAACCAGCTTTTCAGTGAAGAGCAGCCAGGCACATTTTAGCAAGTCTCACTTGTAAGTGGGGTTGGAAATGCTTTTCAGGCTCAGTACTGGGCTCAAGAGATGCAGCCCTGATGTCTCTCATGATAGCAGGTGGTTAAGTAGAAATTCGCTGCTCAGCTGACCCAGCAGGAGCAAAAGTATGCCAAAAATGTATGCAAAACCAGCTTTTCAGTGAAGAGCAGCCAGGCAAATTTTAGCAAGTTTCACTTGTAAGTGGGGTTGGAAATGCTTTTCAGGCTCAGTACTGGGCTCAAAACATGCAGCCCTGATGTCTCTCATGATAGCAGGTGGTTAATTAGAAATTCGCTGCTCGGCTGACCAAGCAGGAGCAAACGTATGCTAAAAATGTATGCAGAACCAAACTTTTCAGTGAAGAGCAGCCAGGCACATTTTAGCAAGTTTCACTTGTAAGTGGGGTTGGAAATGCTTTTCAGGCTCAAGTACTTGGCTCAAAAGATGCTGATGTCTCTCATGATAGCAGGTAGAAATTCGCGGCTTGGCTGACCCAGCAGGAGCAAACGTATGCCAAAAGTATGCAGAACCTAGCTTTTCAGTGAAGAGCAGGAGAGGCACATTTTAGCAAGTTTCACTTGTAAGTGGGGTTGGAACGCTTTTCAGGCTCAGTACTGGGCTCAAAAGATGCAGCCCTGATGTCTCTCATGATAGCAGGTGGTTAAGTAGAAATTTGCTGCTCGACTGACCCAGCAGGAGCAAACGTATGCTAAAAATGTATGCAGAAACAAGCTTTTCAGTAAAGAGCAGAGAGGCACATTTTAGCAAGTTTCACTTGTAAGTGGGGTTAGAAATGCTTTTCAGGCTCAGTACTGGGCTCAAAAGATGCAGCCCTGATGTCTCTCATGATAGCAGGTGGTTAAGTAGAAATTCGCTGCTCGGCTGACCCAGCAGGAGCAAACGTATGCCAAAAATGTTGCAGAACCAGCTTTTCAGTGAAGAGCAGCCAGGCACATTTTAGCAAGTTTCACTTGTAAGTGGGGTTGGAAACACTTTTCAGGCTCAGTACTGGGCTCAAAACATGCAGCCCTGATGTCTCTCATGATAGCAGGTGGTTAAGTAGAAATTCGATGCTCGGCTGACCAAGCAGGAGCAAACGTATGCCAAAAATGTACGCAGAATGAACTTTTCAGTGAAGAGCAGAGAGGCACATTTTAGCAAGTTTCACTTGTAAGTGGGGTTGGAAACGCTTTTCAGGCTCAGTACTGGGCTCAAAAGATGCAGCCCTGATGTCTCTCATGATAGCAGGTGGTTAAGTAGAAATTCGCTGCTCGGCTGACCCAGCAGGAGCAAACGTATGCCAAAAATGTACGCAGAACCAGCTTTTCAGTGAAGAGCAGCCAGGCACATTTTAGCAAGTTTCACTTGTAAGTTGGGTTGGAAACGCTTTTCAGGCTCAGTACTGGGCTCAAAACATGCAGCCCTGATGTCTCTCATGATAGCAGGTGGTTAATTAGAAATTCGCTGCTCGGCTGACCCAGCAGGAGCAAACGTATGCTAAAAATGTATGCAAAACCAAGCTTTTCAGTAAACAGCAGAGAGGCACAATTTAGCAAGTTTCACTTGTAAGTGGGCTTGGAAACGCTTTTCAGGCTCAGTACTGGGCTCAAAAGATGCGGCCATGATGTCTCTCATGATAGCAGGTGGTTAAGTAGAAATTCGCTGCTCGGCGGACCCAGCAGGAGCAAACGTATGCCAGAAATGTTGCAGAACCAGCTTTTCAGTGAAGAGCAGCCAGGCACATTTTAGCAAGTTTCACTTGTAAGTGGGGTTGGAAATACTTTTCAGGCTCAGTACTGGGCTCAAAAGATGCAGCCCTGATGTCTCTCATGATAGCAGGTTGTTAAGTAGAAATTCGCTGCTCGGCTGACCCAGCAGGAGCAAACGTATGCCAAAAATGTACGCAGAATGAGCTTTTCAGTGAAGAGCAGAGAGGCACATTTTAGCAAGTTTCACTTGTAAGTGGGGTTGGAAATGCTTTTCAGGCTCAGTACTGGGCTCAAGAGATGCAGCCCTGATGTCTGTCATGATAGCAGGTGGTTAAGTAGAAATACGCTGCTCAGCTGACCCAGCAGGAGCAAACGTATGCCAAAAATGTATGCAAAACCAGCTTTTCAGTGAAGAGCAGCCAGGCACATTTTAGCAAGTTTCACTTGTAAGTGGGGTTGGAAATGCTTTTCAGGCTCAGTACTGGGCTCAAAACATGCAGCCCTGATGTCTCTCATGATAGCAGGTGGTTAATTAGAAATTCGCTGCTCGGCTGACCCAGCAGGAGCAAACATATGCTAAAAATGTATGCAGAACAAGCTTTTCAGTGAAGAGCAGCCAGGCACATTTTAGCAAGTTTCACTTGTAAGTGGGGTTGGAAATGCTTTTCAGGCTCAAGTACTTGGCTCAAAAGATGCTGATGTCTCTCATGATAGCAGGTAGAAATTCGCGGCTCGGCTGACCCAGCAGGAGCAAACGTATTCCAAAAGTATGCAGAACCTAGCTTTTCAGTGAAGAGCAGGAGAGGCACATTTTAGCAAGTTTCACTTGTAAGTGGGGTTGGAACGCTTTTCAGGCTCAGTACTGGGCTCAAAAGATGCAGCCCTGATGTCTCTCATGATAGCAGGTGGTTAAGTAGAAATTTGCTGCTCGACTGACCCAGCAGGAGCAAACGTATGCTAAAAATGTATGCAGAACCAAGCTTTTCAGTAAAGAGCAGAGAGGCACATTTTAGCAAGTTTCACTTGTAAGTGGGGTTGGAAACGCTTTTCAGGCTCAGTACTGGGCTCAAAAGATGCAGCCCTGATGTCTCTCATGATAGCAGGTGGTTAAGTAGAAATTGGCTGCTCGGCTGACCCAGCAGGAGCAAACGTATGCCAAAAATGTTGCAGAACCAGCTTTTCAGTGAAGAGCAGCCAGGCACATTTTAGCAAGTTTCACTTGTAAGTTGGGTTGGAAACACTTTTCTTCAGGCTCAGTACTGGGCTCAAAACATGCAGCCCTGATGTCTCTCATGATAGCAGGTGGTTAAGTAGAAATTCGCTGCTCGGCTGACCCAGCAGGAGCAAACGTATGCCAAAAATGTACGCAGAATGAGCTTTTCAGTGAAGAGCAGAGAGGCACATTTTAGCAAGTTTCACTTGTAAGTGGGGTTGGAAACGCTTTTCAGGCTCAGTACTGGGCTCAAAAGATGCAGCCCTGATGTCTCTCATGATAGCAGGTTGTTAAGTAGAAATTCGCTGCTCGGCTGACCCAGCAGGAGCAAACGTATGCCAAAAATGTACGCAGAATGAGCTTTTCAGTGAAGAGCAGAGAGGCACATTTTAGCAAGTTTCACTTGTAAGTGGGGTTGGAAATGCTTTTCAGGCTCAGTACTGGGCTCAAGAGATGCAGCCCTGATGTCTCTCATGATAGCAGGTGGTTAAATAGAAATACGCTGCTCAGCTGACCCAGCAGGAGCAAACGTATGCCAAAAATGTATGCAAAACCAGCTTTTCAGTGAAGAGCAGAGAGGCACATTTTAGCAAGTTTCACTTGTAAGTGGGGTTGGAAATGCTTTTCAGGCTCAGTACTGGGCTCAAGAGATGCAGCCCTGATGTCTCTCATGATAGCAGGTGGTTAATTAGAAATTCGCTGCTCGGCTGACCCAGCAGGAGCAAACATATGCTAAAAATGTATGCAGAACAAGCTTTTCAGTGAAGAGCAGCCAGGCACATTTTAGCAAGTTTCACTTGTAAGTGGGGTTGGAAATGCTTTTCAGGCTCAAGTACTTGGCTCAAAAGATGCTGATGTCTCTCATGATAGCAGGTAGAAATTCGCGGCTCGGCTGACCCAGCAGGAGCAAACGTATTCCAAAAGTATGCAGAACCTAGCTTTTCAGTGAAGAGCAGGAGAGGCACATTTTAGCAAGTTTCACTTGTAAGTGGGGTTGGAACGCTTTTCAGGCTCAGTACTGGGCTCAAAAGATGCAGCCCTGATGTCTCTCATGATAGCAGGTGGTTAAGTAGAAATTTGCTGCTCGACTGACCCAGCAGGAGCAAACGTATGCTAAAAATGTATGCAGAACCAAGCTTTTCAGTAAAGAGCAGAGAGGCACATTTTAGCAAGTTTCACTTGTAAGTGGGGTTGGAAACGCTTTTCAGGCTCAGTACTGGGCTCAAAAGATGCAGCCCTGATGTCTCTCATGATAGCAGGTGGTTAAGTAGAAATTGGCTGCTCGGCTGACCCAGCAGGAGCAAACGTATGCCAAAAATGTTGCAGAACCAGCTTTTCAGTGAAGAGCAGCCAGGCACATTTTAGCAAGTTTCACTTGTAAGTTGGGTTGGAAACACTTTTCTTCAGGCTCAGTACTGGGCTCAAAACATGCAGCCCTGATGTCTCTCATGATAGCAGGTGGTTAAGTAGAAATTCGCTGCTCGGCTGACCCAGCAGGAGCAAACGTATGCCAAAAATGTACGCAGAATGAGCTTTTCAGTGAAGAGCAGAGAGGCACATTTTAGCAAGTTTCACTTGTAAGTGGGGTTGGAAACGCTTTTCAGGCTCAGTACTGGGCTCAAAAGATGCAGCCCTGATGTCTTTCATGATAGCAGGTGGTTAAGTAGGAATTTGCTGCTCGGCTGACCCAGCAGGAGCAAACGTATGCTAAAAATGTATGCAGAACCAAGCTTTTCAGTAAAGAGCAGAGAGGCACATTTTAGCAAGTTTCACTTGTAAGTGGGGTTGGAAACGCTTTTCAGGCTCAGTACTGTGCTCAAAAGATGCAGCCCTGATGTCTCTCATGATAGCAGGTGGTTAAGTAGAGATTCGCTGCTCGGCTGACCCAGCAGGAGCAAACGTATGCTAAAAATGTATGCAAAACCAAGATTTTCAGTAAACAGCAGAGAGGCACATTTTAGCAAGTTTCACTTGAAAGTGGGCTTGGAAACGCTTTTCAGGCTCAGTACTGGGCTCAAAAGATGCAGCCATGATGTCTCTCATGATAGCAGGTGGTTAAGTAGAAATTCGCTGCTCGGCGGACCCAGCAGGAGCAAACGTATGCCAGAAATGTTGCAGAACCAGCTTTTCAGTGAAGAGCAGCCAGGCACATTTTAGCAAGTTTCACTTGTAAGTGGGGTTGGAAATACTTTTCAGGCTCAGTACTGGGCTCAAAAGATGCAGCCCTGATGTCTCTCATGATAGCAGGTTGTTAAGTAGAAATTCGCTGCTCGGCTGACCCAGCAGGAGCAAACGTATGCCAAAAATGTACGCAGAATGAGCTTTTCAGTGAAGAGCAGAGAGGCACATTTTAGCAAGTTTCACTTGTATGTTGGGTTGGAAATGCTTTTCAGGCTCAGTACTGGGCTCAAAAGATGCAGCCCTGATGTCTCTCATGATAGCAGGTGGTTAAGTAGAAATTCGCTGCTCGGCTGACCCAGCAGGAGCAAACGTATGCCAAAAATGTTGCAGAACCAGCTTTTCAGTGAAGAGCAGCCAGGCACATTTTAGCAAGTCTCACTTGTAAGTGGGGTTGGAAATGCTTTTCAGGCTCAGTACTGGGCTCAAAAGATGCAGCCCTGATGTCTCTCATGATAGCAGGTGGTTAAGTAGAAATGTTCTGCTCGGCTGACCCAGCAAGAGCAAACCTATGCCAAAAATGTATGCAGAAACAAGCTTTTCAGTGAAGAGCAGCCAGGCACATTTTAGCAAGTTTTACTTGTAAGTGGGGTTGGAAATGCTTTTCAGGCTCAGTACTGGGCTCAAAACATGCAGCCCTGATGTCTTTCATGATAGCAGGTGGTTAATTAGAAATTCGCTGCTCGGCTGACCCAGCAGGAGCAAACGTATGCTAAAAATGTATGCAAAACCAAGCTTTTCAGTGAAGAGCAGCCAGGCACATTTTAGCAAGTTTCACTTGTAAGTGGGGTTGGAAATGCTTTTCAGGCTCAAGTACTGGGCTCAAAAGATGCAGCCCTGATGTCTCTCATGATAGCAGGTAGAAATTCGCGGCTCGGTAGACCCAGCAGGAGCAAACGTATGCCAAAAATGTATGCAGAACCTAGCTTTTCAGTGAAGATCAGGAGAGGCACATTTTAGCAAGTTTCACTTGTAAGTGGGGTTGGAACGCTTTTCAGGCTCAGTACTGGGCTCAAAAGATGCAGCCCTGATGTCTCTCGTGATAGCAGGTGGTTAAGTAGAAATTTGCTGCTCGACTGACCCAGCAGGAGCAAACGTATGCTACAAATGTATGCAGAACCAAGCTTTTCAGTAAAGAGCAGAGAGGCACATTTTAGCAAGTTTCACTTGTAAGTGGGGTTAGAAACGCTTTTCAGGCTCAGTACTGGGCTCAAAAGATGCAGCCCTGATGTCTCTCATGATAGCAGGTGGTTAAGTAGAAATTTGCTGCTCGGCTGACCCAGCAGGAGCAAACGTATGCTAAAAATGTATGCAGAACCAAGCTTTTCAGTAAAGAGCAGAGAGGCACATTTTAGCAAGTTTCACTTGTAAGTGGGGTTGGAAACGCTTTTCAGGCTCAGTACTGGGCTCAAAAGATGCAGCCCTGATGTCTCTCATGATAGCAGGTGGTTAAGTAGAAATTCGCTGCTCGGCTGACCCAGCAGGAGCAAACCTATGCCAAAAATGTGTGCAGAAACAAGCTTTTCAGTGAAGAGCAGCCAGGCACATTTTAGCAAGTTTCACTTGTAAGTGGGGTTGGAAATGCTTTTCAGGCTCAGTACTGGGCTCAAGAGATGCAGCCCTGATGTCTCTCATGATAGCAGGTGGTTAAGTAGAAATTCGCTGCTCGGCTGACCCAGCAGGAGCAAACGTATGCCAAAAATGTACGCAGAATGAGCTTTTCAGTGAAGAGCAGAGAGGCACATTTTAGCAAGTTTCACTTGTAAGTGGGGTTAGAAACGCTTTTCAGGCTCAGTACTGGGCTCAAAAGATGCAGCCCTGATGTCTCTCATGATAGCAGGTGGTTACGTAGAAATTCGCTGCTCGGCTGACCCAGCAGGAGCAAACGTATGCCAAAAATGTTGCAGAACCAGCTTTTCAGTGAAGAGCAGCCAGGCACATTTTAGCAAGTTTCACTTGTAAGTGGGGTTGGAAACACTTTTCAGGCTCAGTACTGGGCTCAAAACATGCAGCCCTGATGTCTCTCATGATAGCAGGTGGTTAAGTAGAAATTCGATGCTCGGCTGACCAAGCAGGAGCAAACGTATGCCAAAAATGTACGCAGAATGAACTTTTCAGTGAAGAGCAGAGAGGCACATTTTAGCAAGTTTCACTTGTAAGTGGGGTTGGAAACGCTTTTCAGGCTCAGTACTGGGCTCAAAAGATGCAGCCCTGATGTCTCTCATGATAGCAGGTGGTTAAGTAGAAATTCGCTGCTCGGCTGACCCAGCAGGAGCAAACGTATGCCAAAAATGTACGCAGAACCAGCTTTTCAGTGAAGAGCAGCCAGGCACATTTTAGCAAGTTTCACTTGTAAGTTGGGTTGGAAACGCTTTTCAGGCTCAGTACTGGGCTCAAAACATGCAGCCCTGATGTCTCTCATGATAGCAGGTGGTTAATTAGAAATTCGCTGCTCGGCTGACCCAGCAGGAGCAAACGTATGCTAAAAATGTATGCAAAACCAAGCTTTTCAGTAAACAGCAGAGAGGCACAATTTAGCAAGTTTCACTTGTAAGTGGGCTTGGAAACGCTTTTCAGGCTCAGTACTGGGCTCAAAAGATGCGGCCATGATGTCTCTCATGATAGCAGGTGGTTAAGTAGAAATTCGCTGCTCGGCGGACCCAGCAGGAGCAAACGTATGCCAGAAATGTTGCAGAACCAGCTTTTCAGTGAAGAGCAGCCAGGCACATTTTAGCAAGTTTCACTTGTAAGTGGGGTTGGAAATACTTTTCAGGCTCAGTACTGGGCTCAAAAGATGCAGCCCTGATGTCTCTCATGATAGCAGGTTGTTAAGTAGAAATTCGCTGCTCTGCTGACCCAGCAGGAGCAAACGTATGCCAAAAATGTACGCAGAATGAGCTTTTCAGTGAAGAGCAGAGAGGCACATTTTAGCAAGTTTCACTTGTAAGTGGGGTTGGAAATACTTTTCAGGCTCAGTACTGGGCTCAAAAGATGCAGCCCTGATGTCTCTCATGATAGCAGGTTGTTAAGTAGAAATTCGCTGCTCTGCTGACCCAGCAGGAGCAAACGTATGCCAAAAATGTACGCAGAATGAGCTTTTCAGTGAAGAGCAGAGAGGCACATTTTAGCAAGTTTCACTTGTAAGTGGGGTTGGAAATGCTTTTCAGGCTCAAGTACTTGGCTCAAAAGATGCTGATGTCTCTCATGATAGCAGGTAGAAATTCGCGGCTCGGCTGACCCAGCAGGAGCAAACGTATTCCAAAAGTATGCAGAACCTAGCTTTTCAGTGAAGAGCAGGAGAGGCACATTTTAGCAAGTTTCACTTGTAAGTGGGGTTGGAACGCTTTTCAGGCTCAGTACTGGGCTCAAAAGATGCAGCCCTGATGTCTCTCATGATAGCAGGTGGTTAAGTAGAAATTTGCTGCTCGACTGACCCAGCAGGAGCAAACGTATGCTAAAAATGTATGCAGAACCAAGCTTTTCAGTAAAGAGCAGAGAGGCACATTTTAGCAAGTTTCACTTGTAAGTGGGGTTGGAAACGCTTTTCAGGCTCAGTACTGGGCTCAAAAGATGCAGCTCTGATGTCTCTCATGATAGCAGGTGGTTAAGTAGAAATTGGCTGCTCGGCTGACCCAGCAGGAGCAAACGTATGCCAAAAATGTTGCAGAACCAGCTTTTCAGTGAAGAGCAGCCAGGCACATTTTAGCAAGTTTCACTTGTAAGTTGGGTTGGAAACACTTTTCTTCAGGCTCAGTACTGGGCTCAAATCATGCAGCCCTGATGTCTCTCATGATAGCAGGTGGTTAAGTAGAAATTCGCTGCTCGGCTGACCCAGCAGGAGCAAACGTATGCCAAAAATGTACGCAGAATGAGCTTTTCAGTGAAGAGCAGAGAGGCACATTTTAGCAAGTTTCACTTGTAAGTGGGGTTGGAAACGCTTTTCAGGCTCAGTACTGGGCTCAAAAGATGCAGCCCTGATGTCTTTCATGATAGCAGGTGGTTAAGTAGGAATTTGCTGCTCGGCTGACCCAGCAGGAGCAAACGTATGCTAAAAATGTATGCAGAACCAAGCTTTTCAGTAAAGAGCAGAGAGGCACATTTTAGCAAGTTTCACTTGTAAGTGGGGTTGGAAACGCTTTTCAGGCTCAGTACTGTGCTCAAAAGATGCAGCCCTGATGTCTCTCATGATAGCAGGTGGTTAAGTAGAGATTCGCTGCTCGGCTGACCCAGCAGGAGCAAACGTATGCTAAAAATGTATGCAAAACCAAGATTTTCAGTAAACAGCAGAGAGGCACATTTTAGCAAGTTTCACTTGTAAGTGGGCTTGGAAACGCTTTTCAGGCTCAGTACTGGGCTCAAAAGATGCAGCCATGATGTCTCTCATGATAGCAGGTGGTTAAGTAGAAATTCGCTGCTCGGCGGACCCAGCATGAGCAAACGTATGCCAGAAATGTTGCAGAACCAGCTTTTCAGTGAAGAGCAGCCAGGCACATTTTAGCAAGTTTCACTTGTAAGTGGGGTTGGAAATACTTTTCAGGCTCAGTACTGGGCTCAAAAGATGCAGCCCTGATGTCTCACATGAAAGCAGGTTGTTAAGTAGAAATTCGCTGCTCGGCTGACCCAGCAGGAGCAAACGTATGCCAAAAATGTACGCAGAATGAGCTTTTCAGTGAAGAGCAGAGAGGCACATTTTAGCAAGTTTCACTTGTATGTTGGGTTGGAAATGCTTTTCAGGCTCAGTACTGGGCTCAAAAGATGCAGCCCTGATGTCTCTCATGATAGCAGGTGGTTAAGTAGAAATTCGCTGCTCGGCTGACCCAGCAGGAGCAAACGTATGCCAAAAATGTTGCAGAACCAGCTTTTCAGTGAAGAGCAGCCAGGCACATTTTAGCAAGTCTCACTTGTAAGTGGGGTTGGAAATGCTTTTCAGGCTCAGTACTGGGCTCAAAAGATGCAGCCCTGATGTCTCTCATGATAGCAGGTGGTTAAGTAGAAATGTTCTGCTCGGCTGACCCAGCAAGAGCAAACCTATGCCAAAAATGTATGCAGAAACAAGCTTTTCAGTGAAGAGCAGCCAGGCACATTTTAGCAAGTTTTACTTGTAAGTGGGGTTGGAAATGCTTTTCAGGCTCAGTACTGGGCTCAAAACATGCAGCCCTGATGTCTTTCATGATAGCAGGTGGTTAATTAGAAATTCGCTGCTCGGCTGACCCAGCAGGAGCAAACGTATGCTAAAAATGTATGCAAAACCAAGCTTTTCAGTGAAGAGCAGCCAGGCACATTTTAGCAAGTTTCACTTGTAAGTGGGGTTGGAAATGCTTTTCAGGCTCAAGTACTGGGCTCAAAAGATGCAGCCCTGATGTCTCTCATGATAGCAGGTAGAAATTCGCGGCTCGGTAGACCCAGCAGGAGCAAACGTATGCCAAAAATGTATGCAGAACCTAGCTTTTCAGTGAAGATCAGGAGAGGCACATTTTAGCAAGTTTCACTTGTAAGTGGGGTTGGAACGCTTTTCAGGCTCAGTACTGGGCTCAAAAGATGCAGCCCTGATGTCTCTCGTGATAGCAGGTGGTTAAGTAGAAATTTGCTGCTCGACTGACCCAGCAGGAGCAAACGTATGCTACAAATGTATGCAGAACCAAGCTTTTCAGTAAAGAGCAGAGAGGCACATTTTAGCAAGTTTCACTTGTAAGTGGGGTTAGAAACGCTTTTCAGGCTCAGTACTGGGCTCAAAAGATGCAGCCCTGATGTCTCTCATGATAGCAGGTGGTTAAGTAGAAATTTGCTGCTCGGCTGACCCAGCAGGAGCAAACGTATGCTAAAAATGTATGCAGAACCAAGCTTTTCAGTAAAGAGCAGAGAGGCACATTTTAGCAAGTTTCACTTGTAAGTGGGGTTGGAAACGCTTTTCAGGCTCAGTACTGGGCTCAAAAGATGCAGCCCTGATGTCTCTCATGATAGCAGGTGGTTAAGTAGAAATTCGCTGCTCGGCTGACCCAGCAGGAGCAAACCTATGCCAAAAATGTGTGCAGAAACAAGCTTTTCAGTGAAGAGCAGCCAGGCACATTTTAGCAAGTTTCACTTGTAAGTGGGGTTGGAAATGCTTTTCAGGCTCAGTACTGGGCTCAAGAGATGCATCCCTGATGTCTCTCATGATAGCAGGTGGTTAAGTAGAAATTCGCTGCTCGGCTGACCCAGCAGGAGCAAACGTATGCCAAAAATGTACGCAGAATGAGCTTTTCAGTGAAGAGCAGAGAGGCACATTTTAGCAAGTTTCTCTTGTAAGTGGGGTTGGAAACGCTTTTCAGGCTCAGTGCTGGGCTCAAAAGATGCAGCCCTGATGTCTCTCATGATAGCAGGTGGTTAAGTAGGAATTTGCTGCTCGGCTGACCCAGCAGGAGCAAACGTATGCTAAAAATGTATGCAGAACCAAGCTTTTCAGTAAAGAGCAGAGAGGCACATTTTAGCAAGTTTCACTTGTAAGTGGGGTTGGATACGCTTTTCAGGCTCAGTACTGGGCTCAAAAGATGCAGCCCTGATGTCTCTCATGATAGCAGGTGGTTAAGTAGAAATTCGCTGCTCGGCTGACCCAGCAGGAGCAAACGTATGCTAAAAATGTATGCAAAACCAAGCTTTTCAGTAAACAGCAGAGAGGCACATTTTAGCAAGTTTCACTTGTAAGTGGGCTTGGAAACGCGTTTCAGGCTCAGTACTGGGCTCAAAAGATGCAGCCCTGATGTCTCTCATGATAGCAGGTTGTTAAGTAGAAATTCGCTGCTCGGCTGACCCAGCAGGAGCAAACGTATGCCAAAAATGTACGCAGAATGAGCTTTTCAGTGAAGAGCAGAGAGGCACATTTTAGCAAGTTTCACTTGTATGTTGGGTTGGAAATGCTTTTCAGGCTCAGTACTGGGCTCAAAAGATGCAGCCCTGATGTCTCTCATGATAGCAGGTGGTTAAGTAGAAATTCGCTGCTCGGCTGACCCAGCAGGAGCAAACGTATGCCGAAAATGTTGCAGAACCAGCTTTTCAGTGAAGAGCAGCCAGGCACATTTTAGCAAGTCTCACTTGTAAGTGGGGTTGGAAATGCTTTTCAGGCTCAGTACTGGGCTCAAAAGATGCAGCCCTGATGTCTCTCATGATAGCAGGTGGTTAAGTAGAAATGTTCTGCTCGGCTGACCCAGCAAGAGCAAACCTATGCCAAAAATGTATGCAGAAACAAGCTTTTCAGTGAAGAGCAGCCAGGCACATTTTAGCAAGTTTCACTTGTAAGTGGGGTTGGAAATGCTTTTCAGGCTCAGTACTGGGCTCAAAACATGCAGCCCTGATGTCTTTCATGATAGCAGGTGGTTAATTAGAAATTCGCTGCTCGGCTGACCCAGCAGGAGCAAACGTATGCTAAAAATGTATGCAAAACCAAGCTTTTCAGTGAAGAGCAGCCAGGCACATTTTAGCAAGTTTCACTTGTAAGTGGGGTTGGAAATGCTTTTCAGGCTCAAGTACTGGGCTCAAAAGATGCAGCCTTGATGTCTCTCATGATAGCAGGTAGAAATTCGCGGCTCGGTAGACCCAGCAGGAGCAAACGTATGCCAAAAATGTATGCAGAATTTAGCTTTTCAGTGAAGATCAGGAGAGGCACATTTTAGCAAGTTTCACTTGTAAGTGGGGTTGGAACGCTTTTCAGGCTCAGTACTGGGCTCAAAAGATGCAGCCCTGATGTCTCTCGTGATAGCAGGTGGTTAAGTAGAAATTTGCTGCTCGACTGACCCAGCAGGAGCAAACGTATGCTACAAATGTATGCAGAACCCAGCTTTTCAGTAAAGAGCAGAGAGGCACATTTTAGCAAGTTTCACTTGTAAGTGGGGTTGGAAACGCTTTTCAGGCTCAGTACTGGGCTCAAAAGATGCAGCCCTGATGTCTCTCATGATAGCAGGTGGTTAAGTAGAAATTTGCTGCTCGGCTGACCCAGCAGGAGCAAACGTATGCTAAAAATGTATGCAGAACCAAGCTTTTCAGTAAAGAGCAGAGAGGCACATTTTAGCAAGTTTCACTTGTAAGTGGGGTTGGAAACGCTTTTCAGGCTCAGTACTGGGCTCAAAAGATGCAGCCCTGATGTCTCTCATGATAGCAGGTGGTTAAGTAGAAATTCGCTGCTCGGCTGACCCAGCAGGAGCAAACGTAAGCCAAAAATGTTGCAGAACCAGCTTTTCAGTGAAGAGCAGCCAGGCACATTTTAGCAACTTTCACTTGTAAGTGGGGTTGGAAATGCTTTTCAGGCTCAGTACTGGGCTCAAAAGATGCAACCCTGATGTCTCTCATGATAGCAGGTGGTTAAGTAGAAATTTTCTGCTCGGCTGACCCAGCAGGAGCAAACCTATGCCAAAAATGTATGCAGAAACAAGCTCTTCAGTGAAGAGCAGCCAGGCACATTTTAGCAAGTTTCACTTGTAAGTGGGGTTGGAAATGCTTTTCAGGCTCAGTACTGGGCTCAAGAGATGCAGCCCTGATGTCTCTCATGATAGCAGGTGGTTAAGTAGAAATTCGCTGCTCGGCTGACCCAGCAGGACCAAACGTATGCCAAAAATGTACGCAGAATGAGCTTTTCAGTGAAGAGCAGAGAGGCACATTTTAGCAAGTTTCACTTGTAAGTTGGGTTGGAAACGCTTTTCAGGCTCAGTACTGGGCTCAAAACATGCAGCCCTGATGTCTCTCATTATAGCAGGTGGTTAAGTACAAATTTACTGCTCGGCTGGCCCAGCAGGAGCAAACGTATGCTAAAAATGTTGCAGAACCAAGCTTTTCAGTGAAGAGCAGAGAGGCACATTTTAGCAAGTTTCACTTGTAAGTGGGGTTGGAAATGCTTTTCAGGCTCAGTACTGGGCTCAAGAGATGCAGCCCTGATGTCTCTCATGATAGCAGGTGGTTAAGTAGAAATTCGCTGCTCAGCTGACCCAGCAGGAGCAAACGTATGCCAAAAATGTATGCAAAACCAGCTTTTCAGTGAAGAGCAGCCAGGCACATTTTAGCAAGTTTCACTTGTAAGTGGGGTTGGAAATGCTTTTCAGGCTCAGTACTGGGCTCAAAACATGCAGCCCTGATGTCTCTCATGATAGCAGGTGGTAAAATAGAGATTCGCTGCTCGGCTGACCCAGCAGGAGCAAACGTATGCTAAAAATGTATGCAGAACCAAGCTTTTCAGTGAAGAGCAGCCAGGCACATTATAGCAAGTTTCACTAGAGTAAGTGGGGTTGGAAATGCTTTTCAGGCTCAAGTACTGGGCTCAAAAGATGCAGCCCTGATGTCTCTCATGATAGCAGGTGGTTAAGTAGAAATTCGCTGCTCGGCTGACCCAGCAGGAGCAAACGTATGCCAAAAATGTTGCAGAACCAGCTTTTCAGTGAAGAGCAGCCAGGCACATTTTAGCAAGTTTCACTTGTAAGTGGGGTTGGAAACACCTTTCAGGCTCAGTACTGGGCTCAAAACATGCAGCCCTGATGTCTCTCATGATAGCAGGTGGTTAAGTAGAAATTCGCTGCTCGGCTGACCCAGCAGGAGCAAACGTATGCCAAAAATGTACGCAGAACCAGCTTTTCAGTGAAGAGCAGCCAGGCACATTTTAGCAAGTTTCACTTGTAAGTTGGGTTGGAAACGCTTTTCAGGCTTAGTACTGGGCTCAAAACATGCAGCCCTGATGTCTCTCATGATAGCAGGTGGTTAAGTAGAAATTCGCTGCTCGGCTGACCCAGCAGGAGCAAATGTATGCCAAAAATGTACGCAGAATGAGCTTTTCAGTGAAGAGCAGAGAGGCATATTTTAGCAAGTTTCACTTGTATGTTGGGTTGGAAATGCTTTTCAGGCTCAGTACTGGGCTCAAAAGATGCAGCCCTGATGTCTCTCATGATAGCAGGTGGTTAAGTAGAAATTCGCTGCTCGGCTGACCCAGCAGGAGCAAACGTATGCCAAAAATGTTGCAGAACCAGCTTTTCAGTGAAGAACAGCCAGGCACATTTTAGCAAGTCTCACTTGTAAGTGGGGTTGGAAATGCTTTTCAGGCTCAGTACTGGGCTCAAAAGATGCAGCCCTGATGTCTCTCATGATAGCAGGTGGTTAAGTAGAAATTTTCTGCTCGGCTGACCCAGCAAGTGCAAACCTATGCCAAAAATGTATGCAGAAACAAGCTTTTCAGTGAAGAGCAGCCAGGCACATTTTAGCAAGTTTCACTTGTAAGTGGGGTTGGAAATGCTTTTCAGGCTCAGTACTGGGCTCAAAAGATGCAGCCCTGATGTCTCTTATGATAGCAGGTGGTTAAGTAGAAATTCGCTGCTCGGCTGACCCAGCAGGAGCAAACGTATGCCAAAAATGTACGCAGAATGAGCTTTTCAGTGAAGAGCAGAGAGGCACATTTTAGCAAGTTTCACTTGTAAGTTGGGTTGGAAATGCTTTTCAGGCTCAGTACTGGGCTCAAAAGATGAAGCAATGATGTCTCTCATGATAGCAGGTGGTTAAGTAGAAATTCGCTGCTCGGCTCACCCAGCAGGAGCAAACGTATGCCAAAAATGTTGCAGAACCAGCTTTTCAGTGAAGAGCAGCCAGGCACATTTTAGCAAGTCTCACTTGTAAGTGGGGTTGGAAATGCTTTTCAGGCTCAGTACTGGGCTCAAAAGATGCAGCCCTGATGTCTCTCATGATAGCAGGTGGTTAAGTAGAAATTTTCAGCTCGGCTGACCCAGCAAGAGCAAACCTATGCCAAAAATGTATGCAGAAACAAGCTTTTCAGTGAAGAGCAGCCAGGCACATTTTAGCAAGTTTCACTTGTAAGTGGGGTTGGAAATGCTTTTCAGGCTCAGTACTGGGCTCAAAAGATGCAGCCTGATGTCTCTCATGATAGCATGTGGTTAAGTTGAAATTCGCTGCTCGGCGGACCCAGCAGGACCAAACGTATGCCAGAAATGTTGCAGAACCAGCTTTTCAGTGAAGAGCAGCCAGGCACATTTTAGCAAGTTTCACTTGTAAGTAGGGTTGGAAATACTTTTCAGGCTCAGTACTGGGCTCAAAAGATGCAGCCCTGATGTCTCTCATGATAGCAGGTGGTTCAGTAGAAATTCGCTGCTCGGCTGACCCAGCAGGAGCAAACGTATGCTAAAAATGTATGCAGAACCAAGCTTTTCAGTGAAGAGCAGCCAGGCACATTTTAGCAAGGTTCACTTGTAAGTGGGGTTGGAAATACTTTTCAGGCTCAGTACTGGGCTCAAAAGATGCAGCCCTGATGTCTCTCATGATAGCAGGTGGTTAAGTAGAAATTCGCTGCTCGGCTGACCCAGCAGGAGCAAACGTATGCTAAAAATGTATGCAAAACCAAGCTTTTCAGTGAAGAGCAGCCAGGCACATTTTAGCAAGTTTCACTTGTAAGTGGGGTTGGAACACTTTTCAGGCTCAGTACTGGGCTCAAAAGATGCAGCCCTGATGTCTCTCGTGATAGCAGGTGGTTAAGTAGAAATTTGCTGCTCGGCTGACCCAGCAGGAGCAAACGTATGCTAAAAATGTATACAGAACCAAGCTTTTCAGTAAAGAGCAGAGAGGCACATTTTAGCAAGTTTCACTTGTAAGTGGGGTTGGAAACGCTTTTCAGGCTCAGTACTGGGCTCAAAAGATGCAGCCCTGATTCTCATGATAGCAGGTGGTTAAGTAGAAATTCGCTGCTCGGCTGACCCAGCAGGAGCAAACGTATGCTAAAAATGTATGCAGAACCAAGCTTTTCAGTGAAGAGCAGCCAGGCACATTTTAGCACGTTTCACTTTTAAGTGGGGTTGGAAATGCTTTTCAGGCTCAGTACTGGGCTCAAAAGATGCAGCCCTGATGTCTCTCATGATAGCAGGTGGTTAAGTAGAAATTTGCTGCTCGGCTGACCCAGCAGGAACAAACCTATGCCAAAAATGTACGCAGAATGAGCTTTTCAGTGAAGAGCAGCCAGGCACATTTTAGCAAGTTTCACTTGTAAGTGGGGTTGGAAACGCTTTTCAGGCTCAGTACTGGGCTCAAAACATGCAGCCCTGATGTCTCTCATGATAGCAGGTGGTTAATTAGAAATTCGCTGCTCGGCTGAACCAGCAGGAGCAAACGTATGCTAAAAATGTATGCAAAACCAAGCTTTTCAGTGAAGAGCAGCCAGGCACATTTTAGCAAGTTTCACTTGTTAAGTGGGGTTGGAAATGCTTTTCAGGCTCAGTACTGGGCTCAAAAGATGCAGCCCTGATGTCTCTCATGATAGCAGGTGGTTAAGTAGAAATTCGCTGCTCGGCTGACCCAGCAGGAGCAAACGTATGCCAAAAATGTACGCAGAATGAGCTTTTCAGTGAAGAGCAGAGAGGCACATTTTAGCAAGTTTCACCTGTAAGTTGGGTTCGAAACGCTTTTCAGGCTCAGTACTGGGCTCAAAACATGCAGCCCTGATGTCTCTCATGATAGCAGGTGGTTAAATAGAAATTCGCTGCTCGGCTGACCCAGCAGGAGCAAACGTATGCTAAAAATGTATGCAAAACCAAGCTTTTCAGTAAAGAGCAGAGGCACATTTTAGCAAGTTTCACTTGTAAGTGGGCTTGGAAATGCTTTTCAGGCTCAGTACTGGGCTCAAAAGATGAAGCCCTGATGTCTCTCATTGTAGCAGGTGGTTAAGTAGAAATTTACTGCTCGGCTGACCCAGCAGGAGCAAACGTATGCTAAAAATGTTGCAGAACCAAGCTTTTCAGTGAAGAGCAGCCAGGCACATTTTAGCAAGTTTCACTTGTAAGTGGGGTTGGAAATGATTTTCAGGCTCAGTACTGGGCTCAAGAGATGCAGCCCTGATGTCTCTCATGATAGCAGGTGGTTAAGTAGAAATTCGCTGCTCGGCTGACCCAGCAGGAGCAAACGTATGCTAAAAATGTATGCAAAACCAAGCTTTTCAGTGAAGAGCAGAGAGGCACATTTTAGCAAGTTTCACTTGTAAGTGGGTTTGGAAACGCTTTTCAGGCTCAGTACTGGGCTCAAAAGGTGCAGCCCTGATGTCTCTCATGATAGCAGGTGGTTAAGTAGAAATTCGCTGCTCGGCTGACCCAGCAGGAGCAAACGTATGCTAAAAATGTTGCAGAACCAAGGTTTTCAGTGAAGAGCAGCCAGGCACATTTTAGCAAGTTTCACTTGTAAGTGGGGTTGGAAATGCTTTTCAGGCTCAGTACTGGGCTCAAGAGATGCAGCCCTGATGTCTCTCATGATAGCAGGTGGTTAAGTAGAAATTCGCTGCTCGGCTGACCCAGCAGGAGCAAACGTATGCTAAAAATGTATGCAAAACCAAGCTTTTCAGTGAAGAGCAGAGAGGCACATTATAGCAAGTTTCACTTGTAAGTGGGCTTGGAAACGCTTTTCAGGCTCAGTACTGGGCTCAAAAGGTGCAGCCCTGATGTCTCTCATGATAGCAGGTGGTTAAGTAGAAATTCGCCGCTCGGCTGACCCAGCAGAAGCAAACGTATGCTAAAAATGTTGCAGAACCAAGCTTTTCAGTGAAGAGCAGCCAGGCACATTTTAGCAAGTTTCACTTGTAAGTGGGGTTGGAAATGCTTTTCAGGCTCAGTACTGGGCTCAAGAGATGCAGCCCTGATGTCTCTCATGATAGCAGGTGGTTAAGTAGAAATTCGCTGCTCGGCTGACCCAGCAGGAGCAAACGTATGCCAAAAATGTACACAGAATGAGCTTTTCAGTGAAGAGCAGAGAGGCACATTTTAGCAAGTTTCACTTGTAAGTTGGGTTGGAAACGCTTTTCAGGCTCAGTCCTGGGCTCAAACCATGCAGCCCTGATGTCTCTCATGATAGCAGGTGGTTAATTAAAAATTCGCTTCTCGGCTGACCCAGCAGGAGCAAACGTATGCCAAAAATGTACGCAGAATGAGCTTTTCAGTGAAGAGCAGCCAGGCACATTTTAGCAAGTTTCACTTGTAAGTGGGGTTGGAAACGCTTTTCTGGCTCAGTACTGGGCTCAAAAGATGCAGCCCTGATGTCTCTCATGATAGCAGGTGGTTAAGTAGAAATTTGCTGCTCAGCTGACCCAGCAGGAGCAAACGTATGCTAAAAATGTATGCAGAACCAAGCTTTTCAGTAAAGAGCAGAGAGGCACATTTTAGCAAGTTTCACTTGTAAATAGGGTTGGAAATACTTTTCAGGCTCAGTACTGGACTCAAAAATGCAGCCTGATGTCTCTCATGATAGCAGGTGGTTAAGTAGAAATTTGCTGCTCGGCTGACCCAGCAGG
This sequence comes from Lissotriton helveticus, assembly GCF_964261635.1. Classification (NCBI taxonomy): domain Eukaryota; kingdom Metazoa; phylum Chordata; class Amphibia; order Caudata; family Salamandridae; genus Lissotriton; species Lissotriton helveticus. The sequence goes on along the minus strand of NW_027611660.1, from coordinate 1,006,611 downwards.
AGCAAACGTATGCTAAAAATGTATGCAGAACCAAGCTTTTCAGTGAAGAGCAGCCAGGCACATTTTAGCAAGTTTCACTTGTAAGTGGGGTTGGAAATACTTTTCAGGCTCAGTACTGGGCTCAAAAGATGCAGCCCTGATGTCTCTCATGATAGCAGGTGGTTAAGTAGAACTGCGCTGCTCGGCTGACCCAGCAGGAGCAAACGTATGCAAAAAATGTTGCAGAACCAGCTTTTCAGTGAAGAGCAGCCAGGCACATTTTAGCAAGTTTCACTTGTAAGTGGGGTTGGAAACACTTTTCAGGCTCAGTTCTGGGCTCAAAACATGCAGCCCTGATGTCTCTCATGATAGCAGGTGGTTAAGTAGAAATTCGCTGCTCGGCTGACCCAGCAGGAGCAAACGTATGCCAAAAATGTACGCAGAATGAGCTTTTCAGTGAAGAGCAGAGAGGCACATTTTAGCAAGTTTCACTTGTAAGTTGGGTTGGAAACGCTTTTCAGGCTCAGTCCTGGGCTCAAAACATGCAGCCCTGATGTCTCTCATGATAGCAAGTGGTTAATTAAAAATTCGCTTCTCGGCTGACCCAGCAGGAGCAAACGTATGCCAAAAATGTACGCAGAATGAGCTTTTCAGTGAAGAGCAGCCAGGCACATTTTAGCAAGTTTCACTTGTAAGTGGGGTTGGAAACGCTTTTCAGGCTCAGTACTGGGCTCAAAAGATACAGCCCTGATGTCTCTCATGATAGCAGGTGGTTAAGTAGAAATTTGCTGCTCGGCTGACCCAGCAGGAGCAAACGTATGCTAAAAATGTATGCAGAACCAAGCTTTTCAGTAAAGAGCAGAGAGGCACATTTTAGCAAGTTTCACTTGTAAGTGGGGTTGGAAATGCTTTTCAGGCTCAGTACTGGGCTCAAGAGATGCAGCCCTGATGTCTCTCATGATAGCAGGTGGTTAAGTAGAAATTCGCTGCTCGGCTGACCCAGCAGGAGCAAACGTATGCCAAAAATGTACGCAGAATGAGCTTTTCAGTGAAGAGCAGAGAGGCACATTTTAGCAAGTTTCACTTGTAAGTTGGGTTGGAAACGCTTTTCAGGCTCAGTCCTGGGCTCAAACCATGCAGCCCTGATGTCTCTCATGATAGCAGGTGGTTAATTAAAAATTCGCTTCTCGGCTGACCCAGCAGGAGCAAACGTATGCCAAAAATGTACGCAGAATGAGCTTTTCAGTGAAGAGCAGCCAGGCACATTTTAGCAAGTTTCACTTGTAAGTGGGGTTGGAAACGCTTTTCAGGCTCAGTACTGGGCTCAAAAGATGCAGCCCTGATGTCTCTCATGATAGCAGGTGGTTAAGTAGAAATTTGCTGCTCAGCTGACCCAGCAGGAGCAAACGTATGCTAAAAATGTATGCAGAACCAAGCTTTTCAGTAAAGAGCAGAGAGGCACATTTTAGCAAGTTTCACTTGTAAATAGGGTTGGAAATACTTTTCAGGCTCAGTACTGGACTCAAAAATGCAGCCTGATGTCTCTCATGATAGCAGGTGGTTAAGTAGAAATTTGCTGCTCGGCTGACCCAGCAGGAGCAAACGTATGCTAAAAATGTATGCAGAACCAAGCTTTTCAGTGAAGAGCAGCCAGGCACATTTTAGCAAGTTTCACTTGTAAGTGGGGTTGGAAATACTTTTCAGGCTCAGTACTGGGCTCAAAAGATGCAGCCCTGATGTCTCTCATGATAGCAGGTGGTTAAGTAGAAATGCGCTGCTCGGCTGACCCAGCAGGAGCAAACGTATGCAAAAAATGTTGCAGAACCAGCTTTTCAGTGAAGAGCAGCCAGGCACATTTTAGCAAGTTTCACTTGTAAGTGGGGTTGGAAACACTTTTCAGGCTCAGTTCTGGGCTCAAAACATGCAGCCCTGATGTCTCTCATGATAGCAGGTGGTTAAGTAGAAATTCGCTGCTCGGCTGACCCAGCAGGAGCAAACGTATGCCAAAAATGTACGCAGAATGAGCTTTTCAGTGAAGAGCAGAGAGGCACATTTTAGCAAGTTTCACTTGTAAGTTGGGTTGGAAACGCTTTTCAGGCTCAGTCCTGGGCTCAAAACATGCAGCCCTGATGTCTCTCATGATAGCAAGTGGTTAATTAAAAATTCGCTTCTCGGCTGACCCAGCAGGAGCAAACGTATGCCAAAAATGTACGCAGAATGAGCTTTTCAGTGAAGAGCAGCCAGGCACATTTTAGCAAGTTTCACTTGTAAGTGGGGTTGGAAACGCTTTTCAGGCTCAGTACTGGGCTCAAAAGATGCAGCCCTGATGTCTCTTATGATAGCAGGGGGTTAAGTAGAAATTCGCTGCTCGGCTGACCCAGCAGGAGCAAACGTATGCCAAAAATGTACGCAGAATGAGCTTTTCAGTGAAGAGCAGAGAGGCACATTTTAGCAAGTTTCACTTGTAAGTTGGGTTGGAAATGCTTTTCAGGCTCAGTACTGGGCTCAAAAGATGAAGCAATGATGTCTCTCATGATAGCAGGTGGTTAAGTAGAAATTCGCTGCTCGGCTCACCCAGCAGGAGCAAACGTATTCCAAAAATGTTGCAGAACCAGCTTTTCAGTGAAGAGCAGCCAGGCACATTTTAGCAAGTCTCACTTGTAAGTGGGGTTGGAAATGCTTTTCAGGCTCAGTACTGGGCTCAAAAGATGCAGCCCTGATGTCTCTCATGATAGCAGGTGGTTAATTAGAAATTCACTGCTCGGCTGACCCAGCAGGAGCAAACGTATGCTAAAAATGTATGCAAAACCAAGCTTTTCAGTGAAGAGCAGCCAGTCACATTTTAGCAAGTTTCACTTGTAAGTGGGGTTGGAAATGCTTTTCAGGCTCAAGTACTGGGCTCAAAAGATGCTGATGTCTCTCCTGATAGTAGGTAGAAATTTGCGGCTCGGCTGACCCAGCAGGAGCAAAGGTATGCCAAAAGTATGCAGAACCTAGCTTTTCAGTGAAGAGCAGGAGAGGCACATTTTAGCAAGTTTCACTTGTAAGTGGGGTTGGAACGCTTTTCAGGCTCAGTACTGGGCTCAAAAGGTGCAGCCCTGATGTCTCTCATGATAGCAGGTGGTTAAGTAGAAATTCGCCGCTCGGCTGACCCAGCAGAAGCAAACGTATGCTAAAAATGTTGCAGAACCAAGCTTTTCAGTGAAGAGCAGCCAGGCACATTTTAGCAAGTTTCACTTGTAAGTGGGGTTGGAAATGCTTTTCAGGCTCAGTACTGGGCTCAAGAGATGCAGCCCTGATGTCTCTCATGATAGCAGGTGGTTAAGTAGAAATTCGCTGCTCGGCTGACCCAGCAGGAGCAAACGTATGCCAAAAATGTACACAGAATGAGCTTTTCAGTGAAGAGCAGAGAGGCACATTTTAGCAAGTTTCACTTGTAAGTTGGGTTGGAAACGCTTTTCAGGCTCAGTCCTGGGCTCAAACCATGCAGCCCTGATGTCTCTCATGATAGCAGGTGGTTAATTAAAAATTCGCTTCTCGGCTGACCCAGCAGGAGCAAACGTATGCCAAAAATGTACGCAGAATGAGCTTTTCAGTGAAGAGCAGCCAGGCACATTTTAGCAAGTTTCACTTGTAAGTGGGGTTGGAAACGCTTTTCTGGCTCAGTACTGGGCTCAAAAGATGCAGCCCTGATGTCTCTCATGATAGCAGGTGGTTAAGTAGAAATTTGCTGCTCAGCTGACCCAGCAGGAGCAAACGTATGCTAAAAATGTATGCAGAACCAAGCTTTTCAGTAAAGAGCAGAGAGGCACATTTTAGCAAGTTTCACTTGTAAATAGGGTTGGAAATACTTTTCAGGCTCAGTACTGGACTCAAAAATGCAGCCTGATGTCTCTCATGATAGCAGGTGGTTAAGTAGAAATTTGCTGCTCGGCTGACCCAGCAGGAGCAAACGTATGCTAAAAATGTATGCAGAACCAAGCTTTTCAGTGAAGAGCAGCCAGGCACATTTTAGCAAGTTTCACTTGTAAGTGGGGTTGGAAATACTTTTCAGGCTCAGTACTGGGCTCAAAAGATGCAGCCCTGATGTCTCTCATGATAGCAGGTGGTTAAGTAGAAATGCGCTGCTCGGCTGACCCAGCAGGAGCAAACGTATGCAAAAAATGTTGCAGAACCAGCTTTTCAGTGAAGAGCAGCCAGGCACATTTTAGCAAGTTTCACTTGTAAGTGGGGTTGGAAACACTTTTCAGGCTCAGTTCTGGGCTCAAAACATGCAGCCCTGATGTCTCTCATGATAGCAGGTGGTTAAGTAGAAATTCGCTGCTCGGCTGACCCAGCAGGAGCAAACGTATGCCAAAAATGTACGCAGAATGAGCTTTCAGTGAAGAGCAGAGAGGCACATTTTAGCAAGTTTCACTTGTAAGTTGGGTTGGAAACGCTTTTCAGGCTCAGTCCTGGGCTCAAAACATGCAGCCCTGATGTCTCTCATGATAGCAAGTGGTTAATTAAAAATTCGCTTCTCGGCTGACCCAGCAGGAGCAAACGTATGCCAAAAATGTACGCAGAATGAGCTTTTCAGTGAAGAGCAGCCAGGCACATTTTAGCAAGTTTCACTTGTAAGTGGGGTTGGAAACGCTTTTCAGGCTCAGTACTGGGCTCAAAAGATACAGCCCTGATGTCTCTCATGATAGCAGGTGGTTAAGTAGAAATTTGCTGCTCGGCTGACCCAGCAGGAGCAAACGTATGCTAAAAATGTATGCAGAACCAAGCTTTTCAGTAAAGAGCAGAGAGGCACATTTTAGCAAGTTTCACTTGTAAGTGGGGTTGGAAATGCTTTTCAGGCTCAGTACTGGGCTCAAGAGATGCAGCCCTGATGTCTCTCATGATAGCAGGTGGTTAAGTAGAAATTCGCTGCTCGGCTGACCCAGCAGGAGCAAACGTATGCCAAAAATGTACGCAGAATGAGCTTTTCAGTGAAGAGCAGAGAGGCACATTTTAGCAAGTTTCACTTGTAAGTTGGGTTGGAAACGCTTTTCAGGCTCAGTCCTGGGCTCAAACCATGCAGCCCTGATGTCTCTCATGATAGCAGGTGGTTAATTAAAAATTCGCTTCTCGGCTGACCCAGCAGGAGCAAACGTATGCCAAAAATGTACGCAGAATGAGCTTTTCAGTGAAGAGCAGCCAGGCACATTTTAGCAAGTTTCACTTGTAAGTGGGGTTGGAAACGCTTTTCAGGCTCAGTACTGGGCTCAAAAGATGCAGCCCTGATGTCTCTCATGATAGCAGGTGGTTAAGTAGAAATTTGCTGCTCAGCTGACCCAGCAGGAGCAAACGTATGCTAAAAATGTATGCAGAACCAAGCTTTTCAGTAAAGAGCAGAGAGGCACATTTTAGCAAGTTTCACTTGTAAATAGGGTTGGAAATACTTTTCAGGCTCAGTACTGGACTCAAAAATGCAGCCTGATGTCTCTCATGATAGCAGGTGGTTAAGTAGAAATTTGCTGCTCGGCTGACCCAGCAGGAGCAAACGTATGCTAAAAATGTATGCAGAACCAAGCTTTTCAGTGAAGAGCAGCCAGGCACATTTTAGCAAGTTTCACTTGTAAGTGGGGTTGGAAATACTTTTCAGGCTCAGTACTGGGCTCAAAAGATGCAGCCCTGATGTCTCTCATGATAGCAGGTGGTTAAGTAGAAATGCGCTGCTCGGCTGACCCAGCAGGAGCAAACGTATGCAAAAAATGTTGCAGAACCAGCTTTTCAGTGAAGAGCAGCCAGGCACATTTTAGCAAGTTTCACTTGTAAGTGGGGTTGGAAACACTTTTCAGGCTCAGTTCTGGGCTCAAAACATGCAGCCCTGATGTCTCTCATGATAGCAGGTGGTTAAGTAGAAATTCGCTGCTCGGCTGACCCAGCAGGAGCAAACGTATGCCAAAAATGTACGCAGAATGAGCTTTTCAGTGAAGAGCAGAGAGGCACATTTTAGCAAGTTTCACTTGTAAGTTGGGTTGGAAACGCTTTTCAGGCTCAGTCCTGGGCTCAAAACATGCAGCCCTGATGTCTCTCATGATAGCAAGTGGTTAATTAAAAATTCGCTTCTCGGCTGACCCAGCAGGAGCAAACGTATGCCAAAAATGTACGCAGAATGAGCTTTTCAGTGAAGAGCAGCCAGGCACATTTTAGCAAGTTTCACTTGTAAGTGGGGTTGGAAACGCTTTTCAGGCTCAGTACTGGGCTCAAAAGATGCAGCCCTGATGTCTCTTATGATAGCAGGGGGTTAAGTAGAAATTCGCTGCTCGGCTGACCCAGCAGGAGCAAACGTATGCCAAAAATGTACGCAGAATGAGCTTTTCAGTGAAGAGCAGAGAGGCACATTTTAGCAAGTTTCACTTGTAAGTTGGGTTGGAAATGCTTTTCAGGCTCAGTACTGGGCTCAAAAGATGAAGCAATGATGTCTCTCATGATAGCAGGTGGTTAAGTAGAAATTCGCTGCTCGGCTCACCCAGCAGGAGCAAACGTATGCCAAAAATGTTGCAGAACCAGCTTTTCAGTGAAGAGCAGCCAGGCACATTTTAGCAAGTCTCACTTGTAAGTGGGGTTGGAAATGCTTTTCAGGCTCAGTACTGGGCTCAAAAGATGCAGCCCTGATGTCTCTCATGATAGCAGGTGGTTAAGTAGAAATTTTCAGCTCGGCTGACCCAGCAAGAGCAAACCTATGCCAAAAATGTATGCAGAAACAAGCTTTTCAGTGAAGAGCAGCCAGGCACATTTTAGCAAGTTTCACTTGTAAGTGGGGTTGGAAATGCTTTTCAGGCTCAGTACTGGGCTCAAAAGATGCAGCCTGATGTCTCTCATGATAGCATGTGGTTAAGTTGAAATTCGCTGCTCGGCGGACCCAGCAGGACCAAACGTATGCCACAAATGTTGCAGAACCAGCTTTTCAGTGAAGAGCAGCCAGGCACATTTTAGCAAGTTTCACTTGTAAGTAGGGTTGGAAATACTTTTCAGGCTCAGTACTGGGCTCAAAAGATGCAGCCCTGATGTCTCTCATGATAGCAGGTGGTTCAGTAGAAATTCGCTGCTCGGCTGACCCAGCAGGAGCAAACGTATGCTAAAAATGTATGCAGAACCAAGCTTTTCAGTGAAGAGCAGCCAGGCACATTTTAGCAAGTTTCACTTGTAAGTGGGGTTGGAAATACTTTTCAGGCTCAGTACTGGGCTCAAAAGATGCAGCCCTGATGTCTCTCATGATAGCAGGTGGTTAAGTAGAAATTCGCTGCTCGGCTGACCCAGCAGGAGCAAACGTATGCTAAAAATGTATGCAAAACCAAGCTTTTCAGTGAAGAGCAGCCAGGCACATTTTAGCAAGTTTCACTTGTAAGTGGGGTTGGAACACTTTTCAGGCTCAGTACTGGGCTCAAAAGATGCAGCCCTGATGTCTCTCGTGATAGCAGGTGGTTAAGTAGAAATTTGCTGCTCGGCTGACCCAGCAGGAGCAAACGTATGCTAAAAATGTATACAGAACCAAGCTTTTCAGTAAAGAGCAGAGAGGCACATTTTAGCAAGTTTCACTTGTAAGTGGGGTTGGAAACGCTTTTCAGGCTCAGTACTGGGCTCAAAAGATGCAGCCCTGATTCTCATGATAGCAGGTGGTTAAGTAGAAATTCGCTGCTCGGCTGACCCAGCAGGAGCAAACGTATGCTAAAAATGTATGCAGAACCAAGCTTTTCAGTGAAGAGCAGCCAGGCACATTTTAGCACGTTTCACTTGTAAGTGGGGTTGGAAATGCTTTTCAGGCTCAGTACTGGGCTCAAAAGATGCAGCCCTGATGTCTCTCATGATAGCAGGTGGTTAAGTAGAAATTTGCTGCTCGGCTGACCCAGCAGGAACAAACCTATGCCAAAAATGTACGCAGAATGAGCTTTTCAGTGAAGAGCAGAGAGGCACATTTTAGCAAGTTTCACTTGTAAGTTGGGTTGGAAACGCTTTTCAGGCTCAGTCCTGGGCTCAAACCATGCAGCCCTGATGTCTCTCATGATAGCAGGTGGTTAATTAAAAATTCGCTTCTCGGCTGACCCAGCAGGAGCAAACGTATGCCAAAAATGTACGCAGAATGAGCTTTTCAGTGAAGAGCAGCCAGGCACATTTTAGCAAGTTTCACTTGTAAGTGGGGTTGGAAACGCTTTTCAGGCTCAGTACTGGGCTCAAAAGATGCAGCCCTGATGTCTCTCATGATAGCAGGTGGTTAAGTAGAAATTTGCTGCTCAGCTGACCCAGCAGGAGCAAACGTATGCTAAAAATGTATGCAGAACCAAGCTTTTCAGTAAAGAGCAGAGAGGCACATTTTAGCAAGTTTCACTTGTAAATAGGGTTGGAAATACTTTTCAGGCTCAGTACTGGACTCAAAAATGCAGCCTGATGTCTCTCATGATAGCAGGTGGTTAAGTAGAAATTTGCTGCTCGGCTGACCCAGCAGGAGCAAACGTATGCTAAAAATGTATGCAGAACCAAGCTTTTCAGTGAAGAGCAGCCAGGCACATTTTAGCAAGTTTCACTTGTAAGTGGGGTTGGAAATACTTTTCAGGCTCAGTACTGGGCTCAAAAGATGCAGCCCTGATGTCTCTCATGATAGCAGGTGGTTAAGTAGAAATGCGCTGCTCGGCTGACCCAGCAGGAGCAAACGTATGCAAAAAATGTTGCAGAACCAGCTTTTCAGTGAAGAGCAGCCAGGCACATTTTAGCAAGTTTCACTTGTAAGTGGGGTTGGAAACACTTTTCAGGCTCAGTTCTGGGCTCAAAACATGCAGCCCTGATGTCTCTCATGATAGCAGGTGGTTAAGTAGAAATTCGCTGCTCGGCTGACCCAGCAGGAGCAAACGTATGCCAAAAATGTACGCAGAATGAGCTTTTCAGTGAAGAGCAGAGAGGCACATTTTAGCAAGTTTCACTTGTAAGTTGGGTTGGAAACGCTTTTCAGGCTCAGTCCTGGGCTCAAAACATGCAGCCCTGATGTCTCTCATGATAGCAAGTGGTTAATTAAAAATTCGCTTCTCGGCTGACCCAGCAGGAGCAAACGTATGCCAAAAATGTACGCAGAATGAGCTTTTCAGTGAAGAGCAGCCAGGCACATTTTAGCAAGTTTCACTTGTAAGTTGGGTTGGAAACGCTTTTCAGGCTCAGTACTGGGCTCAAAAGATGCAGCCCTGATGTCTCTTATGATAGCAGGGGGTTAAGTAGAAATTCGCTGCTCGGCTGACCCAGCAGGAGCAAACGTATGCCAAAAATGTACGCAGAATGAGCTTTTCAGTGAAGAGCAGAGAGGCACATTTTAGCAAGTTTCACTTGTAAGTTGGGTTGGAAATGCTTTTCAGGCTCAGTACTGGGCTCAAAAGATGAAGCAATGATGTCTCTCATGATAGCAGGTGGTTAAGTAGAAATTCGCTGCTCGGCTCACCCAGCAGGAGCAAACGTATGCCAAAAATGTTGCAGAACCAGCTTTTCAGTGAAGAGCAGCCAGGCACATTTTAGCAAGTCTCACTTGTAAGTGGGGTTGGAAATGCTTTTCAGGCTCAGTACTGGGCTCAAAAGATGCAGCCCTGATGTCTCTCATGATAGCAGGTGGTTAAGTAGAAATTTTCAGCTCGGCTGACCCAGCAAGAGCAAACCTATGCCAAAAATGTATGCAGAAACAAGCTTTTCAGTGAAGAGCAGCCAGGCACATTTTAGCAAGTTTCACTTGTAAGTGGGGTTGGAAATGCTTTTCAGGCTCAGTACTGGGCTCAAAAGATGCAGCCTGATGTCTCTCATGATAGCATGTGGTTAAGTTGAAATTCGCTGCTCGGCGGACCCAGCAGGACCAAACGTATGCCAGAAATGTTGCAGAACCAGCTTTTCAGTGAAGAGCAGCCAGGCACATTTTAGCAAGTTTCACTTGTAAGTAGGGTTGGAAATACTTTTCAGGCTCAGTACTGGGCTCAAAAGATGCAGCCCTGATGTCTCTCATGATAGCAGGTGGTTCAGTAGAAATTCGCTGCTCGGCTGACCCAGCAGGAGCAAACGTATGCTAAAAATGTATGCAGAACCAAGCTTTTCAGTGAAGAGCAGCCAGGCACATTTTAGCAAGTTTCACTTGTAAGTGGGGTTGGAAATACTTTTCAGGCTCAGTACTGGGCTCACAAGATGCAGCCCTGATGTCTCTCATGATAGCAGGTGGTTAAGTAGAAATTCGCTGCTCGGCTGACCCAGCAGGAGCAAACGTATGCTAAAAATGTATGCAAAACCAAGCTTTTCAGTGAAGAGCAGCCAGGCACATTTTAGCAAGTTTCACTTGTAAGTGGGGTTGGAACACTTTTCAGGCTCAGTACTGGGCTCAAAAGATGCAGCCCTGATGTCTCTCGTGATAGCAGGTGGTTAAGTAGAAATTTGCTGCTCGGCTGACCCAGCAGGAGCAAACGTATGCTAAAAATGTATACAGAACCAAGCTTTTCAGTAAAGAGCAGAGAGGCACATTTTAGCAAGTTTCACTTGTAAGTGGGGTTGGAAACGCTTTTCAGGCTCAGTACTGGGCTCAAAAGATGCAGCCCTGATTCTCATGATAGCAGGTGGTTAAGTAGAAATTCGCTGCTCGGCTGACCCAGCAGGAGCAAACGTATGCTAAAAATGTATGCAGAACCAAGCTTTTCAGTGAAGAGCAGCCAGGCACATTTTAGCACGTTTCACTTGTAAGTGGGGTTGGAAATGCTTTTCAGGCTCAGTACTGGGCTCAAAAGATGCAGCCCTGATGTCTCTCATGATAGCAGGTGGTTAAGTAGAAATTTGCTGCTCGGCTGACCCAGCAGGAACAAACCTATGCCAAAAATGTACGCAGAATGAGCTTTTCAGTGAAGAGCAGCCAGGCACATTTTAGCAAGTTTCACTTGTAAGTGGGGTTGGAAACGCTTTTCAGGCTCAGTACTGGGCTCAAAACATGCAGCCCTGATGTCTCTCATGATAGCAGGTGGTTAATTAGAAATTCGCTGCTCGGCTGAACCAGCAGGAGCAAACGTATGCTAAAAATGTATGCAAAACCAAGCTTTTCAGTGAAGAGCAGCCAGGCACATTTTAGCATGTTTCACTTGTTAAGTGGGGTTGGAAATGCTTTTCAGGCTCAGTACTGGGCTCAAAAGATGCAGCCCTGATGTCTCTCATGATAGCAGGTGGTTAAGTAGAAATTCGCTGCTCGGCTGACCCAGCAGGAGCAAACGTATGCCAAAAATGTACGCAGAATGAGCTTTTCAGTGAAGAGCAGAGAGGCACATTTTAGCAAGTTTCACCTGTAAGTTGGGTTCGAAACGCTTTTCAGGCTCAGTACTGGGCTCAAAACATGCAGCCCTGATGTCTCTCATGATAGCAGGTGGTTAAATAGAAATTCGCTGCTCGGCTGACCCAGCAGGAGCAAACGTATGCTAAAAATGTATGCAAAACCAAGCTTTTCAGTAAAGAGCAGAGGCACATTTTAGCAAGTTTCACTTGTAAGTGGGCTTGGAAATGCTTTTCAGGCTCAGTACTGGGCTCAAAAGATGAAGCCCTGATGTCTCTCATTGTAGCAGGTGGTTAAGTAGAAATTTACTGCTCGGCTGACCCAGCAGGAGCAAACGTATGCTAAAAATGTTGCAGAACCAAGCTTTTCAGTGAAGAGCAGCCAGGCACATTTTAGCAAGTTTCACTTGTAAGTGGGGTTGGAAATGATTTTCAGGCTCAGTACTGGGCTCAAGAGATGCAGCCCTGATGTCTCTCATGATAGCAGGTGGTTAAGTAGAAATTCGCTGCTCGGCTGACCCAGCAGGAGCAAACGTATGCTAAAAATGTATGCAAAACCAAGCTTTTCAGTGAAGAGCAGAGAGGCACATTTTAGCAAGTTTCACTTGTAAGTGGGTTTGGAAACGCTTTTCAGGCTCAGTACTGGGCTCAAAATGTGCAGCCCTGATGTCTCTCATGATAGCAGGTGGTTAAGTAGAAATTCGCTGCTCGGCTGACCCAGCAGGAGCAAACGTATGCTAAAAATATTGCAGAACCAAGCTTTTCAGTGAAGAGCAGCCAGGCACATTTTAGCAAGTTTCACTTGTAAGTGGGGTTGGAAATGCTTTTCAGGCTCAGTACTGGGCTCAAGAGATGCAGCCCTGATGTCTCTCATGATAGCAGGTGGTTAAGTAGAAATTCGCTGCTCGGCTGACCCAGCAGGAGCAAACGTATGCTAAAAATGTATGCAAAACCAAGCTTTTCAGTGAAGAGCAGAGAGGCACATTTTAGCAAGTTTCACTTGTAAGTGGGCTTGGAAACGCTTTTCAGGCTCAGTACTGGGCTCAAAAGGTGCAGCCCTGATGTCTCTCATGATAGCAGGTGGTTAAGTAGAAATTCGCCGCTCGGCTGACCCAGCAGAAGCAAACGTATGCTAAAAATGTTGCAGAACCAAGCTTTTCAGTGAAGAGCAGCCAGGCACATTTTAGCAAGTTTCACTTGTAAGTGGGGTTGGAAATGCTTTTCAGGCTCAGTACTGGGCTCAAGAGATGCAGCCCTGATGTCTCTCATGATAGCAGGTGGTTAAGTAGAAATTCGCTGCTCGGCTGACCCAGCAGGAGCAAACGTATGCCAAAAATGAACGCAGAATGAGCTTTTCAGTGAAGAGCAGAGAGGCACATTTTAGCAAGTTTCACTTGTAAGTTGGGTTGGAAACGCTTTTCAGGCTCAGTCCTGGGCTCAAACCATGCAGCCCTGATGTCTCTCATGATAGCAGGTGGTTAATTAAAAATTCGCTTCTCGGCTGACCCAGCAGGAGCAAACGTATGCCAAAAATGTACGCAGAATGAGCTTTTCAGTGAAGAGCAGCCAGGCACATTTTAGCAAGTTTCACTTGTAAGTGGGGTTGGAAACGCTTTTCAGGCTCAGTACTGGGCTCAAAAGATGCAGCCCTGATGTCTCTCATGATAGCAGGTGGTTAAGGAGAAATTTGCTGCTCAGCTGACCCAGCAGGAGCAAACGTATGCTAAAAATGTATGCAGAACCAAGCTTTTCAGTAAAGAGCAGAGAGGCACATTTTAGCAAGTTTCACTTGTAAATAGGGTTGGAAATACTTTTCAGGCTCAGTACTGGACTCAAAAATGCAGCCTGATGTCTCTCATGATAGCAGGTGGTTAAGTAGAAATTTGCTGCTCGGCTGACCCAGCAGGAGCAAACGTATGCTAAAAATGTATGCAGAACCAAGCTTTTCAGTGAAGAGCAGCCAGGCACATTTTAGCAAGTTTCACTTGTAAGTGGGGTTGGAAATACTTTTCAGGCTCAGTACTGGGCTCAAAAGATGCAGCCCTGATGTCTCTCATGATAGCAGGTGGTTAAGTAGAAATGCGCTGCTCGGCTGACCCAGCAGGAGCAAACGTATGCAAAAAATGTTGCAGAACCAGCTTTTCAGTGAAGAGCAGCCAGGCACATTTTAGCAAGTTTCACTTGTAAGTGGGGTTGGAAACACTTTTCAGGCTCAGTTCTGGGCTCAAAACATGCAGCCCTGATGTCTCTCATGATAGCAGGTGGTTAAGTAGAAATTCGCTGCTCGGCTGACCCAGCAGGAGCAAACGTATGCCAAAAATGTACGCAGAATGAGCTTTTCAGTGAAGAGCAGAGAGGCACATTTTAGCAAGTTTCACTTGTAAGTTGGGTTGGAAACGCTTTTCAGGCTCAGTCCTGGGCTCAAAACATGCAGCCCTGATGTCTCTCATGATAGCAAGTGGTTAATTAAAAATTCGCTTCTCGGCTGACCCAGCAGGAGCAAACGTATGCCAAAAATGTACGCAGAATGAGCTTTTCAGTGAAGAGCAGCCAGGCACATTTTAGCAAGTTTCACTTGTAAGTGGGGTTGGAAACGCTTTTCAGGCTCAGTACTGGGCTCAAAAGATACAGCCCTGATGTCTCTCATGATAGCAGGTGGTTAAGTAGAAATTTGCTGCTCGGCTGACCCAGCAGGAGCAAACGTATGCTAAAAATGTATGCAGAACCAAGCTTTTCAGTAAAGAGCAGAGAGGCACATTTTAGCAAGTTTCACTTGTAAGTGGGGTTGGAAATGCTTTTCAGGCTCAGTACTGGGCTCAAGAGATGCAGCCCTGATGTCTCTCATGATAGCAGGTGGTTAAGTAGAAATTCGCTGCTCGGCTGACCCAGCAGGAGCAAACGTATGCCAAAAATGTACGCAGAATGAGCTTTTCAGTGAAGAGCAGAGAGGCACATTTTAGCAAGTTTCACTTGTAAGTTGGGTTGGAAACGCTTTTCAGGCTCAGTCCTGGGCTCAAACCATGCAGCCCTGATGTCTCTCATGATAGCAGGTGGTTAATTAAAAATTCGCTTCTCGGCTGACCCAGCAGGAGCAAACGTATGCCAAAAATGTACGCAGAATGAGCTTTTCAGTGAAGAGCAGCCAGGCACATTTTAGCAAGTTTCACTTGTAAGTGGGGTTGGAAACGCTTTTCAGGCTCAGTACTGGGCTCAAAAGATACAGCCCTGATGTCTCTCATGATAGCAGGTGGTTAAGTAGAAATTTGCTGCTCAGCTGACCCAGCAGGAGCAAACGTATGCTAAAAATGTATGCAGAACCAAGCTTTTCAGTAAAGAGCAGAGAGGCACATTTTAGCAAGTTTCACTTGTAAATAGGGTTGGAAATACTTTTCAGGCTCAGTACTGGACTCAAAAATGCAGCCTGATGTCTCTCATGATAGCAGGTGGTTAAGTAGAAATTTGCTGCTCGGCTGACCCAGCAGGAGCAAACGTATGCTAAAAATGTATGCAGAACCAAGCTTTTCAGTGAAGAGCAGCCAGGCACATTTTAGCAAGTTTCACTTGTAAGTGGGGTTGGAAATACTTTTCAGGCTCAGTACTGGGCTCAAAAGATGCAGCCCTGATGTCTCTCATGATAGCAGGTGGTTAAGTAGAAATGCGCTGCTCGGCTGACCCAGCAGGAGCAAACATATGCAAAAAATGTTGCAGAACCAGCTTTTCAGTGAAGAGCAGCCAGGCACATTTTAGCAAGTTTCACTTGTAAGTGGGGTTGGAAACACTTTTCAGGCTCAGTTCTGGGCTCAAAACATGCAGCCCTGATGTCTCTCATGATAGCAGGTGGTTAAGTAGAAATTCGCTGCTCGGCTGACCCAGCAGGAGCAAACGTATGCCAAAAATGTACGCAGAATGAGCTTTTCAGTGAAGAGCAGAGAGGCACATTTTAGCAAGTTTCACTTGTAAGTTGGGTTGGAAACGCTTTTCAGGCTCAGTCCTGGGCTCAAAACATGCAGCCCTGATGTCTCTCATGATAGCAAGTGGTTAATTAAAAATTCGCTTCTCGGCTGACCCAGCAGGAGCAAACGTATGCCAAAAATGTACGCAGAATGAGCTTTTCAGTGAAGAGCAGCCAGGCACATTTTAGCAAGTTTCACTTGTAAGTGGGGTTGGAAACGCTTTTCAGGCTCAGTACTGGGCTCAAAAGATACAGCCCTGATGTCTCTCATGATAGCAGGTGGTTAAGTAGAAATTTGCTGCTCGGCTGACCCAGCAGGAGCAAACGTATGCTAAAAATGTATGCAGAACCAAGCTTTTCAGTAAAGAGCAGAGAGGCACATTTTAGCAAGTTTCACTTGTAAGTGGGGTTGGAAACGCTTTTCAGGCTCAGTACTGGGCCCAAAAGATGCAGCCCTGATGTCTCTCATGATAGCAGGAGGTTAAGTAGAAATTCGCTGCTCGGCTGACCCAGCAGGAGCAAACGTATGCCAAAAATGTACGCAGAACCAAGCTTTTCAGTAAACAGCAGAGAGGCACATTTTAGCAAGTTTCACTTGTAAGTGGGCTTGGAAACGCTTTTCAGGCTCAGTACTGGGCTCAAAAGATGCAGCCATGATGTCTCTCATGAAAGCAGGTGGTTAAGTAGAAATTCGCTGCTCGGCGGACCCAGCAGGAGCAAACGTATGCCAGAAATGTTGCAGAACCAGCTTTTCAGTGAAGAGCAGCCAGGCACATTTTAGCAAGTTTCACTTGTAAGTGGGGTTGGAAATACTTTTCAGGCTCAGTACTGGGCTCAAAAGATGCAGCCCTGATGTCTCTCATGATAGCAGGTGGTTAAGTAGAAATTTGCTGCTCGGCTGACCAAGCAGGAACAAACGTATTCCAAAAATGTACGCAGAATGAGCTTTTCAGTGAAGAGCAGAGAGGCACATTTTAGCAAGTTATACTTGTAAGTGGGGTTGGAAATGCTTTTCAGGCTCACTACTGGGCTCAAAAGATGCAGCCCTGATGTCTCTCATGATAGCAGGTGGTTAAGTAGAAATTCGCTGCTCGGCTGACCCAGCAGGAGCAAACGTATGCCAAAAATGTTGCAGAACCAGCTTTTCAGTGAAGAGCAGCCAGGCATATTTTAGCAAGTTTCACTTGTAAGTGGGGTTGGAAATACTTTTCAGGCTCAGTACTGGGCTCAGAAGATGCAGCCCTGATGTCTCTCATGATAGCAGGTGGTTAAGTAGAAATTTTCTGCTCGGCTGACCCAGCAGGAGTAAACCTATGCCAAAAATGTATGCAGAAACAAGCTTTTCAGTGAAGAGCAGCCAGGCACATTTTAGCAAGTTTCACTTGTAAGTGGGGTTGGAAATGCTTTTCAGGCTCAGTACTGGGCTCAAAAGATGCAGCCCTGATGTCTCTCATGATAGCAGGTGGTTAAGTAGAAATTCGCTGCTCGGCGGACCCAGCAGGACCAAACGTATGCCAGAAATGTTGCAGAACCAGCTTTTCAGTGAAGAGCAGCCAGGCACATTTTAGCAAGTTTCACTTGTAAATAGGGTTGGAAATACTTTTCAGGCTCAGTACTGGACTCAAAAGATGCAGCCCTGATGTCTCTCATGATAGCAGGTGGTTAAGTAGAAATTTGCTGCTCGGCAGACCCAGCAGGAGCAAACGTATGCTAAAAATGTATGCAGAACCAAGCTTTTCAGTGAAGAGCAGCCAGGCACATTTTAGCAAGTTTCACTTGTAAGTGGGGTTGGAAATACTTTTCAGGCTCAGTACTGGGCTCAAAAGATGCAGCCCTGATGTCTCTCATGATAGCAGGTAACCAGTAGAAATTCGCTGCTCGGCTAACTCAGCAGGAGCAAACGTATGCTAAAAATGTATGCAAAACCAAGCTTTTCAGTGAAGAGCAGCCAGGCACATTTTAGCAAGTTTCACTTGTAAGTGGGGTTGGAAATGCTTTTCAGGCTCAAGTACTGGGCTCAAAAGATGCAGCCCTGATGTCTCTCATGATAGCAGGTGGTTAAATTGAAATTCGCGGCTCGGCTGACCCAGCAGGAGCAAACGTATGCCAAAAATGTATGCAGAACCTAGCTTTTCAGTGAAGAGCAGGAGAGGCACATTTTAGCAAGTTTCACTTGTAAGTGGGGTTGGAACGCTTTTCAGGCTCAGTACTGGGCTCAAAAGATGCAGCCCTGATGTCTCTCATGATAGCAGGTGGTTAAGTAGAAATTTGCTGCTCGGCTGACCCAGCAGGAGCAAACGTATGCTAAAAATGTATGCAGAACCAAGCTTTTCAGTGAAGAGCAGCCAGGCACATTTTAGCACGTTTCACTTGTAAGTGGGGTTGGAAACGCTTTTCAGGCTCAGTACTGGGCTCAAAAGATGCAGCCCTGATGTCTCTCATGATAGCAGGTGGTTAAGTAGAAATTCGCTGCTCGGCGGACCCAGCAGGACCAAACGTATGCCAGAAATGTTGCAGAACCAGCTTTTCAGTGAAGAGCAGCCAGGCACATTTTAGCAAGTTTCACTTGTAAATAGGGTTGGAAATACTTTTCAGGCTCAGTACTGGACTCAAAAGATGCAGCCCTGATGTCTCTCATGATAGCAGGTGGTTAAGTAGAAATTTGCTGCTCGGCAGACCCAGCAGGAGCAAACGTATGCTAAAAATGTATGCAGAACCAAGCTTTTCAGTGAAGAGCAGCCAGGCACATTTTAGCAAGTTTCACTTGTAAGTGGGGTTGGAAATACTTTTCAGGCTCAGTACTGGGCTCAAAAGATGCAGCCCTGATGTCTCTCATGATAGCAGGTAACCAGTAGAAATTCGCTGCTCGGCTAACTCAGCAGGAGCAAACGTATGCTAAAAATGTATGCAAAACCAAGCTTTTCAGTGAAGAGCAGCCAGGCACATTTTAGCAAGTTTCACTTGTAAGTGGGGTTGGAAATGCTTTTCAGGCTCAAGTACTGGGCTCAAAAGATGCAGCCCTGATGTCTCTCATGATAGCAGGTGGTTAAATTGAAATTCGCGGCTCGGCTGACCCAGCAGGAGCAAACGTATGCCAAAAATGTATGCAGAACCTAGCTTTTCAGTGAAGAGCAGGAGAGGCACATTTTAGCAAGTTTCACTTGTAAGTGGGGTTGGAACGCTTTTCAGGCTCAGTACTGGGCTCAAAAGATGCAGCCCTGATGTCTCTCATGATAGCAGGTGGTTAAGTAGAAATTTGCTGCTCGGCTGACCCAGCAGGAGCAAACGTATGCTAAAAATGTATGCAGAACCAAGCTTTTCAGTGAAGAGCAGCCAGGCACATTTTAGCACGTTTCACTTGTAAGTGGGGTTGGAAACGCTTTTCAGGCTCAGTACTGGGCTCAAAAGATGCAGCCCTGATGTCTCTCATGATAGCAGGTGGTTAAGTAGAAATTCGCTGCTCGGCTGACCCAGCAGGAGCAAACGTATGCCAAAAATGTTGCAGAACCAGCTTTTCAGTGAAGAGCAGCCAGGCACATTTTAGCAAGTTTCACTTGTAAGTGGGGTTGGAAACACTTTTTAGGCTCAGTACTGGGCTCAAAAGATGCAGCCCTGATGTCTCTCATGATAGCAGGTGGTTAAGTAGAAATGTTCAGCTCGGCTGACCCAGCAAGAGCAAACCTATGCCAAAAATGTATGCAGAAGCAAGCTTTTCAGTGAAGAGCAGCCAGGCACATTTTAGCAAGTTTCACTTGTAAGTGGGTTTGGAAATGCTTTTCAGGCTCAGTACTGGGCTCAAAAGATGCAGCCTGATGTCTCTCATGATAGCAGGTGGTTAAGTAGAAATTCGCTGCTCGGCGGACCCAGCAGGACCAAACGTATGCCAGAAATGTTGCAGACCCAGCTTTTCAGTGAAGAGCAGCCAGGCACATTTTAGCAAGTTTCACTTGTAAGTAGGGTTGGAAATACTTTTCAGGCTCAGTACTGGGCTCAAAAGATGCAGCCCTGATGTCTCTCATGATAGCAGGTGGTTCAGTAGAAATTCGCTGCTCGGCTGACCCAGCAGGAGCAAACGTATGCTAAAAATGTATACAGAACCAAGCTTTTCAGTGAAGAGCAGCCAGGCACATTTTAGCAAGTTTCACTTGTAAGTGGGGTTGGAAATACTTTTCAGGCTCAGTACTGGGCTCAAAAGATGCAGCCCTGATGTCTCTCATGATAGCAGGTGGTTAAGTAGAAATTCGCTGCTCGGCTGACCCAGCAGGAGCAAACGTATGCTAAAAATGTATGCAAACCCAAGCTTTTCAGTGAAGAGCAGCCAGGCACATTTTAGCAAGTTTCACTTGTAAGTGGGGTTGAAAACGCTTTTCAGGCTCAGTACTGGGCTCAAAAGATGCAGCCCTGTTGTCTCTCATGATAGCAGGTGGTTAAGTAGAAATGCGCTGCTCGGCTGACCCAGCAGGAGCAAACGTATGCAAAAAATGTTGCAGAACCAGCTTTTCAGTGAAGAGCAGCCAGGCACATTTTAGCAAGTTTCACTTGTAAGTGGGGTTGGAAACACTTTTCAGGCTCAGTTCTGGGCTCAAAACATGCAGCCCTGATGTCTCTCATGATAGCAGGTGGTTAAGTAGAAATTCGCTGCTCGGCTGACCCAGCAGGAGCAAACGTATGCCAAAAATGTACGCAGAATGAGCTTTTCAGTGAAGAGCAGAGAGGCACATTTTAGCAAGTTTCACTTGTAAGTTGGGTTGGAAACGCTTTTCAGGCTCAGTCCTGGGCTCAAAACATGCAGCCCTGATGTCTCTCATGATAGCAAGTGGTTAATTAAAAATTCGCTTCTCGGCTGACCCAGCAGGAGCAAACGTATGCCAAAAATGTACGCAGAATGAGCTTTTCAGTGAAGAGCAGCCAGGCACATTTTAGCAAGTTTCACTTGTAAGTGGGGTTGGAAACGCTTTTCAGGCTCAGTACTGGGCTCAAAAGATACAGCCCTGATGTCTCTCATGATAGCAGGTGGTTAAGTAGAAATTTGCTGCTCGGCTGACCCAGCAGGAGCAAACGTATGCTAAAAATGTATGCAGAACCAAGCTTTTCAGTAAAGAGCAGAGAGGCACATTTTAGCAAGTTTCACTTGTAAGTGGGGTTGGAAACGCTTTTCAGGCTCAGTACTGGGCCCAAAAGATGCAGCCCTGATGTCTCTCATGATAGCAGGAGGTTAAGTAGAAATTCGCTGCTCGGCTGACCCAGCAGGAGCAAACGTATGCCAAAAATGTACGCAGAACCAAGCTTTTCAGTAAACAGCAGAGAGGCACATTTTAGCAAGTTTCACTTGTAAGTGGGCTTGGAAACGCTTTTCAGGCTCAGTACTGGGCTCAAAAGATGCAGCCATGATGTCTCTCATGAAAGCAGGTGGTTAAGTAGAAATTCGCTGCTCGGCGGACCCAGCAGGAGCAAACGTATGCCAGAAATGTTGCAGAACCAGCTTTTCAGTGAAGAGCAGCCAGGCACATTTTAGCAAGTTTCACTTGTAAGTGGGGTTGGAAATACTTTTCAGGCTCAGTACTGGGCTCAAAAGATGCAGCCCTGATGTCTCTCATGATAGCAGGTGGTTAAGTAGAAATTTGCTGCTCGGCTGACCCAGCAGGAACAAACGTATTCCAAAAATGTACGCAGAATGAGCTTTTCAGTGAAGAGCAGAGAGGCACATTTTAGCAAGTTTCACTTGTAAGTGGGGTTGGAAATGCTTTTCAGGCTCACTACTGGGCTCAAAAGATGCAGCCCTGATGTCTCTCATGATAGCAGGTGGTTAAGTAGAAATTCGCTGCTCGGCTGACCCAGCAGGAGCAAACGTATGCCAAAAATGTTGCAGAACCAGCTTTTCAGTGAAGAGCAGCCAGGCATATTTTAGCAAGTTTCACTTGTAAGTGGGGTTGGAAATACTTTTCAGGCTCAGTACTGGGCTCAGAAGATGCAGCCCTGATGTCTCTCATGATAGCAGGTGGTTAAGTAGAAATTTTCTGCTCGGCTGACCCAGCAGGAGTAAACCTATGCCAAAAATGTATGCAGAAACAAGCTTTTCAGTGAAGAGCAGCCAGGCACATTTTAGCAAGTTTCACTTGTAAGTGGGGTTGGAAATGCTTTTCAGGCTCAGTACTGGGCTCAAAAGATGCAGCCCTGATGTCTCTCATGATAGCAGGTGGTTAAGTAGAAATTCGCTGCTCGGCGGACCCAGCAGGACCAAACGTATGCCAGAAATGTTGCAGAACCAGCTTTTCAGTGAAGAGCAGCCAGGCACATTTTAGCAAGTTTCACTTGTAAATAGGGTTGGAAATACTTTTCAGGCTCAGTACTGGACTCAAAAGATGCAGCCCTGATGTCTCTCATGATAGCAGGTGGTTAAGTAGAAATTTGCTGCTCGGCAGACCCAGCAGGAGCAAACGTATGCTAAAAATGTATGCAGAACCAAGCTTTTCAGTGAAGAGCAGCCAGGCACATTTTAGCAAGTTTCACTTGTAAGTGGGGTTGGAAATACTTTTCAGGCTCAGTACTGGGCTCAAAAGATGCAGCCCTGATGTCTCTCATGATAGCAGGTGGTTAAATTGAAATTCGCGGCTCGGCTGACCCAGCAGGAGCAAACGTATGCCAAAAATGTATGCAGAACCTAGCTTTTCAGTGAAGAGCAGGAGAGGCACATTTTAGCAAGTTTCACTTGTAAGTGGGGTTGGAACGCTTTTCAGGCTCAGTACTGGGCTCAAAAGATGCAGCCCTGATGTCTCTCATGATAGCAGGTGGTTAAGTAGAAATTTGCTGCTCGGCTGACCCAGCAGGAGCAAACGTATGCTAAAAATGTATGCAGAACCAAGCTTTTCAGTGAAGAGCAGCCAGGCACATTTTAGCACGTTTCACTTGTAAGTGGGGTTGGAAACGCTTTTCAGGCTCAGTACTGGGCTCAAAAGATGCAGCCCTGATGTCTCTCATGATAGCAGGTGGTTAAGTAGAAATTCGCTGCTCGGCTGACCCAGCAGGAGCAAACGTATGCCAAAAATGTTGCAGAACCAGCTTTTCAGTGAAGAGCAGCCAGGCACATTTTAGCAAGTTTCACTTGTAAGTGGGGTTGGAAACACTTTTTAGGCTCAGTACTGGGCTCAAAAGATGCAACCCTGATGTCTCTCATGATAGCAGGTGGTTAAGTAGAAATTTTCAGCTCGGCTGACCCAGCAAGAGCAAACCTATGCCAAAAATGTATGCAGAAACAAGCTTTTCAGTGAAGAGCAGCCAGGCACATTTTAGCAAGTTTCACTTGTAAGTGGGTTTGGAAATGCTTTTCAGGCTCAGTACTGGGCTCAAAAGATGCAGCCTGATGTCTCTCATGATAGCAGGTGGTTAAGTAAAAATTCGCTGCTCGGCGGACCCAGCAGGACCAAACGTATGCCAGAAATGTTGCAGAACCAGCTTTTCAGTGAAGAGCAGCCAGGCACATTTTAGCAAGTTTCACTTGTAAGTAGGGTTGGAAATACTTTTCAGGCTCAGTACTGGGCTCAAAAGATGCAGCCCTGATGTCTCTCATGATAGCAGGTGGTTCAGTAGAAATTCGCTGCTCGGCTGACCCAGCAGGAGCAAACGTATGCTAAAAATGTATACAGAACCAAGCTTTTCAGTGAAGAGCAGCCAGGCACATTTTAGCAAGTTTCACTTGTAAGTGGGGTTGGAAATACTTTTCAGGCTCAGTACTGGGCTCAAAAGATGCAGCCCTGATGTCTCTCATGATAGCAGGTGGTTCAGTAGAAATTCGCTGCTCGGCTGACCCAGCAGGAGCAAACGTATGCTAAAAATGTATACAGAACCAAGCTTTTCAGTGAAGAGCAGCCAGGCACATTTTAGCAAGTTTCACTTGTAAGTGGGGTTGAAAACGCTTTTCAGGCTCAGTACTGGGCTCAAAAGATGCAGCCCTGATGTCTCTCATGATAGCAGGTGGTTAAGTAGAAATGCGCTGCTCGGCTGACCCAGCAGGAGCAAACGTATGCAAAAAATGTTGCAGAACCAGCTTTTCAGTGAAGAGCAGCCAGGCACATTTTAGCAAGTTTCACTTGTAAGTGGGGTTGGAAACACTTTTCAGGCTCAGTTCTGGGCTCAAAACATGCAGCCCTGATGTCTCTCATGATAGCAGGTGGTTAAGTAGAAATTCGCTGCTCGGCTGACCCAGCAGGAGCAAACGTATGCCAAAAATGTACGCAGAATGAGCTTTTCAGTGAAGAGCAGAGAGGCACATTTTAGCAAGTTTCACTTGTAAGTTGGGTTGGAAACGCTTTTCAGGCTCAGTCCTGGGCTCAAAACATGCAGCCCTGATGTCTCTCATGATAGCAAGTGGTTAATTAAAAATTCGCTTCTCGGCTGACCCAGCAGGAGCAAACCTATGCCAAAAATGTATGCAGAAACAAGCTTTTCAGTAAAGAGCAGCCAGGCACATTTTAGCAAGTTTCACTTGTAAGTGGGGTTGGAAATGCTTTTCAGGCTCAGTACTGGGCTCAAAAGATGCAGCCCTGATGTCTCTCATGATAGCAGGTGGTTAAGTAGAAATTCGCTGCTCGGCGGACCCAGCAGGACCAAACGTATGCCAGAAATGTTGCAGAACCAGCTTTTCAGTGAAGAGCAGCCAGGCACATTTTAGCAAGTTTCACTTGTAAATAGGGTTGGAAATACTTTTCAGGCTCAGTACTGGACTCAAAAGATGCAGCCCTGATGTCTCTCATGATAGCAGGTGGTTAAGTAGAAATGTGCTGCTCGGCAGACCCAGCAGGAGCAAACGTATGCTAAAAATGTATGCAGAACCAAGCTTTTCAGTGAAGAGCAGCCAGGCACATTTTAGCAAGTTTCACTTGTAAGTGGGGTTGGAAATACTTTTCAGGCTCAGTACTGGGCTCAAAAGATGCAGCCCTGATGTCTCTCATGATAGCAGGTAACCAGTAGAAATTCGCTGCTCGGCTAACTCAGCAGGAGCAAACGTACGCTAAAAATGTATGCAAAACCAAGCTTTTCAGTGAAGAGCAGCCAGGCACATTTTAGCAAGTTTCACTTGTAAGTGGGGTTGGAAATGCTTTTCAGGCTCAAGTACTGGGCTCAAAAGATGCAGCCCTGATGTCTCTCATGATAGCAGGTGGTTAAATTGAAATTCGCGGCTCGGCTGACCCAGCAGGAGCAAACGTATGCCAAAAATGTATGCAGAACCTAGCTTTTCAGTGAAGAGCAGGAGAGGCACATTTTAGCACGTTTCACTTGTAAGTGGGGTTGGAAACGCTTTTCAGGCTCAGTACTGGGCTCAAAAGATGCAGCCCTGATGTCTCTCATGATAGCAGGTGGTTAAGTAGAAATTCGCTGCTCGGCTGACCCAGCAGGAGCAAACGTATGCCAAAAATGTTGCAGAACCAGCTTTTCAGTGAAGAGCAGCCAGGCACATTTTAGCAAGTTTCACTTGTAAGTGGGGTTGGAAACACTTTTTAGGCTCAGTACTGGGCTCAAAAGATGCAGCCCTGATGTCTCTCATGATAGCAGGTGGTTAAGTAGAAATTTTCAGCTCGGCTGACCCAGCAAGAGCAAACCTATGCCAAAAATGTATGCAGAAACAAGCTTTTCAGTGAAGAGCAGCCAGGCACATTTTAGCAAGTTTCACTTGTAAGTGGGTTTGGAAATGCTTTTCAGGCTCAGTACTGGGCTCAAAAGATGCAGCCTGATGTCTCTCATGATAGCAGGTGGTTAAGTAGAAATTCGCTGCTCGGCGGACCCAGCAGGACCAAACGTATGCCAGAAATGTTGCAGAACCAGCTTTTCAGTGAAGAGCAGCCAGGCACATTTTAGCAAGTTTCACTTGTAAGTAGGGTTGGAAATACTTTTCAGGCTCAGTAATGGGCTCAAAAGATGCAGCCCTGATGTCTCTCATGATAGCAGGTGGTTCAGTAGAAATTCGCTGCTCGGCTGACCCAGCAGGAGCAAACGTATGCTAAAAATGTATACAGAACCAAGCTTTTCAGTGAAGAGCAGCCAGGCACATTTTAGCAAGTTTCACTTGTAAGTGGGGTTGGAAATACTTTTCAGGCTCAGTACTGGGCTCAAAAGATGCAGCCCTGATGTCTCTCATGATAGCAGGTGGTTAAGTAGAAATTCGCTGCTCGGCTGACCCAGCAGGAGCAAACGTATGCTAAAAATGTATGCAAAACCAAGCTTTTCAGTGAAGAGCAGCCAGGCACATTTTAGCAAGTTTCACTTGTAAGTGGGGTTGAAAACGCTTTTCAGGCTCAGTACTGGGCTCAAAAGATGCAGCCGTGATGTCTCTCATGATAGCAGGTGGTTAAGTAGAAATTTGCTGCTCGGCTGACCCAGCAGGAGTAAACCTATGCCAAAAATGTACGCAGAACCAAGCTTTTAAGTGAAGAGCAGCCAGGCACATTTTAGCACGTTTCACTTGTAAGTGGGGTTGGAAATGCTTTTCAGGCTCAGTACTGGGCTCAAAAGATGCAGCCCTGATGTCTCTCAGGATAGCAGGTGGTTAAGTAGAAATTTGCTGCTCGGCTGACCCAGCAGGAACAAACCTATGCCAAAAATGTACGCAGAATGAGCTTTTCAGTGAAGAGCAGCCAGGCACATTTTAGCAAGTTTCACTTGTAAGTGGGGTTGGAAACGCTTTTCAGGCTCAGTACTGGGCTCAAAACATGCAGCCCTGATGTCTCTCATGATAGCAGGTGGTTAATTAGAAATTCGCTGCTCGGCTGAACCAGCAGGAGCAAACGTATGCTAAAAATGTATGCAAAACCAAGCTTTTCAGTGAAGAGCAGCCAGGCACATTTTAGCAAGTTTCACTGGTTAAGTGGGGTTGGAAATGCTTTTCAGGCTCAGTACTGGGCTCAAAAGATGCAGCCCTGATGTCTCTCATGATAGCAGGTGGTTAAGTAGAAATTCGCTGCTCGGCTGACCCAGCAGGAGCAAACGTATGCCAAAAATGTACGCAGAATCAGCTTTTCAGTGAAGAGCAGAGAGGCACATTTTAGCAAGTTTCACCTGTAAGTTGGGCTCGAAACGCTTTTCAGGCTCAGTACTGGGCTCAAAACATGCAGCCCTGATGTCTCTCATGATAGCAGGTGGTTAATTAGAAATTCGCTGCTCGGCTGACCCAGCAGGAGCAAACGTATGCTAAAAATGTATGCAAAACCAAGCTTTTCAGTAAAGAGCAGAGAGGCACATTTTAGCAAGTTTCACTTGTAAGTGGGCTTGGAAATGCTTTTCAGGCTTAGTACTGGGCTCAAAAGATGAAGCTCTGATGTCTCTCATTGTAGCAGGTGGTTAAGTAGAAATTTACTGCTCGGCTGACCCAGCAGGAGCAAACGTATGCTAAAAATGTTGCAGAACCAAGCTTTTCAGTGAAGAGCAGCCAGGCACATTTTAGCAAGTTTCACTTGTAAGTGGGGTTGGAAATGATTTTCAGGCTCAGTACTGGGCTCAAGAGATGCAGCCCTGATGTCTCTCATGATAGCAGGTGGTTAAGTAGAAATTCGCTGCTCGGCTGACCCAGCAGGAGCAAACGTATGCTAAAAATGTATGCAAAACCAAGCTTTTCAGTGAAGAGCAGAGAGGCACATTTTAGCAAGTTTCACTTGTAAGTGGGCTTGGAAACGCTTTTCAGGCTCAGTACTGGGCTCAAAAGGTGCAGCCCTGATGTCTCTCATGATAGCAGGTGGTTAAGTAGAAATTCGCTGCTCGGCTGACCCAGCAGGAGCAAACTTATGCTAAAAATGTTGCAGAACCAAGCTTTTCAGTGAAGAGCAGCCAGGCACATTTTAGCAAGTTTCACTTGTAAGTGGGGTTGGAAATGCTTTTCAGGCTCAGTACTGGGCTCAAGAGATGCAGCCCTGATGTCTCTCATGATAGCAGGTGGTTAAGTAGAAATTCGCTGCTCGGCTGACCCAGCAGGAGCAAACGTATGCTAAAAATGTATGCAAAACCAAGCTTTTCAGTGAAGAGCAGAGAGGCACATTTTAGCAAGTTTCACTTGTAAGTGGGCTTGGAAACGCTTTTCAGGCTCAGTACTGGGCTCAAAAGGTGCAGCCCTGATGTCTCTCATGATAGCAGGTGGTTAAGTAGAAATTCGCCGCTCGGCTGACCCAGCAGAAGCAAACGTATGCTAAAAATGTTGCAGAACCAAGCTTTTCAGTGAAGAGCAGCCAGGCACATTTTAGCAAGTTTCACTTGTAAGTGGGGTTGGAAATGCTTTTCAGGCTCAGTACTGGGCTCAAAACATGCAGCCCTGATGTCTCTCATGATAGCAGGTGGTTAATTAGAAATTCGCTGCTCGGCTAACTCAGCAGGAGCAAACGTACGCTAAAAATGTATGCAAAACCAAGCTTTTCAGTGAAGAGCAGCCAGGCACATTTTAGCAAGTTTCACTTGTAAGTGGGGTTGGAAATGCTTTTCAGGCTCAAGTACTGGGCTCAAAAGATGCAGCCCTGATGTCTCTCATGATAGCAGGTGGTTAAATTGAAATTCGCGGCTCGGCTGACCCAGCAGGAGCAAACGTATGCCAAAAATGTATGCAGAACCTAGCTTTTCAGTGAAGAGCAGGAGAGGCACATTTTAGCAAGTTTCACTTGTAAGTGGGGTTGGAACGCTTTTCAGGCTCAGTACTGGGCTCAAAAGATGCAGCCCTGATGTCTCTCATGATAGCAGGTGGTTAAGTAGAAATTTGCTGCTCGGCTGACCCAGCAGGAGCAAACGTATGCTAAAAATGTATGCAGAACCAAGCTTTTCAGTGAAGAGCAGCCAGGCACATTTTAGCACGTTTCACTTGTAAGTGGGGTTGGAAACGCTTTTCAGGCTCAGTACTGGGCTCAAAAGATGCAGCCCTGATGTCTCTCATGATAGCAGGTGGTTAAGTAGAAATTCGCTGCTCGGCTGACCCAGCAGGAGCAAACGTATGCCAAAAATGTTGCAGAACCAGCTTTTCAGTGAAGAGCAGCCAGGCACATTTTAGCAAGTTTCACTTGTAAGTGGGGTTGGAAACACTTTTTAGGCTCAGTACTGGGCTCAAAAGATGCAGCCCTGATGTCTCTCATGATAGCAGGTGGTTAAGTAGAAATTTTCAGCTCGGCTGACCCAGCAAGAGCAAACCTATGCCAAAAATGTATGCAGAAACAAGCTTTTCAGTGAAGAGCAGCCAGGCACATTTTAGCAAGTTTCACTTGTAAGTGGGTTTGGAAATGCTTTTCAGGCTCAGTACTGGGCTCAAAAGATGCAGCCTGATGTCTCTCATGATAGCAGGTGGTTAAGTAGAAATTCGCTGCTCGGCGGACCCAGCAGGACCAAACGTATGCCAGAAATGTTGCAGAACCAGCTTTTCAGTGAAGAGCAGCCAGGCACATTTTAGCAAGTTTCACTTGTAAGTAGGGTTGGAAATACTTTTCAGGCTCAGTAATGGGCTCAAAAGATGCAGCCCTGATGTCTCTCATGATAGCAGGTGGTTCAGTAGAAATTCGCTGCTCGGCTGACCCAGCAGGAGCAAACGTATGCTAAAAATGTATACAGAACCAAGCTTTTCAGTGAAGAGCAGCCAGGCACATTTTAGCAAGTTTCACTTGTAAGTGGGGTTGGAAATACTTTTCAGGCTCAGTACTGGGCTCAAAAGATGCAGCCCTGATGTCTCTCATGATAGCAGGTGGTTAAGTAGAAATTCGCTGCTCGGCTGACCCAGCAGGAGCAAACGTATGCTAAAAATGTATGCAAAACCAAGCTTTTCAGTGAAGAGCAGCCAGGCACATTTTAGCAAGTTTCACTTGTAAGTGGGGTTGAAAACGCTTTTCAGGCTCAGTACTGGGCTCAAAAGATGCAGCCGTGATGTCTCTCATGATAGCAGGTGGTTAAGTAGAAATTTGCTGCTCGGCTGACCCAGCAGGAGTAAACCTATGCCAAAAATGTACGCAGAACCAAGCTTTTAAGTGAAGAGCAGCCAGGCACATTTTAGCACGTTTCACTTGTAAGTGGGGTTGGAAATGCTTTTCAGGCTCAGTACTGGGCTCAAAAGATGCAGCCCTGATGTCTCTCATGATAGCAGGTGGTTAAGTAGAAATTTGCTGCTCGGCTGACCCAGCAGGAACAAACCTATGCCAAAAATGTACGCAGAATGAGCTTTTCAGTGAAGAGCAGCCAGGCACATTTTAGCAAGTTTCACTTGTAAGTGGGGTTGGAAACGCTTTTCAGGCTCAGTACTGGGCTCAAAACATGCAGCCCTGATGTCTCTCATGATAGCAGGTGGTTAATTAGAAATTCGCTGCTCGGCTGAACCAGCAGGAGCAAACGTATGCTAAAAATGTATGCAAAACCAAGCTTTTCAGTGAAGAGCAGCCAGGCACATTTTAGCAAGTTTCACTGGTTAAGTGGGGTTGGAAATGCTTTTCAGGCTCAGTACTGGGCTCAAAAGATGCAGCCCTGATGTCTCTCATGATAGCAGGTGGTTAAGTAGAAATTCGCTGCTCGGCTGACCCAGCAGGAGCAAACGTATGCCAAAAATGTACGCAGAATCAGCTTTTCAGTGAAGAGCAGAGAGGCACATTTTAGCAAGTTTCACCTGTAAGTTGGGCTCGAAACGCTTTTCAGGCTCAGTACTGGGCTCAAAACATGCAGCCCTGATGTCTCTCATGATAGCAGGTGGTTAATTAGAAATTCGCTGCTCGGCTGACCCAGCAGGAGCAAACGTATGCTAAAAATGTATGCAAAACCAAGCTTTTCAGTAAAGAGCAGAGAGGCACATTTTAGCAAGTTTCACTTGTAAGTGGGCTTGGAAATGCTTTTCAGGCTTAGTACTGGGCTCAAAAGATGAAGCTCTGATGTCTCTCATTGTAGCAGGTGGTTAAGTAGAAATTTACTGCTCGGCTGACCCAGCAGGAGCAAACGTATGCTAAAAATGTTGCAGAACCAAGCTTTTCAGTGAAGAGCAGCCAGGCACATTTTAGCAAGTTTCACTTGTAAGTGGGGTTGGAAATGATTTTCAGGCTCAGTACTGGGCTCAAGAGATGCAGCCCTGATGTCTCTCATGATAGCAGGTGGTTAAGTAGAAATTCGCTGCTCGGCTGACCCAGCAGGAGCAAACGTATGCTAAAAATGTATGCAAAACCAAGCTTTTCAGTGAAGAGCAGAGAGGCACATTTTAGCAAGTTTCACTTGTAAGTGGGCTTGGAAACGCTTTTCAGGCTCAGTACTGGGCTCAAAAGGTGCAGCCCTGATGTCTCTCATGATAGCAGGTGGTTAAGTAGAAATTCGCTGCTCGGCTGACCCAGCAGGAGCAAACTTATGCTAAAAATGTTGCAGAACCAAGCTTTTCAGTGAAGAGCAGCCAGGCACATTTTAGCAAGTTTCACTTGTAAGTGGGGTTGGAAATGCTTTTCAGGCTCAGTACTGGGCTCAAGAGATGCAGCCCTGATGTCTCTCATGATAGCAGGTGGTTAAGTAGAAATTCGCTGCTCGGCTGACCCAGCAGGAGCAAACGTATGCTAAAAATGTATGCAAAACCAAGCTTTTCAGTGAAGAGCAGAGAGGCACATTTTAGCAAGTTTCACTTGTAAGTGGGCTTGGAAACGCTTTTCAGGCTCAGTACTGGGCTCAAAAGGTGCAGCCCTGATGTCTCTCATGATAGCAGGTGGTTAAGTAGAAATTCGCCGCTCGGCTGACCCAGCAGAAGCAAACGTATGCTAAAAATGTTGCAGAACCAAGGTTTTCAGTGAAGAGCAGCCAGGCACATTTTAGCAAGTTTCACTTGTAAGTGGGGTTGGAAATGCTTTTCAGGCTCAGTACTGGGCTCAAGAGATGCAGCCCTGATGTCTCTCATGATAGCAGGTGGTTAAGTAGAAATTCGCTGCTCGGCTGACCCAGCAGGAGCAAACGTATGCCAAAAATGTACGCAGAATGAGCTTTTCAGTGAAGAGCAGAGAGGCACATTTTAGCAAGTTTCACTTGTAAGTTGGGTTGGAAACGCTTTTCAGGCTCAGTCCTGGGCTCAAACCATGCAGCCCTGATGTCTCTCATGATAGCAGGTGGTTAATTAAAAATTCGCTTCTCGGCTGACCCAGCAGGAGCAAACGTATGCCAAAAATGTACGCAGAATGAGCTTTTCAGTGAAGAGCAGCCAGGCACATTTTAGCAAGTTTCACTTGTAAGTGGGGTTGGAAACGCTTTTCAGGCTCAGTACTGGGCTCAAAAGATGCAGCCCTGATGTCTCTCATGATAGCAGGTGGTTAAGTAGAAATTTGCTACTCGGCTGACCCAGCAGGAGCAAACGTATGCTAAAAATGTATGCAGAACCAAGCTTTTCAGTAAAGAGCAGAGAGGCACATTTTAGCAAGTTTCACTTGTAAGTGGGCTTGGAAACGCTTTTCAGGCTCAGTACTGGGCTCAAAAGGTGCAGCCCTGATGTCTCTCATGATAGCAGGTGGTTAAGTAGAAATTCGCCGCTCGGCTGACCCAGCAGAAGCAAACGTATGCTAAAAATGTTGCAGAACCAAGGTTTTCAGTGAAGAGCAGCCAGGCACATTTTAGCAAGTTTCACTTGTAAGTGGGGTTGGAAATGCTTTTCAGGCTCAGTACTGGGCTCAAGAGATGCAGCCCTGATGTCTCTCATGATAGCAGGTGGTTAAGTAGAAATTCGCCGCTCGGCTGACCCAGCAGAAGCAAACGTATGCTAAAAATGTTGCAGAACCAAGGTTTTCAGTGAAGAGCAGCCAGGCACATTTTAGCAAGTTTCACTTGTAAGTGGGCTTGGAAACGCTTTTCAGGCTCAGTACTGGGCTCAAAAGGTGCAGCCCTGATGTCTCTCATGATAGCAGGTGGTTAAGTAGAAATTCGCCGCTCGGCTGACCCAGCAGAAGCAAACGTATGCTAAAAATGTTGCAGAACCAAGGTTTTCAGTGAAGAGCAGCCAGGCACATTTTAGCAAGTTTCACTTGTAAGTGGGCTTGGAAACGCTTTTCAGGCTCAGTACTGGGCTCAAAAGGTGCAGCCCTGATGTCTCTCATGATAGCAGGTGGTTAAGTAGAAATTCGCCGCTCGGCTGACCCAGCAGAAGCAAACGTATGCTAAAAATGTTGCAGAACCAAGGTTTTCAGTGAAGAGCAGCCAGGCACATTTTAGCAAGTTTCACTTGTAAGTGGGGTTGGAAATGCTTTTCAGGCTCAGTACTGGGCTCAAGAGATGCAGCCCTGATGTCTCTCATGATAGCAGGTGGTTAAGTAGAAATTCGCTGCTCGGCTGACCCAGCAGGAGCAAACGTATGCCAAAAATGTACGCAGAATGAGCTTTTCAGTGAAGAGCAGAGAGGCACATTTTAGCAAGTTTCACTTGTAAGTTGGGTTGGAAACGCTTTTCAGGCTCAGTCCTGGGCTCAAACCATGCAGCCCTGATGTCTCTCATGATAGCAGGTGGTTAATTAAAAATTCGCTTCTCGGCTGACCCAGCAGGAGCAAACGTATGCCAAAAATGTACGCAGAATGAGCTTTTCAGTGAAGAGCAGCCAGGCACATTTTAGCAAGTTTCACTTGTAAGTGGGGTTGGAAACGCTTTTCAGGCTCAGTACTGGGCTCAAAAGATGCAGCCCTGATGTCTCTCATGATAGCAGGTGGTTAAGTAGAAATTTGCTACTCGGCTGACCCAGCAGGAGCAAACGTATGCTAAAAATGTATGCAGAACCAAGCTTTTCAGTAAAGAGCAGAGAGGCACATTTTAGCAAGTTTCACTTGTAAATAGGGTTGGAAATACTTTTCAGGCTCAGTACTGGACTCAAAAGATGCAGCCCTGATGTCTCTCATGATAGCAGGTGGTTAAGTAGAAATTTGCTGCTCGGCTGACCCAGCAGGAGCAAACGTATGCTAAAAATGTATGCAGAACCAAGCTTTTCAGTGAAGAGCAGCCAGGCACATTTTAGCAAGTTTAACTTGTAAGTGGGGTTGGAAATACTTTTCAGGCTCAGTACTGGGCTCAAAAGATGCAGCCCTGATGTCTCTCATGATAGCAGGTGGTTAAGTAGAAATTCGCTGCTCGGCTGACCCAGCAGGAGCAAACGTATGCCAAAAATGTTGCAGAACCAGCTTTTCAGTGAAGAGCAGCCAGGCACATTTTAGCAAGTTTCACTTGTAAGTGGGGTTGGAAACACTTTTCAGGCTCAGTTCTGGGCTCAAAACATGCAGCCCTGATGTCTCTCATGATAGCAGGTGGTTCAGTAGAAATTCGCTGCTCGGCTGACCCAGCAGGAGCAAACGTATGCTAAAAATGTATGCAGAACCAAGCTTTTCAGTGAAGAGCAGCCAGGCACATTTTAGCAAGTTTCACTTGTAAGTGGGGTTGGAAATACTTTTCAGGCTCAGTACTGGGCTCAAAAGATGCAGCCCTGATGTCTCTCATGATAGCAGGTGGTTAAGTAGAAATTCGCTGCTCGGCTGACCCAGCAGGAGCAAACGTATGCTAAAAATGTATGCAAAACCAAGCTTTTCAGTGAAGAGCAGCCAGGCACATTTTAGCAAGTTTCACTTGTAAGTGGGGTTGGAACGCTTTTCAGGCTCAGTACTGGGCTCAAAAGATGCAGCCCTGATGTCTCTCGTGATAGCAGGTGGTTAAGTAGAAATTTGCTGCTCGGCTGACCCAGCAGGAGCAAACGTATGCTAAAAATGTATACAGAACCAAGCTTTTCAGTAAAGAGCAGAGAGGCACATTTTAGCAAGTTTCACTTGTAAGTGGGGTTGGAAACGCTTTTCAAGCTCAGTACTGGGCTCAAAAGATGCAGCCCTGATTCTCATGATAGCAGGTGGTTAAGTAGAAATTCGCTGCTCGGCTGACCCAGCAGGAGCAAACGTATGCTAAAAATGTATGCAGAACCAAGCTTTTCAGTGAAGAGCAGCCAGGCACATTTTAGCAAGTTTCACTTGTAAGTGGGGTTGAAAACGCTTTTCAGGCTCAGTACTGGGCTCAAAAGATGCAGCCGTGATGTCTCTCATGATAGCAGGTGGTTAAGTAGAAATTTGCTGCTCGGCTGACCCAGCAGGAGTAAACCTATGCCAAAAATGTACGCAGAACCAAGCTTTTAAGTGAAGAGCAGCCAGGCACATTTTAGCACGTTTCACTTGTAAGTGGGGTTGGAAATTCTTTTCAGGCTCAGTACTGGGCTCAAAAGATGCAGCCCTGATGTCTCTCATGATAGCAGGTGGTTAAGTAGAAATTTGCTGCTCGGCTGACCCAGCAGGAACAAACCTATGCCAAAAATGTACGCAGAATGAGCTTTTCAGTGAAGAGCAGCCAGGCACATTTTAGCAAGTTTCACTTGTAAGTGGGGTTGGAAACGCTTTTCAGGCTCAGTACTGGGCTCAAAACATGCAGCCCTGATGTCTCTCATGATAGCAGGTGGTTAATTAGAAATTCGCTGCTCGGCTGAACCAGCAGGAGCAAACGTATGCTAAAAATGTATGCAAAACCAAGCTTTTCAGTGAAGAGCAGCCAGGCACATTTTAGCAAGTTTCACTTGTTAAGTGGGGTTGGAAATGCTTTTCAGGCTCAGTACTGGGCTCAAAAGATGCAGCCCTGATGTCTCTCATGATAGCAGGTGGTTAAGTAGAAATTCGCTGCTCGGCTGACCCAGCAGGAGCAAACGTATGCCAAAAATGTACGCAGAATGAGCTTTTCAGTGAAGAGCAGAGAGGCACATTTTAGCAAGTTTCACCTGTAAGTTGGGTTCGAAACGCTTTTCAGGCTCAGTACTGGGCTCAAAACATGCAGCCCTGATGTCTCTCATGATAGCAGGTGGTTAATTAGAAATTCGCTGCTCGGCTGACCCAGCAGGAGCAAACGTATGCTAAAAATGTTGCAGAACCAAGCTTTTCAGTGAAGAGCAGCCAGGCACATTTTAGCAAGTTTCACTTGTAAGTGGGGTTGGAAATGATTTTCAGGCTCAGTACTGGGCTCAAGAGATGCAGCCCTGATGTCTCTCATGATAGCAGGTGGTTAAGTAGAAATTCGCTGCTCGGCTGACCCAGCAGGAGCAAACGTATGCTAAAAATGTATGCAAAACCAATTTTTTCAGTGAAGAGCAGAGAGGCACATTTTAGCAAGTTTCACTTGTAAGTGGGCTTGGAAACGCTTTTCAGGCTCAGTACTGGGCTCAAAAGGTGCAGCCCTGATGTCTCTCATGATAGCAGGTGGTTAAGTAGAAATTCGCTGCTCGGCTGACCCAGCAGGAGCAAACGTATGCTAAAAATGTTGCAGAACCAAGCTTTTCAGTGAAGAGCAGCCAGGCACATTTTAGCAAGTTTCACTTGTAAGTGGGGTTGGAAATGCTTTTCAGGCTCAGTACTGGGCTCAAGAGATGCAGCCCTGATGTCTCTCATGATAGCAGGTGGTTAAGTAGAAATTCGCTGCTCGGCTGACCCAGCAGGAGCAAACGTATGCTAAAAATGTATGCAAAACCAAGCTTTTCAGTGAAGAGCAGAGAGGCACATTTTAGCAAGTTTCACTTGTAAGTGGGCTTGGAAACGCTTTTCAGGCTCAGTACTGGGCTCAAAAGGTGCAGCCCTGATGTCTCTCATGATAGCAGGTGGTTAAGTAGAAATTTGCCGCTCGGCTGACCCAGCAGAAGCAGACGTATGCTAAAAATGTTGCAGAACCAAGCTTTTCAGTGAAGAGCAGCCAGGCACATTTGAGCAAGTTTCACTTGTAAGTGGGGTTGGAAATGCTTTTCAGGCTCAGTACTGGGCTCAAGAGATGCAGCCCTGATGTCTCTCATGATAGCAGGTGGTTAAGTAGAAATTCGCTGCTCGGCTGACCCAGCAGGAGCAAACGTATGCCAAAAATGTACGCAGAATGAGCTTTTCAGTGAAGAGCAGAGAGGCACATTTTAGCAAGTTTCACTTGTAAGTTGGGTTGGAAACGCTTTTCAGGCTCAGTCGTGGGCTCAAACCATGCAGCCCTGATGTCTCTCATGATAGCAGGTGGTTAATTAAAAATTCGCTTCTCGGCTGACCCAGCAGGAGCAAATGTATGCCAAAAATGTACGCAGAATGAGCTTTTCAGTGAAGAGCAGCCAGGCACATTTTAGCAAGTTTCACTTGTAAGTGGGGTTGGAAACGCTTTTCAGGCTCAGTACTGGGCTCAAAAGATGCAGCCCTGATGTCTCTCATGATAGCAGGTGGTTAAGTAGAAATTTGCTGCTCGGCTGACCCAGCAGGAGCAAACGTATGCTAAAAATGTATGCAGAACCAAGCTTTTCAGTAAAGAGCAGAGAGGCACATTTTAGCAAGTTTCACTTGTAAATAGGGTTGGAAATACTTTTCAGGCTCAGTACTGGACTCAAAAGATGCAGCCCTGATGTCTCTCATGATAGCAGGTGGTTAAGTAGAAATTTGCTGCTCGGCTGACCCAGCAGGAGCAAACGTATGCTAAAAATGTATGCAGAACCAAGCTTTTCAGTGAAGAGCAGCCAGGCACATTTTAGCAAGTTTCACTTGTAAGTGGGGTTGGAAATACTTTTCAGGCTCAGTACTGGGCTCAAAAGATGCAGCCCTGATGTCTCTCATGATAGCAGGTGGTTAAGTAGAAATTCGCTGCTCGGCTGACCCAGCAGGAGCAAACGTATGCCAAAAATGTTGCAGAACCAGCTTTTCAGTGAAGAGCAGCCAGGCACATTTTAGCAAGTTTCACTTGTAAGTGGGGTTGGAAACACTTTTCAGGCTCAGTTCTGGGCTCAAAAGATGCAGCCCTGATGTCTCTCATGATAGCAGGTAACCAGTAGAAATTCGCTGCTCGGCTAACCCAGCAGGAGCAAACGTATGCTAAAAATGTATGTAAAACCAAGCTTTTCAGTGAAGAGCAGCCAGGCACATTTTAGCAAGTTTCACTTGTAAGTGGGGTTGGAAACACTTTTCAGGCTCAGTTCTGGGCTCAAAAGATGCAGCCCTGATGTCTCTCATGATAGCAGGTAACCAGTAGAAATTCGCTGCTCGGCTGACCCAGCAGGAGCAAACGTATGCTAAAAATGTATGCAGAACCAAGCTTTTCAGTGAAGAGCAGCCAGGCACATTTTAGCAAGTTTCACTTGTAAGTGGGGTTGGAAATACTTTTCAGGCTCAGTACTGGGCTCAAAAGATGCAGCCCTGATGTCTCTCATGATAGCAGGTGGTTAAGTAGAAATGTGCTGCTCGGCTGACCCAGCAGGAGCAAATGTATGCTAAAAATGTATGCAGAACCAAGCTTTTCAGTGAAGAGCAGCCAGGCACATTTTAGCAAGTTTCACTTGTAAGTGGGGTTGGAAACGCTTTTCAGGCTCAGTACTGGGCTCAAAAGATGCAGCCCTGATGTCTCTCATGATAGCAGGTGGTTAAGTAGAAATTCGCTGCTCGGCGGACCCAGCAGGACCAAACGTATGCCAGAAATGTTGCAGAACCAGCTTTTCAGTGAAGAGCAGCCAGGCACATTTTAGCAAGTTTCACTTGTAAGAGGGGTTGGAAATACCTTTCAGGCTCAGTACTGGGCTCAAAAGATGCAGCCCTGATGTCTCTCATGATAGCAGGTGGTTAAGTAGAAATTCGCTGCTCAGCTGACCCAGCAGGAGCAAACGTTTTCCAAAAATGTACGCAGAATGAGCTTTTCAGTGAAGAGCAGAGAGGCACATTTTAGCAAGTTTCACTTGTAAGTGGGGTTGGAAATGCTTTTCAGGCTCACTACTGGGCTCAAAAGATGCAGCCCTGATGTCTCTCATGATAGCAGGTGGTTAAGTAGAAATTCGCTGCTCGGCTGACCCAGCAGGAGCAAACGTATGCCAAAAATGTTGCAGAACCAGCTTTTCAGTGAAGAGCAGCCAGGCATATTTTAGCAAGTTTCACTTGTAAGTGGGGTTGGAAATACTTTTCAGGCTCAGTACTGGGCTCAAAAGATGCAGCCCTGATGTCTCTCATGATAGCAGGTGGTTAAGTAGAAATTTTCTGCTCGGCTGACCCAGCAGGAGCAAACCTATGCCAAAAATGTATGCAGAAACAAGCTTTTCAGTGAAGAGCAGGAGAGGCACATTTTAGCAAGTTTCATTTGTAAGTGGGGTTGGAACGCTTTTCAGGCTCAGTACTGGGCTCAAAAGATGCAGCCCTGATGTCTCTCATGATAGCAGGTGGTTTAGTAGAAATTTGCTGCTCGACTGACCCAGCAGGAGCAAACGTATGCTAAAAATGTATGCAGAACCAAGCTTTTCAGTAAAGAGCAGAGAGGCACATTTTAGCAAGTTTCACTTGTAAGTGGGGTTGGAAACGCTTTTCAGGCTCAGTACTGGGCTCAAAAGATGCAGCCCTGATGTCTCTCATGATAGCAGGTGGTTAAGTAGAAATTCGCAGCTCGGCTGACCCAGCAGGAGCAAATGTATGCCAAAAATGTTGCAGAACCAGCTTTTCAGTGAAGAGCAGCCAGGCACATTTTAGCAAGTTTCACTTGTAAGTGGGGTTGGAAATGCTTTTCAGGCTTAGTACTGGGCTCAAGAGATGCAGCCCTGATGTCTCTCATGATAGCAGGTGGTTAAGTAGAAATTCGCTGCTCGGCTGACCCAGCAGGAGCAAACGTATGCCAAAAATGTACGCAGAATGAGCTTTTCAGTGAAGAGCAGAGAGGCACATTTTAGCAAGTTTCACTTTTAAGTTGGGTTGGAAACGCTTTTCAGGCTCAGTACTGGGCTCAAAACATGCAGCCCTGATGTCTCTCATGATAGCAGGTGGTTAAGTAGAAATTCGCTGCTCGGCTGACCCAGCAGGAGCAAACGTATGCCAAAAATGTTGCAGAACCAGCTTTTCAGTGAAGAGCAGCCAGGCATATTTTAGCAAGTTTCACTTGTAAGTGGGGTTGGAAATACTTTTCAGGCTCAGTACTGGGCTCAAAAGATGCAGCCCTGATGTCTCTCATGATAGCAGGTGGTTAAGTAGAAATTCGCTGCTCAGCTGACCCAGCAGGAGCAAACGTATGCCAAAAATGTACGCAGAATGAGCTTTTCAGTGAAGAGCAGAGAGGCACATTTTAGCAAGTTTCACTTGTAAGTGGGGTTGGAAATGCTTTTCAGGCTCAATACTGGGCTCAAAACATGCAGCCCTGATGTCTCTCATGATAGCAGGTGGTTAAGTAGAAATTCGCTGCTCGGCTGACCCAGCAGGAGCAAACTAATGCCAAAAATGTATGCAGAACCAAGCTTTTCAGTGAAGAGCAGCCAGGCACATTTTAGCAAGTTTCACTTGTAAGTGGGGTTGGAAATACTTTTGAGGCTCAGTACTGGGCTCAAAAGATGCAGCCCTGATGTCTCTCATGATAGCAGGTGGTTAAGTAGAAATTCGCTGCTCGGCTGACCCAGCAGGAGCAAACGTATGCCAAAAATGTTGCAGAACCAGCTTTTCAGTGAAGAGCAGCCAGGCACATTTTAGCAAGTTTCACTTGTAAGTGGGGTTGGAAATACTTTTCAGGCTCAGTACTGGGCTCAAAAGATACAGCCCTGATGTCTCTCATGATAGCAGGTGGTTAAGTAGAAATTCGCTGCTCGGCTGACCCAGCAGGAGCAAACTAATGCCAAAAATGTATGCAGAACCAAGCTTTTCAGTGAAGAGCAGAGAGGCACATTTTAGCAAGTTTCACTTGTAAGTGGGGTTGGAAACGCTTTTCAGGCTCAGTACTGGGCTCAAAAGATGCAGCCCTGATGTCTCTCATGATAGCAGGAGGTTAATTAGAAATTTGCTGCTCGGCTGACCCAGCAGGAGCAAACGTATGCTAAAAATGTATGCAGAACCAAGCTTTTCAGTGAAGAGCAGCCAGGCACATTTTAGCAAGTTTCACTTGTAAGTGGGGTTGGAAATGCTTTTCAGGCTCAAGTACTTGGCTCAAAAGATGCTGATGTCTCTCATGATAGCAGGTAGAAATTCGCGGCTCGGCTGACCCAGCAGGAGCAAACGTATGCCAAAAGTATGCAGAACCTAGCTTTTCAGTGAAGAGCAGGAGAGGCACATTTTAGCAAGTTTCACTTGTAAGTGGGGTTGGAACGCTTTTCAGGCTCAGTACTGGGCTCAAAAGATGCAGCCCTGATGTCTCTCATGATAGCAGGTGGTTTAGTAGAAATTTGCTGCTCGACTGACCCAGCAGGAGCAAACGTATGCTAAAAATGTATGCAGAACCAAGCTTTTCAGTAAAGAGCAGAGAGGCACATTTTAGCAAGTTTCACTTGTAAGTGGGGTTGGAAACGCTTTTCAGGCTCAGTACTGGGCTCAAAAGATGCAGCCCTGATGTCTCTCATGATAGCAGGTGGTTAAGTAGAAATTCGCAGCTCGGCTGACCCAGCAGGAGCAAATGTATGCCAAAAATGTTGCAGAACCAGCTTTTCAGTGAAGAGCAGCCAGGCACATTTTAGCAAGTTTCACTTGTAAGTGGGGTTGGAAATGCTTTTCAGGCTTAGTACTGGGCTCAAGAGATGCAGCCCTGATGTCTCTCATGATAGCAGGTGGTTAAGTAGAAATTCGCTGCTCGGCTGACCCAGCAGGAGCAAACG
Source organism: Lissotriton helveticus (assembly GCF_964261635.1). Taxonomy (NCBI): domain Eukaryota; kingdom Metazoa; phylum Chordata; class Amphibia; order Caudata; family Salamandridae; genus Lissotriton; species Lissotriton helveticus. The sequence continues at coordinate 965,818 of NW_027611660.1, read as the reverse complement.
TATGCCAAAAATGTACGCAGAATGAGCTTTTCAGTGAAGAGCAGAGAGGCACATTTTAGCAAGTTTCACTTTTAAGTTGGGTTGGAAACGCTTTTCAGGCTCAGTACTGGGCTCAAAACATGCAGCCCTGATGTCTCTCATGATAGCAGGTGGTTAAGTAGAAATTCGCTGCTCGGCTGACCCAGCAGGAGCAAACGTATGCCAAAAATGTTGCAGAACCAGCTTTTCAGTGAAGAGCAGCCAGGCATATTTTAGCAAGTTTCACTTGTAAGTGGGGTTGGAAATACTTTTCAGGCTCAGTACTGGGCTCAAAAGATGCAGCCCTGATGTCTCTCATGATAGCAGGTGGTTAAGTAGAAATTCGCTGCTCAGCTGACCCAGCAGGAGCAAACGTATGCCAAAAATGTACGCAGAATGAGCTTTTCAGTGAAGAGCAGAGAGGCACATTTTAGCAAGTTTCACTTGTAAGTGGGGTTGGAAATGCTTTTCAGGCTCAATACTGGGCTCAAAACATGCAGCCCTGATGTCTCTCATGATAGCAGGTGGTTAAGTAGAAATTCGCTGCTCGGCTGACCCAGCAGGAGCAAACTAATGCCAAAAATGTATGCAGAACCAAGCTTTTCAGTGAAGAGCAGCCAGGCACATTTTAGCAAGTTTCACTTGTAAGTGGGGTTGGAAATACTTTTGAGGCTCAGTACTGGGCTCAAAAGATGCAGCCCTGATGTCTCTCATGATAGCAGGTGGTTAAGTAGAAATTCGCTGCTCGGCTGACCCAGCAGGAGCAAACGTATGCCAAAAATGTTGCAGAACCAGCTTTTCAGTGAAGAGCAGCCAGGCACATTTTAGCAAGTTTCACTTGTAAGTGGGGTTGGAAATACTTTTCAGGCTCAGTACTGGGCTCAAAAGATACAGCCCTGATGTCTCTCATGATAGCAGGTGGTTAAGTAGAAATTCGCTGCTCGGCTGACCCAGCAGGAGCAAACTAATGCCAAAAATGTATGCAGAACCAAGCTTTTCAGTGAAGAGCAGAGAGGCACATTTTAGCAAGTTTCACTTGTAAGTGGGGTTGGAAACGCTTTTCAGGCTCAGTACTGGGCTCAAAAGATGCAGCCCTGATGTCTCTCATGATAGCAGGAGGTTAATTAGAAATTTGCTGCTCGGCTGACCCAGCAGGAGCAAACGTATGCTAAAAATGTATGCAGAACCAAGCTTTTCAGTGAAGAGCAGCCAGGCACATTTTAGCAAGTTTCACTTGTAAGTGGGGTTGGAAATGCTTTTCAGGCTCAAGTACTTGGCTCAAAAGATGCTGATGTCTCTCATGATAGCAGGTAGAAATTCGCGGCTCGGCTGACCCAGCAGGAGCAAACGTATGCCAAAAGTATGCAGAACCTAGCTTTTCAGTGAAGAGCAGGAGAGGCACATTTTAGCAAGTTTCACTTGTAAGTGGGGTTGGAACGCTTTTCAGGCTCAGTACTGGGCTCAAAAGATGCAGCCCTGATGTCTCTCATGATAGCAGGTGGTTAAGTAGAAATTCGCTGCTCGGCTGACCCAGCAGGAGCAAACGTATGCCAAAAATGTACGCAGAATGAGCTTTTCAGTGAAGAGCAGAGAGGCACATTTTAGCAAGTTTCACTTGTAAGTGGGGTTGGAAATGCTTTTCAGGCTCAGTACTGGGCTCAAAAGATGCAGCCCTGATGTCTCTCATGATAGCAGGTGGTTAAGTAGAAATTCGCTGCTCGGCTGACCCAGCAGGAGCAAACGTATGCCAAAAATGTTGCAGAACCAGCTTTTCAGTGAAGAGCAGCCAGGCACATTTTAGCAAGTTTCACTTGTAAGTGGGGTTGGAAATACTTTTCAGGCTCAGTACTGGGCTCAAAAGATGCAGCCCTGATGTCTCTCATGATAGCAGGTGGTTAAGTAGAAATTTTCTGCTCGGCTGACCCAGCAGGAGCAAACCTATGCCAAAAATGTATGCAGAAACAAGCTTTTCAGTGAAGAGCAGCCAGGCACATTTTAGCAAGTTTCACTTGTAAGTGGGGTTGGAAATGCTTTTCAGGCTCAGTACTGGGCTCAAAAGATGCAGCCCTGATGTCTCTCATGATAGCAGGTGGTTAAGTAGAAATTCGCTGCTCGGCGGACCCAGCAGGACAAAACGTATGCCAGAAATGTTGCAGAACCAGCTTTTCAGTGAAGAGCAGCCAGGCACATTTTAGCAAGTTTCACTTGTAAATAGGGGTGGAAATACTTTTCAGGCTCAGTACTGGATTTAAAAGATGCAGCCCATGTCTCTCATGATAGCAGGTGGTTAAGTAGAAATTTTCTGCTCGGCTGACCCAGCAGGAGCAAACGTATGCTAAAAATGTATGCAGAACCAAGCTTTTCAGTAAAGAGCAGCCAGGCACATTTTAGCAAGTTTCACTTGTAAGTGGGGTTGGAAATACTTTTGAGGCTCAGTACTGGGCTCAACAGATGCAGCCCTGATGTCTCTCATGATAGCAGGTGGTTAAGTAGAAATTCGCTGCTCGGCTGACCCAGCAGGAGCAAACGTATGCCAAAAATGTTGCAGAACCAGCTTTTCAGTGAAGAGCAGCCAGGCACATTTTAGCAAGTTTCACTTGTAAGTGGGGTTGGAAATACTTTTCAGGCTCAGTACTGGGCTCAAAAGATACAGCCCTGATGTCTCTCATGATAGCAGGTGGTTAAGTAGAAATTTTCTGCTCGGCTGACCCAGCAGGAGCAAACCTATGCCAAAAATGTATGCAGAAACAAGCTTTTCAGTGAAGAGCAGCCAGGCACATTTTAGCAAGTTTCACTTGTAAGTGGGGTTGGAAATGCTTTTCAGGCTCAGTACTGGGCTCAAAAGATGCAGCCCTGATGTCTCTCATGATAGCAGGTGGTTAAGTAGAAATTCGCTGCTCGGCGGACCCAGCAGGACCAAACGTATGCCAGAAATGTTGCAGAACCAGCTTTTCAGTGAAGAGCAGCCAGGCACATTTTAGCAAGTTTCACTTGTAAATAGGGTTGGAAATACTTTTCAGGCTCAGTACTGGATTTAAAAGATGCAGCCCTGATGTCTCTCATGATAGCAGGTGGTTAAGTAGAAATTTTCTGCTCGGCTGACCCAGCAGGAGCAAACGTATGCTAAAAATGTATGCAGAACCAAGCTTTTCAGTGAAGAGCAGCCAGGCACATTTTAGCAAGTTTCACTTGTATGGGGTTGGAAATAATTTTCAGGCTCAGTACTGGGCTCAAAAGATGCAGCCCTGATGTCTCTCATGATAGCAGGTGGTTAAGTAGAAATTCGCTGCTCGGCTGACCCAGCAGGAGCAAACGTATGCTAAAAATGTACGCAAAACCAAGCTTTTCAGTGAAGAGCAGCCAGGCACATTTTAGCAAGTTTCACTTGTAAGTGGGGTTGGAAATGCTTTTCAGGCTCAAGTACTGGGCTCAAAAGATGCAGCCCTGATGTCTCTCATGATAGCAGGTGGTTAAGTTGAAATTCGCGGCTCGGCTGACCCAGCAGGAGCAAACGTATGCCAAAAATGTATGCAGAACCTAGCTTTTCAGTGAAGAGCAGGAGAGGCACATTTTAGCAAGTTTCGCTTGTAAGTGGGGTTGGAACGCTTTTCAGGCTCAGTACTGGGCTCAAAAGATGCAGCCCTGATGTCTCTCATGATAGCAGGTGGTTAAGTAGAAATTTGCTGCTCGGCTGACCCAGCAGGAGCAAACGTATGCTAAAAATTTATGCAGAACCAAGCTTTTCAGTGAAGAGCAGCCAGGCACATTTTAGCAAGTTTCACTTGCAAGTGGGGTTGGAAATGCTTTTCAGGCTCAAGTACTTGGCTCAAAAGATGCTGATGTCTCTCATGATAGCAGGTAGAAATTCGCGGCTCGGCTGACCCAGCAGGAGCAAACGTATGCCAAAAGTATGCAGAACCTAGCTTTTCAGTGAAGAGCAGGAGAGGCCCATTTTAGCAAGTTTCACTTGTAAGTGGGGTTGGAACACTTTTCAGGCTCAGTACTGGGCTCAAAAGATGCAGCCCTGATGTCTCTCATGATAGCAGGTGGTTTAGTAGAAATTTGCTGCTCGACTGACCCAGCAGGAGCAAACGTATGCTAAAAATGTATGCAGAACCAAGCTTTTCAGTAAAGAGCAGAGAGGCACATTTTAGCAAGTTTCACTTGTAAGTGGGGTTGGAAACGCTTTTCAGGCTCAGTACTGGGCTCAAAAGATGCAGCCCTGATGTCTCTCATGATAGCAGGTGGTTAAGTAGAAATTTGCTGCTCGGCTGACCCAGCAGGAGCAAACGTATGCTAAAAATGTATGCAGAACCAGCTTTTCAGTGAAGAGCAGCCAGGCACATTTTAGCAAGTTTCACTTGTAAGTGGGGTTGGAAACACTTTTCAGGCTCAGTACTGGGCTCAAAAGATGCAGCCCTGATGTCTCTCATGATAGCAGGTGGTTAAGTTGAAATTCAAGGCTCGGCTGACCCAGCAGGAGCAAACGTATGCCAAAAATGTATGCAGAACCTAGCTTTTCAGTGAAGAGCAGGAGAGGCACATTTTAGCAAGTTTCACTTGTAAGTGGGGTTGGAACGCTTTTCAGGCTCAGTACTGGGCTCAAAAGATGCAGCCCTGATGTCTCTCATGATAGCAGGTGGTTTAGTAGAAATTTGCTGCTCGACTGACCCAGCAGGAGCAAACGTATGCTAAAAATGTATGCAGAACCAAGCTTTTCAGTAAAGAGCAGAGAGGCACATTTTAGCAAGTTTCACTTGTAAGTGGGGTTGGAAACGCTTTTCAGGCTCAGTACTGGGCTCAAAAGATGCAGCCCTGATGTCTCTCATGATAGCAGGTGGTTAAGTAGAAATTCGCTGCTCGGCTGACCCAGCAGGAGCAAACGTATGCCAAAAATGTTGCAGAACCAGCTTTTCAGTGAAGAGCAGCCAGGCACATTTTAGCAAGTTTCACTTGTAAGTGGGGTTGGAAACACTTTTCAGGCTCAGTACTGGGCTCAAAACATGCAGCCCTGATGTCTCTCATGATAGCAGGTGGTTAAGTAGAAATTCGCTGCTCGGCTGACCCAGCAGGAGCAAACGTATGCCAAAAATGTACGCAGAATGAGCTTTTCAGTGAAGAGCAGAGAGGCACATTTTAGCAAGTTTCACTTGTAAGTGGGGTTGGAAATGCTTTTCAGGCTCAGTACTGGGCTCAAAAGATGCAGCCCTGATGTCTCTCATGATAGCAGGTGGTTAAGTAGAAATTCGCTGCTCGGCTGACCCAGCAGGAGCAAACGTATGCCAAAAATGTTGCAGAACCAGCTTTTCAGTGAAGAGCAGCCAGGCACATTTTAGCAAGTTTCACTTGTAAGTGGGGTTGGAAATACTTTTCAGGCTCAGTACTGGGCTCAAAAGATGCAGCCCTGATGTCTCTCATGATAGCAGGTGGTTAAGTAGAAATTCGCTGCTCGGCTGACCCAGCAGGAGCAAACGTATGCCAAAAATGTTGCAGAACCAGCTTTTCAGTGAAGAGCAGCCAGGCACATTTTAGCAAGTTTCACTTGTAAGTGGGGTTGGAAATGCTTTTCAGGCTCAGTACTGGGCTCAAAAGATGCAGCCCTGATGTCTCTCATGATAGCCGGTGGTTAAGTTGAAATTCGCGGCTCGGCTGACCCAGCAGGAGCAAACGTATGCCAAAAATGTATGCAGAACCTAGCTTTTCAGTGAAGAGCAGGAGAGGCACATTTTAGCAAGGTTCACTTGTAAGTGGGGTTGGAACGCTTTTCAGGCTCAGTACTGGGCTCAAAAGATGCAGCCCTGATGTCTCTCATGATAGCAGGTGGTTAAGTAGCAATTTGCTGCTCGGCTGACCCAGCAGGAGCAAACGTATGCTAAAAATGTATGCAGAACCAAGCTTTTCAGTAAACAGCAGAGAGGCACATTTTAGCAAGTTTCACTTGTAAGTGGGCTTGGAAATGCTTTTCAGGCTCAGTACTGGGCTCAAAAGATGCAGCCCTGATGTCTCTCATGATAGCAGGTGGTTAAGTAGAAATTCGCTGCTCGGCGGACCCAGCAGGACCAAACGTATGCCAGAAATGTTGCAGAACCAGCTTTTCAGTGAAGAGCAGCCAGGCACATTTTAGCAAGTTTCACTTGTAAATAGGGTTGGAAATACTTTTCAGGCTCAGTACTGGATTTAAAAGATGCAGCCCTGATGTCTCTCATGATAGCAGGTGGTTAAGTAGAAATTTGCTGCTCGGCTGACCCAGCAGGAGCAAACGTATGCTAAAAATGTATGCAGAACCAAGCTTTTCAGTGAAGAGCAGCCAGGCACATTTTAGTAAGTTTCACTTGTAAGTGGGGTTGGAAATACTTTTCAGGCTCAGTACTGGGCTCAAAAGATGCAGCCCTGATGTCTCTCATGATAGCAGGTGGTTAAGTAGAAATTTGCTGCTCGGCTGACCCAGCAGGAGCAAACGTATGCTAAAAATGTACGCAAAACCAAGCTTTTCAGTGAAGAGCAGCCAGGCACATTTTAGCAAGTTTCACTTGTAAGTGGGGTTGGAAATGCTTTTCAGGCTCAAGTACTGGGCTCAAAAGATGCAGCCCTGATGTCTCTCATGATAGCAGGTGGTTAAGTTGAAATTCGCGGCTCGGCTGACCCAGCAGAAGCAAACATATGCCAAAAATGTATGCAGAACCTAGCTTTTCAGTGAAGAGCAGGAGAGGCACATTTTAGCAAGTTTCACTTGTAAGTGGGGTTGGAACGCTTTTCAGGCTCAGTACTGGGCTCAAAAGATGCAGCCCTGATGTCTCTCATGATAGCAGGTGGTTAAGTAGAAATTTGCTGCTCGGCTGACCCAGCAGGAGCAAACGTATGCTAAAAATGTATGCAGAACCAAGCTTTTCAGTGAAGAGCAGCCAGGCACATTTTAGCAAGTTTTACTTGTAAGTGGGGTTGGAAATGCTTTTCAGGCTCAAGTACTTGGCTCAAAAGATGCTGATGTCTCCCATGATAGCAGGTAGAAATTTGCGGCTCGGCTGACCCAGCAGGAGCAAACGTATGCCAAAACTATGCAGAACCTAGCTTTTCAGTGAAGAGCAGGAGAGGCACATTTTAGCAAGTTTCACTTGTAAGTGGGGTTGGAACGCTTTTCAGGCTCAGTACTGGGCTCAAAAGATGCAGCCCTGATGTCTCTCATGATAGCAGGTGGTTTAGTAGAAATTTGCTGCTCGACTGACCCAGCAGGAGCAAACGTATGCTAAAAATGTATGCAGAGCCAAGCTTTTCAGTAAAGAGCAGAGAGGCACATTTTAGCAAGTTTCACTTGTAAGTGGGGTTGGAAACGCTTTTCAGGCTCAGTACTGGGCTCAAAAGATGCAGCCCTGATGTCTCTCATGATAGCAGGTGGTTAAGTAGAAATTCGCTGCTCGGCTGACCCAGCAGGAGCAAACGTATGCCAAAAATGTTGCAGAACCAGCTTTTCAGTGAAGAGCAGCCAGGCACATTTTAGCAAGTTTCACTTGTAAGTGGGGTTGGAAATACTTTTCAGGCTCAGTACTGGGCTCAAAAGATACAGCCCTGATGTCTCTCATGATAGCAGGTGGTTAAGTAGAAATTCGCTGCTCGGCTGACCCAGCAGGAGCAAACTAATGCCAAAAATGTATGCAGAACCAAGCTTTTCAGTGAAGAGCAGAGAGGCACATTTTAGCAAGTTTCACTTGTAAGTGGGGTTAGAAACGCTTTTCAGGCTCAGTACTGGGCTCAAAAGATGCAGCCCTGATGTCTCTCATGATAGCAGGTGGTTAATTAGAAATTTGCTGCTCGGCTGACCCAGCAGGAGCAAACGTATGCTAAAAATGTATGCAGAACCAAGCTTTTCAGTGAAGAGCAGCCAGGCACATTTTAGCAAGTTTCACTTGTAAGTGGGGTTGGAAATGCTTTTCAGGCTCAAGTACTTGGCTCAAAAGATGCTGATGTCTCTCATGATAGCAGGTAGAAATTCGCGGCTCGGCTGACCCAGCAGGAGCAAACGTATGCCAAAAGTATGCAGAACCTAGCTTTTCAGTGAAGAGCAGGAGAGGCACATTTTAGCAAGTTTCACTTGTAAGTGGGGTTGGAACGCTTTTCAGGCTCAGTACTGGGCTCAAAAGATGCAGCCCTGATGTCTCTCATGATAGCAGGTGGTTAAGTAGAAATTCGCTGCTCGGCTGACCCAGCAGGAGCAAACGTATGCCAAAAATGTACGCAGAATGAGCTTTTCAGTGAAGAGCAGAGAGGCACATTTTAGCAAGTTTCACTTGTAAGTGGGGTTGGAAATGCTTTTCAGGCTCAGTACTGGGCTCAAAAGATGCAGCCCTGATGTCTCTCATGATAGCAGGTGGTTAAGTAGAAATTCGCTGCTCGGCTGACCCAGCAGGAGCAAACGTATGCCAAAAATGTTGCAGAACCAGCTTTTCAGTGAAGAGCAGCCAGGCACATTTTAGCAAGTTTCACTTGTAAGTGGGGTTGGAAATACTTTTCAGGCTCAGTACTGGGCTCAAAAGATGCAGCCCTGATGTCTCTCATGATAGCAGGTGGTTAAGTAGAAATTTTCTGCTCGGCTGACCCAGCAGGAGCAAACCTATGCCAAAAATGTATGCAGAAACAAGCTTTTCAGTGAAGAGCAGCCAGGCACATTTTAGCAAGTTTCACTTGTAAGTGGGGTTGGAAATGCTTTTCAGGCTCAGTACTGGGCTCAAAAGATGCAGCCCTGATGTCTCTCATGATAGCAGGTGGTTAAGTAGAAATTCGCTGCTCGGCGGACCCAGCAGGACAAAACGTATGCCAGAAATGTTGCAGAACCAGCTTTTCAGTGAAGAGCAGCCAGGCACATTTTAGCAAGTTTCACTTGTAAATAGGGGTGGAAATACTTTTCAGGCTCAGTACTGGATTTAAAAGATGCAGCCCATGTCTCTCATGATAGCAGGTGGTTAAGTAGAAATTTTCTGCTCGGCTGACCCAGCAGGAGCAAACGTATGCTAAAAATGTATGCAGAACCAAGCTTTTCAGTAAAGAGCAGCCAGACACATTTTAGCAAGTTTCACTTGTAAGTGGGGTTGGAAATACTTTTGAGGCTCAGTACTGGGCTCAAAAGATGCAGCCCTGATGTCTCTCATGATAGCAGGTGGTTAAGTAGAAATTCGCTGCTCGGCTGACCCAGCAGGAGCAAACGTATGCCAAAAATGTTGCAGAACCAGCTTTTCAGTGAAGAGCAGCCAGGCACATTTTAGCAAGTTTCACTTGTAAGTGGGGTTGGAAATACTTTTCAGGCTCAGTACTGGGCTCAAAAGATACAGCCCTGATGTCTCTCATGATAGCAGGTGGTTAAGTAGAAATTTTCTGCTCGGCTGACCCAGCAGGAGCAAACCTATGCCAAAAATGTATGCAGAAACAAGCTTTTCAGTGAAGAGCAGCCAGGCACATTTTAGCAAGTTTCACTTGTAAGTGGGGTTGGAAATGCTTTTCAGGCTCAGTACTGGGCTCAAAAGATGCAGCCCTGATGTCTCTCATGATAGCAGGTGGTTAAGTAGAAATTCGCTGCTCGGCGGACCCAGCAGGACCAAACGTATGCCAGAAATGTTGCAGAACCAGCTTTTCAGTGAAGAGCAGCCAGGCACATTTTAGCAAGTTTCACTTGTAAATAGGGTTGGAAATACTTTTCAGGCTCAGTACTGGATTTAAAAGATGCAGCCCTGATGTCTCTCATGATAGCAGGTGGTTAAGTAGAAATTTTCTGCTCGGCTGACCCAGCAGGAGCAAACGTATGCTAAAAATGTATGCAGAACCAAGCTTTTCAGTGAAGAGCAGCCAGGCACATTTTAGCAAGTTTCACTTGTATGGGGTTGGAAATACTTTTCAGGCTCAGTACTGGGCTCAAAAGATGCAGCCCTGATGTCTCTCATGATAGCAGGTGGTTAAGTAGAAATTCGCTGCTCGGCTGACCCAGCAGGAGCAAACGTATGCTAAAAATGTACGCAAAACCAAGCTTTTCAGTGAAGAGCAGCCAGGCACATTTTAGCAAGTTTCACTTGTAAGTGGGGTTGGAAATGCTTTTCAGGCTCAAGTACTGGGCTCAAAAGATGCAGCCCTGATGTCTCTCATGATAGCAGGTGGTTAAGTTGAAATTCGCGGCTCGGCTGACCCAGCAGGAGCAAACGTATGCCAAAAATGTATGCAGAACCTAGCTTTTCAGTGAAGAGCAGGAGAGGCACATTTTAGCAAGTTTCACTTGTAAGTGGGGTTGGAACGCTTTTCAGGCTCAGTACTGGGCTCAAAAGATGCAGCCCTGATGTCTCTCATGATAGCAGGTGGTTAAGTAGAAATTTGCTGCTCGGCTGACCCAGCAGGAGCAAACGTATGCTAAAAATTTATGCAGAACCAAGCTTTTCAGTGAAGAGCAGCCAGGCACATTTTAGCAAGTTTCACTTGCAAGTGGGGTTGGAAATGCTTTTCAGGCTCAAGTACTTGGCTCAAAAGATGCTGATGTCTCTCATGATAGCAGGTAGAAATTCGCGGCTCGGCTGACCCAGCAGGAGCAAACGTATGCCAAAAGTATGCAGAACCTAGCTTTTCAGTGAAGAGCAGGAGAGGCCCATTTTAGCAAGTTTCACTTGTAAGTGGGGTTGGAACACTTTTCAGGCTCAGTACTGGGCTCAAAAGATGCAGCCCTGATGTCTCTCATGATAGCAGGTGGTTTAGTAGAAATTTGCTGCTCGACTGACCCAGCAGGAGCAAACGTATGCTAAAAATGTATGCAGAACCAAGCTTTTCAGTAAAGAGCAGAGAGGCACATTTTAGCAAGTTTCACTTGTAAGTGGGGTTGGAAACGATTTTCAGGCTCAGTACTGGGCTCAAAAGATGCAGCCCTGATGTCTCTCATGATAGCAGGTGGTTAAGTAGAAATTTGCTGCTCGGCTGACCCAGCAGGAGCAAACGTATGCTAAAAATGTATGCAGAACCAGCTTTTCAGTGAAGAGCAGCCAGGCACATTTTAGCAAGTTTCACTTGTAAGTGGGGTTGGAAACACTTTTCAGGCTCAGTACTGGGCTCAAAAGATGCAGCCCTGATGTCTCTCATGATAGCAGGTGGTTAAGTTGAAATTCGAGGCTCGGCTGACCCAGCAGGAGCAAACGTATGCCAAAAATGTATGCAGAACCTAGCTTTTCAGTGAAGAGCAGGAGAGGCACATTTTAGCAAGTTTCACTTGTAAGTGGGGTTGGAACGCTTTTCAGGCTCAGTACTGGGCTCAAAAGATGCAGCCCTGATGTCTCTCATGATAGCAGGTGGTTTAGTAGAAATTTGCTGCTCGACTGACCCAGCAGGAGCAAACGTATGCTAAAAATGTATGCAGAACCAAGCTTTTCAGTAAAGAGCAGAGAGGCACATTTTAGCAAGTTTCACTTGTAAGTGGGGTTGGAAACGCTTTTCAGGCTCAGTACTGGGCTCAAAAGATGCAGCCCTGATGTCTCTCATGATAGCAGGTGGTTAAGTAGAAATTCGCTGCTCGGCTGACCCAGCAGGAGCAAACGTATGCCAAAAATGTTGCAGAACCAGCTTTTCAGTGAAGAGCAGCCAGGCACATTTTAGCAAGTTTCACTTGTAAGTGGGGTTGGAAACACTTTTCAGGCTCAGTACTGGGCTCAAAACATGCAGCCCTGATGTCTCTCATGATAGCAGGTGGTTAAGTAGAAATTCGCTGCTCGGCTGACCCAGCAGGAGCAAACGTATGCCAAAAATGTACGCAGAATGAGCTTTTCAGTGAAGAGCAGAGAGGCACATTTTAGCAAGTTTCACTTGTAAGTGGGGTTGGAAATGCTTTTCAGGCTCAGTACTGGGCTCAAAAGATGCAGCCCTGATGTCTCTCATGATAGCAGGTGGTTAAGTAGAAATTCGCTGCTCGGCTGACCCAGCAGGAGCAAACGTATGCCAAAAATGTTGCAGAACCAGCTTTTCAGTGAAGAGCAGCCAGGCACATTTTAGCAAGTTTCACTTGTAAGTGGGGTTGGAAATACTTTTCAGGCTCAGTACTGGGCTCAAAAGATGCAGCCCTGATGTCTCTCATGATAGCAGGTGGTTAAGTAGAAATTTTCTGCTCGGCTGACCCAGCAGGAGCAAACCTATGCCAAAAATGTATGCAGAAACAAGCTTTTCAGTGAAGAGCAGCCAGGCACATTTTAGCAAGTTTCACTTGTAAGTGGGGTTGGAAATGCTTTTCAGGCTCAGTACTGGGCTCAAAAGATGCAGCCCTGATGTCTCTCATGATAGCCGGTGGTTAAGTTGAAATTCGCGGCTCGGCTGACCCAGCAGGAGCAAACGTATGCCAAAAATGTATGCAGAACCTAGCTTTTCAGTGAAGAGCAGGAGAGGCACATTTTAGCAAGGTTCACTTGTAAGTGGGGTTGGAACGCTTTTCAGGCTCAGTACTGGGCTCAAAAGATGCAGCCCTGATGTCTCTCATGATAGCAGGTGGTTAAGTAGAAATTCGCTGCTCGGCGGACCCAGCAGGACCAAACGTATGCCAGAAATGTTGCAGAACCAGCTTTTCAGTGAAGAGCAGCCAGGCACATTTTAGCAAGTTTCACTTGTAAATAGGGTTGGAAATACTTTTCAGGCTCAGTACTGGATTTAAAAGATGCAGCCCTGATGTCTCTCATGATAGCAGGTGGTTAAGTAGAAATTTGCTGCTCGGCTGACCCAGCAGGAGCAAACGTATGCTAAAAATGTATGCAGAACCAAGCTTTTCAGTGAAGAGCAGCCAGGCACATTTTAGTAAGTTTCACTTGTAAGTGGGGTTGGAAATACTTTTCAGGCTCAGTACTGGGCTCAAAAGATGCAGCCCTGATGTCTCTCATGATAGCAGGTGGTTAAGTAGAAATTTGCTGCTCGGCTGACCCAGCAGGAGCAAACGTATGCTAAAAATGTACGCAAAACCAAGCTTTTCAGTGAAGAGCAGCCAGGCACATTTTAGCAAGTTTCACTTGTAAGTGGGGTTGGAAATGCTTTTCAGGCTCAAGTACTGGGCTCAAAAGATGCAGCCCTGATGTCTCTCATGATAGCAGGTGGTTAAGTTGAAATTCGCGGCTCGGCTGACCCAGCAGAAGCAAACATATGCCAAAAATGTATGCAGAACCTAGCTTTTCAGTGAAGAGCAGGAGAGGCACATTTTAGCAAGTTTCACTTGTAAGTGGGGTTGGAACGCTTTTCAGGCTCAGTACTGGGCTCAAAAGATGCAGCCCTGATGTCTCTCATGATAGCAGGTGGTTAAGTAGAAATTTGCTGCTCGGCTGACCCAGCAGGAGCAAACGTATGCTAAAAATGTATGCAGAACCAAGCTTTTCAGTGAAGAGCAGCCAGGCACATTTTAGCAAGTTTTACTTGTAAGTGGGGTTGGAAATGCTTTTCAGGCTCAAGTACTTGGCTCAAAAGATGCTGATGTCTCCCATGATAGCAGGTAGAAATTCGCGGCTCGGCTGACCCAGCAGGAGCAAACGTATGCCAAAACTATGCAGAACCTAGCTTTTCAGTGAAGAGCAGGAGAGGCACATTTTAGCAAGTTTCACTTGTAAGTGGGGTTGGAACGCTTTTCAGGCTCAGTACTGGGCTCAAAAGATGCAGCCCTGATGTCTGTCATGATAGCAGGTGGTTTAGTAGAAATTTGCTGCTCGACTGACCCAGCAGGAGCAAACGTATGCTAAAAATGTATGCAGAGCCAAGCTTTTCAGTAAAGAGCAGAGAGGCACATTTTAGCAAGTTTCACTTGTAAGTGGGGTTGGAAACGCTTTTCAGGCTCAGTACTGGGCTCAAAAGATGCAGCCCTGATGTCTCTCATGATAGCAGGTGGTTAAGTAGAAATTCGCTGCTCGGCTGACCCAGCAGGAGCAAACGTATGCCAAAAATGTTGCAGAACCAGCTTTTCAGTGAAGAGCAGCCAGGCACATTTTAGCAAGTTTCACTTGTAAGTGGGGTTGGAAACACTTTTCAGGCTCAGTACTGGGCTCAAAACATGCAGCCCTGATGTCTCTCATGATAGCAGGTGGTTAAGTGGAAATTCGCTGCTCGGCTGACCCAGCAGGAGCAAACGTATGCCAAAAATGTACGCAGAATGAGCTTTTCAGTGAAGAGCAGAGAGGCACATTTTAGCAAGTTTCACTTGTAAGTGGGGTTGGAAATGCTTTTCAGGCTCAGTACTGGGCTCAAAAGATGCAGCCCTGATGTCTCTCATGATAGCAGGTGGTTAAGTAGAAATTCGCTGCTCGGCTGACCCAGCAGGAGCAAACGTATGCCAAAAATGTTGCAGAACCAGCTTTTCAGTGAAGAGCAGCCAGGCACATTTTAGCAAGTTTCACTTGTAAGTGGGGTTGGAAATACTTTTCAGGCTCAGTACTGGGCTCAAAAGATGCAGCCCTGATGTCTCTCATGATAGCAGGTGGTTAAGTAGAAATTTTCTGCTTGGCTGACCCAGCAGGAGCAAACCTATGCCAAAAATGTATGCAGAAACAAGCTTTTCAGTGAAGAGCAGCCAGGCACATTTTAGCAAGTTTCACTTGTAAGTGGGGTTGGAAATGATTTTCAGGCTCAGTACTGGGCTCAAAAGATGCAGCCATGATGTCTCTCATGATAGCAGGTGGTTAAGTAGAAATTCGCTGCTCGGCTGACCCAGCAGGACCAAACGTATGCCAGAAATGTTGCAGAACCAGCTTTTCAGTGAAGAGCAGCCAGGCACATTTTAGCAAGTTTCACTTGTAAATAGGGTTGGAAATACTTTTCAGGCTCAGTACTGGATTTAAAAGATGCAGCCCTGATGTCTCTCATGATAGCAGGTGGTTAAGTAGAAATTTGCTGCTCGGCTGACCCAGCAGGAGCAAACGTATGCTAAAAATGTATGCAGAACCAAGCTTTTCAGTGAAGAGCAGCCAGGCACATTTTAGCAAGTTTCACTTGTAAGTGGGGTTGGAAATACTTTTCAGACTCAGTACTGGGCTCAAAAGATGCAGCCCTGATGTCTCTCATGATAGCAGGTGGTTAAGTAGAAATTCGCTGCTCGGCTGACCCAGCAGGAGCAAACGTATGCTAAAAATGTACGCAAAACCAAGCTTTTCAGTGAAGAGCAGCCAGGCACATTTTAGCAAGTTTCACTTGTAAGTGGGGTTGGAACGCTTTTCAGGCTCAGTACTGGGCTCAAAAGATGCAGCCCTGATGTCTCTCATGATAGCAGGTGGTTAAGTAGAAATTTGCTGCTCGGCTGACCCAGCAGGAGCAAACGTATGCTAAAAATGTATGCAGAACCAAGCTTTTCAGTGAAGAGCAGCCAGGCACATTTTAGCAAGTTTCACTTGTAAGTGGGGTTGGAAATGCTTTTCAGGCTCAAGTACTTGGCTCAAAAGATGCTGATGTCTCTCATGATAGCAGGTAGAAATTCGCGGCTCGGCTGACCCAGCAGGAGCAAACGTATGCCAAAAGTATGCAGAACCTAGCTTTTCAGTGAAGAGCAGGAGAGGCACATTTTAGCAAGTTTCACTTGTAAGTGGGGTTGGAAACGCTTTTCAGGCTCAGTACTGGGCTCAAAAGATGCAGCCCTGATGTCTCTCATGATAGCAGGTGGTTAAGTAGAAATTCGCTGCTCGGCTGACCCAGCAGGAGCAAACGTATGCCAAAAATGTTGCAGAACCAGCTTTTCAGTGAAGAGCAGCCAGGCACATTTTAGCAAGTTTCACTTGTAAGTGGGGTTGGAAACACTTTTCAGGCTCAGTACTGGGCTCAAAAGATGCAGCCCTGATGTCTCTCATGATAGCCGGTGGTTAAGTTGAAATTCGCGGCTCGGCTGACCCAGCAGGAGCAAACGTATGCCAAAAATGTATGCAGAACCTAGCTTTTCAGTGAAGAGCAGGAGAGGCACATTTTAGCAAGTTTCACTTGTAAGTGGGGTTGGAAACGATTTTCAGGCTCAGTACTGGGCTCAAAAGATGCAGCCCTGATGTCTCTCATGATAGCAGGTGGTTAAGTAGAAATTTGCTGCTCGGCTGACCCAGCAGGAGCAAACGTATGCTAAAAATGTATGCAGAACCAGCTTTTCAGTGAAGAGCAGCCAGGCACATTTTAGCAAGTTTCACTTGTATGTGGGGTTGGAAACACTTTTCAGGCTCAGTACTGGGCTCAAAAGATGCAGCCCTGATGTCTCTCATGATAGCAGGTGGTTAAGTTGAAATTCGAGGCTCGGCTGACCCAGCAGGAGCAAACGTATGCCAAAAATGTATGCAGAACCTAGCTTTTCAGTGAAGAGCAGGAGAGGCACATTTTAGCAAGTTTCACTTGTAAGTGGGGTTGGAACGCTTTTCAGGCTCAGTACTGGGCTCAAAAGATGCAGCCCTGATGTCTCTCATGATAGCAGGTGGTTTAGTAGAAATTTGCTGCTCGACTGACCCAGCAGGAGCAAACGTATGCTAAAAATGTATGCAGAACCAAGCTTTTCAGTAAAGAGCAGAGAGGCACATTTTAGCAAGTTTCACTTGTAAGTGGGGTTGGAAACGCTTTTCAGGCTCAGTACTGGGCTCAAAAGATGCAGCCCTGATGTCTCTCATGATAGCAGGTGGTTAAGTAGAAATTCGCTGCTCGGCTGACCCAGCAGGAGCAAACGTATGCCAAAAATGTTGCAGAACCAGCTTTTCAGTGAAGAGCAGCCAGGCACATTTTAGCAAGTTTCACTTGTAAGTGGGGTTGGAAACACTTTTCAGGCTCAGTACTGGGCTCAAAACATGCAGCCCTGATGTCTCTCATGATAGCAGGTGGTTAAGTAGAAATTCGCTGCTCGGCTGACCCAGCAGGAGCAAACGTATGCCAAAAATGTACGCAGAATGAGCTTTTCAGTGAAGAGCAGAGAGGCACATTTTAGCAAGTTTCACTTGTAAGTGGGGTTGGAAATGCTTTTCAGGCTCAGTACTGGGCTCAAAAGATGCAGCCCTGATGTCTCTCATGATAGCAGGTGGTTAAGTAGAAATTCGCTGCTCGGCTGACCCAGCAGGAGCAAACGTATGCCAAAAATGTTGCAGAACCAGCTTTTCAGTGAAGAGCAGCCAGGCACATTTTAGCAAGTTTCACTTGTAAGTGGGGTTGGAAATACTTTTCAGGCTCAGTAATGGGCTCAAAAGATGCAGCCCTGATGTCTCTCATGATAGCAGGTGGTTAAGTAGAAAGTTTCTGCTCGGCTGACCCAGCAGGAGCAAACCTATGCCAAAAATGTATGCAGAAACAAGCTTTTCAGTGAAGAGCAGCCAGGCACATTTTAGCAAGTTTCACTTGTAAGTGGGGTTGGAAATGCTTTTCAGGCTCAGTACTTTGCTCAAAAGATGCAGCCCTGATGTCTCTCATGATAGCCGGTGGTTAAGTTGAAATTCGCGGCTCGGCTGACCCAGCAGGAGCAAACGTATGCCAAAAATGTATGCAGAACCTAGCTTTTCAGTGAAGAGCAGGAGAGGCACATTTTAGCAAGGTTCACTTGTAAGTGGGGTTGGAACGCTTTTCAGGCTCAGTACTGGGCTCAAAAGATGCAGCCCTGATGTCTCTCATGATAGCAGGTGGTTAAGTAGCAATTTGCTGCTCGGCTGACCCAGCAGGAGCAAACGTATGCTAAAAATGTATGCAGAACCAAGCTTTTCAGTAAACAGCAGAGAGGCACATTTTAGCAAGTTTCACTTGTAAGTGGGCTTGGAAATGCTTTTCAGGCTCAGTACTGGGCTCAAAAGATGCAGCCCTGATGTCTCTCATGATAGCAGGTGGTTAAGTAGAAATTCGCTGCTCGGCGGACCCAGCAGGACCAAACGTATGCCAGAAATGTTGCAGAACCAGCTTTTCAGTGAAGAGCAGCCAGGCACATTTTAGCAAGTTTCACTTGTAAATAGGGTTGGAAATACTTTTCAGGCTCAGTACTGGATTTAAAAGATGCAGCCCTGATGTCTCTCATGATAGCAGGTGGTTAAGTAGAAATTTGCTGCTCGGCTGACCCAGCAGGAGCAAACGTATGCTAAAAATGTATGCAGAACCAAGCTTTTCAGTGAAGAGCAGCCAGGCACATTTTAGTAAGTTTCACTTGTAAGTGGGGTTGGAAATACTTTTCAGGCTCAGTACTGGGCTCAAAAGATGCAGCCCTGATGTCTCTCATGATAGCAGGTGGTTAAGTAGAAATTTGCTGCTCGGCTGACCCAGCAGGAGCAAACGTATGCTAAAAATGTACGCAAAACCAAGCTTTTCAGTGAAGAGCAGCCAGGCACATTTTAGCAAGTTTCACTTGTAAGTGGGGTTGGAAATGCTTTTCAGGCTCAAGTACTGGGCTCAAAAGATGCAGCCCTGATGTCTCTCATGATAGCAGGTGGTTAAGTTGAAATTCGCGGCTCGGCTGACCCAGCAGAAGCAAACATATGCCAAAAATGTATGCAGAACCTAGCTTTTCAGTGAAGAGCAGGAGAGGCACATTTTAGCAAGTTTTACTTGTAAGTGGGGTTGGAAATGCTTTTCAGGCTCAAGTACTTGGCTCAAAAGATGCTGATGTCTCCCATGATAGCAGGTAGAAATTCGCGGCTCGGCTGACCCAGCAGGAGCAAACGTATGCCAAAACTATGCAGAACCTAGCTTTTCAGTGAAGAGCAGGAGAGGCACATTTTAGCAAGTTTCACTTGTAAGTGGGGTTGGAACGCTTTTCAGGCTCAGTACTGGGCTCAAAAGATGCAGCCCTGATGTCTGTCATGATAGCAGGTGGTTTAGTAGAAATTTGCTGCTCGACTGACCCAGCAGGAGCAAACGTATGCTAAAAATGTATGCAGAGCCAAGCTTTTCAGTAAAGAGCAGAGAGGCACATTTTAGCAAGTTTCACTTGTAAGTGGGGTTGGAAACGC
The DNA here is from genome assembly GCF_964261635.1 of Lissotriton helveticus. Taxonomy (NCBI): domain Eukaryota; kingdom Metazoa; phylum Chordata; class Amphibia; order Caudata; family Salamandridae; genus Lissotriton; species Lissotriton helveticus. The sequence continues at coordinate 946,892 of NW_027611660.1, read as the reverse complement.
TTTTCAGGCTCAGTACTGGGCTCAAAAGATGCAGCCCTGATGTCTCTCATGATAGCAGGTGGTTAAGTAGAAATTCGCTGCTCGGCTGACCCAGCAGGAGCAAACGTATGCCAAAAATGTTGCAGAACCAGCTTTTCAGTGAAGAGCAGCCAGGCACATTTTAGCAAGTTTCACTTGTAAGTGGGGTTGGAAACACTTTTCAGGCTCAGTACTGGGCTCAAAACATGCAGCCCTGATGTCTCTCATGATAGCAGGTGGTTAAGTAGAAATTCGCTGCTCGGCTGACCCAGCAGGAGCAAACGTATGCCAAAAATGTACGCAGAATGAGCTTTTCAGTGAAGAGCAGAGAGGCACATTTTAGCAAGTTTCACTTGTAAGTGGGGTTGGAAATGCTTTTCAGGCTCAGTACTGGGCTCAAAAGATGCAGCCCTGATGTCGCTCATGATAGCAGGTGGTTAAGTAGAAATTCGCTGCTCGGCTGACCCAGCAGGAGCAAACGTATGCCAAAAATGTTGCAGAACCAGCTTTTCAGTGAAGAGCAGCCAGGCACATTTTAGCAAGTTTCACTTGTAAGTGGGGTTGGAAATACTTTTCAGGCTCAGTACTGGGCTCAAAAGATGCAGCCCTGATGTCTCTCATGATAGCAGGTGGTTAAGTAGAAATTTTCTGCTCGGCTGACCCAGCAGGAGCAAACCTATGCCAAAAATGTATGCAGAAACAAGCTTTTCAGTGAAGAGCAGCCAGGCACATTTTAGCAAGTTTCACTTGTAAGTGGGGTTGGAAATGATTTTCAGGCTCAGTACTGGGCTCAAAAGATGCAGCCATGATGTCTCTCATGATAGCAGGTGGTTAAGTAGAAATTCGCTGCTCGGCTGACCCAGCAGGACCAAACGTATGCCAGAAATGTTGCAGAACCAGCTTTTCAGTGAAGAGCAGCCAGGCACATTTTAGCAAGTTTCACTTGTAAATAGGGTTGGAAATACTTTTCAGGCTCAGTACTGGATTTAAAAGATGCAGCCCTGATGTCTCTCATGATAGCAGGTGGTTAAGTAGAAATTTGCTGCTCGGCTGACCCAGCAGGAGCAAACGTATGCTAAAAATGTATGCAGAACCAAGCTTTTCAGTGAAGAGCAGCCAGGCACATTTTAGCAAGTTTCACTTGTAAGTGGGGTTGGAAATACTTTTCAGACTCAGTACTGGGCTCAAAAGATGCAGCCCTGATGTCTCTCATGATAGCAGGTGGTTAAGTAGAAATTCGCTGCTCGGCTGACCCAGCAGGAGCAAACGTATGCTAAAAATGTACGCAAAACCAAGCTTTTCAGTGAAGAGCAGCCAGGCACATTTTAGCAAGTTTCACTTGTAAGTGGGGTTGGAACGCTTTTCAGGCTCAGTACTGGGCTCAAAAGATGCAGCCCTGATGTCTCTCATGATAGCAGGTGGTTAAGTAGAAATTTGCTGCTCGGCTGACCCAGCAGGAGCAAACGTATGCTAAAAATGTATGCAGAACCAAGCTTTTCAGTGAAGAGCAGCCAGGCACATTTTAGCAAGTTTCACTTGTAAGTGGGGTTGGAAATGCTTTTCAGGCTCAAGTACTTGGCTCAAAAGATGCTGATGTCTCTCATGATAGCAGGTAGAAATTCGCGGCTCGGCTGACCCAGCAGGAGCAAACGTATGCCAAAAGTATGCAGAACCTAGCTTTTCAGTGAAGAGCAGGAGAGGCACATTTTAGCAAGTTTCACTTGTAAGTGGGGTTGGAACGCTTTTCAGGCTCAGTACTGGGCTCAAAAGATGCAGCCCTGATGTCTCTCATGATAGCAGGTGGTTTAGTAGAAATTTGCTGCTCGACTGACCCAGCAGGAGCAAACGTATGCTAAAAATGTATGCAGAACCAAGCTTTTCAGTAAAGAGCAGAGAGGCACATTTTAGCAAGTTTCACTTGTAAGTGGGGTTGGAAACGCTTTTCAGGGTCAGTACTGGGCTCAAAAGATGCAGCCCTGATGTCTCTCATGATAGCAGGTGGTTAAGTAGAAATTCGCTGCTTGGCTGACCCAGCAGGAGCAAACGTATGCCAAAAATGTTGCAGAACCAGCTTTTCAGTGAAGAGCAGCCAGGCACATTTTAGCAAGTTTCACTTGTAAGTGGGGTTGGAAACACTTTTCAGGCTCAGTACTGGGCTCAAAACATGCAGCCCTGATGTCTCTCATGATAGCAGGTGGTTAAGTAGAAATGTTCTGCTGGACTGACCCAGCAGGAGCAAACCTATGCCAAAAATGTATGCAGAAACAAGCTTTTCAGTGAAGAGCAGCCAGGCACATTTTAGCAAGTTTCACTTGTAAGTGGGGTTAGAAATGCTTTTCAGGCTCAGTACTGGGCTCAAAAGATGCAGCCCTGATGTCTCTCATGATAGCCGGTGGTTAAGTTGAAATTCGCGGCTCGGCTGACCCAGCAGGAGCAAACGTATGCCAAAAATGTATGCAGAACCTAGCTTTTCAGTGAAGAGCAGGAGAGGCACATTTTAGCAAGTTTCACTTGTAAGTGGGGTTGGAACGCTTTTCAGGCTCAGTACTGGGCTCAAAAGATGCAGCCCTGATGTCTCTCATGATAGCAGGTGGTTAAGTAGCAATTTGCTGCTCGGCTGACCCAGCAGGAGCAAACGTATGCTAAAAATGTATGCAGAACCAAGCTTTTCAGTAAAGAGCAGAGAGGCACATTTTAGCAAGTTTTACTTGTAAGTGGGGTTGGAAACGCTTTTCAGGCTCAGTACTGGGCTCAAAAGATGCAGCCCTGATGTCTCTCATGATAGCAGGTGGTTAAGTAGAAATTCGCTGCTCGGCTGACCCAGCAGGAGCAAACGTATGCTAAAAATGTATGCAGAACCAAGCTTTTCTGTGAAGAGCAGCCAGGCACATTTTAGCAAGTTTCACTTGTAAGTGGGGTTAGAAATGCTTTTCAGGCTCAGTACTGGGCTCAAAATATGCAGCCGTGATGTCTCTCATGATAGCAGGTGGTTAAGTAGAAATTTGCTGCTCGGCTGACCCAGCAGGAGCAAACGTATGCTAAAAATGTACGCAAAACCAAGCTTTTCAGTGAAGAGCAGCCAGGCACATTTTAGCAAGTTTCACTTGTAAGTGGGGTTGGAACGCTTTTCAGGCTCAGTACTGGGCTCAAAAGATGCAGCCCTGATGTCTCTCATGATAGCAGGTGGTTAAGTAGAAATTTGCTGCTCGGCTGACCCAGCAGGAGCAAACGTATGCTAAAAATGTATGCAGAACCAAGCTTTTCAGTGAAGAGCAGCCAGGCACATTTTAGCAAGTTTCACTTGTAAGTGGGGTTGGAAATGCTTTTCAGGCTCAAGTACTTGGCTCAAAAGATGCTGATGTCTCTCATGATAGCAGGTAGAAATTCGCGGCTCGGCTGACCCAGCAGGAGCAAACGTATGCCAAAAGTATGCAGAACCTAGCTTTTCAGTGAAGAGCAGGAGAGGCACATTTTAGCAAGTTTCACTTGTAAGTGGGGTTGGAACGCTTTTCAGGCTCAGTACTGGGCTCAAAAGATGCAGCCCTGATGTCTCTCATGATAGCAGGTGGTTTAGTAGAAATTTGCTGCTCGACTGACCCAGCAGGAGCAAACGTATGCTAAAAATGTATGCAGAACCAAGCTTTTCAGTAAAGAGCAGAGAGGCACATTTTAGCAAGTTTCACTTGTAAGTGGGGTTGGAAACGCTTTTCAGGGTCAGTACTGGGCTCAAAAGATGCAGCCCTGATGTCTCTCATGATAGCAGGTGGTTAAGTAGAAATTCGCTGCTCGGCTGACCCAGCAGGAGCAAACGTATGCCAAAAATGTTGCAGAACCAGCTTTTCAGTGAAGAGCAGCCAGGCACATTTTAGCAAGTTTCACTTGTAAGTGGGGTTGGAAACACTTTTCAGGCTCAGTACTGGGCTCAAAACATGCAGCCCTGATGTCTCTCATGATAGCAGGTGGTTAAGTAGAAATTCACTGCTCAGCTGACCCAGCAGGAGCAAACGTATGCCAAAAATGTACGCAGAATGAGCTTTTCAGTGAAGAGCAGAGAGGCACATTTTAGCAAGTTTCACTTGTAAGTGGGGTTGGAAATGCTTTTCAGGCTCAGTACTGGGCTCAAAAGATGCAGCCCTGATGTCTCTCATGATAGCAGGTGGTTAAGTAGAAATTCGCTGCTCGGCTGACCCAGCAGGAGCAAACGTATGCTAATAATGTTGCAGAACCAGCTTTTCAGTGAAGAGCAGCCAGGCACATTTTAGCAAGTTTCACTTGTAAGTGGGGTTGGAAATACTTTTCAGGCTCAGTACTGGGCTCAAAAGATGCAGCCCTGATGTCTCTCATGATAGCAGGTGGTTAAGTAGAAATGTTCTGCTGGACTGACCCAGCAGGAGCAAACCTATGCCAAAAATGTATGCAGAAACAAGCTTTTCAGTGAAGAGCAGCCAGGCACATTTTAGCAAGTTTCACTTGTAAGTGGGGTTAGAAATGCTTTTCAGGCTCAGTACTGGGCTCAAAAGATGCAGCCCTGATGTCTCTCATGATAGCCGGTGGTTAAGTTGAAATTCGTGGCTCGGCTGACCCAGCAGGAGCAAACGTATGCCAAAAATGTATGCAGAACCTAGCTTTTCAGTGAAGAGCAGGAGAGGCACATTTTAGCAAGTTTCACTTGTAAGTGGGGTTGGAACGCTTTTCAGGCTCAGTACTGGGCTCAAAAGATGCAGCCCTGATGTCTCTCATGATAGCAGGTGGTTAAGTAGCAATTTGCTGCTCGGCTGACCCAGCAGGAGCAAACGTATGCTAAAAATGTATGCAGAACCAAGCTTTTCAGTAAAGAGCAGAGAGGCACATTTTAGCAAGTTTTACTTGTAAGTGGGGTTGGAAACGCTTTTCAGGCTCAGTACTGGGCTCAAAAGATGCAGCCCTGATGTCTCTCATGATAGCAGGTGGTTAAGTAGAAATTCGCTGCTCGGCTGACCCAGCAGGAGCAAACGTATGCTAAAAATGTATGCAGAACCAAGCTTTTCTGTGAAGAGCAGCCAGGCACATTTTAGCAAGTTTCACTTGTAAGTGGGGTTAGAAATGCTTTTCAGGCTCAGTACTGGGCTCAAAATATGCAGCCGTGATGTCTCTCATGATAGCAGGTGGTTAAGTAGAAATTTGCTGCTCGGCTGACCCAGCAGGAGCAAACGTATGCTAAAAATGTATGCAGAACCAAGCTTTTCAGTGAAGAGCAGCCAGGCACATTTTAGCAAGTTTCACTTGTAAGTGGGGTTGGAAATACTTTTCAGGCTCATTACTGGGCTCAAAAGATGCAGCCCTGATGTCTCTCATGATAGCAGGTGGTTAAGTAGAAATTCGCTGCTCGGCTGACCCAGCAGGAGCAAACGTATGCTAAAAATGTACGCAAAACAAAGCTTTTCAGTGAAGAGCAGCCAGGCACATTTTAGCAAGTTTCACTTGTAAGTGGGGTTGGAAATGCTTTTCAGGCTCAAGTACTGGGCTCAAAAGATGCAGCCCTGATGTCTCTCATGATAGCAGGTGGTTAAGTTGAAATTCGAGGCTCGGCTGACCCAGCAGGAGCAAACGTATGCCAAAAATGTATGCAGAACCTAGCTTTTCAGTGAAGAGCAGGAGAGGCACATTTTAGCAAGTTTCACTTGTAAGTGGGGTTGGAACGCTTTTCAGGCTCAGTACTGGGCTCAAAAGATGCAGCCCTGATGTCTCTCATGATAGCAGGTGGTTAAGTAGAAATTTGTTGCTCGGCTGACCCAGCAGGAGCAAACGTATGCTAAAAATGTATGCAGAACCAAGCTTTTCAGTGAAGAGCAGCCAGGCACATTTTAGCAAGTTTCACTTGTAAGTGGGGTTGGAAATGCTTTTCAGGCTCAAGTACTTGGCTCAAAAGATGCTGATGTCTCTCATGACAGCAGGTAGAAATTCGCGGCTCGGCTGACCCAGCAGGAGCAAACGTATGCCAAAAGTATGCAGAACCTAGCTTTTCAGTGAAGAGCAGGAGAGGAAATGCTTTTCAGGCTCAGTACTGGGCTCAAAAGATGCAGCCCTGATGTCTCTCATGATAGCAGGTGGTTAAGTAGAAATTCGCTGCTCGGCTGACCCAGCAGGAGCAAACGTATGCTAAAAATGTTGCAGAACCAGCTTTTCAGTGAAGAGCAGCCAGGCACATTTTAGCAAGTTTCACTTGTAAGTGGGGTTGGAAATACTTTTCAGGCTCAGTACTGGGCTCAAAAGATGCAGCCCTGATGTCTCTCATGATAGCAGGTGGTTAAGTAGAAATTTTCTGCTCGGCTGACCCAGCAGGAGCAAACGTATGCCAAAAATGTATGCAGAAACAAGCTTTTCAGTGAAGAGCAGCCAGGCACATTTTAGCAAGTTTCACTTGTAAGTGGGGTTGGAAATGCTTTTCAGGCTCAGTACTGGGCTCAAAAGATGCAGCCCTGATGTCTCTCATGATAGCCGGTGGTTACGTTGAAATTCGCGGCTCGGCTGACCCAGCAGGAGCAAACGTATGCCAAAAATGTATGCAGAACCTAGCTTTTCAGTGAAGAGCAGGAGAGGCACATTTTAGCAAGTTTTACTTGTAAGTGGGGTTGGAACGCTTTTCAGGCTCAGTACTGGGCTCAAAAGATGCAGCCCTGATGTCTCTCATGATAGCAGGTGGTTAAGTAGCAATTTGCTGCTCGGCTGACCCAGCAGGAGCAAACGTATGCTAAAAATGTATGCAGAACCAAGCTTTTCAGTAAAGAGCAGAGAGGCACATTTTAGCAAGTTTTACTTGTAAGTGGGGTTGGAAACGCTTTTCAGGCTCAGTACTGGGCTCAAAAGATGCAGCCCTGATGTCTCTCATGATAGCAGGTGGTTAAGTAGAAATTCGCTGCTCGGCTGACCCAGCAGGAGCAAACGTATGCTAAAAATGTATGCAGAACCAAGCTTTTCTGTGAAGAGCAGCCAGGCACATTTTAGCAAGTTTCACTTGTAAGTGGGGTTAGAAATGCTTTTCAGGCTCAGTACTGGGCTCAAAATATGCAGCCGTGATGTCTCTCATGATAGCAGGTGGTAAGTAGAAATTTGCTGCTCGGCTGATCCAGCAGGAGTAAACCTATGCCAAAAATGTACGCAGAACCAAGCTTTTAAGTGAAGAGCAGCCAGGTACATTTTAGCAAGTTTCACTTGTAAGTGGGGTTAGAAATGCTTTTCAGGCTCAGTACTGGGCTCAAAAGATTCAACCCTGATGTCTCTCATGATAGCAGGTGGTTAAGTAGAAATTCGCTGCTCGGCTGACCCAGCAGGAGCAAACGTATGCTAAAAATGTATGCAGAACCAAGCTTTTCAGTGAAGAGCAGCCAGGCACATTTTAGCACGTTTCACTTTTAAGTGGGGTTGGAAATGCTTTTCAGGCTCAGTACTGGGCTCAAAAGATGCAGCCCTGATGTCTCTCATGATAGCAGGTGGTTAAGTAGAAATTTGCTGCTCGGCTGACCCAGCAGGAGCAAACCTATGCCAAAAATGTACGCAGAATGAGCTTTTCAGTGAAGAGCAGCCAGGCACATTTTAGCAAGTTTCACTTGTAAGTGGGGTTGGAAATGCTTTTCAGGCTCAGCACTGGGCTCAAAAGATGCAGCCCTGATGTCTCTCATGATAGCAGGTGGTTAAGTAGAAATTCGCTGCTCGGCTGACCCAGCAGGAGCAAACCTATGCCAAAAACTGTACGCAGAATGAGCTTTTCAGTGAAGAGAAGAGAGGCACATTTTAGCAAGTTTCACCTGTAAGTTGGGTTCGAAACGCTTTTCAGGCTCAGTACTGGGTTCAAAACATGCAGCCCTGATGTCTCTCATGATGGCAGGTGGTTAATTAGAAATTCGCTGTTCGGCTGACCCAGCAGGAGCAAACGTATGCTAAAAATGTATGCAAAACCAAGCTTTTCAGTAAAGAGCAGAGAGGCACATTTTAGCAAGTTTCACTTGTAAGTGGGCTTGGAAATGCTTTTCAGGCTCAGTACTGGGCTCAAAAGATGAAGCCCTGATGTCTCTCATTGTAGCAGGTGGTTAAGTAGAAATTTACTGCTCGGCTGACCCAGCAGGAGCAAACATATGCTAAAAATGTTGCAGAACCAAGCTTTTCAGTGAAGAGCAGCCAGGCACATTTTAGCAAGTTTCACTTGTAAGTGGGGTTGGAAATGCTTTTCAGGCTCAGTACTGGGCTCAAGAGATGCAGCCCTGATGTCTCTCATGATAGCAGGTGGTTAAGTAGAAATTCGCTGCTCGGCTGACCCAGCAGGAGCAAACGTATGCTAAAAATGTATGCAAAACCAAGCTTTTCAGTAAAGAGCAGAGAGGCACATTTTAGCAAGTTTCACTTGTAAGTGGGCTTGGAAATGATTTCAGGCTCAGAACTGGGCTCAGAAGATGAAGCCCTGATGTCTCTCATTATAGCAGGTGGTTAAGTAGAAATGTACTGCTCGGCTGACCCAGCAGGAGCAAACGTATGCCAAAAATGTACGCAGAATGAGCTTTTCAGTGAAGAGCAGAGAGGCACATTTTAGCAAGTTTCACTTGTAAGTTGGGTTGGAAACACTTTTCAGGCTCAGTACTGGGCTCAAAACATGCAGCCCTGATGTCTCTCATGATAGCAGGTGGTTAATTAGAAATTCGCTGCTCGGCTGACCCAGCAGGAGCAAACATATGCTAAAAATGTTGCAGAACCAAGCTTTTCAGTGAAGAGCAGCCAGGCACATTTTAGCAAGTTTCACTTGTAAGTGGGGTTGGAAACACTTTTCAGGCTCAGTACTGGGCTCAAAACATGCAGCCCTGATGTCTCTCATGATAGCAGGTGGTTAAGTAGAAATTCGCTGCTCGGCTGACCCAGCAGGAGCAAACGTATGCCAAAAATGTACGCAGAATGAGCTTTTCAGTGAAGAGCAGAGAGGCACATTTTAGCAAGTTTCACTTGTAAGTGGGGTTGGAAATGCTTTTCAGGCTCAGTACTGGGCTCAAAAGATGCAGCCCTGATGTCTCTCATGATAGCAGGTGGTTAAGTAGAAATTCGCTGCTCGGCTGACCCAGCAGGAGCAAACGTATGCCAAAAATTTTGCAGAACCAGCTTTTCAGTGAAGAGCAGCCAGGCACATTTTAGCAAGTTTCACTTGTAAGTGGGGTTGGAAATACTTTTCAGGCTCAGTACTGGGCTCAAAAGATGCAGCCCTGATGTCTCTCATGATAGCAGGTGGTTAAGTAGAAATTTTCTGCTCGGCTGACCCAGCAGGAGCAAACCTATGCCAAAAATGTATGCAGAAACAAGCTTTTCAGTGAAGAGCAGCCAGGCACATTTTAGCAAGTTTCACTTGTAAGTGGGGTTGGAAATGCTTTTTAGGCTCAGTACTGGGCTCAAAAGATGCAGCCCTGATGTCTCTCATGATAGCAGGTGGTTAAGTAGAAATTCGCTGCTCGGCAGACCCAGCAGGACCAAACATATGCCAGAAATGTTGCAGAACCAGCTTTTCAGTGAAGAGCAGCCAGGCACATTTTAGCAAGTTTCACTTGTTAATAGGGTTGGAAATACTTTTCAGGCTCAGTACTGGATTTAAAAGATGCAGCCCTGATGTCTCTCATGATAGCAGGTGGTTAAGTAGAAATGTGCTGCTCGGCTGACCCAGCAGGAGCAAACGTATGCTAAAAATGTATGCAGAACCAAGCTTTTCAGTGAAGAGCAGCCAGGCACATTTTAGCAAGTTTCACTTGTAAGTGGGGTTGGAAATACTTTTCAGACTCAGTACTGGGCTCAAAAGATGCAGCCCTGATGTCTCTCATGATAGCAGGTGGTTAAGTAGAAATTCGCTGCTCGGCTGACCCAGCAGGAGCAAACGTATGCTAAAAATGTACGCAAAACAAAGCTTTTCAGTGAAGAGCAGCCAGGCACATTTTAGCAAGTTTCACTTGTAAGTGGGGTTGGAACGCTTTTCAGGCTCAGTACTGGGCTCAAAAGATGCAGCCCTGATGTCTCTCATGATAGCAGGTGGTTAAGTAGAAATTTGCTGCTCGGCTGACCCAGCAGGAGCAAACGTATGCTAAAAATGTATGCAGAACCAAGCTTTTCAGTGAAGAGCAGCCAGGCACATTTTAGCAAGTTTCACTTGTAAGTGGGGTTGGAAATGCTTTTCAGGCTCAAGTACTTGGCTCAAAAGATGCTGATGTCTCTCATGATAGCAGGTAGAAATTCGCGGCTCGGCTGACCCAGCAGGAGCAAACGTATGCCAAAAGTATGCAGAACCTAGCTTTTCAGTGAAGAGCAGGAGAGGCACATTTTAGCAAGTTTCACTTGTAAGTGGGGTTGGAACGCTTTTCAGGCTCAGTACTGGGCTCAAAAGATGCAGCCCTGATGTCTCTCATGATAGCAGGTGGTTAAGTAGCAATTTGCTGCTCGGCTGACCCAGCAGGAGCAAACGTATGCTAAAAATGTATGCAGAACCAAGCTTTTCAGTAAAGAGCAGAGAGGCACATTTTAGCAAGTTTTACTTGTAAGTGGGGTTGGAAACGCTTTTCAGGCTCAGTACTGGGCTCAAAAGATGCAGCCCTGATGTCTCTCATGATAGCAGGTGGTTAAGTAGAAATTCGCTGCTCGGCTGACCCAGCAGGAGCAAACGTATGCTAAAAATGTATGCAGAACCAAGCTTTTCTGTGAAGAGCAGCCAGGCACATTTTAGCAAGTTTCACTTGTAAGTGGGGTTAGAAATGCTTTTCAGGCTCAGTACTGGGCTCAAAATATGCAGCCGTGATGTCTCTCATGATAGCAGGTGGTAAGTAGAAATTTGCTGCTCGGCTGATCCAGCAGGAGTAAACCTATGCCAAAAATGTACGCAGAACCAAGCTTTTAAGTGAAGAGCAGCCAGGTACATTTTAGCAAGTTTCACTTGTAAGTGGGGTTAGAAATGCTTTTCAGGCTCAGTACTGGGCTCAAAAGATTCAACCCTGATGTCTCTCATGATAGCAGGTGGTTAAGTAGAAATTCGCTGCTCGGCTGACCCAGCAGGAGCAAACGTATGCTAAAAATGTATGCAGAACCAAGCTTTTCAGTGAAGAGCAGCCAGGCACATTTTAGCACGTTTCACTTTTAAGTGGGGTTGGAAATGCTTTTCAGGCTCAGTACTGGGCTCAAAAGATGCAGCCCTGATGTCTCTCATGATAGCAGGTGGTTAAGTAGAAATTTGCTGCTCGGCTGACCCAGCAGGAGCAAACCTATGCCAAAAATGTACGCAGAATGAGCTTTTCAGTGAAGAGCAGCCAGGCACATTTTAGCAAGTTTCACTTGTAAGTGGGGTTGGAAATGCTTTTCAGGCTCAGCACTGGGCTCAAAAGATGCAGCCCTGATGTCTCTCATGATAGCAGGTGGTTAAGTAGAAATTCGCTGCTCGGCTGACCCAGCAGGAGCAAACCTATGCCAAAAACTGTACGCAGAATGAGCTTTTCAGTGAAGAGAAGAGAGGCACATTTTAGCAAGTTTCACCTGTAAGTTGGGTTCGAAACGCTTTTCAGGCTCAGTACTGGGTTCAAAACATGCAGCCCTGATGTCTCTCATGATGGCAGGTGGTTAATTAGAAATTCGCTGTTCGGCTGACCCAGCAGGAGCAAACGTATGCTAAAAATGTATGCAAAACCAAGCTTTTCAGTAAAGAGCAGAGAGGCACATTTTAGCAAGTTTCACTTGTAAGTGGGCTTGGAAATGCTTTTCAGGCTCAGTACTGGGCTCAAAAGATGAAGCCCTGATGTCTCTCATTGTAGCAGGTGGTTAAGTAGAAATTTACTGCTCGGCTGACCCAGCAGGAGCAAACATATGCTAAAAATGTTGCAGAACCAAGCTTTTCAGTGAAGAGCAGCCAGGCACATTTTAGCAAGTTTCACTTGTAAGTGGGGTTGGAAATGCTTTTCAGGCTCAGTACTGGGCTCAAGAGATGCAGCCCTGATGTCTCTCATGATAGCAGGTGGTTAAGTAGAAATTCGCTGCTCGGCTGACCCAGCAGGAGCAAACGTATGCTAAAAATGTATGCAAAACCAAGCTTTTCAGTAAAGAGCAGAGAGGCACATTTTAGCAACTTTCACTTGTAAGTGGGCTTGGAAATGATTTCAGGCTCAGTACTGGGCTCAGAAGATGAAGCCCTGATGTCTCTCATTATAGCAGGTGGTTAAGTAGAAATGTACTGCTCGGCTGACCCAGCAGGAGCAAACGTATGCCAAAAATGTACGCAGAATGAGCTTTTCAGTGAAGAGCAGAGAGGCACATTTTAGCAAGTTTCACTTGTAAGTTGGGTTGGAAACACTTTTCAGGCTCAGTACTGGGCTCAAAACATGCAGCCCTGATGTCTCTCATGATAGCAGGTGGTTAATTAGAAATTCGCTGCTCGGCTGACCCAGCAGGAGCAAACATATGCTAAAAATGTTGCAGAACCAAGCTTTTCAGTGAAGAGCAGCCAGGCACATTTTAGCAAGTTTCACTTGTAAGTGGGGTTGGAAACACTTTTCAGGCTCAGTACTGGGCTCAAAACATGCAGCCCTGATGTCTCTCATGATAGCAGGTGGTTAAGTAGAAATTCGCTGCTCGGCTGACCCAGCAGGAGCAAACGTATGCCAAAAATGTACGCAGAATGAGCTTTTCAGTGAAGAGCAGAGAGGCACATTTTAGCAAGTTTCACTTGTAAGTGGGGTTGGAAATGCTTTTCAGGCTCAGTACTGGGCTCAAAAGATGCAGCCCTGATGTCTCTCATGATAGCAGGTGGTTAAGTAGAAATTCGCTGCTCGGCTGACCCAGCAGGAGCAAACGTATGCCAAAAATTTTGCAGAACCAGCTTTTCAGTGAAGAGCAGCCAGGCACATTTTAGCAAGTTTCACTTGTAAGTGGGGTTGGAAATACTTTTCAGGCTCAGTACTGGGCTCAAAAGATGCAGCCCTGATGTCTCTCATGATAGCAGGTGGTTAAGTAGAAATTTTCTGCTCAGCTGACCCAGCAGGAGCAAACCTATGCCAAAAATGTATGCAGAAACAAGCTTTTCAGTGAAGAGCAGCCAGGCACATTTTAGCAAGTTTCACTTGTAAGTGGGGTTGGAAATGCTTTTTAGGCTCAGTACTGGGCTCAAAAGATGCAGCCCTGATGTCTCTCATGATAGCAGGTGGTTAAGTAGAAATTCGCTGCTCGGCAGACCCAGCAGGACCAAACATATGCCAGAAATGTTGCAGAACCAGCTTTTCAGTGAAGAGCAGCCAGGCACATTTTAGCAAGTTTCACTTGTAAATAGGGTTGGAAATACTTTTCAGGCTCAGTACTGGATTTAAAAGATGCAGCCCTGATGTCTCTCATGATAGCAGGTGGTTAAGTAGAAATTTGCTGCTCGGCTGACCCAGCAGGAGCAAACGTATGCTAAAAATGTATGCAGAACCAAGCTTTTCAGTGAAGAGCAGCCAGGCACATTTTAGCAAGTTTCACTTGTAAGTGGGGTTGGAAATACTTTTCAGACTCAGTACTGGGCTCAAAAGATGCAGCCCTGATGTCTCTCATGATAGCAGGTGGTTAAGTAGAAATTCGCTGCTCGGCTGACCCAGCAGGAGCAAACGTATGCTAAAAATGTACGCAAAACAAAGCTTTTCAGTGAAGAGCAGCCAGGCACATTTTAGCAAGTTTCACTTGTAAGTGGGGTTGGAACGCTTTTCAGGCTCAGTACTGGGCTCAAAAGATGCAGCCCTGATGTCTCTCATGATAGCAGGTGGTTAAGTAGAAATTTGCTGCTCGGCTGACCCAGCAGGAGCAAACGTATGCTAAAAATGTATGCAGAACCAAGCTTTTCAGTGAAGAGCAGCCAGGCACATTTTAGCAAGTTTCACTTGTAAGTGGGGTTGGAAATGCTTTTCAGGCTCAAGTACTTGGCTCAAAAGATGCTGATGTCTCTCATGATAGCAGGTAGAAATTCGCGGCTCGGCTGACCCAGCAGGAGCAAACGTATGCCAAAAGTATGCAGAACCTAGCTTTTCAGTATAGAGCAGGAGAGGCACATTTTAGCAAGTTTCACTTGTAAGTGGGGTTGGAACGCTTTTCAGGCTCAGTACTGGGCTCAAAAGATGCAGCCCTGATGTCTCTCATGATAGCAGGTGGTTTAGTAGAAATTTGCTGCTCGACTGACCCAGCAGGAGCAAACGTATGCTAAAAATGTATGCAGAACCAAGCTTTTCAGTAAAGAGCAGAGAGGCACATTTTAGCAAGTTTCACTTGTAAGTGGGGTTGGAAACGCTTTTCAGGGTCAGTACTGGGCTCAAAAGATGCAGCCCTGATGTCTCTCATGATAGCAGGTGGTTAAGTAGAAATTCGCTGCTCGGCTGACCCAGCAGGAGCAAACGTATGCCAAAAATGTTGCAGAACCAGCTTTTCAGTGAAGAGCAGCCAGGCACATTTTAGCAAGTTTCACTTGTAAGTGGGGTTGGAAACACTTTTCAGGCTCAGTACTGGGCTCAAAACATGCAGCCCTGATGTCTCTCATGATAGCAGGTGGTTAAGTAGAAATTCACTGCTCGGTTGACCCAGCAGGAGCAAACGTATGCCAAAAATGTACGCAGAATGAGCTTTTCAGTGAAGAGCAGAGAGGCACATTTTAGCAAGTTTCACTTGTAAGTGGGGTTGGAAATGCTTTTCAGGCTCAGTACTGGGCGCAAAAGATGCAGCCCTGATGTCTCTCATGATAGCAGGTGGGTAAGTAGAAATTCGCTGCTCGGCTGACCCAGCAGGAGCAAACGTATGCTAATAATGTTGCAGAACCAGCTTTTCAGTGAAGAGCAGCCAGGCACATTTTAGCAAGTTTCACTTGTAAGTGGGGTTGGAAATACTTTTCAGGCTCAGTACTGGGCTCAAAAGATGCAGCCCTGATGTCTCTCATGATAGCAGGTGGTTAAGTAGAAATGTTCTGCTCGGCTGACCCAGCAGGAGCAAACCTATGCCAAAAATGTATGCAGAAACAAGCTTTTCAGTGAAGAGCAGCCAGGCACATTTTAGCAAGTTTCACTTGTAAGTGGGGTTGGAAATGCTTTTCAGGCTCAGTACTGGGCTCAAAAGATGAAGCCCTGATGTCTCTCATTGTAGCAGGTGGTTAAGTAGAAATTTACTGCTCGGCTGACCCAGCAGGAGCAAACGTATGCTAAAAATGTTGCAGAACCAAGCTTTTCAGTGAAGAGCAGCCAGGCACATTTTAGCAAGTTTCACTTGTAAGTGGGGTTGGAAATGCTTTTCAGGCTCAGTACTGGGCTCAAGAGATGCAGCCCTGATGTCTCTCATGATAGCAGGTGGTTAAGTAGAAATTTTCTGCTCGGCTGACCCAGCAGGAGCAAACCTATGCCAAAAATATATGCAGAAACAAGCTTTTCAGTGAAGAGCAGCCAGGCACATTTTAGCAAGTTTCACTTGTAAGTGGGGTTGGAAATGCTTTTCAGGCTCAGTACTGGGCTCAAAAGATGCAGCCCTGATGTCTCTCATGATAGCAGGTGGTTAAGTAGAAATTCGCTGCTCGGCGGACCCAGCAGGACCAAACGTATGCCAGAAATGTTGCAGAACCAGCTTTTCAGTGAAGAGCAGCCAGGCACATTTTAGCAAGTTTCACTTGTAAATAGGGTTGGAAATACTTTTCAGGCTCAGTACTGGATTTAAAAGATGCAGCCCTGATGTCTCTCATGATAGCAGGTGGTTAAGTAGAAATTTGCTGCTCGGCTGACCCAGCAGGAGC
The DNA here is from genome assembly GCF_964261635.1 of Lissotriton helveticus. Lineage (NCBI taxonomy): Eukaryota > Metazoa > Chordata > Amphibia > Caudata > Salamandridae > Lissotriton > Lissotriton helveticus. The sequence continues at coordinate 931,105 of NW_027611660.1, read as the reverse complement.
AAACGTATGCTAAAAATGTATGCAGAACCAAGCTTTTCAGTGAAGAGCAGCCAGGCACATTTTAGCAAGTTTCACTTGTAAGTGGGGTTGGAACGCTTTTCAGGCTCAGTACTGGGCTCAAAAGATGCTGCCCTGATGTCTCTCATGATAGCAGATGGTTAAGTAGAAATTCGCTGCTCGGCGGACCCAGCAGGACCAAACGTATGCCAGAAATGTTGCAGAACCAGCTTTTCAGTGAAGAGCAGCCAGGCACATTTTAGCAAGTTTCACTTGTAAATAGGGTTGGAAATACTTTTCAGGCTCAGTACTGGATTTAAAAGATGCTGCCCTGATGTCTCTCATGATAGCAGATGGTTAAGTAGAAATTTGCTGCTTGGCTGACCCAGCAGGAGCAAACGTATGCTAAAAATGTATGCAGAACCAAGCTTTTCAGTGGAGAGCAGCCAGGCACATTTTAGCAAGTTTCACTTGTAAGTGGGGTTGGAAATGCTTTTCAGGCTCAAGTACTTGGCTCAAAAGATGCTGATGTCTCTCATGATAGCAGGTAGAAATTCGCGGCTCGGCTGACCCAGCAGGAGCAAACGTATGCCAAAAGTATGCAGAACCTAGCTTTTCAGTGAAGAGCAGGAGAGGCACATTTTAGCAAGTTTCACTTGTAAGTGGGGTTGGAACGCTTTTCAGGCTCAGTACTGGGCTCAAAAGATGCAGCCCTGATGTCTCTCATGATAGCAGGTGGTTTAGTAGAAATTTGCTGCTCGACTGACCCAGCAGGAGCAAACGTATGCCAAAAATGTACGCAGAATGAGCTTTTCAGTGAAGAGCAGAGAGGCACATTTTAGCAAGTTTCACTTGTAAGTGGGGTTGGAAATGCTTTTCAGGCTCAGTACTGGGCTCAAAAGATGCAGCCCTGATGTCTCTCATGATAGCAGGTGGTTAAGTAGAAATTCGCTGCTCGGCTGACCCAGCAGGAGCAAACGTATGCCAAAAATGTTTCAGAACCAGCTTTTCAGTGAAGAGCAGCCAGGCACATTTTAGCAAGTTTCACTTGTAAGTGGGGTTGGAAATACTTTTCAGGCTCAGTACTGGGCTCAAAAGATGCAGCCCTGATGTCTCTCATGATAGCAGGTGGTTAAGTAGAAATTTTCTGCTCGGCTGACCCAGCAGGAGCAAACCTATGCCAAAAATGTATGCAGAAACAAGCTTTTCAGTGAAGAGCAGCCAGGCACATTTTAGCAAGTTTCACTTGTAAGTGGGGTTGGAAATGCTTTTCAGGCTCAGTACTGGGCTCAAAAGATGCAGCCCTGATGTCTCTCATGATAGCCGGTGGTTAAGTTGAAATTCGCGGCTCGGCTGACCCAGCAGGAGCAAACGTATGCCAAAAATGTATGCAGAACCTAGCTTTTCAGTGAAGAGCAGGAGAGGCACATTTTAGCAAGGTTCACTTGTAAGTGGGGTTGGAACGCTTTTCAGGCTCAGTACTGGGCTCAAAAGATGCAGCCCTGATGTCTCTCATGATAGCAGGTGGTTAAGTAGCAATTTGCTGCTCGGCTGAACCAGCAGGAGCAAACGTATGCTAAAAATGTATGCAGAACCAAGCTTTTCAGTAAACAGCAGAGAGGCACATTTTAGCAAGTTTCACTTGTAAGTGGGCTTGGAAATGCTTTTCAGGCTCAGTACTGGGCTCAAAAGATGCAGCCCTGATGTCTCTCATGATAGCAGGTGGTTACGTAGAAATTCGCTGCTCGGCGGACCCAGCAGGACCAAACGTATGCCAGAAATGTTGCAGAACCAGCTTTTCAGTGAAGAGCAGCCAGGCACATTTTAGCAAGTTTCACTTGTAAATAGGGTTGGAAATACTTTTCAGGCTCAGTACTGGATTTAAAAGATGCAGCCCTGATGTCTCTCATGATAGCAGGTGGTTAAGTAGAAATTTGCTGCTCGGCTGACCCAGCAGGAGCAAACGTATGCTAAAAATGTATGCAGAACCAAGCTTTTCAGTGAAGAGCAGCCAGGCACATTTTAGTAAGTTTCACTTGTAAGTGGGGTTGGAAATACTTTTCAGGCTCAGTACTGGGCTCAAAAGATGCAGCCCTGATGTCTCTCATGATAGCAGGTGGTTAAGTAGAAATTTGCTGCTCGGCTGACCCAGCAGGAGCAAACGTATGCTAAAAATTTACCCAAAACCAAGCTTTTCAGTGAAGAGCAGCCAGGCACATTTTAGCAAGTTTCACTTGTAAGTGGGGTTGGAAATGCTTTTCAGGCTCAAGTACTGGGCTCAAAAGATGCAGCCCTGATGTCTCTCATGATAGCAGGTGGTTAAGTTGAAATTCGCGGCTCGGCTGACCCAGCAGAAGCAAACATATGCCAAAAATGTATGCAGAACCTAGCTTTTCAGTGAAGAGCAGGAGAGGCACATTTTAGCAAGTTTCACTTGTAAGTGGGGTTGGAACGCTTTTCAGGCTCAGTACTGGGCTCAAAAGATGCAGCCCTGATGTCTCTCATGATAGCAGATGGTTAAGTAGAAATTTGCTGCTTGGCTGACCCAGCAGGAGCAAACGTATGCTAAAAATGTATGCAGAACCAAGCTTTTCAGTGGAGAGCAGCCAGGCACATTTTAGCAAGTTTCACTTGTAAGTGGGGTTGGAAATGCTTTTCAGGCTCAAGTACTTGGCTCAAAAGATGCTGATGTCTCCCATGATAGCAGGTAGAAATTCGCGGCTCGGCTGACCCAGCAGGAGCAAACGTATGCCAAAAATGTACGCAGAATGAGCTTTTCAGTGAAGAGCAGAGAGGCACATTTTAGCAAGTTTCACTTGTAAGTGGGGTTGGAAATGCTTTTCAGGCTCAGTACTGGGCTCAAAAGATGCAGCCCTGATGTCTCTCATGATAGCAGGTGGTTAAGTAGAAATTCGCTGCTCGGCTGACCCAGCAGGAGCAAACGTATGCCAAAAATTTTGCAGAACCAGCTTTTCAGTGAAGAGCAGCCAGGCACATTTTAGCAAGTTTCACTTGTAAGTGGGGTTGGAAATACTTTTCAGGCTCAGTACTGGGCTCAAAAGATGCAGCCCTGATGTCTCTCATGATAGCAGGTGGTTAAGTAGAAATTTTCTGCTCGGCTGACCCAGCAGGAGCAAACCTATGCCAAAAATGTATGCAGAAACAAGCTTTTCAGTGAAGAGCAGCCAGGCACATTTTAGCAAGTTTCACTTGTAAGTGGGGTTGGAAATGCTTTTCAGGCTCAGTACTGGGCTCAAAAGATGCAGCCCTGATGTCTCTCATGATAGCAGGTGGTTAAGTAGAAATTCGCTGCTCGGCGGACCCAGCAGGACCAAACGTATGCCAGAAATGTTGCAGAACCAGCTTTTCAGTGAAGAGCAGCCAGGCACATTTTAGCAAGTTTCACTTGTAAATAGGGTTGGAAATAATTTTCAGGCTCAGTACTGGATTTAAAAGATGCAGCCCTGATGTCTCTCATGATAGCAGGTGGTTAAGTAGAAATCCGCTGCTCGGCTGACCCAGCAGGAGCAAACGTATGCTAAAAATGTACGCAAAACCAAGCTTTTCAGTGAAGAGCAGCCAGGCACATTTTAGCAAGTTTCACTTGTAAGTGGGGTTGGAACGCTTTTCAGGCTCAGTACTGGGCTCAAAAGATGCAGCCCTGATGTCTCTCATGATAGCAGGTGGTTAAGTAGAAATTTGCTGCTCGACTGACCCAGCAGGAGCAAACGTATGCTAAAAATGTATGCAGAACCAAGCTTTTCAGTGAAGAGCAGCCAGGCACATTTTAGCAAGTTTCACTTGTAAGTGGGGTTGGAAATGCTTTTCAGGCTCAAGTACTTGGCTCAAAAGATGCTGATGTCTCTCATGATAACAGGTAGAAATTCGCGGCTCGGCTGACCCAGCAGGAGCAAACGTATGCCAAAAGTATGCAGAACCTAGCTTTTCAGTGAAGAGCAGGAGAGGCACATTTTAGCAAGTTTCACTTGTAAGTGGGGTTGGAACGCTTTTCAGGCTCAGTACTGGGCTCAAAAGATGCAGCCCTGATGTCTCTCATGATAGCAGGTGGTTTAGTAGAAATTTGCTGCTCGACTGACCCAGCAGGAGCAAACGTATGCTAAAAATGTATGCAGAACCAAGCTTTTCAGTAAAGAGCAGAGAGGCACATTTTAGCAAGTTTCACTTGTAAGTGGGGTTGGAAACGCTTTTCAGGGTCAGTACTGGGCTCAAAAGATGCAGCCCTGATGTCTCTCATGATAGCAGGTGGTTAAGTAGAAATTCGCTGCTCGGCTGACCCAGCAGGAGCAAACGTATGCCAAAAATGTTGCAGAACCAGCTTTTCAGTGAAGAGCAGCCAGGCACATTTTAGCAAGTTTCACTTGTAAGTGGGGTTGGAAACACTTTTCAGGCTCAGTACTGGGCTCAAAACATGCAGCCCTGATGTCTCTCATGATAGCAGGTAGTTAAGTAGAAATTCAATGCTCGGCTGACCCAGCAGGAGCAAACGTATGCCAAAAATGTACGCAGAATGAGCTTTTCAGTGAAGAGCAGAGAGGCACATTTTAGCAAGTTTCACTTGTAAGTGGGGTTGGAAATGCTTTTCAGGCTCAGTACTGGGCTCAAAAGATGCAGCCCTGATGTCTCTCATGATAGCAGGTGGTTAAGTAGAAATTCGCTGCTCGGCTGACCCAGCAGGAGCAAACGTATGCTAATAATGTTGCAGAACCAGCTTTTCAGTGAAGAGCAGCCAGGCACATTTTAGCAAGTTTCACTTGTAAGTGGGGTTGGAAATACTTTTCAGGCTCAGTACTGGGCTCAAAAGATGCAGCCCTGATGTCTCTCATGATAGCAGGTGGTTAAGTAGAAATGTTCTGCTCGGCTGACCCAGCAGGAGCAAACCTATGCCAAAAATGTATGCAGAAACAAGCTTTTCAGTGAAGAGCAGCCAGGCACATTTTAGCAAGTTTCAATTGTAAGTGGGGTTAGAAATGCTTTTCAGGCTCAGTACTGGGCTCAAAAGATGCAGCCCTGATGTCTCTCATGATAGCCGGTGGTTAAGTTGAAATTCGCGGCTCGGCTGACCCAGCAGGAGCAAACGTATGCCAAAAATTTATGCAGAAGCTAGCTTTTCAGTGAAGAGCAGGGAGGCACATTTTAGCAAGTTTCACTTGTAAGTGGGGTTGGAACGCTTTTCAGGCTCAGTACTGGGCTCAAAAGATGCAGCCCTGATGTCTCTCATGATAGCAGGTGGTTAAGTAGCAATTTGCTGCTCGGCTGACCCAGCAGGAGCAAACGTATGCTAAAAATGTATGCAGAACCAAGCTTTTCAGTAAAGAGCAGAGAGGCACATTTTAGCAAGTTTTACTTGTAAGTGGGGTTGGAAACGCTTTTCAGGCTCAGTACTGGGCTCAAAAGATGCAGCCCTGATGTCTCTCATGATAGCAGGTGGTTAAGTAGAAATTCGCTGCTCGGCTGACCCAGCAGGAGCAAACATATGCTAAAAATGTATGCAGAACCAAGCTTTTCTGTGAAGAGCAGCCAGGCACATTTTAGCAAGTTTCACTTGTAAGTGGGGTTAGAAATGCTTTTCAGGCTCAGTACTGGGCTCAAAATATGCAGCCGTGATGTCTCTCATGATAGCAGGTGGTTAAGTAGAAATTTGCTGCTCGGCTGACCCAGCAGGAGCAAACGTATGCTAAAAATGTATGCAGAACCAAGCTTTTCAGTGAAGAGCAGCCAGGCACATTTTAGCAAGTTTCACTTGTAAGTGGGGTTGGAAATACTTTTCAGGCTCAGTACTGGGCTCAAAAGATGCAGCCATGATGTCTCTCATGATAGCAGGTGGTTAAGTAGAAATTCGCTGCTCGGCTGACCCAGCAGGAGCAAACGTATGCTAAAAATGTACGCAAAACAAAGCTTTTCAGTGAAGAGCAGCCAGGCACATTTTAGCAAGTTTCACTTGTAAGTGGGGTTGGAAATGCTTTTCAGGCTCAAGTACTGGGCTCAAAAGATGCAGCCCTGATGTCTCTCATGATAGCAGGTGGTTAAGTTGAAATTCGAGGCTCGGCTGACCCAGCAGGAGCAAACGTATGCCAAAAATGTATGCAGAACCTAGCTTTTCAGTGAAGAGCAGGAGAGGCACATTTTAGCAAGTTTCACTTGTAAGTGGGGTTGGAACGCTTTTCAGGCTCAGTACTGGGCTCAAAAGATGCAGCCCTGATGTCTCTCATGATAGCAGGTGGTTAAGTAGAAATTTGTTGCTCGGCTGACCCAGCAGGAGCAAACGTATGCTAAAAATGTATGCAGAACCAAGCTTTTCAGTGAAGAGCAGCCAGGCACATTTTAGCAAGTTTCACTTGTAAGTGGGGTTGGAAATGCTTTTCAGGCTCAAGTACTTGGCTCAAAAGATGCTGATGTCTCTCATGATAGCAGGTAGAAATTCGCGGCTCGGCTGACCCAGCAGGAGCAAACGTATGCCAAAAGTATGCAGAACCTAGCTTTTCAGTGAAGAGCAGGAGAGGAAATGCTTTTCAGGCTCAGTACTGGGCTCAAAAGATGCAGCCCTGATGTCTCTCATGATAGCAGGTGGTTAAGTAGAAATTCGCTGCTCGGCTGACCCAGCAGGAGCAAACGTATGCTAAAAATGTTGCAGAACCAGCTTTTCAGTGAAGAGCAGCGAGGCACATTTTAGCAAGTTTCACTTGTAAGTGGGGTTGGAAATACTTTTCAGGCTCAGTACTGGGCTCAAAAGATGCAGCCCTGATGTCTCTCATGATAGCAGGTGGTTAAGTAGAAATTTTCTGCTCGGCTGACCCAGCAGGAGCAAACGTATGCCAAAAATGTATGCAGAAACAAGCTTTTCAGTGAAGAGCAGGAGAGGCACATTTTAGCAAGTTTTACTTGTAAGTGGGGTTGGAACGCTTTTCAGGCTCAGTACTGGGCTCAAAAGATGCAGCCCTGATGTCTCTCATGATAGCAGGTGGTTAAGTAGCAATTTGCTGCTCGGCTGACCCAGCAGGAGCAAACGTATGCTAAAAATGTATGCAGAACCAAGCTTTTCTGTGAAGAGCAGCCAGGCACATTTTAGCAAGTTTCACTTGTAAGTGGGGTTAGAAATGCTTTTCAGGCTCAGTACTGGGCTCAAAATATGCAGCCGTGATGTCTCTCATGATAGCAGGTGGTAAGTAGAAATTTGCTGCTCGGCTGATCCAGCAGGAGTAAACCTATGCCAAAAATGTACGCAGAACCAAGCTTTTAAGTGAAGAGCAGCCAGGTACATTTTAGCAAGTTTCACTTGTAAGTGGGGTTAGAAATGCTTTTCAGGCTCAGTACTGGGCTCAAAAGATTCAGCCCTGATGTCTCTCATGATAGCAGGTGGTTAAGTAGAAATTCGCTGCTCGGCTGACCCAGCAGGAGCAAACGTATGCTAAAAATGTATGCAGAACCAAGCTTTTCAGTGAAGAGCAGCCAGGCACATTTTAGCACGTTTCACTTTTAAGTGGGATTGGAAATGCTTTTCAGGCTCAGTAATGGACTCAAAAGATGCAGCCCTGATGTCTCTCATGATAGCAGGTGGTTAAGTAGAAATTTGCTGCACGGCTGACCCAGCAGGAGCAAACCTATGCCAAAAAATGTAGGCAGAATGAGATTTTCAGTGAAGAGCAGCCAGGCACATTTTAGCAAGTTTCACTTGTAAGTGGGGTTGGAAATGCGTTTCAGGCTCAGCACTGGGCTCAAAAGATGCAGCCCTGATGTCTCTCATGATAGCAGGTGGTTAAGTAGAAATTCGCTGCTCGGCTGACCCAGCAGGAGCAAACCTATGCCAAAAATGTACGCAGAATGAGCTTTTCAGTGAAGAGAAGAGAGGCACATTTTAGCAAGTTTCACCTGTAAGTTGGGTTCGAAACGCTTTTCAGGCTCAGTACTGGGTTCAAAACATGCAGCCCTGATGTCTCTCATGATGGCAGGTGGTTAATTAGAAATTCGCTGTTCGGCTGACCCAGCAGGAGCAAACGTATGCTAAAAATGTATGCAAAACCAAGCTTTTCAGTAAAGAGCAGAGAGGCACATTTTAGCAAGTTTCACTTGTAAGTGGGCTTGGAAATGCTTTTCAGGCTCAGTACTGGGCTCAAAAGATGAAGCCCTGATGTCTCTCATTGTAGCAGGCGGTTAAGTAGAAATTTACTGCTCGGCTGACCCAGCAGGAGCAAACGTATGCTAAAAATGTTGCAGAACCAAGCTTTTCAGTGAAGAGCAGCCAGGCACATTTTAGCAAGTTTCACTTGTAAGTGGGGTTGGAAATGCTTTTCAGGCTCAGTACTGGGCTCAAGAGATGCAGCCCTGATGTCTCTCATGATAGCAGGTGGTTAAGTAGAAATTCGCTGCTCGGCTGACCCAGCAGGAGCAAACGTATGCTAAAAATGTACGCAAAACCAAGCTTTTCAGTGAAGAGCAGCCAGGTACATTTTAGCAAGTTTCACTTGTAAGTGGGCTTGGAAACGCTTTTCAGGCTCAGTACTGGGCTCAAAAAATGCAGCCCTGATGTCTCTCATGATAGCAGGTGGTTAAGTAGAAATTCGCTGCTCGGCTGACCCAGCAGGAGCAAACGTATGCTAAAAATGTATGCAAAACCAAGCTTTTCAGTAAAGAGCAGAGAGGCACATTTTAGCAAGTTTCACTTGTAAGTGGGCTTGGAAATGATTTCAGGCTCAGTACTGGGCTCAGAAGATGAAGCCCTGATGTCTCTCATTATAGCAGGTGGTTAAGTAGAAATGTACTGCTCGGCTGACCCAGCAGGAGCAAACGTATGCCAAAAATGTACGCAGAATGAGCTTTTCAGTGAAGAGCAGAGAGGCACATTTTAGCAAGTTTCACTTGTAAGTTGGGTTGGAAACGCTTTTCAGGCTCAGTACTGGGCTCAAAACATGCAGCCCTGATGTCTCTCATGATAGCAGGTGGTTAATTAGAAATTCGCTGCTCGGCTGACCCAGCAGGAGCAAACATATGCTAAAAATGTTGCAGAACCAAGCTTTTCAGTGAAGAGCAGAGAGGCACATTTTAGCAAGTTTCACTTGTAAGTGGGGTTGGAAATGCTTTTCAGGCTCAGTACTGCGCTCAAGAGATGCAGCCCTGATGTCTCTTATGATAGCAGGTGGTTAATTAGAAATTTGTTGCTCGGCTGACCCAGCAGGAGCAAACGTATGCTAAAAATGTTGCAGAACCAAGCTTTTCAGTGAAGAGCAGAGAGGCACATTTTAGCAAGTTTCACTTGTAAGTGGGGTTGGAAATGCTTTTCAGGCTCAGTACTGCGCTCAAGAGATGCAGCCCTGATGTCTCTCATGATAGCAGGTGGTTAAGTAGAAATTCGCTGCTCAGCTGACCCAGCAGGAGCAAACGTATGCCAAAAATGTATGCAAAACCAAGCTTTTCAGTGAAGAGCAGCCAGGCACATTTTAGCAAGTTTCACTTGTAAGTGGTGTTGGAAATGCTTTTCAGGCTCAAGTACTGGGCTCAAAAGATGCAGCCCTGATGTCTCTCATGATAGCAGGTGGTTAAGTTGAAATTCGCGGCTCAGCTGACCCAGCAGGAGCAAACGTATGCCAAAAATATATGCAGAACCTAGCTTTTCAGTGAAGAGCAGGAGAGGCACATTTTAGCAAGTTTCACTTGTAAGTGGGGTTGGAAATGCTTTTCAGGCTCAGTAGTGGGCTCAAAAGATGCAGCCGTGATGTCTCTCATGATAGCAGGTGGTTAAGTAGAAATTTGCTGCTCGGCTGACCCAGCAGGAGTAAACCTACGCCAAAAATGTACGCAGAACCAAGCTTTTAAGTGAAGAGCACGTTTCACTTGTAAGTGGGGTTGGAAATGCTTTTCAGGCTCAGTACTGGGCTCAAAAGATGCAGCCCTGATGTCTCTCATGATAGCAGGTGGTTAAGTAGAAATTCGCTGCTCGGCTGACCCAGCAGGAGCAAACGTATGCTAAAAATGTATGCAGAACCAATCTTTTCAGTGAAGAGCAGCCAGGCACATTTTAGCACGTTTCACTTCTAAGTGGGGTTGGAAATGCTTTTCAGGCTCAGTACTGGGCTCAAAAGATGCAGCCCTGATGTCTCTCATGATAGCAGGTGGTTAAGTAGAAATTTGCTGCTCGGCTGACCCAGCAGGAGCAAACCTATGCCAAAAATGTACGCAGAATGAGCTTTTCAGTGAAGAGCAGAGAGGCACATTTTAGCAAGTTTCACTTGTAAGGTGGGTTCAAAACGCTTTTCAGGCTCAGTACTGGGCCAAAACATGCAGCCCTGATGTCTCTCATGATAGCAGGTGGTTAATTAGAAATTCGCTGCTCGGCTGACCCAGCAGGAACAAACGTATGCTAAAAATGTATGCAAAACCAAGCTTTTCAGTAAAGAGCAGAGAGGCACATTTTAGCAAGTTTCACTTGTAAGTGGGCTTGGAAATGCTTTTCAGGCTAAGTACTGGGCTCAAAAGATGAAGCCCTGATGTCTCTCATTGTAGCAGGTGGTTAAGTAGAAATTTACTGCTCGGCTGACCCAGCAGGAGCAAACGTATGCTAAAAATGTTGCAGAACCAAGCTTTTCAGTAAAGAGCAGAGAGGCACATTTTAGCAAGTTTTACTTGTAAGTGGGGTTGGAAACGCTTTTCAGGCTCAGTACTGGGCTCAAAAGATGCAGCCCTGATGTCTCTCATGATAGCAGGTAGTTAAGTAGAAATTCGCTGCTCGGCTGACCCAGCAGGAGCAAACGTATGCTAAAAATGTATGCAGAACCAAGCTTTTCTGTGAAGAGCAGCCAGGCACATTTTAGCAAGTTTCACTTGTAAGTGGGGTTAGAAATGCTTTTCAGGCTCAGTACTGGGCTCAAAATATGCAGCCGTGATGTCTCTCATGATAGCAGGTGGTAAGTAGAAATTTGCTGCTCGGCTGATCCAGCAGGAGTAAACCTATGCCAAAAATGTACGCAGAACCAACTTTTAAGTGAAGAGCAGCCAGGTACATTTTAGCAAGTTTCACTTGTAAGTGGGGTTAGAAATGCTTTTCAGGCTCAGTACTGGGCTCAAAAGATTCAGCCCTGATGTCTCTCATGATAGCAGGTGGTTAAGTAGAAATTCGCTGCTCGGCTGACCCAGCAGGAGCAAACGTATGCTAAAAATGTATGCAGAACCAAGCTTTTCAGTGAAGAGCAGCCAGGCACATTTTAGCACGTTTCACTTTTAAGTGGGGTTGGAAATGCTTTTCAGGCTCAGTACTGGGCTCAAAAGATGCAGCCCTGATGTCTCTCATGATAGCAGGTGGTTAAGTAGAAATTTGCTGCTCGGCTGACCCAGCAGGAGCAAACGTATGCTAAAAATGTACGCAAAACCAAGCTTTTCAGTGAAGAGCAGCCAGGCACATTTTAGCAAGTTTCACTTGTAAGTGGGGTTGGAACGCTTTTCAGGCTCAGTACTGGGCTCAAAAGATGCAGCCCTGATGTCTCTCATGATAGCAGGTGGTTAAGTAGAAATTTGCTGCTCGGCTGACCCAGCAGGAGCAAACGTATGCTAAAAATGTATGCAGAACCAAGCTTTTCAGTGAAGAGCAGCCAGGCACATTTTAGCAAGTTTCACTTGTAAGTGGGGTTGGAAATGCTTTTCAGGCTCAAGTACTTGGCTCAAAAGATGCTGATGTCTCTCATGATAACAGGTAGAAATTCGCGGCTCGGCTGACCCAGCAGGAGCAAACGTATGCCAAAAGTATGCAGAACCTAGCTTTTCAGTGAAGAGCAGGAGAGGCACATTTTAGCAAGTTTCACTTGTAAGTGGGGTTGGAACGCTTTTCAGGCTCAGTACTGGGCTCAAAAGATGCAGCCCTGATGTCTCTCATGATAGCAGGTGGTTTAGTAGAAATTTGCTGCTCGACTGACCCAGCAGGAGCAAACGTATGCTAAAAATGTATGCAGAACCAAGCTTTTCAGTAAAGAGCAGAGAGGCACATTTTAGCAAGTTTCACTTGTAAGTGGGGTTGGAAACACTTTTCAGGCTCAGTACTGGGCTCAAAACATGCAGCCCTGATGTCTCTCATGATAGCAGGTGGTTAAGTAGAAATTCAATGCTCGGCTGACCCAGCAGGAGCAAACGTATGCCAAAAATGTACGCAGAATGAGCTTTTCAGTGAAGAGCAGAGAGGCACATTTTAGCAAGTTTCACTTGTAAGTGGGGTTGGAACGCTTTTCAGGCTCAGTACTGGGCTCAAAAGATGCAGCCCTGATGTCTCTCATGATAGCAGGTGGTTAAGTAGAAATTCGCTGCTCGGCTGACCCAGCAGGAGCAAACGTATGCCAAAAATGTTGCAGAACCAGCTTTTCAGTGAAGAGCAGCCAGGCACATTTTAGCAAGTTTCACTTGTAAGTGGGGTTGGAAACACTTTTCAGGCTCAGTACTGGGCTCAAAACATGCAGCCCTGATGTCTCTCATGATAGCAGGTGGTTAAGTAGAAATTCAATGCTCGGCTGACCCAGCAGGAGCAAACGTATGCCAAAAATGTACGCAGAATGAGCTTTTCAGTGAAGAGCAGAGAGGCACATTTTAGCAAGTTTCACTTGTAAGTGGGGTTGGAAATGCTTTTCAGGCTCAGTACTGGGCTCAAAAGATGCAGCCCTGATGTCTCTCATGATAGCCGGTGGTTAAGTTGAAATTCGCGGCTCGGCTGACCCAGCAGGAGCAAACGTATGCCAAAAATGTATGCAGAAACAAGCTTTTCAGTGAAGAGCAGCCAGGCACATTTTAGCAAGTTTCAATTGTAAGTGGGGTTAGAAATGCTTTTCATGCTCAGTACTGGGCTCAAAAGATGCAGCCCTGATGTCTCTCATGATAGCCGGTGGTTAAGTTGAAATTCGCGGCTCGGCTGACCCAGCAGGAGCAAACGTATGCCAAAAATGTATGCAGAACCTAGCTTTTCAGTGAAGAGCAGGAGAGGCACATTTTAGCAAGTTTCACTTGTAAGTGGGGTTGGAACGCTTTTCAGGCTCAGTACTGGGCTCAAAACATGCAGCCCTGATGTCTCTCATGATAGCAGGTGGTTAAGTAGAAATTCAATGCTCGGCTGACCCAGCAGGAGCAAACCTATGCCAAAAATGTATGCAGAAACAAGCTTTTCAGTGAAGAGCAGCCAGGCACATTTTAGCAAGTTTCAATTGTAAGTGGGGTTAGAAATGCTTTTCATGCTCAGTACTGGGCTCAAAAGATGCAGCCCTGATGTCTCTCATGATAGCCGGTGGTTAAGTTGAAATTCGCGGCTCGGCTGACCCAGCAGGAGCAAACGTATGCCAAAAATGTATGCAGAACCTAGCTTTTCAGTGAAGAGCAGGAGAGGCACATTTTAGCAAGTTTCACTTGTAAGTGGGGTTGGAACGCTTTTCAGGCTCAGTACTGGGCTCAAAAGATGCAGCCCTGATGTCTCTCATGATAGCAGGTGGTTAAGTAGCAATTTGCTGCTCGGCTGACCCAGCAGGAGCAAACGTATGCTAAAAATGCATGCAGAACCAAGCTTTTCAGTAAAGAGCAGAGAGGCACATTTTAGCAAGTTTTACTTGTAAGTGGGGTTGGAAACGCTTTTCAGGCTCAGTACTGGGCTCAAAAGATGCAGCCCTGATGTCTCTCATGATAGCAGGTGGTTAAGTAGAAATTCGCTGCTCGGCTGACCCAGCAGGAGCAAACATATGCTAAAAATGTATGCAGAACCAAGCTTTTCTGTGAAGAGCAGCCAGGCACATTTTAGCAAGTTTCACTTGTAAGTGGGGTTAGAAATGCTTTTCAGGCTCAGTACTGGGCTCAAAATATGCAGCCGTGATGTCTCTCATGATAGCAGGTGGTTAAGTAGAAATTTGCTGCTCGGCTGACCCAGCAGGAGCAAACGTATGCTAAAAATGTATGCAGAACCAAGCTTTTCAGTGAAGAGCAGCCAGGCACATTTTAGCAAGTTTCACTTGTAAGTGGGGTTGGAAATACTTTTCAGGCTCAGTACTGGGCTCAAAAGATGCAGCCATGATGTCTCTCATGATAGCAGATGGTTAAGTAGAAATTCGCTGCTCGGCTGACCCAGCAGGAGCAAACGTATGCTAAAAATGTACGCAAAACAAAGCTTTTCAGTGAAGAGCAGCCAGGCACATTTTAGCAAGTTTCACTTGTAAGTGGGGTTGGAAATGCTTTTCAGGCTCAAGTACTGGGCTCAAAAGATGCAGCCCTGATGTCTCTCATGATAGCAGGTGGTTAAGTTGAAATTCGAGGCTCGGCTGACCCAGCAGGAGCAAACGTATGCCAAAAATGTATGCAGAACCTAGCTTTTCAGTGAAGAGCAGGAGAGGCACATTTTAGCAAGTTTCACTTGTAAGTGGGGTTGGAACGCTTTTCAGGCTCAGTACTGGGCTCAAAAGATGCAGCCCTGATGTCTCTCATGATAGCAGGTGGTTAAGTAGAAATTTGTTGCTCGGCTGACCCAGCAGGAGCAAACGTATGCTAAAAATGTATGCAGAGCCAAGCTTTTCAGTGAAGAGCAGCCAGGCACATTTTAGCAAGTTTCACTTGTAAGTGGGGTTGGAAATGCTTTTCAGGCTCAAGTACTTGGCTCAAAAGATGCTGATGTCTCTCATGATAGCAGGTAGAAATTCGCGGCTCGGCTGACCCAGCAGGAGCAAACGTATGCCAAAAGTATGCAGAACCTAGCTTTTCAGTGAAGAGCAGGAGAGGAAATGCTTTTCAGGCTCAGTACTGGGCTCAAAAGATGCAGCCCTGATGTCTCTCATGATAGCAGGTGGTTAAGTAGAAATTCGCTGCTCGGCTGACCCAGCAGGAGCAAACGTATGCTAAAAACGTTGCAGAACCAGCTTTTCAGTGAAGAGCAGCGAGGCACATTTTAGCAAGTTTCACTTGTAAGTGGGGTTGGAAATACTTTTCAGGCTCAGTACTGGGCTCAAAAGATGCAGCCCTGATGTCTCTCATGATAGCAGGTGGTTAAGTAGAAATTTTCTGCTCGGCTGACCCAGCAGGAGCAAACGTATGCCAAAAATGTATGCAGAAACAAGCTTTTCAGTGAAGAGCAGGAGAGGCACATTTTAGCAAGTTTTACTTGTAAGTGGGGTTGGAACGCTTTTCAGGCTCAGTACTGGGCTCAAAAGATGCAGCCCTGATGTCTCTCATGATAGCAGGTGGTTAAGTAGCAATTTGCTGCTCGGCTGACCCAGCAGGAGCAAACGTATGCTAAAAATGTATGCAGAACCAAGCTTTTCAGTAAAGAGCAGAGAGGCACATTTTAGCAAGTTTTACTTGTAAGTGGGGTTGGAAACGCTTTTCAGGCTCAGTACTGGGCTCAAAAGATGCAGCCCTGATGTCTCTCATGATAGCAGGTGGTTAAGTAGAAATTCGCTGCTCGGCTGACCCAGCAGGAGCAAACGTATGCTAAAAATGTATGCAGAACCAAGCTTTTCTGTGAAGAGCAGCCAGGCACATTTTAGCAAGTTTCACTTGTAAGTGGGGTTAGAAATGCTTTTCAGGCTCAGTACTGGGCTCAAAATATGCAGCCGTGATGTCTCTCATGATAGCAGGTGGTAAGTAGAAATTTGCTGCTCGGCTGATCCAGCAGGAGTAAACCTATGCCAAAAATGTACGCAGAACCAAGCTTTTAAGTGAAGAGCAGCCAGGTACATTTTAGCAAGTTTCACTTGTAAGTGGGGTTAGAAATGCTTTTCAGGCTCAGTACTGGGCTCAAAAGATTCAGCCCTGATGTCTCTCATGATAGCAGGTGGTTAAGTAGAAATTCGCTGCTCGGCTGACCCAGCAGGAGCAAACGTATGCTAAAAATGTATGCAGAACCAAGCTTTTCAGTGAAGAGCAGCCAGGCACATTTTAGCACGTTTCACTTTTAAGTGGGATTGGAAATGCTTTTCAGGCTCAGCACTGGGCTCAAAAGATGCAGCCCTGATGTCTCTCATGATAGCAGGTGGTTAAGTAGAAATTTGCTGCTCGGCTGACCCAGCAGGAGCAAACCTATGCCAAAAAATGTACGCAGAATGAGCTTTTCAGTGAAGAGCAGCCAGGCACATTTTAGCAAGTTTCACTTGTAAGTGGGGTTGGAAATGCTTTTCAGGCTCAGCACTGGGCTCAAAAGATGCAGCCCTGATGTCTCTCATGATAGCAGGTGGTTAAGTAGAAATTCGCTGCTCGGCTGACCCAGCAGGAGCAAACCTATGCCAAAAATGTACGCAGAATGAGCTTTTCAGTGAAGAGAAGAGAGGCACATTTTAGCAAGTTTCACCTGTAAGTTGGGTTCGAAACGCTTTTCAGGCTCAGTACTGGGTTCAAAACATGCAGCCCTGATGTCTCTCATGATGGCAGGTGGTTAATTAGAAATTCGCTGTTCGGCTGACCCAGCAGGAGCAAACGTATGCTAAAAATGTATGCAAAACCAAGCTTTTCAGTAAAGAGCAGAGAGGCACATTTTAGCAAGTTTCACTTGTAAGTGGGCTTGGAAATGCTTTTCAGGCTCAGTACTGGGCTCAAAAGATGAAGCCCTGATGTCTCTCATTGTAGCAGGCGGTTAAGTAGAAATTTACTGCTCGGCTGACCCAGCAGGAGCAAACGTATGCTAAAAATGTTGCAGAACCAAGCTTTTCAGTGAAGAGCAGCCAGGCACATTTTAGCAAGTTTCACTTGTAAGTGGGGTTGGAAATGCTTTTCAGGCTCAGTACTGGGCTCAAGAGATGCAGCCCTGATGTCTCTCATGATAGCAGGTGGTTAAGTAGAAATTCGCTGCTCGGCTGACCCAGCAGGAGCAAACGTATGCTAAAAATGTACGCAAAACCAAGCTTTTCAGTGAAGAGCAGCCAGGTACATTTTAGCAAGTTTCACTTGTAAGTGGGCTTGGAAACGCTTTTCAGGCTCAGTACTGGGCTCAAAAAATGCAGCCCTGATGTCTCTCATGATAGCAGGTGGTTAAGTAGAAATTCGCTGCTCGGCTGACCCAGCAGGAGCAAACGTATGCTAAAAATGTATGCAAAACCAAGCTTTTCAGTAAAGAGCAGAGAGGCACATTTTAGCAAGTTTCACTTGTAAGTGGGCTTGGAAATGATTTCAGGCTCAGTACTGGGCTCAGAAGATGAAGCCCTGATGTCTCTCATTATAGCAGGTGGTTAAGTAGAAATGTACTGCTCGGCTGACCCAGCAGGAGCAAACGTATGCCAAAAATGTACGCAGAATGAGCTTTTCAGTGAAGAGCAGAGAGGCACATTTTAGCAAGTTTCACTTGTAAGTTGGGTTGGAAACGCTTTTCAGGCTCAGTACTGGGCTCAAAACATGCAGCCCTGATGTCTCTCATGATAGCAGGTGGTTAATTAGAAATTCGCTGCTCGGCTGACCCAGCAGGAGCAAACATATGCTAAAAATGTTGCAGAATCAAGCTTTTCAGTGAAGAGCAGAGAGGCACATTTTAGCAAGTTTCACTTGTAAGTGGGGTTGGAAATGCTTTTCAGGCTCAGTACTGCGCTCAAGAGATGCAGCCCTGATGTCTCTTATGATAGCAGGTGGTTAATTAGAAATTCGTTGCTCGGCTGACCCAGCAGGAGCAAACGTATGCTAAAAATGTTGCAGAACCAAGCTTTTCAGTGAAGAGCAGAGAGGCACATTTTAGCAAGTTTCACTTGTAAGTGGGGTTGGAAATGCTTTTCAGGCTCAGTACTGCGCTCAAGAGATGCAGCCCTGATGTCTCTCATGATAGCAGGTGGTTAAGTAGAAATTCGCTGCTCAGCTGACCCAGCAGGAGCAAACGTATGCCAAAAATGTATGCAAAACCAAGCTTTTCAGTGAAGAGCAGCCAGGCACATTTTAGCAAGTTTCACTTGTAAGTGGTGTTGGAAATGCTTTTCAGACTCAAGTACTGGGCTCAAAAGATGCAGCCCTGATGTCTCTCATGATAGCAGGTGGTTAAGTTGAAATTCGCGGCTCGGCTGACCCAGCAGGAGCAAACGTATGCCAAAAATATATGCAGAACCTAGCTTTTCAGTGAAGAGCAGGAGAGGCACATTTTAGCAAGTTTCACTTGTAAGTGGGGTTGGAAATGCTTTTCAGGCTCAGTAGTGGGCTCAAAAGATGCAGCCGTGATGTCTCTCATGATAGCAGTTGGTTAAGTAGAAATTTGCTGCTCGGCTGACCCAGCAGGAGTAAACCTACGCCAAAAATGTACGCAGAACCAAGCTTTTAAGTGAAGAGCACGTTTCACTTGTAAGTGGGGTTGGAAATGCTTTTCAGGCTCAGTACTGGGCTCAAAAGATGCAGCCCTGATGTCTCTCATGATAGCAGGTGGTTAAGTAGAAATTCGCTGCTCGGCTGACCCAGCAGGAGCAAACGTATGCTAAAAATGTATGCAGAACCAAGCTTTTCAGTGAAGAGCAGCCAGGCACATTTTAGCACGTTTCACTTCTAAGTGGGGTTGGAAATGCTTTTCAGGCTCAGTACTGGGCTCAAAAGATGCAGCCCTGATGTCTCTCATGATAGCAGGTGGTTAAGTAGAAATTTGCTGCTCGGCTGACCCAGCAGGAGCAAACCTATGCCAAAAATGTACGCAGAATGAGCTTTTCAGTTAAGAGCAGAGAGGCACATTTTAGCAAGTTTCACTTGTAAGGTGGGTTCGAAACGCTTTTCAGGCTCAGTACTGGGCCAAAACATGCAGCCCTGATGTCTCTCATGATAGCAGGTGGTTAATTAGAAATTCGCTGCTCGGCTGACCCAGCAGGAACAAACGTATGCTAAAAATGTATGCAAAACCAAGCTTTTCAGTAAAGAGCAGAGAGGCACATTTTAGCAAGTTTCACTTGTAAGTGGGCTTGGAAATGCTTTTCAGGCTAAGTACTGGGCTCAAAAGATGAAGCCCTGATGTCTCTCATTGTAGCAGGTGGTTAAGTAGAAATTTACTGCTCGGCTGACCCAGCAGGAGCAAACGTATGCTAAAAATGTTGCAGAACCAAGCTTTTCAGTAAAGAGCAGAGAGGCACATTTTAGCAAGTTTTACTTGTAAGTGGGGTTGGAAACGCTTTTCAGGCTCAGTACTGGGCTCAAAAGATGCAGCCCTGATGTCTCTCATGATAGCAGGTAGTTAAGTAGAAATTCGCTGCTCGGCTGACCCAGCAGGAGCAAACGTATGCTAAAAATGTATGCAGAACCAAGCTTTTCTGTGAAGAGCAGCCAGGCACATTTTAGCAAGTTTCACTTGTAAGTGGGGTTAGAAATGCTTTTCAGGCTCAGTACTGGGCTCAAAATATGCAGCCGTGATGTCTCTCATGATAGCAGGTGGTAAGTAGAAATTTGCTGCTCGGCTGATCCAGCAGGAGTAAACCTATGCCAAAAATGTACGCAGAACCAACTTTTAAGTGAAGAGCAGCCAGGTACATTTTAGCAAGTTTCACTTGTAAGTGGGGTTAGAAATGCTTTTCAGGCTCAGTACTGGGCTCAAAAGATTCAGCCCTGATGTCTCTCATGATAGCAGGTGGTTAAGTAGAAATTCGCTGCTCGGCTGACCCAGCAGGAGCAAACGTATGCTAAAAATGTATGCAGAACCAAGCTTTTCAGTGAAGAGCAGCCAGGCACATTTTAGCACGTTTCACTTTTAAGTGGGGTTGGAAATGCTTTTCAGGCTCAGTACTGGGCTCAAAAGATGCAGCCCTGATGTCTCTCATGATAGCAGGTGGTTAAGTAGAAATTTGCTGCTCGGCTGACCCAGCAGGAGCAAACCTATGCCAAAAATGTACGCAGAATGAGCTTTTCAGTGAAGAGCAGCCAGGCACATTTTAGCAAGTTTCACTTGTAAGTGGGGTTGGAAATGCTTTTCAGGCTCAGCACTGGGCTCAAAAGATGCAGCCCTGATGTCTCTCATGATAGCAGGTGGTTAAGTAGAAATTCGCTGCTCGGCTGACCCAGCAGGAGCAAACCTATGCCAAAAATGTACGCAGAATGAGCTTTTCAGTGAAGAGAAGAGAGGCACATTTTAGCAAGTTTCACCTGTAAGTTGGGTTCGAAACGCTTTTCAGGCTCAGTACTGGGTTCAAAACATGCAGCCCTGATGTCTCTCATGATGGCAGGTGGTTAATTAGAAATTCGCTGTTCGGCTGACCCAGCAGGAGCAAACGTATGCTAAAAATGTATGCAAAACCAAGCTTTTCAGTAAAGAGCAGAGAGGCACATTTTAGCAAGTTTCACTTGTAAGTGGGCTTGGAAATGCTTTTCAGGCTCAGTACTGGGCTCAAAAGATGAAGCCCTGATGTCTCTCATTGTAGCAGGTGGTTAAGTAGAAATTTACTTCTCGGCTGACCCAGCAGGAGCAAACGTATGCTAAAAATGTTGCAGAACCAAGCTTTTCAGTGAAGAGCAGCCAGGCACATTTTAGCAAGTTTCACTTGTAAGTGGGGTTGGAAATGCTTTTCAGGCTCAGTACTGGGCTCAAGAGATGCAGCCCTGATGTCTCTCATGATAGCAGGTGGTTAAGTAGAAATTCGCTGCTCGGCTGACCCAGCAGGAGCAAACGTATGCTAAAAATGTACGCAAAACCAAGCTTTTCAGTGAAGAGCAGCCAGGTACATTTTAGCAAGTTTCACTTGTAAGTGGGCTTGGAAACGCTTTTCAGGCTCAGTACTGGGCTCAAAAAATGCAGCCCTGATGTCTCTCATGATAGCAGGTGGTTAAGTAGAAATTCGCTGCTCGGCTGACCCAGCAGGAGCAAACGTATGCTAAAAATGTATGCAAAACCAAGCTTTTCAGTAAAGAGCAGAGAGGCACATTTTAGCAAGTTTCACTTGTAAGTGGGCTTGGAAATGATTTCAGGCTCAGTACTGGGCTCAGAAGATGAAGCCCTGATGTCTCTCATTATAGCAGGTGGTTAAGTAGAAATGTACTGCTCGGCTGACCCAGCAGGAGCAAACGTATGCCAAAAATGTACGCAGAATGAGCTTTTCAGTGAAGAGCAGAGAGGCACATTTTAGCAAGTTTCACTTGTAAGTTGGGTTGGAAACGATTTTCAGGCTCAGTACTGGGCTCAAAACATGCAGCCCTGATGTCTCTCATGATAGCAGGTGGTTAATTAGAAATTCGCTGCTCGGCTGACCCAGCAGGAGCAAACATATGCTAAAAATGTTGCAGAACCAAGCTTTTCAGTGAAGAGCAGAGAGGCACATTTTAGCAAGTTTCACTTGTAAGTGGGGTTGGAAATGCTTTTCAGGCTCAGTACTGCGCTCAAGAGATGCAGCCCTGATGTCTCTCATGATAGCAGGTGGTTAATTAGAAATTCGCTGCTCGGCTGACCCAGCAGGAGCAAACGTATGCTAAAAATGTTGCAGAACCAAGCTTTTCAGTGAAGAGCAGAGAGGCACATTTTAGCAAGTTTCACTTGTAAGTGGGGTTGGAAATGCTTTTCAGGCTCAGTACTGCGCTCAAGAGATGCAGCCCTGATGTCTCTCATGATAGCAGGTGGTTAAGTAGAAATTCGCTGCTCAGCTGACCCAGCAGGAGCAAACGTATGCCAAAAATGTATGCAAAACCAAGCTTTTCAGTGAAGAGCAGCCAGGCACATTTTAGCAAGTTTCACTTGTAAGTGGTGTTGGAAATGCTTTTCAGGCTCAAGTACTGGGCTCAAAAGATGCAGCCCTGATGTCTCTCATGATAGCAGGTGGTTAAGTTGAAATTCGTGGCTCGGCTGACCCAGCAGGAGCAAACGTATGCCAAAAATATATGCAGAACCTAGCTTTTCAGTGAAGAGCAGGAGAGGCACATTTTAGCAAGTTTCACTTGTAAGTGGGGTTGGAAATGCTTTTCAGGCTCAGTAGTGGGCTCAAAAGATGCAGCCGTGATGTCTCTCATGATAGCAGGTGGTTAAGTAGAAATTTGCTGCTCGGCTGACCCAGCAGGAGTAAACCTACGCCAAAAATGTACGCAGAACCAAGCTTTTAAGTGAAGAGCACGTTTCACTTGTAAGTGGGGTTGGAAATGCTTTTCAGGCTCAGTACTGGGCTCAAAAGATGCAGCCCTGATGTCTCTCATGATAGCAGGTGGTTAAGTAGAAATTCGCTGCTCGGCTGACCCAGCAGGAGCAAACGTATGCTAAAAATGTATGCAGAACCAAGCTTTTCAGTGAAGAGCAGCCAGGCACATTTTAGCACGTTTCACTTCTAAGTGGGGTTGGAAATGCTTTTCAGGCTCAGTACTGGGCTCAAAAGATGCAGCCCTGATGTCTCTCATGATAGCAGGTGGTTAAGTAGAAATTTGCTGCTCGGCTGACCCAGCAGGAGCAAACCTATGCCAAAAATGTACGCAGAATGAGCTTTTCAGTGAAGAGCAGAGAGGCACATTTTAGCAAGTTTCACTTGTAAGGTGGGTTCGACACGCTTTTCAGGCTCAGTACTGGGCCAAAACATGCAGCCCTGATGTCTCTCATGATAGCAGGTGGTTAATTAGAAATTCGCTGCTCGGCTGACCCAGCAGGAACAAACGTATGCTAAAAATGTATGCAAAACCAAGCTTTTCAGTAAAGAGCAGAGAGGCACATTTTAGCAAGTTTTACTTGTAAGTGGGGTTGGAAACGCTTTTCAGTCTCAGTACTGGGCTCAAAAGATGAAGCCCTGATGTCTCTCATTGTAGCAGGTGGTTAAGTAGAAATTTACTGCTCGGCTGACCCAGCAGGAGCAAACGTATGCTAAAAATGTTGCAGAACCAAGCTTTTCAGTAAAGAGCAGAGAGGCACATTTTAGCAAGTTTTACTTGTAAGTGGGGTTGGAAACGCTTTTCAGGCTCAGTACTGGGCTCAAAAGATGCAGCCCTGATGTCTCTCATGATAGCAGGTGGTTAAGTAGAAATTCGCTGCTCGGCTGACCCAGCAGGAGCAAACGTATGCTAAAAATGTATGCAGAACCAAGCTTTTCTGTGAAGAGCAGCCAGGCACATTTTAGCAAGTTTCACTTGTAAGTGGGGTTAGAAATGCTTTTCAGGCTCAGTACTGGGCTCAAAATATGCAGCCGTGATGTCTCTCATGATAGCAGGTGGTAAGTAGAAATTTGCTGCTCGGCTGATCCAGCAGGAGTAAACCTATGCCAAAAATGTACGCAGAACCAACTTTTAAGTGAAGAGCAGCCAGGTACATTTAGCAAGTTTCACTTGTAAGTGGGGTTAGAAATGCTTTTCAGGCTCAGTACTGGGCTCAAAAGATTCAGCCCTGATGTCTCTCATGATAGCAGGTGGTTAAGTAGAAATTCGCTGCTCGGCTGACCCAGCAGGAGCAAACGTATGCTAAAAATGTATGCAGAACCAAGCTTTTCAGTGAAGAACAGCCAGGCACATTTTAGCACGTTTCACTTTTAAGTGGGGTTGGAAATGCTTTTCAGGCTCAGTACTGGGCTCAAAAGATGCAGCCCTGATGTCTCTCATGATAGCAGGTGGTTAAGTAGAAATTTGCTTCTCGGCTGACCCAGCAGGAGCAAACCTATGCCAAAAATGTACGCAGAATGAGCTTTTCAGTGAAGAGCAGCCAGGCACATTTTAGCAAGTTTCACTTGTAAGTGGGGTTGGAAATGCTTTTCAGGCTCAGCACTGGGCTCAAAAGATGCAGCCCTGATGTCTCTCATGATAGCAGGTGGTTAAGTAGAAATTCGCTGCTCGGCTGACCCAGCAGGAGCAAACCTATGCCAAAAATGTACGCAGAATGAGCTTTTCAGTGAAGAGAAGAGAGGCACATTTTAGCAAGTTTCACCTGTAAGTTGGGTTCGAAACGCTTTTCAGGCTCAGTACTGGGTTCAAAACATGCAGCCCTGATGTCTCTCATGATGGCAGGTGGTTAATTAGAAATTCGCTGTTCGGCTGACCCAGCAGGAGCAAACGTATGCTAAAAATGTATGCAAAACCAAGCTTTTCAGTAAAGAGCAGAGAGGCACATTTTAGCAAGTTTCACTTGTAAGTGGGCTTGGAAATGCTTTTCAGGCTCAGTACTGGGCTCAAAAGATGAAGCCCTGATGTCTCTCATTGTAGCAGGTGGTTAAGTAGAAATTTACTGCTCGGCTGACCCAGCAGGAGCAAACGTATGCTAAAAATGTTGCAGAACCAAGCTTTTCAGTGAAGAGCAGCCAGGCACATTTTAGCAAGTTTCACTTGTAAGTGGGGTTGGAAATGCTTTTCAGGCTCAGTACTGGGCTCAAGAGATGCAGCCCTGATGTCTCTCATGATAGCAGGTGGTTAAGTAGAAATTCGCTGCTCGGCTGACCCAGCAGGAGCAAACGTATGCTAAAAATTTACGCAAAACCAAGCTTTTCAGTGAAGAGCAGCCAGGTACATTTTAGCAAGTTTCACTTGTAAGTGGGCTTGGAAACGCTTTTCAGGCTCAGTACTGGGCTCAAAAAATGCAGCCCTGATGTCTCTCATGATAGCAGGTGGTTAAGTAGAAATTCGCTGCTCGGCTGACCCAGCAGGAGCAAACGTATGCTAAAAATGTATGCAAAACCAAGCTTTTCAGTAAAGAGCAGAGAGGCACATTTTAGCAAGTTTCACTTGTAAGTGGGCTTGGAAATGATTTCAGGCTCAGTACTGGGCTCAGAAGATGAAGCCCTGATGTCTCTCATTATAGCAGGTGGTTAAGTAGAAATTCGCTGCTCGGCTGACCCAGCAGGAGCAAACGTATGCTAAAAATGTATGCAGAACCAAGCTTTTCTGTGAAGAGCAGCCAGGCACATTTTAGCAAGTTTCACTTGTAAGTGGGGTTAGAAATGCTTTTCAGGCTCAGTACTGGGCTCAAAAGATGCAGCCCTGATGTCTCTCATGATAGCCGGTGGTTAAGTTGAAATTCGCGGCTCGGCTGACCCAGCAGGAGCAAACGTATGCCAAAAATTTATGCAGAACCTAGCTTTTCAGTGAAGAGCAGGAGAGGCACATTTTAGCAAGTTTCACTTGTAAGTGGGGTTGGAACGCTTTTCAGGCTCAGTACTGGGCTCAAAAGATGCAGCCCTGATGTCTTTCATGATAGCAGGTGGTTAAGTAGCAATTTGCTGCTCGGCTGACCCAGCAGGAGCAAACGTATGCTAAAAATGTATGCAGAACCAAAATTTTCAGTAAAGAGCAGAGAGGCACATTTTAGCAAGTTTTACTTGTAAGTGGGGTTGGAAACGCTTTTCAGGCTCAGTACTGGGCTCAAAATATGCAGCCGTGATGTCTCTCATGATAGCAGGTGGTTAAGTAGAAATTTGCTGCTCGGCTGACCCAGCAGGAGCAAACGTATGCTAAAAATGTATGCAGAACCAAGCTTTTCAGTGAAGAGCAGCCAGGCACATTTTAGCAAGTTTCACTTGTAAGTGGGGTTGGAAATACTTTTCAGGCTCAGTACTGGGCTCAAAAGATGCAGCCATGATGTCTCTCATGATAGCAGGTGGTTAAGTAGAAATTCGCTGCTCGGCTGACCCAGCAGGAGCAAACGTATGCTAAAAATGTACGCAAAACAAAGCTTTTCAGTGAAGAGCAGCCAGGCACATTTTAGCAAGTTTCACTTGTAAGTGGGGTTGGAAATGCTTTTCAGGCTCAAGTACTGGGCTCAAAAGATGCAGCCCTGATGTCTCTCATGATAGCAGGTGGTTAAGTTGAAATTCGAGGCTCGGCTGACCCAGCAGGAGCAAACGTATGCCAAAAATGTATGCAGAACCTAGCTTTTCAGTGAAGAGCAGGAGAGGCACATTTTAGCAAGTTTCACTTGTAAGTGGGGTTGGAACGCTTTTCAGGCTCAGTACTGGGCTCAAAAGATGCAGCCCTGATGTCTCTCATGATAGCAGGTGGTTAAGTAGAAATTTGTTGCTCGGCTGACCCAGCAGGAGCAAACGTATGCTAAAAATGTATGCAGAACCAAGCTTTTCAGTGAAGAGCAGCCAGGCACATTTTAGCAAGTTTCACTTGTAAGTGGGGTTGGAAATGCTTTTCAGGCTCAAGTACTTGGCTCAAAAGATGCTGATGTCTCTCATGATAGCAGGTAGAAATTCGCGGCTCGGCTGACCCAGCAGGAGCAAACGTATGCCAAAAGTATGCAGAACCTAGCTTTTCAGTGAAGAGCAGGAGAGGAAATGCTTTTCAGGCTCAGTACTGGGCTCAAAAGATGCAGCCCTGATGTCTCTCATGATAGCAGGTGGTTAAGTAGAAATTCGCTGCTCGGCTGACCCAGCAGGAGCAAACGTACGCTAAAAATGTTGCAGAACCAGCTTTTCAGTGAAGAGCAGCGAGGCACATTTTAGCAAGTTTCACTTGTAAGTGGGGTTGGAAATACTTTTCAGGCTCAGTACTGGGCTCAAAAGATGCAGCCCTGATGTCTCTCATGATAGCAGGTGGTTAAGTAGAAATTTTCTGCTCGGCTGACCCAGCAGGAGCAAACGTATGCCAAAAATGTATGCAGAAACAAGCTTTTCAGTGAAGAGCTGGAGAGGCACATTTTAGCAAGTTTTACTTGTAAGTGGGGTTGGAACGCTTTTCAGGCTCAGTACTGGGCTCAAAAGATGCAGCCCTGATGTCTCTCATGATAGCAGGTGGTTAAGTAGCAATTTGCTGCTCGGCTGACCCAGCAGGAGCAAACGTATGCTAAAAATGTATGCAGAACCAAGCTTTTCAGTAAAGAGCAGAGAGGCACATTTTAGCAAGTTTTACTTGTAAGTGGGGTTGGAAACGCTTTTCAGGCTCAGTACTGGGCTCAAAAGATGCAGCCCTGATGTCTCTCATGATAGCAGGTGGTTAAGTAGAAATTCGCTGCTCGGCTGACCCAGCAGGAGCAAACGTATGCTAAAAATGTATGCAGAACCAAGCTTTTCTGTGAAGAGCAGCCAGGCACATTTTAGCAAGTTTCACTTGTAAGTGGGGTTAGAAATGCTTTTCAGGCTCAGTACTGGGCTCAAAATATGCAGCCGTGATGTCTCTCATGATAGCAGGTGGTAAGTAGAAATTTGCTGCTCGGCTGATCCAGCAGGAGTAAACCTATGCCAAAAATGTATGCAGAACCAAGCTTTTAAGTGAAGAGCAGCCAGGTACATTTTAGCAAGTTTCACTTGTAAGTGGGGTTAGAAATGCTTTTCAGGCTCAGTACTGGGCTCAAAAGATTCAGCCCTGATGTCTCTCATGATAGCAGGTGGTTAAGTAGAAATTCGCTGCTCGGCTGACCCAGCAGGAGCAAACGTATGCTAAAAATGTATGCAGAACCAAGCTTTTCAGTGAAGAGCAGCCAGGCACATTTTAGCACGTTTCACTTTTAAGTGGGGTTGGAAATGCTTTTCAGGCTCAGTACTGGGCTCAAAAGATGCAGCCCTGATGTCTCTCATGATAGCAGGTGGTTAAGTAGAAATTTGCTGCTCGGCTGACCCAGCAGGAGCAAACCTATGCCAAAAAATGTACGCAGAATGAGCTTTTCAGTGAAGAGCAGCCAGGCACATTTTAGCAAGTTTCACTTGTAAGTGGGGTTGGAAATGCTTTTCAGGCTCAGCACTGGGCTCAAAAGATGCAGCCCTGATGTCTCTCATGATAGCAGGTGGTTAAGTAGAAATTCGCTGCTCGGCTGACCCAGCAGGAGCAAACCTATGCCAAAAATGTATGCAGAATGAGCTTTTCAGTGAAGAGAAGAGAGGCACATTTTAGCAAGTTTCACCTGTAAGTTGGGTTCGAAACGCTTTTCAGGCTCAGTACTGGGTTCAAAACATGCAGCCCTGATGTCTCTCATGATGGCAGGTGGTTAATTAGAAATTCGCTGTTCGGCTGACCCAGCAGGAGCAAACGTATGCTAAAAATGTATGCAAAACCAAGCTTTTCAGTAAAGAGCAGAGAGGCACATTTTAGCAAGTTTCACTTGTAAGTGGGCTTGGAAATGCTTTTCAGGCTCAGTACTGGGCTCAAAAGATGAAGCCCTGATGTCTCTCATTGTAGCAGGTGGTTAAGTAGAAATTTACTGCTCGGCTGACCCAGCAGGAGCAAACGTATGCTAAAAATGTTGCAGAACCAAGCTTTTCAGTGAAGAGCAGCCAGGCACATTTTAGCAAGTTTCACTTGTAAGTGGGGTTGGAAATGCTTTTCAGGCTCAGTACTGGGCTCAAGAGATGCAGCCCTGATGTCTCTCATGATAGCAGGTGGTTAAGTAGAAATTCGCTGCTCGGCTGACCCAGCAGGAGCAAACGTATGCTAAAAATGTATGCAAAACCAAGCTTTTCAGTAAAGAGCAGAGAGGCACATTTTAGCAAGTTTCACTTGTAAGTGGGCTTGGAAATGATTTCAGGCTCAGTACTGGGCTCAGAAGATGAAGCCCTGATGTCTCTCATTATAGCAGGTGGTTAAGTAGAAATGTACTGCTCGGCTGACCCAGCAGGAGCAAACGTATGCCAAAAATGTACGCAGAATGAGCTTTTCAGTGAAGAGCAGAGAGGCACATTTTAGCAAGTTGCACTTGTAAGTTGGGTTGGAAACGCTTTTCAGGCTCAGTACTGGGCTCAAAACATGCAGCCCTGATGTCTCTCATGATAGCAGGTGGTTAATTAGAAATTCGCTGCTCGGCTGACCCAGGAGGAGCAAACATATGCTAAAAATGTTGCAGAACCAAGCTTTTCAGTGAAGAGCAGAGAGGCACATTTTAGCAAGTTTCACTTGTAAGTGGGGTTGGAAATGCTTTTCAGGCTCAGTACTGCGCTCAAGAGATGCAGCCCTGATGTCTCTCATGATAGCAGGTGGTTAATTAGAAATTCTCTGCTCGGCTGACCCAGCAGGAGCAAACGTATGCTAAAAATGTTGCAGAACCAAGCTTTTCAGTGAAGAGCAGAGAGGCACATTTTAGCAAGTTTCACTTGTAAGTGGGGTTGGAAATGCTTTTCAGGCTCAGTACTGCGCTCAAGAGATGCAGCCCTGATGTCTCTCATGATAGCAGGTGGTTAAGTAGAAATTCGCTGCTCAGCTGACCCAGCAGGAGCAAACGTATGCCAAAAATGTATGCAAAACCAAGCTTTTCAGTGAAGAGCAGCCAGGCACATTTTAGCAAGTTTCACTTGTAAGTGGTGTTGGAAATGCTTTTCAGGCTCAAGTACTGGGCTCAAAAGATGCAGCCCTGATGTCTCTCATGATAGCAGGTGGTTAAGTTGAAATTCGCGGCTCGGCTGACCCAGCAGGAGCAAACGTATGCCAAAAATATATGCAGAACCTAGCTTTTCAGTGAAGAGCAGGAGAGGCACATTTTAGCAAGTTTCACTTGTAAGTGGGGTTGGAAATGCTTTTCAGGCTCAGTAGTGGGCTCAAAAGATGCAGCCGTGATGTCTCTCATGATAGCAGGTGGTTAAGTAGAAATTTGCTGCTCGGCTGACCCAGCAGGAGTAAACCTACGCCAAAAATGTACGCAGAACCAAGCTTTTAAGTAACGAGCACGTTTCACTTGTAAGTGGGGTTGGAAATGCTTTTCAGGCTCAGTACTGGGCTCAAAAGATGCAGCCCTGATGTCTCTCATGATAGCAGGTGGTTAAGTAGAAATTCGCTGCTCGGCTGACCCAGCAGGAGCAAACGTATGCTAAAAATGTATGCAGAACCAAGCTTTTCAGTGAAGAGCAGCCAGGCACATTTTAGCACGTTTCACTTCTAAGTGGGGTTGGAAATGCTTTTTAGGCTCAGTACTGGGCTCAAAAGATGCAGCCCTGATGTCTCTCATGATAGCAGGTGGTTAAGTAGAAATTTGCTGCTCGGCTGACCCAGCAGGAGCAAACCTATGCCAAAAATGTACGCAGAATGAGCTTTTCAGTGAAGAGCAGAGAGGCACATTTTAGCAAGTTTCACTTGTAAGGTGGGTTCGAAACGCTTTTCAGGCTCAGTACTGGGCCAAAACATGCAGCCCTGATGTCTCTCATGATAGCAGGTGGTTAATTAGAAATTCGCTGCTCGGCTGACCCAGCAGGAACAAACGTATGCTAAAAATTTATGCAAAACCAAGCTTTTCAGTAAAGAGCAGAGAGGCACATTTTAGCAAGTTTCACTTGTAAGTGGGCTTGGAAATGCTTTTCAGGCTAAGTACTGGGCTCAAAAGATGAAGCCCTGATGTCTCTCATTGTAGCAGGTGGTTAAGTAGAAATTTACTGCTCGGCTGACCCAGCAGGAGCAAACGTATGCTAAAAATGTTGCAGAACCAAGCTTTTCAGTAAAGAGCAGAGAGGCACATTTTAGCAAGTTTTACTTGTAAGTGGGGTTGGAAACGCTTTTCAGGCTCAGTACTGGGCTCAAAAGATGCAGCCCTGATGTCTCTCATGATAGCAGGTGGTTACGTAGAAATTCGCTGCTCGGCTGACCCAGCAGGAGCAAACGTATGCTAAAAATGTATGCAGAACCAAGCTTTTCTGTGAAGAGCAGCCAGGCACATTTTAGCAAGTTTCACTTGTAAGTGGGGTTAGAAATGCTTTTCAGGCTCAGTACTGGGCTCAAAATATGCAGCCGTGATGTCTCTCATGATAGCAGGTGGTAAGTAGAAATTTGCTGCTCGGCTGATCCAGCAGGAGTAAACCTATGCCAAAAATGTACGCAGAACCAACTTTTAAGTGAAGAGCAGCCAGGTACATTTTAGCAAGTTTCACTTGTAAGTGGGGTTAGAAATGCTTTTCAGGCTCAGTACTGGGCTCAAAAGATTCAGCCCTGATGTCTCTCATGATAGCAGGTGGTTAAGTAGAAATTCGCTGCTCGGCTGACCCAGCAGGAGCAAACGTATGCTAAAAATGTATGCAGAACCAAGCTTTTCAGTGAAGAGCAGCCAGGCACATTTTAGCACGTTTCACTTTTAAGTGGGGTTGGAAATGCTTTTCAGGCTCAGTACTGGGCTCAAAAGATGCAGCCCTGATGTCTCTCATGATAGCAGGTTGTTAAGTAGAAATTTGCTGCTCGGCTGACCCAGCAGGAGCAAACCTATGCCAAAAATGTACGCAGAATGAGCTTTTCAGTGAAGAGCAGCCAGGCACATTTTAGCAAGTTTCACTTGTAAGTGGGGTTGGAAATGCTTTTCAGGCTCAGCACTGGGCTCAAAAGATGCAGCCCTGATGTCTCTCATGATAGCAGGTGGTTAAGTAGAAATTCGCTGCTCGGCTGACCCAGCAGGAGCAAACCTATGCCAAAAATGTACGCAGAATGAGCTTTTCAGTGAAGATAAGAGAGGCACATTTTAGCAAGTTTCACCTGTAAGTTGGGTTCGAAACGCTTTTCAGGCTCAGTACTGGGTTCAAAACATGCAGCCCTGATGTCTCTCATGATGGCAGGTGGTTAATTAGAAATTCGCTGTTCGGCTGACCCAGCAGGAGCAAACGTATGCTAAAAATGTATGCAAAACCAAGCTTTTCAGTAAAGAGCAGAGAGGCACATTTTAGCAAGTTTCACTTGTAAGTGGGCTTGGAAATGCTTTTCAGGCTCAGTACTGGGCTCAAAAGATGAAGCCCTGATGTCTCTCATTGTAGCAGGTGGTTAAGTAGAAATTTACTGCTCGGCTGACCCAGCAGGAGCAAACGTATGCTAAAAATGTTGCAGAACCAAGCTTTTCAGTGAAGAGCAGCCAGGCACATTTTAGCAAGTTTCACTTGTAAGTGGGGTTGGAAATGCTTTTCAGGCTCAGTACTGGGCTCAAGAGATGCAGCCCTGATGTCTCTCATGATAGCAGGTGGTTAAGTAGAAATTCGCTGCTCGGCTGACCCAGCAGGAGCAAACGTATGCTAAAAATGTACGCAAAACCAAGCTTTTCAGTGAAGAGCAGCCAGGTACATTTTAGCAAGTTTCACTTGTAAGTGGGCTTGGAAACGCTTTTCAGGCTCAGTACTGGGCTCAAAAAATGCAGCCCTGATGTCTCTCATGATAGCAGGTGGTTAAGTAGAAATTCGCTGCTCGGCTGACCCAGCAGGAGCAAACGTATGCTAAAAATGTATGCAAAACCAAGCTTTTCAGTAAAGAGCAGAGAGGCACATTTTAGCAAGTTTCACTTGTAAGTGGGCTTGGAAATGATTTCAGGCTCAGTACTGGGCTCAGAAGATGAAGCCCTGATGTCTCTCATTATAGCAGGTGGTTAAGTAGAAATTCGCTGCTCGGCTGACCCAGCAGGAGCAAACCTATGCCAAAAATGTACGCAGAATGAGCTTTTCAGTGAAGAGCAGAGAGGCACATTTTAGCAGTTTCACTTGTAAGTTGGGTTGTAAACGCTTTTCAGGCTCAGTACTGGGCTCAAAACATGCAGCCCTGATGTCTCTCTTGATAGCAGGTGGTTAATTAGAAATTCGCTGCTCGGCTGACCCAGCAGGAGCAAACATATGCTAAAAATGTTGCAGAACCAAGCTTTTCAGTGAAGAGCAGAGAGGCACATTTTAGCAAGTTTCACTTGTAAGTGGGGTTGGAAATGCTTTTCAGGCTCAGTACTGCGCTCAAGAGATGCAGCCCTGATGTCTCTCATGATAGCAGGTGGTTAATTAGAAATTCGCTGCTCGGCTGACCCAGCAGGAGCAAACGTATGCTAAAAATGTTGCAGAACCAAGCTTTTCAGTGAAGAGCAGAGAGGCACATTTTAACAAGTTTCACTTGTAAGTGGGGTTGGAAATGCTTTTCAGGCTCAGTACTGCGCTCAAGAGATGCAGCCCTGATGTCTCTCATGATAGCAGGTGGTTAAGTAGAAATTCGCTGCTCAGCTGACCCAGCAGGAGCAAACGTATGCCAAAAATGTATGCAAAACCAAGCTTTTCAGTGAAGAGCAGCCAGGCACATTTTAGCAAGTTTCACTTGTAAGTGGTGTTGGAAATGCTTTTCAGGCTCAAGTACTGGGCTCAAAAGATGCAGCCCTGATGTCTCTCATGATAGCAGGTGGTTAAGTTGAAATTTGCGGCTCGGCTGACCCAGCAGGAGCAAACGTATGCCAAAAATATATGCAGAACCTAGCTTTTCAGTGAAGAGCAGGAGAGGCACATTTTAGCAAGTTTCACTTGTAAGTGGGGTTGGAAATGCTTTTCAGGCTCAGTAGTGGGCTCAAAAGATGCAGCCGTGATGTCTCTCATGATAGCAGGTGGTTAAGTAGAAATTTGCTGCTCGGCTGACCCAGCAGGAGTAAACCTACGCCAAAAATGTACGCAGAACCAAGCTTTTAAGTGAAGAGCACGTTTCACTTGTAAGTGGGGTTGGAAATGCTTTTCAGGCTCAGTACTGGGCTCAAAAGATGCAGCCCTGATGTCTCTCATGATAGCAGGTGGTTAAGTAGAAATTTGCTGCTCGGCTGACCCAGCAGGAGCAAACCTATGCCAAAAATGTACGCAGAATGAGCTTTTCAGTGAAGAGCAGAGAGGCACATTTTAGCAAGTTTCATTTGTAAGTTGGGTTCGAAACGCTTTTCAGGCTCAGTACTGGGCCAAAACATGCAGCCCTGATGTCTCTCATGATAGCAGGTGGTTAATTAGAAATTCGCTGCTCGGCTGACCCAGCAGGAACAAACGTATGCTAAAAATGTATGCAAAACCAAGCTTTTCAGTAAAGAGCAGAGAGGCACATTTTAGCAAGTTTCACTTGTAAGTGGGCTTGGAAAGGCTTTTCAGGCTAAGTACTGGGCTCAAAAGATGAATCCCTGATGTCTCTCATTGTAGCAGGTGGTTAAGTAGAAATTTACTGCTCGGCTGACCCAGCAGGAGCAAACGTATGCTAAAAATGTTGCTGAACCAAGCTTTTCAGTGAAGAGCAGCCAGGCACATTTTAGCAAGTTTCACTTGTACGTGGTGTTGGAAATGCTTTTCAGGCTCAGTACTGGGCTCAAAAGATGCAGCCCTGATGTCTCTCATGATAGCAGGTGGTTAAGTAGAAATTCGCTGCTCGGCTGACCCAGCAGGAGCAAATGTATGCTAAAAATGTATGCAGAACCAAGCTTTTCAGTGAAGAGCAGCCAGGCACATTTTAGCACGTTTCACTTCTAAGTGGGGTTGGAAATGCTTTTCAGGCTCAGTACTGGGCTCAAAAGATGCAGCCCTGATGTCTCTCATGATAGCAGGTGGTTAAGTAGAAATTTGCTGCTCGGCTGACCCAGCAGGAGCAAACCTATGCCAAAAATGTACGCAGAATGAGCTTTTCAGTGAAGAGCAGAGAGGCACATTTTAGCAAGTTTCACTTGTAAGTTGGGTTCGAAACGCTTTTCAGGCTCAGTACTGGGCCAAAACATGCAGCCCTGATGTCTCTCATGATAGCAGGTGGTTAATTAGAAATTCGCTGCTCGGCTGACCCAGCAGGAACAAACGTATGCTAAAAATGTATGCAAAACCAAGCTTTTCAGTAAAGAGCAGAGAGGCACATTTTAGCAAGTTTCACTTGTAAGTGGGCTTGGAAATGCTTTTCAGGCTAAGTACTGGGCTCAAAAGATGAAGCCCTGATGTCTCTCATTGTAGCAGGTGGTTAAGTAGAAATTTACTGCTCGGCTGACCCAGCAGGAGCAAACGTATGCTAAAAATGTTGCAGAACCAAGCTTTTCAGTAAAGAGCAGAGAGGCACATTTTAGCAAGTTTTACTTGTAAGTGGGGCTGGAAACGCTTTTCAGGCTCAGTACTGGGCTCAAAAGATGCAGCCCTGATGTCTCTCATGATAGCAGGTGGTTAAGTAGAAATTCGCTGCTCGGCTGACCCAGCAGGAGCAAACGTATGCTAAAAATGTATGCAGAACCAAGCTTTTCTGTGAAGAGCAGCCAGGCACATTTTAGCAAGTTTCACTTGTAAGTGGGGTTAGAAATGCTTTTCAGGCTCAGTACTGGGCTCAAAATATGCAGCCGTGATGTCTCTCATGATAGCAGGTGGTAAGTAGAAATTTGCTGCTCGGCTGATCCAGCAGGAGTAAACCTATGCCAAAAATGTACGCAGAACCAAGCTTTTAAGTGAAGAGCAGCCAGGTACATTTTAGCAAGTTTCACTTGTAAGTGGGGTTAGAAATGCTTTTCAGGCTCAGTACTGGGCTCAAAAGATTCAGCCCTGATGTCTCTCATGATAGCAGGTGGTTAAGTGGAAATTCGCTGCTCGGCTGACCCAGCAGGAGCAAACATATGCTAAAAATGTATGCAGAACCAAGCTTTTCAGTGAAGAGCAGCCAGGCACATTTTATCACGTTTCACTTTTAAGTGGGGTTGGAAATGCTTTTCAGGCTCAGTACTGGGCTCAAAAGATGCAGCACTGATGTCTCTCATGATAGCAGGTGGTTAAGTAGAAATTTGCTGCTCGGCTGACCCAGCAGGAGCAAACCTATGCCAAAAATGTACGCAGAATGAGCTTTTCAGTGAAGAGCAGCCAGGCACATTTTAGCAAGTTTCACTTGTAAGTGGGGTTGGAAATGCTTTTCAGGCTCAGCACTGGGCTCAAAAGATGCAGCCCTGATGTCTCTCATGATAGCAGGTGGTTAAGTAGAAATTCGCTGCTCGGCTGACCCAGCAGGAGCAAACCTATGCCAAAAATGTACGCAGAATGAGCTTTTCAGTGAAGAGAAGAGAGGCACATTTTAGCAAGTTTCACCTGTAAGTTGGGTTCGAAACGCTTTTCAGGCTCAGTACTGGGTTCAAAACATGCAGCCCTGATGTCTCTCATGATGGCAGGTGGTTAATTAGAAATTCGCTGTTCGGCTGAACCAGCAGGAGCAAACGTATGCTAAAAATGTATGCAAAACCAAGCTTTTCAGTAAAGAGCAGAGAGGCACATTTTAGCAAGTTTCACTTGTAAGTGGGCTTGGAAATGCTTTTCAGGCTCAGTACTGGGCTCAAAAGATGAAGCCCTGATGTCTCTCATTGTAGCAGGTGGTTAAGTAGAAATTTACTGCTCGGCTGACCCAGCAGGAGCAAACGTATGCTAAAAATGTTGCAGAACCAAGCTTTTCAGTGAAGAGCAGCCAGGCACATTTTAGCAAGTTTCACTTGTAAGTGGGGTTGGAAATGCTTTTCAGGCTCAGTACTGGGCTCAAGAGATGCAGCCCTGATGTCTCTCATGATAGCAGGTGGTTAAGTAGAAATTCGCGGCTCGGCTGACCCAGCAGGAGCAAACGTATGCTAAAAATGTACGCAAAACCAAGCTTTTCAGTGAAGAGCAGCCAGGTACATTTTAGCAAGTTTCACTTGTAAGTGGGCTTGGAAACGCTTTTCAGGCTCAGTACTGGGCTCAAAAAATGCAGCCCTGATGTCTCTCATGATAGCAGGTGGTTAAGTAGAAATTCCCTGCTCGGCTGACCCAGCAGGAGCAAACGTATGCTAAAAATGTATGCAAAACCAAGCTTTTCAGTAAAGAGCAGAGAGGCACATTTTAGCAAGTTTCACTTGTAAGTGGGCTTGGAAATGATTTCAGGCTCAGTACTGGGCTCAGAAGATGAAGCCCTGATGTCTCTCATTATAGCAGGTGGTTAAGTAGAAATGTACTGCTCGGCTGACCCAGCAGGAGCAAACCTATGCCAAAAATGTACGCAGAATGAGCTTTTCAGTGAAGAGCAGAGAGGGCACATTTTAGCAGTTTCACTTGTAAGTTGGGTTGTAAACGCTTTTCAGGCTCAGTACTGGGCTCAAAACATGCAGCCCTGATGTCTCTCTTGATAGCAGGTGGTTAATTAGAAATTCGCTGCTCGGCTGACCCAGCAGGAGCAAACATATGCTAAAAATGTTGCAGAACCAAGCTTTTCAGTGAAGAGCAGAGAGGCACATTTTAGCAAGTTTCACTTGTAAGTGTGGTTGGAAATGCTTTTCAGGCTCAGTACTGCGCTCAAGAGATGCAGCCCTGATGTCTCTCATGATAGCAGGTGGGTAATTAGAAATTCGCTGCTCGGCTGACCCAGCAGGAGCAAACGTATGCTAAAAATGTTGCAGAACCAAGCTTTTCAGTGAAGAGCAGAGAGGCACATTTTAGCAAGTTTCACTTGTAAGTGGGGTTGGAAATGCTTTTCAGGCTCAGTACTGCGCTCAAGAGATGCAGCCCTGATGTCTCTCATGATAGCAGGTGGTTAAGTAGAAATTCGCTGCTCAGCTGACCCAGCAGGAGCAAACGTATGCCAAAAATGTATGCAAAACCAAGTTTTTCAGTGAAGAGCAGCCAGGCACATTTTAGCAAGTTTCACTTGTAAGTGGTGTTGGAAATGCTTTTCAGGCTCAAGTACTGGGCTCAAAAGATGCAGCCCTGATGTCTCTCATGATAGCAGGTGGTTAAGTTGAAATTCGCGGCTCGGCTGACCCAGCAGGAGCAAACGTATGCCAAAAATATATGCAGAACCTAGCTTTTCAGTGAAGAGCAGGAGAGGCACATTTTAGAAAGTTTCACTTGTAAGTGGGGTTGGAAATGCTTTTCAGGCTCAGTAGTGGGCTCAAAAGATGCAGCCGTGATGTCTCTCATGATAGCAGGTGGTTAAGTAGAAATTTGCTGCTCGGCTGACCCAGCAGGAGTAAACCTACGCCAAAAATGTACGCAGAACCAAGCTTTTAAGTGAAGAGCACGTTTCACTTGTAAGTGGGGTTGGAAATGCTTTTCAGGCTCAGTACTGGGCTCAAAAGATGCAGCCCTGATGTCTCTCATGATAGCAGATGGTTAAGTAGAAATTCGCTGCTCGGCTGACCCAGCAGGAGCAAACGTATGCTAAAAATGTATGCAGAACCAAGCTTTTCAGTGAAGAGCAGCCAGGCACATTTTAGAACGTTTCACTTCTAAGTGGGGTTGGAAATGCTTTTCAGGCTCAGTACTGGGCTCAAAAGATGCAGCCCTGATGTCTCTCAAGATAGCAGGTGGTTAAGTAGAAATTTGCTGCTCGGCTGACCCAGCAGGAGCAAACCTATGCCAAAAATGTACGCAGAATGAGCTTTTCAGTGAAGAGCAGAGAGGCACATTTTAGCAAGTTTCACTTGTAAGTTGGGTTCGAAACGCTTTTCAGGCTCAGTACTGGGCCAAAACATGCAGCCCTGATGTCTCTCATGATAGCAGGTGGTTAATTAGAAATTCGCTGCTCGGCTGACCCAGCAGGAACAAACGTATGCTAAAAATGTATGCAAAACCAAGCTTTTCAGTAAAGAGCAGAGAGGCACATTTTAGCAAGTTTCACTTGTAAGTGGGCTTGGAAATGCTTTTCAGGCTAAGTACTGGGCTCAAAAGATGAAGCCCTGATGTCTCTCATTGTAGCAGGTGGTTAAGTAGAAATTTACTGCTCGGCTGACCCAGCAGGAGCAAACGTATGCTAAAAATGTTGCTGAACCAAGCTTTTCAGTGAAGAGCAGCCAGGCACATTTTAGCAAGTTTCACTTGTAAGTGGGGTTGGAAATGCTTTTCAGGCTCAGTACTGGGCTCAAGAGATGCAGCCCTGATGTCTCTCATGATAGCAGGTGGTTAAGTAGAAATTCGCTGCTCGGCTGACCCAGCAGGAGCAAACGTATGCTAAAAATGTATGCAAAACCAAGCTTTTCAGTGAAGAGCAGAGAGGCACATTTTAGCAAGTTTCACTTGTAAGTTGGGTTGGAAACGCTTTTCTGGCTCAGTACTGGGCTCAAAACATGCAGCCCTGATGTCTCTCATGATAGCAGGTGGTTAATTAGAAATTTGCTGCTCGGCTGACGCAGCAGGGGCAAACGTATGCTAAAAATGTATGCAAAACCAAGCTTTTCAGTGAAGAGCAGCCAGGCACATTTTAGCAAGTTTCACTTGTAAGTGGGGTTGGAAACGCTTTTCAGGCTCAGTACTGGGCTCAAAAGATGCAGCCCTGATGTCTCTCATGATAGCAGGTGGTTAAGTAGAAATTCGCTGCTCGGCTGACCCAGCAGGAGCAAACGTATGCCAAAAATGTACGCAGAATGAGCTTTTCAGTGAAGAGCAGAGAGGCACATTTTAGCAAGTTTCACTTGTAAGTTGGGTTGGAAACGCTTTTCAGGCTCAGTACTGGGCTCAAAACATGCAGCCCTGATGTCTCTCATGATAGCAGGTGGTTAATTAGAAATACGCTGCTCGGCTGACCCAGCAGGAGCAAACGTATGCTAAAATGTATGCAAAACCAAGCTTTTCAGTAAAGAGCAGAGAGGCACATTTTAGCAACTTTCACTTGTAAGTGGGCTTGGAAATGCTTTTCAGGCTCAGTACTGGGCTCAAAAGATGAAGCCCTGATGTCTCTCATTGTAGCAGGTGGTTAAGTAGAAATTTACTGCTCGGCTGACCCAGCAGGAGCAAACGTATGCTAAAAATGTTGCAGAACCAAGCTTTTCAGTGAAGAGCAGAGAGGCACATTTTAGCAAGTTTCACTTGTAAGTGAGGTTGGAAATGCTTTTCAGGCTCAGTACTGGCCTCAAGAGATGCAGCCCTGATGTCTCTCATGATAGCAGGTGGTTAAGTAGAAATTCGCTGCTCAGCTGACCCAGCAGGAGCAAACGTATGCCAAAAATGTATGCAAAACAAAGCTTTTCAGTGAAGAGCAGCCAGGCACATTTTAGCAAGTTTCACTTGTAAGTGGGGTTGGAAACGCTTTTCAGGCTCAGTACTGGGCTCAAAAGATGCAGCCCTGATGTCTCTCATGATAGCAGGTGGTTAAGTAGAAATTCGCTGCTCGGCTGACCCAGCAGGAGCAAACGTATGCCAAAAATGTTGCAGAACCAGCTTTTCAGTGAAGAGCAGCCAGGCACATTTTAGCAAGTTTCACTTGTAAGTGGGGTTGGAAATGCTTTTCAGGCTCAGTATGTTATATGTTATGTTATATTAATTTATTATGCGCACAGATACTCCAGCCAAGGAGCGTCCCGGCGCAGAGACAAGGTAGAGCATAACACAACAAGAAGATGAAAATGTAAAAGAGGCAGCTAAAACAAGAATGTTTTTATAGCCCTCCGGAACGTCAAAAGGTCCTCCAGCAAGCGAATTTCAACAGGGAGGGAGTTCCAAGCTGATGCAGCTTTTACACTGAACGAGCGGCCGCCCATACGACTGAGTCTGAATCTGGGGACTACAGCGAGGGCCAAGCCCTGGGAACGAAGGGTACGGGTAGGGACATAGAAGGAGAGACAGCTAGATAAGATTTCCGGGCCTATACCTCTCAGGATCTTAAAGGCAAGACACAGAACCTTAAAGAGGATGCGCTTCCTTACAGGAAGCCAATGTAGGGAGCGAAGGACATTTGTCACCGAACAGAATCTGGGCAGGCCGACAATCGCCCTAGCCGCAGCATTCTGAACCCGCTGCAGACGAGTTAACTCGGCCTGGTTGGCCCCAGCCAGAAGAGAGCTAGCATAATCCAGGCGAGAGATGATAGTTGCCTGGATCATCAACTGCCTGGTCGGGGCATCGAAGAACTTGAGAACAGGTCTCAAGCCTCTTAACAGACCAAAGCAGCAGGCAGCAGTTTTTTTAGTGTGCCCTACAAAGGTAAGGCCCGCATCCAGCCAGACCCCCAGATTTTTCACCTCCGACACCGGGGTCGGAGTGGGTCCCAGCTCTAAAGGCCACCATTGGTCACCCCACAACTCCACTCCCTTACCGACAACCATCACTTCTGTTTTAGTGGCATTTAGCTGGAGATAGTTGCCTGTCAGCCAGCTAGCCACCGCCTTCAGTCCAGACTGAAACCTAGGGGCCTCAATCTCCGCGTCCCCGCTGAGAGTAACCGCCAGCTGTGTGTCGTCGGCATATGAGACCAGGGTTAGGCCCCACTGCCTAGCAACATCGGCCAGCGGTCTCACGTAGAGATTGAACAACGTGGGGCTCAGCGAGGACCCCTGCGGAACCCCCATGGCCAGCGGTTGGAATTTGGACTTGAAGGGAGGGATGGCGATACAGAAGGAACGGTCATCGAGAAAGGAGCGGAAACACTGCAACGCCTGGCCGCCAATACCATTGTCCTCAAGCCGATGCAGGAGGATGCTGGGCTCAAAAGATGCAACCATGATGTCTCTCATGATAGCAGGTGGTTAAGTAGAAATGTTCTGCTCGGCTGACCCAGCAGGAGAAAACCTATGCCAAAAATGTATGCAGAAACAAGCTTTTCAGTGAAGAGCAGCCAGGCACATTTTAGCAAGTTTCACTTGTAAGTGGGGTTGGAAATGCTTTTCAGGCTCAGTACTGGGCTCAAGAGATGCAGCCCTGATGTCTTTCATGATAGCAGGTGGTTAAGTAGAAATTCGCTGCTCGGCTGACCCAGCAGGAGCAAACGTATGCCAAAAATGTACGCAGAATGAGCTTTTCAGTGAAGAGCAGAGAGGCACATTTTAGCAAGTTTCACTTGTAAGTTGGGTTGGAAACGCTTTTCAGGCTCAGTACTGGGCTCAAAACATGCAGCCCTGATGTCTCTCATGATAGCAGGTGGTTAATTAGAAATTCGCTGCTCGGCTGACCCAGCAGGAGCAAACGTATGCTAAAAATGTATGCAAAACCAAGCTTTTCAGTAAACAGCAGAGAGGCACATTTTAGCAAGTTTCACTTGTAAGTGGGGTTGGAAACGCTTTTCAGGCTCAGTACTGGGCTCAAAAGATGCAGCCCTGATGTCTCTCATGATAGCAGGTGGTTAAGTAGAAATTTGCTGCTTGGCTGACCCAGCAGGAGCAAACGTATGCTAAAAATGTATGCAAAACCAAGCTTTTCAGTAAAGAGCAGAGAGGCACATTTTAGCAAGTTTCACTTGTAAGTGGGCTTGGAAATGCTTTTCAGGCTCAGTACTGGGCTCAAAAGATGAAGCCCTGATGTCTCTCATTGTAGCAGGTGGTTAAGTAGAAATGTACTGCTCGGCTGACCCAGCAGGAGCAAACGTATGCTAAAAATGTTGCAGAACCAAGCTTTTCAGTGAAGAGCAGAGAGGCACATTTTAGCAAGTTTCACTTGTAAGTTGGGTTGGAAACGCTTTTCAGGCTCAGTACTGGGCTCAAAACATGCAGCCCTGATGTCTCTCATGATAGCAGGTGGTTAATTAGAAATACGCTGCTCGGCTGACCCAGCAGGAGCAAACGTATGCTAAAAATGTATGCAAAACCAAGCTTTTCAGTAAAGAGCAGAGAGGCACATTTTAGCAAGTTTCACTTGTAAGTGGGCTTGGAAATGCTTTTCAGGCTCAGTACTGGGCTCAAAAGATGAAGCCCTGATGTCTCTCATTGTAGCAGGTGGTTAAGTAGAAATTTACTGCTCGGCTGACCCAGCAGGAGCAAACGTATGCTAAAAATGTTGCAGAACCAAGCTTTTCAGTGAAGAGCAGAGAGGCACATTTTAGCAAGTTTCACTTGTAAGTGTGGTTGGAAATGCTTTTCAGGCTCAGTACTGCGCTCAAGAGATGCAGCCCTGATGTCTCTCATGATAGCAGGTGGGTAATTAGAAATTCGCTGCTCGGCTGACCCAGCAGGAGCAAACGTATGCTAAAAATGTTGCAGAACCAAGCTTTTCAGTGAAGAGCAGAGAGGCACATTTTAGCAAGTTTCACTTGTAAGTGGGGTTGGAAATGCTTTTCAGGCTCAGTACTGCGCTCAAGAGATGCAGCCCTGATGTCTCTCATGATAGCAGGTGGTTAAGTAGAAATTCGCTGCTCAGCTGACCCAGCAGGAGCAAACGTATGCCAAAAATGTATGCAAAACCAAGTTTTTCAGTGAAGAGCAGCCAGGCACATTTTAGCAAGTTTCACTTGTAAGTGGTGTTGGAAATGCTTTTCAGGCTCAAGTACTGGGCTCAAAAGATGCAGCCCTGATGTCTCTCATGATAGCAGGTGGTTAAGTTGAAATTCGCGGCTCGGCTGACCCAGCAGGAGCAAACGTATGCCAAAAATATATGCAGAACCTAGCTTTTCAGTGAAGAGCAGGAGAGGCACATTTTAGAAAGTTTCACTTGTAAGTGGGGTTGGAAATGCTTTTCAGGCTCAGTAGTGGGCTCAAAAGATGCAGCCGTGATGTCTCTCATGATAGCAGGTGGTTAAGTAGAAATTTGCTGCTCGGCTGACCCAGCAGGAGTAAACCTACGCCAAAAATGTACGCAGAACCAAGCTTTTAAGTGAAGAGCACGTTTCACTTGTAAGTGGGGTTGGAAATGCTTTTCAGGCTCAGTACTGGGCTCAAAAGATGCAGCCCTGATGTCTCTCATGATAGCAGATGGTTAAGTAGAAATTCGCTGCTCGGCTGACCCAGCAGGAGCAAACGTATGCTAAAAATGTATGCAGAACCAAGCTTTTCAGTGAAGAGCAGCCAGGCACATTTTAGAACGTTTCACTTCTAAGTGGGGTTGGAAATGCTTTTCAGGCTCAGTACTGGGCTCAAAAGATGCAGCCCTGATGTCTCTCAAGATAGCAGGTGGTTAAGTAGAAATTTGCTGCTCGGCTGACCCAGCAGGAGCAAACCTATGCCAAAAATGTACGCAGAATGAGCTTTTCAGTGAAGAGCAGAGAGGCACATTTTAGCAAGTTTCACTTGTAAGTTGGGTTCGAAACGCTTTTCAGGCTCAGTACTGGGCCAAAACATGCAGCCCTGATGTCTCTCATGATAGCAGGTGGTTAATTAGAAATTCGCTGCTCGGCTGACCCAGCAGGAACAAACGTATGCTAAAAATGTATGCAAAACCAAGCTTTTCAGTAAAGAGCAGAGAGGCACA
Organism: Lissotriton helveticus; assembly: GCF_964261635.1. Taxonomy (NCBI): domain Eukaryota; kingdom Metazoa; phylum Chordata; class Amphibia; order Caudata; family Salamandridae; genus Lissotriton; species Lissotriton helveticus. The sequence continues at coordinate 887,531 of NW_027611660.1, read as the reverse complement.
TTTTAGCAAGTTTCACTTGTAAGTGGGCTTGGAAATGCTTTTCAGGCTAAGTACTGGGCTCAAAAGATGAAGCCCTGATGTCTCTCATTGTAGCAGGTGGTTAAGTAGAAATTTACTGCTCGGCTGACCCAGCAGGAGCAAACGTATGCTAAAAATGTTGCTGAACCAAGCTTTTCAGTGAAGAGCAGCCAGGCACATTTTAGCAAGTTTCACTTGTAAGTGGGGTTGGAAATGCTTTTCAGGCTCAGTACTGGGCTCAAGAGATGCAGCCCTGATGTCTCTCATGATAGCAGGTGGTTAAGTAGAAATTCGCTGCTCGGCTGACCCAGCAGGAGCAAACGTATGCTAAAAATGTATGCAAAACCAAGCTTTTCAGTGAAGAGCAGAGAGGCACATTTTAGCAAGTTTCACTTGTAAGTTGGGTTGGAAACGCTTTTCTGGCTCAGTACTGGGCTCAAAACATGCAGCCCTGATGTCTCTCATGATAGCAGGTGGTTAATTAGAAATTTGCTGCTCGGCTGACCCAGCAGGGGCAAACGTATGCTAAAAATGTATGCAAAACCAAGCTTTTCAGTGAAGAGCAGCCAGGCACATTTTAGCAAGTTTCACTTGTAAGTGGGGTTGGAAACGCTTTTCAGGCTCAGTACTGGGCTCAAAAGATGCAGCCCTGATGTCTCTCATGATAGCAGGTGGTTAAGTAGAAATTCGCTGCTCGGCTGACCCAGCAGGAGCAAACGTATGCCAAAAATGTACGCAGAATGAGCTTTTCAGTGAAGAGCAGAGAGGCACATTTTAGCAAGTTTCACTTGTAAGTTGGGTTGGAAACGCTTTTCAGGCTCAGTACTGGGCTCAAAACATGCAGCCCTGATGTCTCTCATGATAGCAGGTGGTTAATTAGAAATACGCTGCTCGGCTGACCCAGCAGGAGCAAACGTATGCTAAAATGTATGCAAAACCAAGCTTTTCAGTAAAGAGCAGAGAGGCACATTTTAGCAACTTTCACTTGTAAGTGGGCTTGGAAATGCTTTTCAGGCTCAGTACTGGGCTCAAAAGATGAAGCCCTGATGTCTCTCATTGTAGCAGGTGGTTAAGTAGAAATTTACTGCTCGGCTGACCCAGCAGGAGCAAACGTATGCTAAAAATGTTGCAGAACCAAGCTTTTCAGTGAAGAGCAGAGAGGCACATTTTAGCAAGTTTCACTTGTAAGTGAGGTTGGAAATGCTTTTCAGGCTCAGTACTGGCCTCAAGAGATGCAGCCCTGATGTCTCTCATGATAGCAGGTGGTTAAGTAGAAATTCGCTGCTCAGCTGACCCAGCAGGAGCAAACGTATGCCAAAAATGTATGCAAAACAAAGCTTTTCAGTGAAGAGCAGCCAGGCACATTTTAGCAAGTTTCACTTGTAAGTGGGGTTGGAAACGCTTTTCAGGCTCAGTACTGGGCTCAAAAGATGCAGCCCTGATGTCTCTCATGATAGCAGGTGGTTAAGTAGAAATTCGCTGCTCGGCTGACCCAGCAGGAGCAAACGTATGCCAAAAATGTTGCAGAACCAGCTTTTCAGTGAAGAGCAGCCAGGCACATTTTAGCAAGTTTCACTTGTAAGTGGGGTTGGAAATGCTTTTCAGGCTCAGTATGTTATATGTTATGTTATATTAATTTATTATGCGCACAGATACTCCAGCCAAGGAGCGTCCCGGCGCAGAGACAAGGTAGAGCATAACACAACAAGAAGATGAAAATGTAAAAGAGGCAGCTAAAACAAGAATGTTTTTATAGCCCTCCGGAACGTCAAAAGGTCCTCCAGCAAGCGAATTTCAACAGGGAGGGAGTTCCAAGCTGATGCAGCTTTTACACTGAACGAGCGGCCGCCCATACGACTGAGTCTGAATCTGGGGACTACAGCGAGGGCCAAGCCCTGGGAACGAAGGGTACGGGTAGGGACATAGAAGGAGAGACAGCTAGATAAGATTTCCGGGCCTATACCTCTCAGGATCTTAAAGGCAAGACACAGAACCTTAAAGAGGATGCGCTTCCTTACAGGAAGCCAATGTAGGGAGCGAAGGACATTTGTCACCGAACAGAATCTGGGCAGGCCGACAATCGCCCTAGCCGCAGCATTCTGAACCCGCTGCAGACGAGTTAACTCGGCCTGGTTGGCCCCAGCCAGAAGAGAGCTAGCATAATCCAGGCGAGAGATGATAGTTGCCTGGATCATCAACTGCCTGGTCGGGGCATCGAAGAACTTGAGAACAGGTCTCAAGCCTCTTAACAGACCAAAGCAGCAGGCAGCAGTTTTTTTAGTGTGCCCTACAAAGGTAAGGCCCGCATCCAGCCAGACCCCCAGATTTTTCACCTCCGACACCGGGGTCGGAGTGGGTCCCAGCTCTAAAGGCCACCATTGGTCACCCCACAACTCCACTCCCTTACCGACAACCATCACTTCTGTTTTAGTGGCATTTAGCTGGAGATAGTTGCCTGTCAGCCAGCTAGCCACCGCCTTCAGTCCAGACTGAAACCTAGGGGCCTCAATCTCCGCGTCCCCGCTGAGAGTAACCGCCAGCTGTGTGTCGTCGGCATATGAGACCAGGGTTAGGCCCCACTGCCTAGCAACATCGGCCAGCGGTCTCACGTAGAGATTGAACAACGTGGGGCTCAGCGAGGACCCCTGCGGAACCCCCATGGCCAGCGGTTGGAATTTGGACTTGAAGGGAGGGATGGCGATACAGAAGGAACGGTCATCGAGAAAGGAGCGGAAACACTGCAACGCCTGGCCGCCAATACCATTGTCCTCAAGCCGATGCAGGAGGATGCTGGGCTCAAAAGATGCAACCATGATGTCTCTCATGATAGCAGGTGGTTAAGTAGAAATGTTCTGCTCGGCTGACCCAGCAGGAGAAAACCTATGCCAAAAATGTATGCAGAAACAAGCTTTTCAGTGAAGAGCAGCCAGGCACATTTTAGCAAGTTTCACTTGTAAGTGGGGTTGGAAATGCTTTTCAGGCTCAGTACTGGGCTCAAGAGATGCAGCCCTGATGTCTTTCATGATAGCAGGTGGTTAAGTAGAAATTCGCTGCTCGGCTGACCCAGCAGGAGCAAACGTATGCCAAAAATGTACGCAGAATGAGCTTTTCAGTGAAGAGCAGAGAGGCACATTTTAGCAAGTTTCACTTGTAAGTTGGGTTGGAAACGCTTTTCAGGCTCAGTACTGGGCTCAAAACATGCAGCCCTGATGTCTCTCATGATAGCAGGTGGTTAATTAGAAATTCGCTGCTCGGCTGACCCAGCAGGAGCAAACGTATGCTAAAAATGTATGCAAAACCAAGCTTTTCAGTAAACAGCAGAGAGGCACATTTTAGCAAGTTTCACTTGTAAGTGGGGTTGGAAACGCTTTTCAGGCTCAGTACTGGGCTCAAAAGATGCAGCCCTGATGTCTCTCATGATAGCAGGTGGTTAAGTAGAAATTTGCTGCTTGGCTGACCCAGCAGGAGCAAACGTATGCTAAAAATGTATGCAAAACCAAGCTTTTCAGTAAAGAGCAGAGAGGCACATTTTAGCAAGTTTCACTTGTAAGTGGGCTTGGAAATGCTTTTCAGGCTCAGTACTGGGCTCAAAAGATGAAGCCCTGATGTCTCTCATTGTAGCAGGTGGTTAAGTAGAAATGTACTGCTCGGCTGACCCAGCAGGAGCAAACGTATGCTAAAAATGTTGCAGAACCAAGCTTTTCAGTGAAGAGCAGAGAGGCACATTTTAGCAAGTTTCACTTGTAAGTTGGGTTGGAAACGCTTTTCAGGCTCAGTACTGGGCTCAAAACATGCAGCCCTGATGTCTCTCATGATAGCAGGTGGTTAATTAGAAATACGCTGCTCGGCTGACCCAGCAGGAGCAAACGTATGCTAAAAATGTATGCAAAACCAAGCTTTTCAGTAAAGAGCAGAGAGGCACATTTTAGCAAGTTTCACTTGTAAGTGGGCTTGGAAATGCTTTTCAGGCTCAGTACTGGGCTCAAAAGATGAAGCCCTGATGTCTCTCATTGTAGCAGGTGGTTAAGTAGAAATTTACTGCTCGGCTGACCCAGCAGGAGCAAACGTATGCTAAAAATGTTGCAGAACCAAGCTTTTCAGTGAAGAGCAGAGAGGCACATTTTAGCAAGTTTCACTTGTAAGTGAGGTTGGAAATGCTTTTCAGGCTCAGTACTGGCCTCAAGAGATGCAGCCCTGATGTCTCTCATGATAGCAGGTGGTTAAGTAGAAATTCGCTGCTCAGCTGACCCAGCAGGAGCAAACGTATGCCAAAAATGTATGCAAAACCAGCTTTTCAGTGAAGAGCAGCCAGGCACATTTTAGCACATTTCACTTGTAAGTGGGGTTGGAAATGCTTTTCAGGCTCAGTACTGGGCTCAAAACATGCAGCCCTGATGTCTCTCATGATAGCAGGTGGTTAATTAGAAATTCGCTGCTCGGCTGACCCAGCAGGAGCAAACGTATGCTAAAAATGTATGCAAAACAAAGCTTTTCAGTGAAGAGCAGCCAGGCACATTTTAGCAAGTTTCACTTGTAAGTGGGGTTGGAAACGCTTTTCAGGCTCAGTACTGGGCTCAAAAGATGCAGCCCTGATGTCTCTCATGATAGCAGGTGGTTAAGTAGAAATTCGCTGCTCGGCTGACCCAGCAGGAGCAAACGTATGCCAAAAATGTTGCAGAACCAGCTTTTCAGTGAAGAGCAGCCAGGCACATTTTAGCAAGTTTCACTTGTAAGTGGGGTTGGAAATGCTTTTCAGGCTCAGTATGTTATATGTTATGTTATATTAATTTATTATGCGCACAGATACTCCAGCCAAGGAGCGTCCCGGCGCAGAGACAAGGTAGAGCATAACACAACAAGAAGATGAAAATGTAAAAGAGGCAGCTAAAACAAGAATGTTTTTATAGCCCTCCGGAACGTCAAAAGGTCCTCCAGCAAGCGAATTTCAACAGGGAGGGAGTTCCAAGCTGATGCAGCTTTTACACTGAACGAGCGGCCGCCCATACGACTGAGTCTGAATCTGGGGACTACAGCGAGGGCCAAGCCCTGGGAACGAAGGGTACGGGTAGGGACATAGAAGGAGAGACAGCTAGATAAGATTTCCGGGCCTATACCTCTCAGGATCTTAAAGGCAAGACACAGAACCTTAAAGAGGAGGCGCTTCCTTACAGGAAGCCAATGTAGGGAGCGAAGGACATTTGTCACCGAACAGAATCTGGGCAGGCCGACAATCGCCCTAGCCGCAGCATTCTGAACCCGCTGCAGACGAGTTAACTCGGCCTGGTTGGCCCCAGCCAGAAGAGAGCTAGCATAATCCAGGCGAGAGATGATAGTTGCCTGGATCATCAACTGCCTGGTCGGGGCATCGAAGAACTTGAGAACAGGTCTCAAGCCTCTTAACAGACCAAAGCAGCAGGCAGCAGTTTTTTTAGTGTGCCCTACAAAGGTAAGGCCCGCATCCAGCCAGACCCCCAGATTTTTCACCTCCGACACCGGGGTCGGAGTGGGTCCCAGCTCTAAAGGCCACCATTGGTCACCCCACAACTCCACTCCCTTACCGACAACCATCACTTCTGTTTTAGTGGCATTTAGCTGGAGAGAGTTGCCTGTCAGCCAGCTAGCCACCGCCTTCAGTCCAGACTGAAACCTAGGGGCCTCAATCTCCGCGTCCCCGCTGAGAGTAACCGCCAGCTGTGTGTCGTCGGCATATGAGACCAGGGTTAGGCCCCACTGCCTAGCAACATCGGCCAGCGGTCTCACGTAGAGATTGAACAACGTGGGGCTCAGCGAGGACCCCTGCGGAACCCCCATGGCCAGCGGTTGGAATTTGGACTTGAAGGGAGGGATGGCGACACAGAAGGAACGGTCATCGAGAAAGGAGCGGAAACACTGCAACGCCTGGCCGCCAATACCATTGTCCTCAAGCCGATGCAGGAGGATGCTGGGCTCAAAAGATGCAACCCTGATGTCTCTCATGATAGCAGGTGGTTAAGTAGAAATGTTCTGCTCGGCTGACCCAGCAGGAGAAAACCTATGCCAAAAATGTATGCAGAAACAAGCTTTTCAGTGAAGAGCAGCCAGGCACATTTTAGCAAGTTTCACTTGTAAGTGGGGTTGGAAATGCTTTTCAGGCTCAGTACTGGGCTCAAGAGATGCAGCCCTGATGTCTTTCATGATAGCAGGTGGTTAAGTAGAAATTCGCTGCTCGGCTGACCCAGCAGGAGCAAACGTATGCCAAAAATGTACGCAGAATGAGCTTTTCAGTGAAGAGCAGAGAGGCACATTTTAGCAAGTTTCACTTGTAAGTTGGGTTGGAAACGCTTTTCAGGCTCAGTACTGGGCTCAAAACATGCAGCCCTGATGTCTCTCATGATAGCAGGTGGTTAATTAGAAATTCGCTGCTCGGCTGACCCAGCAGGAGCAAACGTATGCTAAAAATGTATGCAAAACCAAGCTTTTCAGTAAACAGCAGAGAGGCACATTTTAGCAAGTTTCACTTGTAAGTGGGGTTGGAAACGCTTTTCAGGCTCAGTACTGGGCTCAAAAGATGCAGCCCTGATGTCTCTCATGATAGCAGGTGGTTAAGTAGAAATTTGCTGCTCGGCTGACCCAGCAGGAGCAAACGTATGCTAAAAATGTATGCAGCACCAAGCTTTTCAGTAAAGATCAGAGAGGCACATTTTAGCAAGTTTCACTTGTAAGTGGGGTTGGAAACGCTTTTCAGGCTCAGTACTGGACTCAAAAGATGCAGCCCTGATGTCTCTCATGATAGCAGGTGGTTAAGTAGAAATTCGCTGCTCGGCTGACCCAGCAGGAGCAAACGTATGCCAAAAATGTTGCAGAACCAGCTTTTCAGTGAAGAGCAGCCAGGCACATTTTAGCAAGTCTCACTTGTAAGTGGGGTTGGAAATGCTTTTCAGGCTCAGTACTGGGTTCAAAAGATGCAGCCCTGATGTCTCTCATGATGGCAGGTGGTTAAGTAGAAATTTTCTGCTCGGCTGACCCAGCAGGAGCAAACCTATGCCAAAAATGTATGCATAAACAAGCTTTTCAGTGAAGAGCAGCCAGGCACATTTTAGCAAGTTTCACTTGTAAGTGGAGTTGGAAACGCTTTTCAGGCTCAGTACTGGGCTCAAAAGATGCAGCCCTGATGTCTCTCATGATAGCAGGTGGTTAAGTAGAAATTCGCTGCTCGGCTGACCCTGGAGGAGCAAACGTATGCCAAAAATGTACGCAGAATGAGCTTTTCAGTGAAGAGCAGAGAGGCACATTTTAGCAAGTTTCACTTGTAAGTGGGCTTGGAAATGCTTTTCAGGCTCAGTACTGGGCTCAAAAGATGAAGCCCTGATGTCTCTCATTATAGCAGGTGGTTAAGTAGAAATGTACTGCTCGGCTGACCCAGCAGGAGCAAACGTATGCTAAAAATGTTGCAGAACCAAGCTTTTCAGTGAAGAGCAGAGAGGCACATTTTAGCAAGTTTCACTTGTAAGTGGGGTTGGAAATGCTTTTCAGGCTCAGTACTGGGCTCAAGAGATGCAGCCCTGATGTCTCTCATGATAGCAGGTGGTTAAGTAGAAATTCGCTGCTCAGCTGACCCAGCAGGAGCAAACGTATGCCAAAAATGTATGCAAAACCAGCTTTTCAGTGAAGAGCAGCCGGGCACATTTTAGCAAGTTTCACTTGTAAGTGGGTTTGGAAACGCTTTTCAGGCTCAGTACTGGGCTCAAAAGATGCAGCCCTGATGTCTCTCATGATAGCAGGTGGTTAATTAGAAATTCGCTGCTCGGCTGACCCAGCAGGAGCAAACGTATGCTAAAAATGTATGCAAAACCAAGCTTTTCAGTGAAAAGCAGCCAGTCACATTTTAGCAAGTTTCACTTGTAAGTGGGGTTGGAAATGCTTTTCAGGCTCAAGTACTGGGCTCAAAAGATGCTGATGTCTCTCATGATAGCAGGTAGAAATTCGCAGCTCGGCTGACCTAGCAGGAGCAAACGTATGCCAAAAGTATGCAGAACCTAGCTTTTCAGTGAAGAGCAGGAGAGGCACATTTTAGCAAGTTTCACTTGTAAGTGGGGTTGGAAATGCTTTTCAGGCTCAGTACTGGGCTCAAGAGATGCAGCCCTGATGTCTCTCATGATAGCAGGTGGTTAAGTAGAAATTTGCTGCTCGACTGACCCAGCAGGAGCAAACGTATGCTAAAAATGTATGCAGAATCAAGCTTTTCAGTAAAGAGCAGAGAGGCACATTTTAGCAAGTTTCACTTGTAAGTGGGGTTGGAAACGCTTTTCAGGCTCAGTACTGGGCTCAAAGGATGCAGCCCTGATGTCTCTCATGATAGCAGGTGGTTAAGTAGAAATTCGCTGCTCGGCGGACCCAGCAGGAGCAAACGTATGCCAGAAATGTTGCAGAACCAGCTTTTCAGTGAAGAGCAGCCAGGCACATTTTAGCAAGTTTCACTTGTAAGTGGGGTTGGAAATACTTTTCAGGCTCAGTACTGGGCTCAAAAGATGCAGCCCTGATGTCTCTCATGATAGCAGGTGGTTAATTAGAAATTCGCTGCTCGGCTGACCCAGCAGGAGCAAACGTATGCCAAAAATGTATGCAGAACCAAGCTTTTCAGTGAAGAGCAGAGAGGCACATTTTAGCAAGTTTCACTTGTAAGTGGAGTTGGAAACGCTTTTTAGGCTCAGTACTGGGCTCAAAAGATGCAGCCCTGATGTCTCTCATGATAGCAGGTGGTTAAGTAGAAATTCGCTGCTCGGCTGACCCAGCAGGAGCAAACGTATGCCAAAAATGTTGCAGAACCAGCTTTTCAGTGAATAGCAGCCAGGCACATTTTAGCAAGTTTCACTTGTAAGTGGGGTTGGAAATGCTTTTCAGGCTCAGTACTGGGCTCAAAAGATGCAACCCTGATGTCTCTCATGATAGCAGGTGGTTAAGTAGAAATTCGCTGCTCGGCTGACCCAGCAGGAGCAAACGTATGCCAAAAATGTAGGCAGAAAGAAGCTTTTCAGTGAAGAGCAGCCAGGCACATTTTAGCAAGTTTCACTTGTAAGTGGGCTTGGAAACGCTTTTCAGGCTCAGTACTGGGCTCAAAACATGCAGCCCTGATGTCTCTCATGATAGCAGGTGGTTAATTAGAAATTTGCTGCTCGGCTGACCCAGCAGGAGCAAACGTATGCTAAAAATGTATGCAAAACCAAGCTTTTCAGTAAACAGCAGAGAGGCACATTTTAGCAAGTTTCACTTGTAAGTGGGCTTGGAAACGCTTTTCAGGCTCAGTACTGGGCTCAAAAGATGCAGCCCTGATGTCTCTCATGATAGCAGGTGGTTAAGTAGAAATTTGCTGCTCGGCTGACCCAGCAGGAGCAAACGTATGCTAAAAATGTATCCAGTTGAGCTCCTGTTTAATACCCTTAAGCAGATGCAAGCAGAGGCCAGAGCGGAAAGTCGAAGAGCTAGACACGACGCTAAAAAAAATTCAGAATACGATGAGGAAAATGAATAAATTATATAATGAGTTAGCCGAAAGAGTAACAGAAGCAGAAGAACGCACAGGCAAGCTGGAAGACGATATGGGTGATTTCAAATCTTTCAAGACGGATCAAGAAAAACTTTCAGAGGATTTCCAATGGAAGTTGGAAGATTTTGAAAATCGCCAGAGAAGAAATAACATTAGACTTTTGGGTGTGGCAGAAGGGATTGAAGGGCAGGACACAAGGCGCTTTGTGGTGAACATGTTAAAGGGGGCCTTCCCAGAGTCAGACTGGCAGTGGGACAAAGAGGTTCAGCGGGCACATAGATATCCCTTTACACTGAAGCAGGGAGCCAGGAAAGACGGTCAGGGCTCTTTTCCCAGAGCAATCTTGGTAAATGTAGGGAATTTCTTGCTGAGGGAAGAAATCATTGCCAAAGCCAGACCCGATAGCAAGAGGGTATTTGAAGGTACTTCATTCTTCGCCAGGCCTGACTTTTGCCACGTAACAGTGGAAAGAAGGTGGAGGCTCAGACAGTTGATTGCATCACTTCAGGCATTAGGGTCAGAAGCATACCTCCTTTTCCCTGCTAAATTGAAAGTAGTAACGAAAGGGAAAATAAGAATGTTTAATTCCGAAATCAAAGCTCAGCAGTTTATCGAAGAGCTGAAAAGCAGGAAGGGGGCTTGAGATGTTGGAAAGGATATAATAGATTGGTCTTTGTAATCTTAGAGTTTGTATCATAAGAAAAGAGGATCCACGGTTTCAGCCAGTGACGAAAACAGGCTGAGAGGGGAAGCGACTGACGCAATTCAAAAGCGGCCACACATAGGTCATTCTTGACCTATTTGCCCGTAGAGGGGGGGGCGTGGGGGGGGTGGGAGCTCAGGGTGGAGGGGTGGGGGTGGGGGGGAAAAACGCACAAATGTTTGGTATTCACTATTTGATTCAGCAAAGTTGCGCATTGTACAAGTCACAGAGTGTATGGTACTGAGGTACTGGGTTTTTAAGAACCGGTACAGAACCGGTAACCCAGCGGTGCCAGGGGATCAACACCCAGAGACCTCGGGTTCTCCTGAGTCAGACCTACAGAAACTTCAGAGTCTTCTAGGTGAAGTCAAAGATTAGTTTATTGGCTGCAACCAAGGTGACAGGGTCCTCGAAGTACAATTCGAGTATATTCAGGAGACTGCACACTTTCACGAAGTTAGGCTTCTCTTCTTATACATAATATTCAGCCTTGGGCAAAACATTCCTTGGATTCGTGGTATTTCATTTATGGTTACTGATTACAAAAGAAAAGCAGAGTCATGATGACATGCACATATTTCACGTCGTGCTGCCCATAACAAATCATCCGGCAAGGCCCAACATTTCATCAGATATCGCTGGACCCCTAATAAAAACGGTCACCTCCCCTTCATAGAGCAAGTGAAGAAAAGGAGTGGAGAAAGATGTGAGCGAGATATGGCAGGTGTGCGCGCTGAAATGGTTTTATGGCTGGTTGAGCCTAGATGTTATCTTGCTCGGCCACTGGGAGGGAACTGACCTAACGAGTTCGGCCTGGGGCAATGGTTCTAACTTGTACTGGGGTCAGGGAGAAGTCGATTAAGGAGTATGTGTCCTTGTGGAATCAAATTCAACTGGATTAGGGCCTATGTAAAGGGCAACATGTAGCTAAGGGTAGAGAATGCAAATGGCGATTTCGAGGTGAAATCGTCACTCGAATACGCCGAAAATACATGTACTTGATGTACTCATCATTCTCGGTCTTTTGATACCAAATTCGTCCTATTTCGACAAAGTTTTTATTCTCGAGTTCAGTACTTTATATGGATCCAGATTTTTCAGAACCACAGACCCTCCTTTTGCCCTTACATAGGCAATTAATCTATCCTCATGTTAATCTGAGTCCAGATCTATATTTCTAAAGTCATTGAGATGTTGCTGCAACATCATTCTAGTGCTGAGCGCATGTCTTGACACAGGCTTCCTTACACATGATGTAACACAGAGGCCACATATTGCAGGAGCACACTGTATGCATAGACAGAACAGGAAAAGAATGGCTAAGACCATCCCAATGACCATCAGAATTTTCCATCCCCAGGCAGATATTAGTTCCCAGAACCATCCCATTAACGACCAATCTCCTTTATCCACATGAATAGATTCGGAAATCTTATGTAGTTTGGAGATGGCCCCGTACACTGTCGGAGCATTATCTGGAATAAAAATGCAACAACTGGACTGGATCAATTTGCATACTCCACCTCGGTCCGCAAGTATTACATCCAAAGCGACCCGGTTCTGAAGGGTCATCAGTCGATCCGACTGGAGCTCAGCAGTCAGGTTACTAAGGGCACCAGCAGTTTCAATCACGGTGGATTCAACTACCCTTGTCAATTGCCTTATGTTTCTGCTGTTAGCCATGGCTCCCCAGAACGGCAGGAAACCCATTGCAAAGTCACCAAATTCTTGACCTGCAGTGTCTTCTTTACTCAAAACACCTCTAACTACCCTGGTCCGATGGTAATCCGCCGCTGCTGTGTAGGTGGGAGGTAACAGGAATGAAACAAAACATGAGCCTGAAAAGTCAGGGGGCAACCATGTATAGGCTCTATCATGGCAGATGAAATAAGTACCCTTAGCGGCTAAAAAGGCAGGGGAAGTCTGAGATCCAAAAACATACGTTTTTGTACAGACACTCTTCCCTAGCTGAGCTCTGGGATTCCTGCCAATACCTTGCAGACACAGGTGACCTTGATGGGGTACGATCCAGATAGGGGACGATCTTTTGGCTTGCTGTTTCTCACTTAATGTAGTGCCATATCCGGTCACATTCCAACCTACATATGCAAGTATCTCATCATCCGGGGTATCTTCGTAAGAAGTTACTTCCTTGATCATGTCAACTATACCCTTGACTAGGGCGCTAGTCTTGAGGTTGTCTTTTACAGAACGTAGGGGTTGGATTTCTCGTGCATATATGAACATTGTCCTATATGCCCATACTGACCCATTGCGACTAAATGGCAGGACCAAATAGGGGATACCTCTATCCGTGGTGTGGGGCATGAGACCACACACCCAACAGTTAGTTGTGTTCATTACAAGTTGGTGTTGGTGTAATAACTGAACGAAGGAGTTATTAATGAACTCTAATCTCCTATTTGATTCGTGGTCAGGCAAAGGGTGGAAAGAATGAGAGGAAACAGTAGGGGGAGGTATGGGTGATGTAGTGGGCGCAAATGTCACGTGAAAAGAGAATAAAACATAGCTTATCAAAAAGACCATTACGCTAAATAGCATAAAAATACACATTATTATAAAGTTTTTCTTCGTCATTGTTTTCAAAAGTCTCTGCTTAAAGTTCATTTGTTTGGCAGGCCTCTCCACATCAGGAAACTCCATCCTCTCTAAGGTGCTGCCCGCGGCGGTAGGTTGTTTCTGCTAAAGGACGCTTCCGTCAGTCTAGGGCAGCTCCCTTGGACTAACCGGAACCAGCGACCTATCGTCGTCAGCTGCACCCAAAAGTCTTTAATCAACCGCGACCCTAGCAGCGGAACCCGGATGGCGGTTCAAAAAAAACAAAAATAAGCAAGTTACCTAGATGGGAGAATCTGCACTTTCAAAAATAGTATTTGGGAAAAACGCATTTTTTATTAGTCCACAGGTTTTTCTCTCGGATCATAAAATAAATCACTTTTACTTTAGTCTGTTTTTCTTGGTCGTAAATTGTAGCGTCTTTTCCCGGGTACTGTCTGGTCCAGAAATAGTAGTTCAGGTTCCACAGAGTTCAATTGTTCTGGTGGTGGCACAGTTTCTTGGAAAATGTTCTCACTCTTACAATCAAGTTTAGCTTCTTTTACACGTTCATCAGTTGTGCGCTCTGAGTCAGTGCCTCCTTTCCGGACCCATTGGTCATGTGGCAGAGGGAAGGGTATCTTCTTACAATGGATCCCGTGGACCCAATTGGTCTTCCCCTCCACCCTAACAGTCGACCTTGTAGACAGGAGGACGAGGTGAGGCCCGGTCCTTCTGGGCTGGTCGTTTCTTGTCCTTTGGAAGTTTCGGACAAGCACCCAGGAACCGGGGTCAATGGAGTGACCCGGTGTCTCAGAAACCGGAGGCAAGGTGTTGTGAACCTGTTGATATAAAACACGCAATTTAGCCGTCAATTCATACAAATAGTCAAGCAAAATGGGGTGTTGCAGCTCGCTAAACTTCGTGGGTCTAGGCACTCCCCATATGTTGGCTGGCCGACCAAAGATTATTTCATAGGGGCTGAGTTTCATTCGAGAATGCACAGTCATTCTGGTGGATAGGAGTGCTAAGGGTAGAGCGTCAGGCCATTTAAGACCTGTGCTCGCTTGGATTTTGGCCAATTTAAGTTTAAGCGTGCCATTGTAACATTCCACTAATCCAGCTGATTGGGGGTGATTTGCAGCGTGGAACTTCTGCCTAATGCCTAGCCCTTCACACACTCTTTTCATCACACAACCCACAAATTCACTTCCGTTGTCAGACCAGACCATTCTAGGCATTCCGAACCTGGGGAAGAACTCTTTCACAAGGGCTTTCGCTGTGGACAAGGCAGTATTGTCCCTTAGGGGATAGGCTTATACCCATCTTGAGAAGGCACAAACAACCACGAGCACGTATTTTAAGTTGTTGCACCTCTCCATGTGTATGAAATCTAGCTGCAAAACCTCGAACGGATACGTAGGAGGTGCAAAATGACCAGCTGGAGTTGGGGTTCCCCTACCAGGATTGTGCTTCAGACATACCATGCAATTCTTGACAACATTCTCTGCACACTTGGGAATCCCTGAATTCTTCCACACTGGGGCCAACAACTCGCAAATCCCTTTCGCGCTGATATGGGCCATCCCATGAGCCATTGTAACCACTGCAGGCACATATGCATCGGGTAACAACCATCTCTGTTGCTCTGTCGATTCAATCCAACAACCATTTGCATCCATTCTCCCTGTACTTTCTCTCCACATGCTTAACTCTTTCTCCGTGGCCTCAGCTTGGATGGACTTCACACTTTCTATCGTGTCTTCACATATTCCAACATCACCAGTCCATCTTTCTGGGCTCGCAACATACATTCGGCTCATCATATTCTTTGCAGTGTCCTTAGCAGTTTCATCAGCGAATGCATTTCCACGACCAACATCATCAGTCACTTTCTTGTGTGCACTACATTTCACGATCGCTACTTTCAGGGGCAACGTCAGTGATTCAAGAAGCTCATTCACCAACTGACCATGCTGAATCTTGGCTCCATGCGAAGTCAGGAACCCACGTTCTCTCCACAATCGTCCAAAACTGTGAGCCACTCCAAAAGCATACTGGCTGTCGGTATAGACAGTCACTTTCATTCCTTTAGATAACACACATGCTCTCGTCAGTGCCACGAGTTCAGCGGCTTGAGCTGAACCATGTGGTATTCGCGCAGTTTCAATGATTGTGTGCAAAGTTGTGACAGCATATGCTGTAGTCACGTTACCATTTGGGAGTTTAAAGCAGGAACCATCCACCCACAATGTACCATCACATTCAGCAAGAGGAGTGTCGAATAAATCAACTCTCCCTTTCGTCTCTTCCTCTGTTCTGAGGAAACAATCGTGCTGTTCTGAAGCATCCGATTCCTCTGTAATTGGTAACAATGTGGCTATGTTCAAGGTACTGCACCTTTTTATGTGCACATGGCTTGCTAGTAGCGTCAATTCATAACTGGACAGTCGAGCACTAGTTAAGTGCTGTGTCTTGGTCCTATTTAACAGCGTGTCTACTGCATGTGGGACCATCACGATTAGTGTATTATTCATTACTAGACCTGCAGACTGTCGAATAGAAACAGCTGCTGCTGCTGTGGCCCTTAAACAACTTGGCAATGCTCGTGCTACCGGATCCAAAGTTGACGAAAAATAGGCGCATGGCCGCTGTCTATCTCCGTATAACTGAGTCAGTACAGACAATGCACAGCCCTCCTTCTCGTGGACGTATAATCTGAAAGGCTTACTGTAGTTGGGGTTGCCTAACACAGGGGCCGAACATAATGCTGTGCGTAATTCGAGAAAACTTTTCTGACACTCATCAGACCAAGGAATGGGATTGGGTGTATTTGTACACGTTAGTGCCAATAAGGGTTTGGCTAATAACGAAAAATTTGGAATCCACTGTCTACAGTACGATGTGATGCCCAAGAAAGCGCGTACTTCTCTCTGCGTTCTTGGCACATTCAATTTCGCTATTGCCTGAATTCTTTCTGGGGTCAGTTTCCTTGCCTCCTTCGATAAGAGATGACCTAAGTAGGTCACTTCTTGTCGGCAATATTGAAGCTTGGAAAGTGACACCTTGTGATGCAGATCACATAGATGACGCAGTAATGTCAACGTGGCCATTTTACATATTTTCTCAGTATCCGCAGCGATGAGCAAATCGTCCACGTACTGTACGAGAGTGGCACCTTTGGGCAAAACCATTGTGTCAAGCTGACATTTCAGAGCTTGACTATATATTGAGGGGCTTTCACAGTAGCCTTGAGGAGCGCGTTTAAAGCGGAAACTGCGACCTCCTAAACTAAAGGAAAAAATATCCCTGCTTTCCTCAGCAATCGGGATACTGAAGAAAGCATTCTTCAGATCAATCTCCGAAAACAAGGATGCAGATGCTGGAATCATAGTCAATAATGTTGTAATGTCGGGGACAACTGGGAATTGTGGCACCACTATCTTATTTACTTCCCTAAGATCAATCACAAATCTATACACAGGTGGCTGAGAAGGGTCAGTTCGTTTTAAAACAGGCAGAACAGGACTATTGCAAACATTGCCTCGTGTTTCTTCAATTACGTCTTTTTCAATCAACTCGCAAACTATCGCTAGCAAAGCTTTTTCGCCCTCATTGGATATCCTGTATTGGGGAATTCGTGGCATTTTGACATTCGGCTTCAATGTTACAACATACGGTGGAATTTCTAAAAGACCTACATCATTCGGACCAGTAGCCCAAAGAATATCTGGTAGAAGTGCCAATTCTGCTGGAAGTGTATTTCTCGACAAATACATGGGAGAAACCACTTTCTTACCTAAAGTAAGTTGTACTCCTGAGGGAGAACAGTACAAAGTCGCATATAATCTTTTTAGCAAATCTAATCCTAGCAAATTTTCACCACAACCTGTTGTCAAAATAAGGGGTGCTTCGAATTCACAAGGACCAACAGAAAGAGATAAAGGGTCAGAAATTGGATTTCTAACCGGGGCGCCAGAAAAACCTACGGAAACGTTCATTTCGCCAGACAAAGGTGCGCCAGGGAGTTTGGAGTGCATAATAGAACTCTTTGTAGCACCAGTATCCAACAGAAAAGGTTCTGACACACCCGATGTAATCACCTCAACGTAAGGTCCACTCTGATCTACTGGAACTGAAACAACTCCCTCTCCTTGTCTTAGGCTGTCCTAGCAATCATTACTCTCCCACTGCTCATTTTCTGTGTAATACTCGTCAACGTAGTATTGAGCTGTCCTGTCAGATACGTTATTTTGCTGGTCAAACCTGTTCATAGAGTTTTGTGGTGGAAGGGGACGTGTGTCCTGAGGGGCGTTTCCACGCCCTCTACCTCTAGGCGCTTGCTGACTACCACGACCTCTTACGCCAGAAATTCCATTTGCACGTTGTGGTAGGGCAGGACAGTCATATTTGTAATGACCCTCTTGTTTGCAGTATAGACACTGGTTGGGACCTACGCGGTTTTGATTGTAATCGAATCTTTGCAAGTTTCTCTGAGGCTGCTGAAAAGTGTTCTGGTAATGATTCGGACCATTATTATTTTTATTACCACCACCACGTGGCGGATAGGCTTGCTGTAGCAAAACCTTCGTTTTGAGTTCTCTAGTTTTCTTCTCTACTTTATCTTTCTCATCTTTGTCTCTATTCTCGTAGTACTGTGCGGTAGCTAATATCTGGGCTGAAGATGACACTGCCCAAGAACTTTCCGAATCTTTTAATTTCCTACACAAATCTGGAAGTAGATTGTGCACAAATTTATCGACAAACAATCTCGGACCACCTTCTGTGGTCATATCTTGACCGCTATGGTCAATGAATGTTTCTTCAAATCTGGTGAAGAAATCTGACACAGTTTCTTCTTTCTTTTGCTTGCATGCAGATAACTTATCCCAATTTACGCGTATTGCAGGAATTATCGTTTTCATGTAATCTACTATTCTACCAGGTAGTTCCGCTATCAAAGGCTCAGGCTTGGCACCACCGACTTGTCGCGCGTCTGCAGTAGTAATATTAGCCCACGTGTCACCTAATTCCTGGTCATGATCTACATGATGAATTTTTCCCCATAACGGCTGTGGAACAACGTTCCCGAATAACATATCGATATCGGCCAAATTCATTATACATGACCCAGCAGTTTGCGACAATTCTTTATAGTACCCTGCAGGATTTTTACGCGGATCTGGTAGTGTTTGTTTGAGTGCTAAAACTTCAGCTCGCTTCCATGGGACATGTACCCATACGCGGTGAAAGTGCGGCAGGACAGGTGGGACAGCTGTCGCGTCACCCTCTCTCCATTGTGGGGGAACTTCTCTCATAGGGTATTGTCGTGCCTTTTTTCTACCAGATGCACTAGATTCCGGTGGTGACCCAGAACTGCTTCCCTTACTTCGATATGAAAATAGCATCTCAACTGCTTTTTCCACATCGGGACCTACAATCATACCCTCTCCAAATTTAAATCGTACACGACACATCTCTTGTGGGATGCATTCTTGATCATTGTCTTCTAAATCTTCGCCAAGAAAGACGCACATCTGTTCGAACACATATCTCTGTGTCGCTGCTTCCCATTGGTGGAAGACTTCCATGAAAGACTGTACATCATATTTTGCAGTGTCCAGGACCCATTTCCGAGCTAAACTATTCAGGGAATCTCTCTCTTGATAATCAGGCAGTTGACTTCGCAACTGTCTTCTTCCTATGTTAGGGGTCGTAGCAGGCGACCTGAAAAGAGGTAAAAGAAGATTAGTAACAGTGCTGGCCATTTTCTGCCGAATGGAAGGTGAAACTGAAGGACCAGCAGATGAAAAAACGGGGTGAGGTAAGGCGGGGGTAGAGATGGCAGAAGAGGTATCAGGAATAATGGATGTGGTACTAGGCAAAATCATAGAGGGGGCATTAGGAGATGTAGAAAACACTGTAGGCAAAATCGTAGAAAACACAGGTGAAACAGAAGTGGTCGGTGGGCCTGGAGGAGGCTGCACCGAAGAAGTAGGAGCCAGCTGAAGAGCAGCTGGTGGGTGCTGTGGAAGAGCCAGAGGCGCAGCTTGTGCAACTAAAGGTTGCGGGGGTGCTGTGGCATTCTGCGCATAGGGGGGTGGTGAAGTTAATAATTGCGACATTAATTGGTCTTTTTCACGCTCTTTTGCTGTCCCTTGCTGAAGAGACGGCAAAACTGGATAACATTTATCTATTGCCATTTTACGTTGCCTGTGCAACTGCTCATTTATCTGCTCTTCCTCATTATCTTTAAACTGCACTGCAGCTTGCATTACTGAAAGTCCCCCTTCTCTCTTATTTTTCTTAGCTAATTTAATTTCTTTTTGTTTGGCTTCTTTGCGCCATAAGCGGAAAGAGTCAAACATCGCCGGCCGGGCTTTCTTTTTGAAGAGTTTAACTTCAAGGTTGTCTAAGATTTCAGAATCAAAGCTACCATATTGGGGCCATTTTAAAACACCATCTTTCCTAGTGTATTTAATCCATACCTCGTTGTAAACGATGGGGCCTACCCCATGTTTAGCGTATAGCTCGTAAGTCGGAGTTCCAACTGGAGGAACCGGACATGAGTCCTCCAATCGGGAGTCCCTATTGTTACTACCAAGACAAAACCAATTCCCGAGTCTAAGACTAGGCATCCTCGCTCTCTAGTCTAGTTCCAAAACTTCAAAGGATTTATCGATTACGATATTTCTCGTGAAAACACGAGTCCTTCGGTTATGGTGCTTGCAAGAACCAATAAAATCCTTTTGTATCTCTAAGATACCACAAAGTAAGTCCAACTAAGGACTGGGAGACGCTCCACTTATACTTAACTTAAAATATCGATGGCTTCACCAGAAGACTCGTCTCAGCGTTTCGCTCTACCGAAAATTTCAAGGGTCCAACATCAGGGCGATAGCCAGGGCAGCAGTCCTTGTAGCCGTCGGGAAGCGGGGAACCTCGCAGTAAAGACCTTCGGACCACGTCGACATGCAGGGGTCGATGAGGTGGTGGGCCCTCCTCCGGAATTTTCACACGAAGCTCCTCACGATCTTCAGGCTGATTGGTACCACTGGAATCGCCCCAAACGCTGGGCGCCAACTGAGGTACTGGGTTTTTAAGAACCGGTACAGAACCGGTAACCCAGCGGTGCCAGGGGATCAACACCCAGAGACCTTGGGTTCTCCTGAGTCAGACCTACAGAAACTTCAGAGTCTTCTAGGTGAAGTCAAAGATTAGTTTATTGGCTGCAACCAAGGTGACAGGGTCCTCGAAGTACAATTCGAGTATATTCAGGAGACTGCACACTTTCACGAAGTTAGGCTTCTCTTCTTATACATAATATTCAGCCTTGGGCAAAACATTCCTTGGATTCGTGGTATTTCATTTATGGTTACTGATTACAAAAGAAAAGCAGAGTCATGATGACATGCACATATTTCACGTCGTGCTGCCCATAACAAATCATCCGGCAAGGCCCAACATTTATTCAGATATCGCTGGACCCCTAATAAAAACGGTCACCTCCCCTTCATAAAGCAAGTGAAGAAAAGGAGTGGAGAAAGATGTGAGCGAGATATGGCAGGTGTGCGCGCTGAAATGGTTTTATGGCTGGTTGAGCCTAGATGCTATCTTGCTCGGCCACTGGGAGGGAACTGACCTAACGAGTTCGGCCTGGGGCAATGGTTCTAACTTGTACTGGGGTCAGGGAGAAGTCGATTAAGGAGTATGTGTCCTTGTGGAATCAAATTCAACTGGATTAAGGCCTATGTAAAGGGCAACATGTAGCTAAGGGTAGAGAATGCAAATGGCGATTTCGAGGTGAAATCGTCACTCGAATACGCCGAAAATACATGTACTTGATGTACTCGTCATTCTCGGTCTTTTGATACCAAATTCATCCTATTTCGACAAAGTTTTTATTCTCGAGTTCAGTACTTTATATGGATCCAGATTTTTCAGAACCACAGTACACAAAAGGAACAGGTTTTCACATAAGGAAATTGTGGCATTATGATGACATGTAGGATTGCCTCTATTAATATCTGTGGTCTTAATTGTGTTAATAAGAGGTTGAGGGTGGCAGCCTTGTTAAAATCTCTGAAATTGGACTTGGTGTGTCTGCAAGAGACACACATTGAAGGTAGAAAAGGATATCTTTTGGAACAACTTGGGTTTAGTTTATTAGCCAATACTAAACAAGGGACAAAAACAAGAGGAGTAGCAGTTTTTGGTAAGAACAGGGAGATAACTGTTAAAAGAAAGAAAGAGGATCAGTGGGGTAGATGGGTCATTCTTGAAATCTGCTTCAAAGGAGAGACCTTAACGTTGGCTACAGTTTATGGATCTACTGAGGATGACCCAGACGTCCTGCAATATTTGGATATTGAATTAGCTCAATGGCCTGAACCTATAGTATGTTGCGGAGACTTGAACATTCATGTACCAGATAGCTCTTTTGTGCAGGCTGGTGTGCAATATGGTGGGAGGAAGAAGAAAGTATATAAAGCTTTAGTAGATTTGGTTTCGCACAATTCCCTGGTAGATCCTTGGATTAAATTAAACCCACATGTAGATGGTAGTACATTCTTTTCTGCCCCACACAGGACCTTGGTTAGGTTGGACTATTATTTAATTTCTAGAACTATAATTCAGGAAGCACAAATAGAGAAACAACCCCGTATAGTATCAGATCACAGTCCATTGATTCTAACTTTGAAAATGGGACAGGCTCAGAATATCAGGTCACAATGGACTTTCGAAAGATCACTGCTAATAGATGATGCATATAGGGGACATATGGAAAAATGGATAACATTTTATTGGGAAATTAACAGAGAATCTGCCTCTCCAGGTATCGTATGGGATGCCTTTAAGGCTGGGGTAAGGGGGGAGACAGTTAGTTTTGTCCTAGCAAGACAGAAGAAAGAGAGGGCAAGATTGGAGGAAGTAAGATTGAGACTGTTAAAGGAGGAAGAAGACCTCGCCTTGGCTTTAAGACAGAATCTTCCAGTAGAAACACATCTCTTTAGGATCATAGCGGTGAAAGCAGAAGCATTAGAAGGCATCGCAGAGAAAGAGGCAAAGAATTACCTGTCTAAAAAGGAGAATGCATACGAATTAAGTGAGAGGGTAGGACATATCTTGGCTGTGCGCACGAGACAAAGAATGGCCACATCAGATATCAAAGAAATTAAGGATTGCCAGGGCAACATTGTAAGTGATACGGAACAGGTTAGAGAGGTATTTAGGAAGTACTATACTACCCTCTATACCCCTGAGAAGGAAGAGCCTACTACGGATATAGATGGGTATCTAAGGGGAGTTGAGGCCTATAAACTGCCTGAAGGCAGAAGAGAAGAACTAGAGATGGCAATACATATAGATGAGTACTGAATAGTTTGCCATCAGGTAAAGCTGCAGGGCCGGATCAGATTCCAGTGGAATTTTATAAAGTATTCAAAGGATTGTTGATTAATGATATGTTTAACATCATTATCTCGGCACAAAAGGGCGATGGGGTTCCCCAATCCTGGGGAGGAGCAGACATCATTGTGATCTTAAAAAAGGGGAAGGACCCAAAAACTACAGGGTCCTACAGGCCGATCACACTGATGAATGCTGACGTTAAGGTGTATTCTAAAATCTTAGCCACAAGGTTGTCAGGGGTCATTGAGAGCTTGGTAAGTCCTGTCCAACATGGATTTATCCCCGGTAAAGGGACAACGCAGCATACCAGGACGGTTCTAACTTTGTTCGATGCGGCAGGTAGCCTGGGAGACCCTATGGCAGCGCTCTTTTTAGACGCCGAGAAGGCATTTGACAGGGTCTCCTGGGGATACTTATGGCAAACTATGAAGTGGTCTGGGATAGGCGAAGGCTTTATCAGGGCTATACAGGCGTTATATAAGGACCCTATAGCCAGAATTAGAGTTATTAGAGGGTATTCGGCAGATGTTAAAGTTGGAAGGGGGACGAGACAGGGGTGCCCCTCATCCCCATTGTTGTTCGCCCTTTATTTAGAACCTTTGCTCCACAGACTAGAAGGTAATCCTTTAATCCCGCCAGTTAGGGTGAATGGACGCGTGGTTAAATCATTGGCCTACGCAGATGATGTGGCAATCCTTACTCCCGACCCTCATATGTCAATTAGTGAAGTTGAACGCGAAGCTGAGGTATTTGGGCAAATCTCTGGTTATAGTCTTAATAAAGCAAAGACCCAGATAGTAGTGAACACATATTTTAACTGTTATGATTCACGTGTGGTTGCCTCGGCAGTTTATCTAGGGGTGGCTATCTCAGCAGATCTGGATAATGTTGTGGGGAATAATATTGCCCCCCTATTATCAAAGGTCAAAAATGATCTGGAAAGGCTTAATAATCTGCATTTGTCCCTGGTAGGAACTACAAATGTTATCAAAATGCTAATTCTCCCCAAGTTCCTCTATTTTTTTAGAGCTATCCCCCTCTTTTTCGAAAATAAGTGGTTCAACTCACTTGAGATTATTTTGAATAAATTTATATGGGCACAGGGTAAGACCAGAAGGGCCTATAGATTCATGGCTCTACCAAGAGAGAAAGGGGGTTGGGGAGTGCCTGATTTTAGGATGTATTACTTTGCCGCTGCCCTGCAATATATGCAAGACGCAAAAAGTTACAAGTATGTCTACAGAAATTTATGTGGCTGTTCTGGGTGAGGAAGCAGAACATTGCTTCTTAAATTGTACGGAGTATGGGTATTACAAAAGGACCAGATTTAAAACACTCAATGCTGCAGTAAAAATTTGGAATGCTTTTTTGAAAAAGTCAGGCCTTGGTAGATTTAATAGATATACTAGATTATATAAGAATAGGACATTTCCTGCGGCAATTTTTGCAGATAGTATAATGGCTCGCTGGGCGGACAGTGGAATTGTACAGATTGGGGACCTGAGAGGGACCGAAGAGATGTTACAGTTCACAGATCTTATGATGAAATATAATATCGACAGGAGGACTTTTTTTAAATACCTCCAGGTTAGGAGTTTCTTGGGTAATAAACAAGGAGGGCCTGCAGGCTACCAGAGTAATGAAATTCTGGAGAAAATACAAGTTTGTGCAGATTGCACAATCAGGAGTCTGTAAGCATGTTTGGTGAAAGGGAAAGTTGATGATATGGAAAATTTTTGTAACAAATGGGTAACCAAATTGAGTATTCCGAAAGAAATATTTCAAGAGTCACTTGATCTTGCGCATACGGCATTGTGTTCGGCACCTTTAAAATCACAGCATTATAAAACGTTGTATTTCCTATACTTTACCCCAGAGAGAATAGCTAAATGGGGAGGTACTACTGGTATCACTTGTCCGAGGTGTAGCCTCCTCGAGGCAGATATAATTCATGTCTTTGACACCTGCCCACAATTGTATTCTTTGATTGGAAATATAGAAAGTTTTTTAAATAGATCATTGAATTTACAAATAACCATCACCCCATCTTTATTATTGTTGGGGATAGATAACAACGAGGGTAATGCGCAGAAAGGATTTATTTTTGTGGCCACGGCAGTCTACAGACTGACTATAGCTAGAGCATGGCTCGATAAAAATCCACCTATCATGCAAACTTGGTTGGCTAACTTATTAGCAGCTTATAATTTGGAAAAACCTATTTATGCCCGGAAAGGGATAAGAGGCAAAATGAGAGGATTAAGAATCTGGGAACCTATAACTAGATGGAAAGAGAATATCGGTTCTCAGTAAGGTTATGGGTTGTATTTTCTTCTCTCTTTTCCATTTTTTTTTCCTCTCTTCTCCTTCTTACCTTGTAATGAAGAGTTAAGTGATGTACTGTACATATATCAGATTGAGTTATGATTTTTGTTGATTCTTTTGTTTTTCTTTGCAGGTGATTAATTTGAAATGTATAAATGTACAATGTGTAATGTGTGCAAAATTTGGAAACAATAAAATATATTTAAAAAAAAAAAAAAAAGGAAATGCTTTTCAGGCTCAGTACTGGGCTCAAAAGATGCAGCCCTGATGTCTCTCATGATAGCAGGTGGTTAAGTAGAAATTCGCTGCTCGGCTGACCCAGCAGGAGCAAACGTATGCCAAAAATGTACACAGAATGAGCTTTTCAGTGAAGAGCAGAGAGGCACATTTTAGCAAGTTTCACTTGTAAGTTGGGTTCGAAACGCTTTTCAGGCTCAGTACTAGGCTCAAAACATGCACCCCTGATGTCTCTCACGATAGCAGGTGGTTAATTAGAAATTCGCTGCTCGGCTGACCCAGCAGGAGCAAACGTATGCTAAAAATGTATGCAAAACCAAGCTTTTCAGTAAAGAGCAGAGAGGCACATTTTAGCAAGTTTCACTTGTAAGTGGGCTTGGAAATGCTTTTCAGGCTCAGTACTGGGCTCAAAAGATGCAGCCCTGATGTCTCTCATTATAGCAGGTGGTTAAGTAGAAATTCGCTGCTCGGCTGACCCAGCAGGAGCAAACGTATGCCAAAAATGTTGCAGAACCAGCTTTTCAGTGAAGAGCAGCCAGGCACATTTTAGCAAGTTTCACTTGTAAGTGGGGTTGGACATACTTTTCAGGCTCAGTACTGGGCTCAAAAGATGCAGCCCTGATGTCTCTCATGATAGCAGGTGGTTAAGTAGAAATTCGCTGCTCGGCTGACCCAGCAGGAGCAAACGTATGCCAAAAATGTATGCAGAACCAAGCTTTTCAGTGAATAGCAGAGAGGCACATTTTAGCAAGTTTTACTTGTAAGTGGGTTTGGAACGCTTTTCAGGCTCAGTACTGGGCTCAAAACATGCAGCCCTGATGTCTCTCATGATAGCAGGTGGTTAATTAGAAATTCGCTGCTCGGCTGACCCAGCAGGAGCAAATGTATGCCAAAAATGTATGCAGAACCAAGCTTTTCAGTGAAGAGCAGAGAGGCACATTTTAGCAAGTTTCACTTGTAAGTGGGGTTGGAAACGCTTTTCAGGCTCAGTACTGGGCTCAAAAGATGCAGCCCTGATGTCTCTCGTGATAGCAGGTGGTTAATTAGAAATTCGCTGCTCGGCTGACCCAGCAGGAGCAAATGTATGCTAAAAATGTTGCAGAACCAAGCTTTTCAGTAAAGAGCAGCCAGGCACATTTTAGCAAGTTTCACTTGTAAGTGGAGTTGGAAATACTTTTCAGGCTCAGTACTGGGCTCAAAAGATGCAGCCCTGATGTCTCTCATGATAGCAGGTGGTTAAGTAGCAATTCATACCTCGGCTGACCCAGCAGGAGCAAACGTATGCTAAAAATGTATGCAAAACCAAGCTTTTCAGTGAAGAGCAGCCAGGCACATTTTAGCAAGTTTCACTTGTAAGTGGGGTTGGAACGCTTTTCAGGCTCAGTACTGGGCTCAAAACATGCAGCCCTGATGTCTCTCATGATAGCAGGTGGTTAATTAGAAATTCGCTGCTCGGCTGACCCAGCAGGAGCAAACGTATGTCAAAAATGTATGCAGAACCAAGCTTTTCAGTGAAGAGCAGAAGGCACATTTTAGCAAGTTTCTCTTGTAAGTGGGGTTGGAAATGCTTTTCAGGCTCAGTACTGGGCTCAAAAGATTCAGCCCTGATGTCTCTCATGATAGCAGGTGGTTAAGTAGAAATTTGCTGCTCGGCTGACCCAGCAGGAGCAAACGTATGCTAAAAATGTATGCAGAACCAAGCTTTTCAGTAAAGAGCAGAGAGGCACATTTTAGCAAGTTTCACTTGTAAGTTGGGTTGGAAACGCTTTTCAGGCTCAGTACTGGGCTCAAAAGATGCAGCCCTGATGTCTCTCATGATAGCAGGTGGTTAAGTAGAAATTCGCTGCTCGGCTGACCCAGCAGGAGCAAACGTATGCCAAAAATGTTGCAGAACCAGCTTTTTAGTGAAGAGCAGCCAGGCACATTTTAGCAAGTTTCACTTGTAAGTGGGGTTGGAAATGCTTTTCAGGCTCAGTACTGGGCTCAAAAGATGCAACCCTGATGTCTCTCATGATAGCAGGTGGTTAAGTAGAAATGTTCTGCTCGGCTGACCCAGCAGGAGCAAACCTATGCCAAAAATGTATGCAGAACAAGCTTTTCAGTGAAGAGCAGCCAGGCACATTTTAGCAAGTTTCACTTGTAAGTGGGGTTGGAAATGCTTTTCAGGCTCAGTACTGGGCTCAAGAGATGCAGCCCTGATGTCTCTCATGATAGCAGGTGGTTAAGTAGAAATTCGCTGCTCGGCTGACCCAGCAGGAGCAAACGTATGCCAAAAATGTACGCAGAATGAGCTTTTCAGTGAAGAGCAGCCAGGCACATTTTAGCAAGTTTCACTTGTAAGTGGGGTTGGAAATGCTTTTCAGGCTCAGTACTGGGCTCAAAAGATGCAGCCCTGATGTCTCTCATGATAGCAGGTGGTTAAGTAGCAATTCATACCTCGGCTGACCCAGCAGGAGCAAACGTATGCTAAAAATGTATGCAAAACCAAGCTTTTCAGTGAAGAGCAGCCAGGCACATTTTAGCAAGTTTCACTTGTAAGTGGGGTTGGAACGCTTTTCAGGCTCAGTACTGGGCTCAAAACATGCAGCCCTGATGTCTCTCATGATAGCAGGTGGTTAATTAGAAATTCGCTGCTCGGCTGACCCAGCAGGAGCAAACGTATGCCAAAAATGTATGCAGAACCAAGCTTTTCAGTGAAGAGCAGAAGGCACATTTTAGCAAGTTTCTCTTGTAAGTGGGGTTGGAAATGCTTTTCAGGCTCAGTACTGGGCTCAAAAGATTCAGCCCTGATGTCTCTCATGATAGCAGGTGGTTAAGTAGAAATTTGCTGCTCGGCTGACCCAGCAGGAGCAAACGTATGCTAAAAATGTATGCAGAACCAAGCTTTTCAGTAAAGAGCAGAGAGGCACATTTTAGCAAGTTTCACTTGTAAGTTGGGTTGGAAACGCTTTTCAGGCTCAGTACTGGGCTCAAAAGATGCAGCCCTGATGTCTCTCATGATAGCAGGTGGTTAAGTAGAAATTCGCTGCTCGGCTGACCCAGCAGGAGCAAACGTATGCCAAAAATGTTGCAGAACCAGCTTTTTAGTGAAGAGCAGCCAGGCACATTTTAGCAAGTTTCACTTGTAAGTGGGGTTGGAAATGCTTTTCAGGCTCAGTACTGGGCTCAAAAGATGCAACCCTGATGTCTCTCATGATAGCAGGTGGTTAAGTAGAAATGTTCTGCTCGGCTGACCCAGCAGGAGCAAACCTATGCCAAAAATGTATGCAGAACAAGCTTTTCAGTGAAGAGCAGCCAGGCACATTTTAGCAAGTTTCACTTGTAAGTGGGGTTGGAAATGCTTTTCAGGCTCAGTACTGGGCTCAAGAGATGCAGCCCTGATGTCTCTCATGATAGCAGGTGGTTAAGTAGAAATTCGCTGCTCGGCTGACCCAGCAGGAGCAAACGTATGCCAAAAATGTACGCAGAATGAGCTTTTCAGTGAAGATCAGCCAGGCACATTTTAGCAAGTTTCACTTGTAAGTGGGGTTGGAAATGCTTTTCAGGCTCAGTACTGGGCTCAAAAGATGCAACCCTGATGTCTCTCATGATAGCAGGTGGTTAAGTAGACATTTTCTGCTCGGCTGACCCAGCAGGAGCAAACCTATGCCAAAAATGTATGCAGAACAAGCTTTTCAGTGAAGAGCAGCCAGGCACATTTTAGCAAGTTTCACTTGTAAGTTGGGTTGGAAACGCTTTTCAGGCTCAGTACTGGGCTCAAAAGATGCAACCCTGATGTCTCTCATGATAGCAGGTGGTTAAGTAGAAATGTTCTGCTCGACTGACCCAGCAGGAGCAAACCTATGCCAAAAATGTATGCAGAAACAAGCTTTTCAGTGAAGAGCAGCCAGGCACATTTCAGCAAGTCTCACTTGTAAGTGGGGCTAGAAACGCTTTTCAGGCTCAGTACTGGGCTCAAAACATGCAGCCCTGATGTCTCTCATGATAGCAGGTGGTTAATTAGAAATTCGCTGCTCGGCTGACCCAGCAGGAGCAAACGTATGCTAAAAATGTATGCAGAAACAAGCTTTTCAGTGAAGAGCAGCCAGGCACATTTTAGCAAGTTTCACTTGTAAGTGGGGTTGGAAACGCTTTTCAGGCTCAGTACTGGGCTCAAAAGATGCAGCCCTGATGTCTCTCATGATAGCAGGTGGTTAAGTAGAAATTTGCTGCTCGGCTGACCCAGCAGGAGCAAACGTATGCCAAAAATGTACGCAGAATGAGCTTTTCAGTGAAGAGCAGAGAGGCACATTTTAGCAAGTTTCACTTGTAAGTGGGCTTGGAATTGCTTTTCAGGCTCAGTACTGGGCTCACAAGATAAAGCCCTGATGTCTCTTATTATAGCAGGTGGTTAAGTAGAAATTTACTGCTCGGCTGACCCAGCAGGAGCAAACGTATGCAAAAAATGTTGCAGAACCAAGCTTTTCAGTGAAGAGCAGAGAGGCACATTTTAGCAAGTTTCACTTGTAAGTGGGGTTGGAAATGCTTTTCAGGCTCAGTACTGAGCTCAAGAGATGCAGCCCTGATGTCTCTCATGATAGCAGGTGGTTAAGTAGAAATTCGCTGCTCAGCTGACCCAGCAGGAGCAAACGTATGCCAAAAATGTATGCAAAACCAGCTTTTCAGTGAAGAGCAGCCAGGCTCATTTTAGCAAGTTTCACTTGTAAGTGGAGTTGGAAATGCTTTTCAGGCTCAGTACTGGGCTCAAAACATGCAGCCCTGATGTCTCTCATGATAGCAGGTGGTTAATTAGAAATTCGCTGCTCGGCTGACCCAGCAGGAGCAAACATATGCTAAAAATGTATGCAGCACCAAGCTTTTCAGTGAAGAGCAGCCAGTCATATTTTAGCAAGTTTCACTTGTAAGTGGGGTTGGAAATGCTTTTCAGGCTCAAGTACTGGGCTCAAAGGATGCTGATGTCTCTCATGATAGCAGGTAGAAATTCGCGGCTCGGCTGACTCAGCAGGAGCAAACGTATGCCAAAAGTATGCAGAACCTAGCTTTTCAGTGAAGAGCAGAGAGGCACATTTTAGCAAGTTTCACTTGTAAGTGGGCTTGGAAACGCTTTTCAGGCTCAGTACTGGGCTCAAAAGATGCAGCCCTGATGTCTCTCATGATAGCAGGTGGTTAAGTAGAAATTTGCTGCTCGGCTGACTCAGCAGGAGCAAACGTATGCTAAAAATGTATGCAAAACCAAGCTTTTCAGTAAAGAGCAGAGAGGCACATTTTAGCAAGTTTCACTTGTAAGTGGGGTTGGAAACGCTTTTCAGGCTCAGTACTGGGCTCAAAAGATGCAGCCCTGATGTCTCTCATGATAGCGTGGTTAAGTAGAAATTCGCTGCTCGGCGGACCCAGCAGGAGCAAACGTATGCCTGAAATGTTGCAGAACCAGCTTTTCAGTGAAGAGCAGCCAGGCACATTTTAGCAAGTTTCACTTGTAAGTGGGGTTGGAAATACTTTTCAGGCTCAGTACTGGGCTCAAAAGATGCAGCCCTGATGTCTCTCATGATAGCAGGTGGTTAAGTAGAAATTCGCTGCTCGGCTGACCCAGCAGGAGCAAACGTATGCCAAAAATGTACGCAGAATGAGCTTTTCAGTGAAGAGCAGAAAGGCACATTTTAGCAAGTTTCACTTGTAAGTTGGGTTGGAAATGCTGTTCAGGCTCAGTACTGGGCTCAAAACATGCATCCCTGATGTCTCTCATGATAGCAGGTGGTTAATTAGAAATTCGCTGCTCGGCTGACCCAGCAGGAGCAAACGTATGCCAAAAATGTATGCAGAACCAAGCTTTTCAGTGAAGAGCAGAGAGGCACATTTTAGCAAGTTTCACTTGTAAGTGGGGTTGAAACGCTTTTCAGGCTCAGTACTGGGCTCAAAAGATGCAGCCCTGATGTCTCTCATGATAGCAGGTGGTTAAGTAGAAATTTGCTGCTCGGCTGACCCAGCAGGAGCAAACGTATGCTAAAAATGTATGCAGAACCAAGCTTTTCAGTGAAGAGCAGCCAGGCACATTTTAGCAAGTTTCACTTGTAAGTGGGGTTTGAAATGCTTTTCAGGCTCAGTACTGGCCTCAAAACATGCAGCCCTGATGTCTCTCATGATAGCAGGTGGTTAAGTAGAAATTCGCTGCTCGGCTGACCCAGCAGGAGCAAACGTATGCTAAAAATGTATGCAAAACCAAGCTTTTCAGTGAAAAGCAGCCAGTCACATTTTAGCAAGTTTCACTTGTAAGTGGGGTTGGAAATGCTTTTCAGGCTCAAGTACTGGGCTCAAAAGATGCTGATGTCTCTCATGATAGCAGGTAGAAATTCGCGGCTCGGCTGACCCAGCAGGAGCAAACGTATGCCAAAAGTATGCAGAACCTAGCTTTTCAGTGAAGAGCAGGAGAGGCACATTTTAGCAAGTTTCACTTGTAAGTGGGGTTGGAACGCTTTTCAGGTTCAGTACTGGGCTCAAAAGATGCAGCCCTGATGTCTCTCATGATAGCAGGTGGTTAAGTAGAAATTTGCTGCTCGACTGACCCAGCAGGAGCAAACCTATGCTAAAAATGTATGCAGAACCAAGCTTTTCAGTAAAGAGCAGAGAGGCACATTTTAGCAAGTTTCACTTGTAAGTGGGGTTGGAAACGCTTTTCAGGCTCAGTACTGGGCTCAAAAGATGCAGCCCTGATGTCTCTCATGATAGCAGGTGGTTAAGTAGAAATTCGCTGCTCGGCTCACCCAGCAGGAGCAACCGTATGCCAAAAATGTACGCAGAATGAGCTTTTCAGTGACGAGCAGAGAGGCACATTTTTAGCAAGTTTCACTTGTAAGTTGGGTTCGAAACGCTTTTCAGGCTCAGTACTGGGCTCAAAAGATGCAGCCCTGATGTCTCTCATTATAGCAGGTGGTAAAGTAGAAATTTGCTGCGCGGCTGACCCAGCAGGAGCAAACGTATGCCAAAAATTTACGCAGAATGAGCTTTTCAGTGAAGAGCAGAGAGGCACATTTTAGCAAGTTTCACTTGTAAGTTGGGTTGGAAACGCTTTTCAGGCTCAGTACTGGGCTCAAAACATGCAGCCCTGATGTCTCTCATGATAGCAGGTGGTTAATTAGAAATTCGCTGCTCGGCTGACCCAGCAGGAGCAAACGTATGCCAAAAATGTACGCAGAATGAGCTTTTCAGTAAAGAGCAGAGAGGCAAATTTTAGCAAGTTTCACTTGTAAGTTGGGTTGGAAACGCTTTTCAGGCTCAGTACTGGGCTCAAAAGATGCAACCCTGATGTCTCTCATGATAGCAGGTGGTTAAGTAGAAATTTTCTGCTCGGCTGACCCAGCAGGAGCAAACCTATGCCAAAAATGTATGCAGGAACAAGCTTTTCAGTGAAGAGCAGCCAGGCACATTTCAGCAAGTCTCACTTGTAAGTGGGGTTGGAAATGCTTTTCAGGCTCAGTACTGGGCTCAAAAGATGCAGCCCTGATGTCTCTCATGATAGCAGGTGGTTAAGTAGAAATTTTCTGCTCGGCTGACCCAGCAGGAGCAAACCTATGCCAAAAAGGTATGCAGAAACAAGCTTTTCAGTGAAGAGCAGCCAGGCACATTTCAGCAAGTCTCACTTGTAAGTGGGGTTGGAAATGCTTTTCAGGCTCAGTACTGGGCTCAAAACATGCAGCCCTGATGTCTCTCATGATAGCAGGTGGTTAATTAGAAATTCGCTGCTCGGCTGACCCAGCAGGAGCAAACGTATGCTAAAAATGTATGCAAAACCAAGCTTTTCAGTGAAGAGCAGCCAGGCACATTTTAGCAAGTTTCACTTGTAAGTGGGGTTGGAAATGCTTTTCAGGCTCAGTACTGGGCTCAAAAGATGCAGCCCTGATGTCTCTCATGATAGCAGGTGGTTAAGTAGAAATTCGCTGCTCGGCTCACCCAGCAGGAGCAACCGTATGCCAAAAATGTACGCAGAATGAGCTTTTCAGTGAAGAGCAGAGAGGCACATTTTAGCAAGTTTCACTTGTAAGTTGGGTTCGAAACGCTTTTCAGGCTCAGTACTGGGCTCAAAACATGCAGCCCTGATGTCTCTCATGATAGCAGGTGGTTAATTAGAAATTCGCTGCTCGGCTGACCCAGCAGGAGCAAACGTATGCTAAAAATGTATGCAAAACCAAGCTTTTCAGTAAAGAGCAGAGAGGCACATTTTAGCAAGTTTCACTTGTAAGTGGGCTTGGAAATGCTTTTCAGGCTCAGTACTGGGCTCAAAAGATGCAGCCCTGATGTCTCTCATTATAGCAGGTGGTAAAGTAGAAATTTGCTGCTCGGCTGACCCAGCAGGAGCAAACATATGCCAAAAATGAACGCAGAATGAGCTTTTCAGTGAAGAGCAGAGAGGCACATTTTAGCAAGTTTCACTTGTAAGTTGGGTTGGAAACACTTTTCAGGCTCAGTACTGGGCTCAAAACATGCAGCCCTGATGTCTCTCATGATAGCAGGTGGTTAAGTAGAAATTTTCTGCTCGGCTGACCCAGCAGGAGCATACCTATGCCAAAAATGTATGCAGAAACAAGCTTTTCAGTGAAGAGCAGCCAGGCACATTTCAGCAAGTCTCACTTGTAAGTGGGGTTGGAAATGCTTTTCAGGCTCAGTACTTGGCTCAAGAGATGCAGCCCTGATGTCTCTCATGATAGCAGGTGGTTAAGTAGAAATTCGCTGCTCGGCTGACCCAGCAGGAGCACACGTATGCTAAAAATGTATGCAAAACCAAGCTTTTCAGTAAAGAGCAGAGAGGCACATTTTAGCAAGTTTCACTTGTAAGTGGGCTTGGAAATGCTTTTCAGGCTCAGTACTGGGCTCAAAAGATGCAGCCCTGATGTCTCTCATTATAGCAGGTGGTCAAGTAGAAATTCGCTGCTCGGCTGACCCAGCAGGAGCAAACGTATGCCAAAAATGTACGCAGAATGAGCTTTTCAGTGAAGAGCAGAGAGGCACATTTTAGCAAGTTTCCCTTGTAGGTTGGGTTGTAAACGCTTTTCAGGCTCAGTACTGGGCTCAAAACATGCAGCCCTGATGTCTCTCTTGATAGCAGGTGGTTAATTAGAAATTCGCTGCTCGGCTGACCCAGCAGGAGCAAACGTATGCCAAAAATGTACACAGAATGAGCTTTTCAGTGAAGAGCAGAGAGGCACATTTTAGCAAGTTTCACTTGTAAGTTGGGTTGGAAATGCTTTTCAGGCTCAGTACTGGGCTCAAAAGATGCAGCCCTGATGTCTCTCATGATAGCAGGTGGTTAATTAGAAATTCGCTGCTCGGCTCACCCAGCAGGAGCAACCGTATGCCAAAAATGTACGCAGAATGAGCTTTTCATTGAAGAGCAGAGAGGCACATTTTAGCAAGTTTCACTTGTAAGTTGGGTTCGAAACGCTTTTCAGGCTCAGTACTGGGCTCAAAACATGCAGCCCTGATGTCTCTCATGATAGCAGGTGGTTAAGTAGAAATTCGCTGCTCGGCTGACCCAGCAGGAGCAAACGTATGCTAAAAATGTATGCAAAACCAAGCTTTTCAGTGAAGAGCAGCCAGGCACATTTCAGCAAGTTTCACTTGTAAGTGGGCTTGGAAATGCTTTTCAGGCTCAGTACTGGGCTCAAAAGATGCAGCCCTGATGTCTCTCATTATAGCAGGTGGTAAAGTAGAAATTCGCTGCTCGGCTGACCCAGCAGGAGCAAACGTATGCCAAAAATTTACGCAGAATGAGCTTTTCAGTGAAGAGCAGAGAGGCACATTTTAGCAAGTTTCACTTGTAAGTTGGGTTGGAAACGCTTTTCAGGCTCAGTACTGGGCTCAAAACATGCAGCCCTGATGTCTCTCATGATAGCAGGTGGTTAAGTAGAAATTTTCTGCTCGGCTGACCCAGCAGGAGCAAACCTATGCCAAAAATGTATGCAGAAACAAGCTTTTCAGTGAAGAGCAGCCAGGCACATTTCAGCAAGTCTCACTTGTAAGTGGGGTTGGAAATGCTTTTCAGGCTCAGTACTTGGCTCAAGAGATGTAGCCCTGATGTCTCTCATGATAGCAGGTGGTTAAGTAGAAATTCGCTGCTCGGCTGACCCAGCAGGAGCAAACGTATGCTAAAAATGTATGCAAAACCAAGCTTTTCAGTAAAGAGCAGAGAGGCACATTTTAGCAAGTTTCACTTGTAAGTGGGCTTGGAAATGCTTTTCAGGCTCAGTACTGGGCTCAAAAGATGCAGCCCTGATGTCTCTCATTATAGCAGGTGGTTAAGTAGAAATTCGCTGCTCCGCTGACCCAGCAGGAGCAAACCTATGCCAAAAATGTACGCAGAATGAGCTTTTCAGTGAAGAGCAGAGAGGCACATTTTAGCAGTTTCACTTGTAAGTTGGGTTGTAAACGCTTTTCAGGCTCAGTACTGGGCTCAAAACATGCAGCCCTGATGTCTCTCTTGATAGCAGGTGGTTAATTAGAAATTCGCTGCTCGGCTGACCCAGCAGGAGCAAACGTATGCTAAAAATGTTGCAGAACCAGCTTTTCAGTGAAGAGCAGCCAGGCACATTTTAGCAAGTTTCACTTGTAAGTGGGGTTGGAAATACTTTTCAGGCTCAGTACTGGGCTCAAAATATGCAGCCCTGATGTCTCTCATGATAGCAGGTGGTTAAGTAGAAATTCGCTGCTCGGCTGACCCAGCAGGAGCAAACGTATGCTAAAAATGTATGCAAAACCAAGCTTTTCAGTGAAAAGCAGCCAGTCACATTTTAGCAAGTTTCACTTGTAAGTGGGGTTGGAAATGCTTTTCAGGCTCAAGTACTGGGCTCAAAAGATGCAGCCCTGATGTCTCTCATGATAGCAGGTGGTTAATTAGAAATTCGCTGCTCGGCTGACCCAGCAGGAGCAAACGTATGCTAAAAATGTTGCAGAACCTTTTCAGTGAAGAGCAGCCAGGCACATTTTAGCAATTTTTACTTGTAAGTGGGGTTGGAACGCTTTTCAGGCTCAGTACTGGGCTCAAAACATGCAGCCCTGATGCCTCTCATGATAGCAGGTGGTTAATTAGAAATTCGCTGCTCGGCTGACCCAGCGCAAACGTATGCCAAAAATGTTGGCAGAACCAAGCTTTTCAGTGAAGAGCAGAGAAGCACATTTTAGCAAGTTTCACTTGTAAGTGGGGTTGGAAACGCTTTTCAGGCTCAGTACTGGGCTCAAAAGATGCAGCCCTGATGTCTCTCATGATAGCAGGTGGTTAATTAGAAATTCGCTGCTCGGCTGACCCAGCAGGAGCAAACGTATGCTAAAAATGTTGCAGAACCAAGCTTTTCAGTAAAGAGCAGCCAGGCACATTTTAGCAAGTTTCACTTGTAAGTGGGGTTGGAAATACTTTTCAGGCTCAGTACTGGGCTCAAAAGATGCAGCCCTGATGTCTCTCATGATAGCAGGTGGTTAAGTAGAAATTCGCTTCTCGGCTGACCCAGCAGGAGCAAAAGTATGCTAAAAATGTATGCAAAACCAAGCTTTTCAGTGAAGAGCAGCCAGGCACATTTTAGCAAGTTTCACTTGTAAGTGGGGTTGAAACGCTTTTCAGGCTCAGTACTGGGCTCAAAACTTGCAGCCCTGATGTCTCTCATGATAGCAGGTGGTTAATTAGAAATTCGCTGCTCGGCTGACCCAGCAGGAGCAAACGTATGCCAAAAATGTATGCAGAACCAAGCTTTTCAGAGAAGAGCAGAGAGGCACATTTTAGCAAGTTTCACTTGTAAGTGGGGTTGGAAACGCTTTTCAGGCTCAGTACTGGGCTCAAAAGATGCAGCCCTGATGTCTCTCATGATAGCAGGTGGTTAAGTAGAAATTTGCTGCTCGGCTGACCCAGCAGGAGCAAACGTATGCTAAAAATGTATGCAGAACCAAGCTTTTCAGTAAAGAGCAGAGAGGCACATTTTAGCAAGTTTCACTTGTAAGTTGGGTTGGAAACGCTTTTCAGGCTCAGTACTGGGCTCAAAAGATGCAGCCCTGATGTCTCTCATGATAGCAGGTGGTTAAGTAGAAATTCGCTGCTCGGCTGACCCAGCAGGAGCAAACGTATGCCAAAAATGTTGCAGAACCAGCTTTTCAGTGAAGAGCAGCCAGGCACATTTTAGCAAGTTTCACTTGTAAGTTGGGTTGGAAACGCTTTTCAGGCTCAGTACTGGGCTCAAAAGATGCAGCCCTGATGTCTCTCATGATAGCAGGTGGTTAAGTAGAAATTCGCTGCTCGGCTCACCCAGCAGGAGCAACCGTATGCCAAAAATATACGCAGAATGAGCTTTTCAGTGAAGAGCAGAGAGGCACATTTTAGCAAGTTTCATTTGTAAGTTGTGTTTGAAACGCTTTTCAGGCTCAGTACTGGGCTCAAAACATGCAGCCCTGATGTCTCTCATGATAGCAGGTGGTTAATTAGAAATTCACTGCTCGGCTGACCCAGCAGGAGCAAACGTATGCAAAAAATGTATGCAAAACCAAGCTTTTCAGTAAAGAGCAGAGAGGCACATTTTAACAAGTTTCACTTGTATGTGGGCTTGGAAATGCTTTTCAGGCTCAGTACTGGGCTCAAAACATGCAGCCCTGATGTCTCTCATGATAGCAGGTGGTTAATTAGAAATTCGCTGCTCAGCTGACCCAGCAGGAGCAAACGTATGCTAAAAATGTATGCAGAACCAAGCTTTTCAGTGAAGAGCAGCCAGGCACATTTTAGCAAGTTTCATTTGTAAGTGGGGTTAGAAACGCTTTTCAGGCTCAGTACTGGGCTCAAAACATGCAGCCCTGATGTCTCTCATGATAGCAGGTGGTTAAGTAGAAATTCGCTGCTCGGCTGACCCAGCAGGAGCAAACGTATGCCAAAAATGTACGCAGAATGAGCTTTTCAGTGAAGAGCAGAGAGGCACATTTTAGCAAGTTTCACTTGTAAGTTGGGTTCGAAACGCTTTTCAGGCTCAGTACTGGGCTCAAAAGATGCAGCCCTGATGTCTCTCATTATAGCAGGTGGTAAAGTCGAAATTCGCTGCTAGGCTGACCCAGCAGGAGCAAACGTATGCCAAAAATGTACGCAGAATGAGCTTTTCAGTGAAGAGCAGAGAGGCACAATTTAGCAAGTTTCACTTGTAAGTTGGGTTGGAAATGCTTTTCAGGCTCAGTACTGGGCTCAAAACATGCAGCCCTGATGTCTCTCATGGTAGCAGGTGGTTAAGTAGAAATTCGCTGCTCGGCTGACCCAGCAGGAGCAAACATATGCTAAAAATGTTGCAGAACCAAGCTTTTCAGTGAAGAGCAGCCGGGCACATTTTAGCAAGTTTCACTTGTAAGTGGGGTTGGAAATGCTTTTCAGGCTCAGTACTGGGCTCAAGAGATGCAGCCCTGATGTCTCTCATGATAGCAGGTGGTTAAGTAGAAATTCGCTGCTCGGCTGACCCAGCAGGAGCAAACGTATGCCAAAAATGTACGCAGAATGAGCTTTTCAGTGAAGAGCAGAGAGGCACATTTTAGCAAGTTTCACTTGTAAGTTGGGTTGTAAACGCTTTTCAGGCTCAGTACTGGGCTCAAAACATGCAGCCCTGATGTCTCTCATGATAGCAGGTGGTTAATTAGAAATTCGCTGCTCGGCTGACCCAGTAGGAGCAAACGTATGCTAAAAATGTATGCAGAACCAAGCTTTTCAGTGAAGAGCAGCCAGGCACATTTTAGCAAGTTTCACTTGTAAGTGGGGTTAGAAACGCTTTTCAGGCTCAGTACTGGGCTCAAAACATGCAGCCCTGATGTCTCTCATGATAGCAGGTGGTTAAGTAGAAATTCGCTGCTCGGCTGACCCAGCAGGAGCAAACGTATGCCAAAAATGTACGCAGAATGAGCTTTTCAGTGAAGAGCAGAGAGGCACATTTTAGCAAGTTTCACTTGTAAGTTGGGTTCGAAACGCTTTTCAGGCTCAGTACTGGGTTCAAAACATGCAGCCCTGATGTCTCTCATGATAGCAGGTGGTTAATTAGAAATTCGCTGCTCGGCTGACCCAGCAGGAGCAAACGTATGCTAATAATGTATGCAGAACCAAGCTTTTCAGTAAAGAGCAGAGAGGCACATTTTAGCAAGTTTCACTTGTAAGTGGGGTTGGAAACGCTTTTCAGGCTCAGTACTGGGCTCAAAACATGCAGCCCTGATGTCTCTCATGATAGCAGGTGGTTAAGTAGAAATTCGCTGCTCGGCTGACCCAGCAGGAGCAAACGTATGCCAAAAATGTATGCAGAACCAAGCTTTTCAGTGAAGAGCAGAGAGGCACATTTTAGCAAGTTTCACTTGTAAGTGGGGTTAGAAATGCTTTTCAGGCTCAGTACTGGGCTCAAGAGATGCAGCCCTGATGTCTCTCATGATAGCAGGTGGTTAAGTAGAAATTCGCTGCTCGGCTGACCCAGCAGGAGCAAACGTATGCTAAAAATATATGCAAAACCAAGCTTTTCAGTGAAGAGCAGCCAGGCACATTTTAGCAAGTTTCACTTGTAAGTGGGGTTGGAAACGCTTTTCAGGCTCAGTACTGGGCTCAAAACATGCAGCCCTGATGTCTCTCATGATAGCAGGTGGTTAATTAGAAATTCGCTGCTCGGCTGACCCAGCAGGAGCAAACGTATGCTAAAATTGTATGCAGAACCAAGCTTTTCAGTGAAGAGCAGCCAGGCACATTTTAGCAAGTTTCACTTGTAAGTGGGGTTGGAAACGCTTTTCAGGCTCAGTACTGGGCTCAAAACATGCAGCCCTGATGTCTCTCATGATAGCAGGTGGTTAATTAGAAATTCGCTGCTCGGCTGACCCAGCAGGAGCAAACGTATGCTAAAATTGTATGCAGAACCAAGCTTTTCAGTGAAGAGCAGCCAGGCACATTTTAGCAAGTTTCACTTGTAAGTGGGGTTGGAAATGCTTTTCAGGCTCAGTACTGGGCTCAAAACATGCAGCCCTGATGTCTCTCATGATAGCAGGTGGTTAATTAGAAATTCGCTGCTCGGCTGACGCAGCAGGAGCAAACGTATGCTAAAAATATATGCAAAACCAAGCTTTTCAGTGAAGAGCAGCCAGGCACATTTTAGCAAGTTTCACTTGTAAGTGGGGTTGGAAACGCTTTTCAGGCTCAGTACTGGGCTCAAAACATGCAGCCCTGATGTCTCTCATGATAGCAGGTGGTTAATTAGAAATTCGCTGCTCGGCTGACCCAGCAGGAGCAAATGTATGCTAAAAATGTATGCAAAACCAAGCTTTTCAGTGAAGAGTAGCCAGGCACATTTTAGCAAGTTTCACTTGTAAGTGGGGTTGGAAATGCTTTTCAGGCTCAGTACTGGGCTCAAAAGATGCAGCCCTGATGTCTCTCATGATAGCAGGTGGTTAAGTAGAAATTCGCTGCTCGGCTCACCCAGCAGGAGCAACCGTATGCCAAAAATGTACGCAGAATGAGCTTTTCAGTGAAGAGCAGAGAGGCACATTTTAGCAAGTTTCACTTGTAAGTTGGGTTCAAAACGCTTTTCAGGCTCAGTACTGGGCTCAAAAGATGCAGTCCTGATGTCTCTCATTATAGCAGGTGGTAAAGTAGAAATTCGCTGCTCGGCTGACCCAGCAGGAGCAAACGTATGCCAAAAATGTACGCAGAATGAGCTTTTCAGTGAAGAGCAGAGAGGCACATTTTAGCAAGTTTCACTTGTAAGTTGGGTTGTAAACGCTTTTCAGGCTCAGTACTGGGCTC
The DNA here is from genome assembly GCF_964261635.1 of Lissotriton helveticus. Taxonomy (NCBI): domain Eukaryota; kingdom Metazoa; phylum Chordata; class Amphibia; order Caudata; family Salamandridae; genus Lissotriton; species Lissotriton helveticus. The sequence goes on along the minus strand of NW_027611660.1, from coordinate 846,992 downwards.
AAAACATGCAGCCCTGATGTCTCTCATGATAGCAGGTGGTTAATTAGAAATTCGCTGCTCGGCTGACCCAGCAGGAGAAAACGTATGCCAAAAATGTACGCAGAATGAGCTTTTCAGTGAAGAGCAAAGAGGCAAATTTTAGCAATTTTTACTTGTAAGTTGGGTTGGAAACGCTTTTCAGGCTCAGTACTGGGCTCAAAAGATGCAACCCTGATGTCTCTCATGATAGCAGGTGGTTAAGTAGAAATTTTCTGCTCGGCTGACCCAGCAGGAGCAAACCTATGCCAAAAACGTATGCAGAAACAAGCTTTTCAGTGAAGAGCAGCCAGGCACATTTCAGCAAGTCTCACTTGTAAGTGGGGTTGGAAATGCTTTTCAGGCTCAGTACTGGGCTCAAAAGATGCAGCCCTGATGTCTCTCATGATAGCAGGTGGTTAAGTAGAAATGTTCTGCTCGGCTGACCCAGCAGGAGCAAACCTATGCCAAAAATGTATGCAGAAACAAGCTTTTCAGTGAAGAGCAGCCAGGCACATTTCAGCAAGTCTCACTTGTAAGTGGGGTTGGAAATGCTTTTCAGGCTCAGTACTGGGCTCAAAACATGCAGCCCTGATGTCTCTCATGATAGCAGGTGGTTAATTAGAAATTCGCTGCTCGGCTGACCCAGCAGGAGCAAACGTATGCTAAAAATGTATGCAAAACCAAGCTTTTCAGTGAAGAGCAGCCAGGCACATTTTAGCAAGTTTCACTTGTAAGTGGGGTTGGAAATGCTTTTCAGGCTCAGTACTGGGCTCAAAAGATGCAGCCCTGATGTCTCTCATGATAGCAGGTGGTTAAGTAGAAATTCGCTGCTCGGCTCACCCAGCAGGAGCAACCGTATGCCAAAAATGTACGCAGAATGAGCTTTTCAGTGAAGAGCAGAGAGGCACATTTTAGCAAGTTTCACTTGTAAGTTGGGTTCGAAACGCTTTTCAGGCTCAGTACTGGGCTCAAAACATGCAGCCCTGATGTCTCTCATGATAGCAGGTGGTTAATTAGAAATTCGCTGCTCGGCTGACCCAGCAGGAGCAAACGTATGCTAAAAATGTATGCAAAACCAAGCTTTTCAGTAAAGAGCAGAGAGGCACATTTTAGCAAGTTTCACTTGTAAGTGGGCTTGGAAATGCTTTTCAGGCTCAGTACTGGGCTCAAAAGATGCAGCCCTGATGTCTCTCATTATAGCAGGTGGTAAAGTAGAAATTCGCTGCTCGGCTGACCCAGCAGGAGCAAACGTATGCCAAAAATGTACGCAGAATGAGCTTTTCAGTGAAGAGCAGAGAGGCACATTTTAGCAAGTTTCACTTGTAAGTTGGGTTGGAAACACTTTTCAGGCTCAGTACTGGGCTCAAAACATGCAGCCCTGATGTCTCTCATGATAGCAGGTGGTTAAGTAGAAATTTTCTGCTCGGCTGACCCAGCAGGAGCAAACCTATGCCAAAAATGTATGCAGAAACAAGCTTTTCAGTGAAGAGCAGCCAGGCACGTTTCAGCAAGTCTCACTTGTAAGTGGGGTTGGAAATGCTTTTCAGGCTCAGTACTTGGCTCAAGAGATGCAGCCCTGATGTCTCTCATGATAGCAGGTGGTTAAGTAGAAATTCGCTGCTCGGCTGACCCAGCAGGAGCAAACGTATGCTAAAAATGTATGCAAAACCAAGCTTTTCAGTGAAGAGCAGCCAGGCACATTTTAGCAAGTTTCACTTGTAAGTTGGGTTGTAAACGCTTTTCAGGCTCAGTACTGGGCTCAAAACATGCAGCCCTGATGTCTCTCTTGATAGCAGGTGGTTAATTAGAAATTCGCTGCTCGGCTGACCCAGCAGGAGCAAACGTATGCTAAAAATGTTGCAGAACCAGCTTTTCAGTGAAGAGCAGCCAGGCACATTTTAGCAAGTTTCACTTGTAAGTTGGGTTGGAAACGCTTTTCAGGCTCAGTACTGGGCTCAAAACAAAACATGCAGCCCTGATGTCTCTCATGGTAGCAGGTGGTTAAGTAGAAATTCGCTGCTCGGCTGACCCAGCAGGAGCAAACATATGCTAAAAATGTTGCAGAACCAAGCTTTTCAGTGAAGAGCAGCCGGGCACATTTTAGCAAGTTTCACTTGTAAGTGGGGTTGGAAATGCTTTTCAGGCTCAGTACTGGGCTCAAAAGATGCAGCCCTGATGTCTCTCATTATAGCAGGTGGTTAAGTAGAAATTCGCTGCTCGGCTGACCCAGCAGGAGCAAACGTATGCCAACAATGTACGCAGAATGAGCTTTTCAGTGAAGAGCAGAGAGGCACATTTTAGCAAGTTTCACTTGTAAGTTGGGTTGTAAACACTTTTCAGGCTCAGTACTGGGCTCAAAACATGCAGCCCTGATGTCTCTCATGATAGCAGGTGGTTAATTAGAAATTCGCTGCTCGGCTGACCCAGTAGGAGCAAACGTATGCTAAAAATGTATGCAGAACCAAGCTTTTCAGTGAAGAGCAGCCAGGCACATTTTAGCAAGTTTCACTTGTAAGTGGGGTTAGAAACGCTTTTCAGGCTCAGTACTGGGCTCAAAACATGCAGCCCTGATGTCTCTCATGATAGCAGGTGGTTAATTAGAAATTCGCTGCTCGGCTGACCCAGCAGGAGCAAACGTATGCCAAAAATGTACGCAGAATGAGCTTTTCAGTGAAGAGCAGAGAGGCACATTTTAGCAAGTTTCACTTGTAAGTTGGCTTCGAAACGCTTTTCAGGCTCAGTACTGGGTTCAAAACATGCAGCCCTGATGTCTCTCATGATAGCAGGTGGTTAATTAGAAATTCGCTGCTCGGCTGACCCAGCAGGAGCAAACGTATGCTAAAAATGTATGCAGAACCAAGCTTTTCAGTAAAGAGCAGAGAGGCACATTTTAGCAAGTTTCACTTGTAAGTGGGGTTGGAAACGCTTTTCAGGCTCAGTACTGGGCTCAAAACATGCAGCCCTGATGTCTCTCATGATAGCAGGTGGTTAAGTAGAAATTCGCTGCTCGGCTGACCCAGCAGGAGCAAACGTATGCCAAAAATGTATGCAGAACCAAGCTTTTCAGTGAAGAGCAGAGAGGCACATTTTAGCAAGTTTCACTTGTAAGTGGGGTTGGAAATGCTTTTCAGGCTCAGTACTGGGCTCAAGAGATGCAGCCCTGATGTCTCTCATGATAGCAGGTGGTTAAGTAGAAATTCGCTGCTCGGCTGACCCAGCAGGAGCAAACGCATGCTAAAAATATATGCAAAACCAAGCTTTTCAGTGAAAAGCAGCCAGGCACATTTTAGCAAGTTTCACTTGTAAGTGGGGTTGGAAACGCTTTTCAGGCTCAGTACTGGGCTCAAAACATGCAGCCCTGATGTCTCTCATGATAGCAGGTGGTTAATTAGAAATTCGCTGCTCGGCTGACCCAGCAGGAGCAAACGTATGCTAAAATTGTATGCAGAACCAAGCTTTTCAGTGAAGAGCAGCCAGGCACATTTTAGCAAGTTTCACTTGTAAGTGGGGTTGGAAACGCTTTTCAGGCTCAGTACTGGGCTCAAAACATGCAGCCCTGATGTCTCTCATGATAGCAGGTGGTTAATTAGAAATTCGCTGCTCGGCTGACCCAGCAGGAGCAAACGTATGCTAAAATTGTATGCAGAACCAAGCTTTTCAGTGAAGAGCAGCCAGGCACATTTTAGCAAGTTTCACTTGTAAGTGGGGTTGGAAATGCTTTTCAGGCTCAGTACTGGGCTCAAAACATGCAGCCCTGATGTCTCTCATGATAGCAGGTGGTTAATTAGAAATTCGCTGCTCGGCTGACGCAGCAGGAGCAAACGTATGCTAAAAATATATGCAAAACCAAGCTTTTCAGTGAAGAGCAGCCAGGCACATTTTAGCAAGTTTCACTTGTAAGTGGGGTTGGAAACGCTTTTCAGGCTCAGTACTGGGCTCAAAACATGCAGCCCTGATGTCTCTCATGATAGCAGGTGGTTAATTAGAAATTCGCTGCTCGGCTGACCCAGCAGGAGCAAACGTATGCTAAAAATGTATGCAAAACCAAGCTTTTCAGTGAAGAGCAGCCAGGCACATTTTAGCAAGTTTCACTTGTAAGTGGGGTTGGAAATGCTTTTCAGGCTCAGTACTGGGCTCAAAAGATGCAGCCCTGATGTCTCTCATGATAGCAGGTGGTTAAGTAGAAATTCGCTGCTCGGCTCACCCAGCAGGAGCAACCGTATGCCAAAAATGTACGCAGAATGAGCTTTTCAGTGAAGAGCAGAGAGGCACATTTTAGCAAGTTTCACTTGTAAGTTGGGTTCAAAACGCTTTTCAGGCTCAGTACTGGGCTCAAAAGATGCAGTCCTTATGTCTCTCATTATAGCAGGTGGTAAAGTAGAAATTCGCTGCTCGGCTGACCCAGCAGGAGCAAACGTATGCCAAAAATGTACGCAGAATGAGCTTTTCAGTGAAGAGCAGAGAGGCACATTTTAGCAAGTTTCACTTGTAAGTTGGGTTGTAAACGCTTTTCAGGCTCAGTACTGGGCTCAAAACATGCAGCCATGATGTCTCTCATGATAGCAGGTGGTTAATTAGAAATTCGCTGCTCGGCTGACCCAGCAGGAGCAAACGTATGCCAAAAATGTACGCAGAATGAGCTTTTCAGTGAAGAGCAGAGAGGCAAATTTTAGCAAGTTTCACTTGTAAGTTGGGTTGGAAACGCTTTTCAGGCTCAGTACTGGGCTCAAAAGATGCAACCCTGATGTCTCTCATGATAGCAGGTGGTTAAGTAGAAATTTTCTGCTCGGCTGACCCAGCAGGAGCAAACCTATGCCAAAAATGTATGCAGAAACAAGCTTTTCAGTGAAGAGCAGCCAGGCACATTTCAGCAAGTCTCACTTGTAAGTGGGGTTGGAAATGCTTTTCAGGCTCAGTACTGGGCTCAAAAGATGCAGCCCTGATGTCTCTCATGATAGCAGGTGGTTAAGCAGAAATTTTCTGCTCGGCTGACCCAGCAGGAGCAAACCTATGCCAAAAATGTATGCAGAAACAAGCTTTTCAGTGAAGAGCAGCCAGGCACATTTCAGCAAGTCTCACTTGTAAGTGGGGTTGGAAATGCTTTTCAGGCTCAGTACTGGGCTCAAAACATGCAGCCCTGATGTCTCTCATGATAGCAGGTGGTTAATTAGAAATTCGCTGCTCGGCTGACCCAGCAGGAGCAAACGTATGCTAAAAATGTATGCAAAACCAAGCTTTTCAGTGAAGAGCAGCCAGGCACATTTTAGCAAGTTTCACTTGTAAGTGGGGTTGGAAATGCTTTTCAGGCTCAGTACTGGGCTCAAAAGATGCAGCCCTGATGTCTCTCATGATAGCAGGTGGTTAAGTAGAAATTCGCTGCTCGGCTCACCCAGCAGGAGCAACCGTATGCCAAAAATGTACGCAGAATGAGCTTTTCAGTGAAGAGCAGAGAGGCACATTTTAGCAAGTTTCACTTGTAAGTGGGGTTGGAAACGCTTTTCAGGCTCAGTACTGGGCTCAAAACATGCAGCCCTGATGTCTCTCATGATAGCAGGTGGTTAATTAGAAATTCGCTGCTCGGCTGACCCAGCAGGAGCAAACGTATGCTAAAATTGTATGCAGAACCAAGCTTTTCAGTGAAGAGCAGCCAGGCACATTTTAGCAAGTTTCACTTGTAAGTGGGGTTGGAAACGCTTTTCAGGCTCAGCACTGGGCTCAAAACATGCAGCCCTGATGTCTCTCATGATAGCAGCTGGTTAATTAGAAATTCGCTGCTCGGCTGACCCAGCAGGAGCAAACGTATGCTAAAATTGTATGCAGAACCAAGCTTTTCAGTGAAGAGCAGCCTGGCACATTTTAGCAAGTTTCACTTGTAAGTGGGGTTGGAAATGCTTTTCAGGCTCAGTACTGGGCTCAAAACATGCAGCCCTGATGTCTCTCATGATAGCAGGTGGTTAATTAGAAATTCGCTGCTCGGCTGACGCAGCAGGAGCAAACGTATGCTAAAAATATATGCAAAACCTAGCTTTTCAGTGAAGAGCAGCCAGGCACATTTTAGCAAGTTTCACTTGTAAGTGGGGTTGGAAACGCTTTTCAGGCTCAGTACTGGGCTCAAAACATGCAGCCCTGATGTCTCTCATGATAGCAGGTGGTTAATTAGAAATTCGCTGCTCGGCTGACCCAGCAGGAGCAAACGTATGCTAAAAATGTATGCAAAACCAAGCTTTTCAGTGAAGATCAGCCAGGCACATTTTAGCAAGTTTCACTTGTAAGTGGGGTTGGAAATGCTTTTCAGGCTCAGTACTGGGCTCAAAAGATGCAGCCCTGATGTCTCTCATGATAGCAGGTGGTTAAGTAGAAATTCGCTGCTCGGCTCACCCAGCAGGAGCAACCGTATGCCAAAAATGTACGCAGAATGAGCTTTTCAGTGAAGAGCAGAGAGGCACATTTTAGCAAGTTTCACTTGTAAGTGGGCTTGGAAATGCTTTTCAGGCTCAGTACTGGGCTCAAAAGATGCAGCCCTGATGTCTCTCATTATAGCAGGTGGTTAAGTAGAAATTCGCTGCTCGGCTGACCCAGCAGGAGCAAACGTATGCCAACAATGTACGCAGAATGAGCTTTTCAGTGAAGAGCAGAGAGGCACATTTTAGCAAGTTTCACTTGTAAGTTGGGTTGTAAACGCTTTTCAGGCTCAGTACTGGGCTCAAAACATGCAGCCCTGATGTCTCTCTTGATAGCAGGTGGTTAATTAGAAATTCGCTGCTCGGCTGACCCAGCAGGAGCAAACGTATGCTAAAAATGTTGCAGAACCAGCTTTTCAGTGAAGAGCAGCCAGGCACATTTTAGCAAGTTTCACTTGTAAGTTGGGTTGGAAACGCTTTTCAGGCTCAGTACTGGGCTCAAAACAAAACATGCAGCCCTGATGTCTCTCATGGTAGCAGGTGGTTAAGTAGAAATTCGCTGCTCGGCTGACCCAGCAGGAGCAAACATATGCTAAAAATGTTGCAGAACCAAGCTTTTCAGTGAAGAGCAGCCGGGCACATTTTAGCAAGTTTCACTTGTAAGTGGGGTTGGAAATGCTTTTCAGGCTCAGTACTGGGCTCAAGAGATGCAGCCCTGATGTCTCTCATGATAGCAGGTGGTTAAGTAGAAATTCGCTGCTCGGCTGACCCAGCAGGAGCAAACGTATGCCAAAAATGTACGCAGAATGAGCTTTTCAGTGAAGAGCAGAGAGGCACATTTTAGCAAGTTTCACTTGTAAGTTGGGTTGTAAACGCTTTTCAGGCTCAGTACTGGGCTCAAAACATGCAGCCCTTATGTCTCTCATGATAGCAGGTGGTTAATTAGAAATTCGCTGCTCGGCTGACCCAGTAGGAGCAAACGTATGCTAAAAATGTATGCAGAACCAAGCTTTTCAGTGAAGAGCAGCCAGGCACATTTTAGCAAGTTTCACTTGTAAGTGGGGTTAGAAACGCTTTTCAGGCTCAGTACTGGGCTCAAAACATGCAGCCCTGATGTCTCTCATGATAGCAGGTGGTTAAGTAGAAATTCGCTGCTCGGCTGACCCAGCAGGAGCAAACGTATGCCAAAAATGTACGCAGAATGATCTTTTCAGTGAAGAGCAGAGAGGCACATTTTAGCAAGTTTCACTTGTAAGTTGGGTTCGAAACGCTTTTCAGGCTCAGTACTGGGTTCAAAACATGCAGCCCTGATGTCTCTCATGATAGCAGGTGGTTAATTAGAAATTCGCTGCTCGGCTGACCCAGCAGGAGCAAACGTATGCTAAAAATGTATGCAGAACCAAGCTTTTCAGTAAAGAGCAGAGAGGCACATTTTAGCAAGTTTCACTTGTAAGTGGGGTTGGAAACGCTTTTCAGGCTCAGTACTGGGGTCAAAACATGCAGCCCTGATGTCTCTCATGATAGCAGGTGGTTAAGTAGAAATTTGCTGCTCGGCTGACCCAGCAGGAGCAAACGTATGCCAAAAATGTATGCAGAACCAAGCTTTTCAGTGAAGAGCAGAGAGGCACATTTTAGCAAGTTTCACTTGTAAGTGGGGTTGGAAATGCTTTTCAGGCTCAGTACTGGGCTCAAGAGATGCAGCCCTGATGTCTCTCATGATAGCAGGTGGTTAAGTAGAAATTCGCTGCTCGGCTGACCCAGCAGGAGCAAACGTATGCCAAAAATGTACGCAGAATGAGCTTTTCAGTGAAGAGCAGAGAGGCACATTTTAGCAAGTTTCACTTGTAAGTTGGGTTGGAAACGCTTTTCATGCTCAGTACTGGGCTCAAAACATGCAGCCCTGATGTCTCTCATGATAGCAGGTGGTTAATTAGAAATTCGCTGCTCGGCTGACCCAGCAGGAGCAAACGTATGCTAAAAATATATGCAAAACCAAGCTTTTCAGTGAAGAGCAGCCAGGCACATTTTAGCAAGTTTCACTTGTAAGTGGGGTTGGAAACGCTTTTCAGGCTCAGTACTGGGCTCAAAACATGCAGCCCTGATGTCTCTCATGATAGCAGGTGGTTAATTAGAAATTTGCTGCTCGGCTGACCCAGCAGGAGCAAACGTATGCTAAAATTGTATGCAGAACCAAGCTTTTCAGTGAAGAGCAGCCAGGCACATTTTAGCAAGTTTCACTTGTAAGTGGGGTTGGAAACGCTTTTCAGGCTCAGCACTGGGCTCAAAACATGCAGCCCTGATGTCTCTCATGATAGCAGGTGGTTAATTAGAAATTCGCTGCTCGGCTGACCCAGCAGGAGCAAACGTATGCTAAAATTGTATGCAGAACCAAGCTTTTCAGTGAAGAGCAGCCTGGCACATTTTAGCAAGTTTCACTTGTAAGTGGGGTTGGAAATGCTTTTCAGGCTCAGTATTGGGCTCAAAACATGCAGCCCTGATGTCTCTCATGATAGCAGGTGGTTAATTAGAAATTCGCTGCTCGGCTGACCCAGCAGGAGCAAACGTATGCTAAAAATGTATGCAAAACCAAGCTTTTCAGTGAAGAGCAGCCAGGCACATTTTAGCAAGTTTCACTTGTAAGTGGGGTTGGAAATGCTTTTCAGGCTCAGTACTGGGCTCAAAAGATGCAGCCCTGATGTCTCTCATGATAGCAGGTGGTTAAGTAGAAATTCGCTGCTCGGCTCACCCAGCAGGAGCAACCGTATGCCAAAAATGTACGCAGAATGAGCTTTTCAGTGAAGAGCAGAGAGGCACATTTTAGCAAGTTTCACTTGTAAGTTGGGTTCGAAACGCTTTTCAGGCTCAGTACTGGGCTTAAAACATGCAGCCCTGATGTCTCTCATGATAGCAGGTGGTTAATTAGAAATTCGCTGCTCGGCTGACCCAGCAGGAGCAAACGTATGCTAAAAATATATGCAAAACCAAGCTTTTCAGTGAAGAGCAGCCAGGCACATTTTAGCAAGTTTCACTTGTAAGTGGGGTTGGAAACGCTTTTCAGGCTCAGTACTGGGCTCAAAACATGCAGCCCTGATGTCTCTCATGATAGCAGGTGGTTAATTAGAAATTTGCTGCTCGGCTGACCCAGCAGGAGCAAACGTATGCTAAAATTGTATGCAGAACCAAGCTTTTCAGTGAAGAGCAGCCAGGCACATTTTAGCAAGTTTCACTTGTAAGTGGGGTTGGAAACGCTTTTCAGGCTCAGCACTGGGCTCAAAACATGCAGCCCTGATGTCTCTCATGATAGCAGGTGGTTAATTAGAAATTCGCTGCTCGGCTGACCCAGCAGGAGCAAACGTATGCTAAAATTGTATGCAGAACCAAGCTTTTCAGTGAAGAGCAGCCTGGCACATTTTAGCAAGTTTCACTTGTAAGTGGGGTTGGAAATGCTTTTCAGGCTCAGTATTGGGCTCAAAACATGCAGCCCTGATGTCTCTCATGATAGCAGGTGGTTAATTAGAAATTCGCTGCTCGGCTGACCCAGCAGGAGCAAACGTATGCTAAAAATGTATGCAAAACCAAGCTTTTCAGTGAAGAGCAGCCAGGCACATTTTAGCAAGTTTCACTTGTAAGTGGGGTTGGAAATGCTTTTCAGGCTCAGTACTGGGCTCAAAAGATGCAGCCCTGATGTCTCTCATGATAGCAGGTGGTTAAGTAGAAATTCGCTGCTCGGCTCACCCAGCAGGAGCAACCGTATGCCAAAAATGTACGCAGAATGAGCTTTTCAGTGAAGAGCAGAGAGGCACATTTTAGCAAGTTTCACTTGTAAGTTGGGTTCGAAACGCTTTTCAGGCTCAGTACTGGGCTCAAAAGATGCAGCCCTGATGTCTCTCATTATAGCAGGTGGTAAAGTAGAAATTCGCTGCTCGGCTGACCCAGCAGGAGCAAACGTATGCCAAAAATGTACGCAGAATGAGCTTTTCAGTGAAGAGCAGAGAGGCACATTTTAGCAAGTTTCACTTGTAAGTTGGGTTGGAAACGCTTTTCAGGCTCAGTACTGGGCTCAAAACATGCAGCCCTGATGTCTCTCATGATAGCAGGTGGTTAATTAGAAATTCGCTGCTCTGCTGACCCAGCAAGAGCAAACGTATGCCAAAAATGTACGCAGAATGAGCTTTTCAGTGAAGAGCAGAGAGGCAAATTTTAGCAAGTTTCACTTGTAAGTTGGGTTGGAAATGCTTTTCAGGCTCAGTACTGGGCTCAAAAGATGCAACCCTGATGTCTCTCATGATAGCAGGTGGTTAAGTAGAAATTTTCTGCTCGGCTGACCCAGCAGGAGCAAACCTATGCCAAAAATGTATGCAGAAACAAGCTTTTCAGTGAAGAGCAGCCAGGCACATTTCAGCAAGTCTCACTTGTAAGTGGGGTTGGAAATGCTTTTCAGGCTCAGTACTGGGCTCAAAAGATGCAGCCCTGATGTCTCTCATGATAGCAGGTGGTTAAGTAGAAATGTTCCGCTCGGCTGACCCAGCAGGAGCAAACCTATGCCAAAAATGTATGCAAAAACAAGCTTTTCAGTGAAGAGCAGCCAGGCACATCTCAGCAAGTCTCACTTGTAAGTGGGGTTGGAAATGCTTTTCAGGCTCAGTACTGGGCTCAAAACATGCAGCCCTGATGTCTCTCATGATAGCAGGTGGTTAATTAGAAATTCGCTGCTCGGCTGACCCAGCAGGAGCAAACGTATGCTAAAAATGTATGCAAAACCAAGCTTTTCAGTGAAGAGCAGCCAGGCACATTTTAGCAAGTTTCACTTGTAAGTGGGGTTAAAAATGCTTTTCAGGCTCAGTACTGGGCTCAAAAGATGCAGCCCTGATGTCTCTCATGATAGCAGGTGGTTAAGTAGAAATTCGCTGCTCGGCTCACCCAGCAGGAGCAACCGTATGCCAAAAATGTACGCAGAATGAGCTTTTCAGTGAAGAGCAGAGAGGCACATTTTAGCAAGTTTCACTTGTAAGTTGGGTTCGAAACGCTTTTCAGGCTCAGTACTGGGCTTAAAACATGCAGCCCTGATGTCTCTCATGATAGCAGGTGGTTAATTAGAAATTCGCTGCTCGGCTGACCCAGCAGGAGCAAACGTATGCTAAAAATGTATGCAAAACCAAGCTTTTCAGTAAAGAGCAGAGAGGCACATTTTAGCAAGTTTCAATTGTAAGTGGGCTTGGAAATGCTTTTCAGGCTCAGTACTGGGCTCAAAAGATGCAGCCCTGATGTCTCTCATTATAGCAGGTGGTAAAGTAGAAATTCGCTGCTCGGCTGACCCAGCAGGAGCAAACGTATGCCAAAAATGTACGCAGAATGAGCTTTTCAGTGAAGAGCAGAGAGGCACATTTTAGCAAGTTTCACTTGTAAGTTGGGTTGGAAACGCTTTTCAGGCTCAGTACTGGGCTCAAAACATGCAGCCCTGATGTCTCTCATGATAGCAGGTGGTTAAGTAGAAATTTTCTGCTCGGCTGACCCAGCAGGAGCAAACCTATGCCAAAAATGTATGCAGAAACAAGCTTTTCAGTGAAGAGCAGCCAGGCACGTTTCAGCAAGTCTCACTTGTAAGTGGGGTTGGAAATGCTTTTCAGGCTCAGTACTTGGCTCAAGAGATGCAGCCCTGATGTCTCTCATGATAGCAGGTGGTTAAGTAGAAATTCGCTGCTCGGCTGACCCAGCAGGAGCAAACGTATGCTAAAAATGTATGCAAAACCAAGCTTTTCAGTAAAGAGCAGAGAGGCACATTTTAGCAAGTTTCACTTGTAAGTGGGCTTGGAAATGCTTTTCAGGCTCAGTACTGGGCTCAAAAGATGCAGCCCTGATGTCTCTCATTATAGCAGGTGGTTAAGTAGAAATTTTCTGCTCGGCTGACCCAGCAGGAGCAAACCTATGCCAAAAATGTATGCAGAAACAAGCTTTTCAGTGAAGAGCAGCCAGGCACGTTTCAGCAAGTCTCACTTGTAAGTGGGGTTGGAAATGCTTTTCAGGCTCAGTACTTGGCTCAAGAGATGCAGCCCTGATGTCTCTCATGATAGCAGGTGGTTAAGTAGAAATTCGCTGCTCGGCTGACCCAGCAGGAGCAAACGTATGCTAAAAATGTATGCAAAACCAAGCTTTTCAGTAAAGAGCAGAGGCACATTTTAGCAAGTTTCACTTGTAAGTGGGCTTGGAAATGCTTTTCAGGCTCAGTACTGGGCTCAAAAGATGCAGCCCTGATGTCTCTCATTATAGCAGGTGGTTAAGTAGAAATTCGCTGCTCGGCTGACCCAGCAGGAGCAAACGTATGCCAACAATGTACGCAGAATGAGCTTTTCAGTGAAGAGCAGAGAGGCACATTTTAGCAAGTTTCACTTGTAAGTTGGGTTGTAAACGCTTTTCAGGCTCAGTACTGGGCTCAAAACATGCAGCCCTGATGTCTCTCTTGATAGCAGGTGGTTAATTAGAAATTCGCTGCTCGGCTGACCCAGCAGGAGCAAACGTATGCTAAAAATGTTGCAGAACCAGCTTTTCAGTGAAGAGCAGCCAGGCACATTTTAGCAAGTTTCACTTGTAAGTTGGGTTGGAAACGCTTTTCAGGCTCAGTACTGGGCTCAAAACAAAACATGCAGCCCTGATGTCTCTCATGGTAGCAGGTGGTTAAGTAGAAATTCGCTGCTCGGCTGACCCAGCAGGAGCAAACATATGCTAAAAATGTTGCAGAACCAAGCTTTTCAGTGAAGAGCAGCCGGGCACATTTTAGCAAGTTTCACTTGTAAGTGGGGTTGGAAATGCTTTTCAGGCTCAGTACTGGGCTCAAGAGATGCAGCCCTGATGTCTCTCATGATAGCAGGTGGTTAAGTAGAAATTCGCTGCTCGGCTGACCCAGCAGGAGCAAACGTATGCCAAAAATGTACGCAGAATGAGCTTTTCAGTGAAGAGCAGAGAGGCACATTTTAGCAAGTTTCACTTGTAAGTTGGGTTGTAAACGCTTTTCAGGCTCAGTACTGGGCTCAAAACATGCAGCCCTTATGTCTCTCATGATAGCAGGTGGTTAATTAGAAATTCGCTGCTCGGCTGACCCAGTAGGAGCAAACGTATGCTAAAAATGTATGCAGAACCAAGCTTTTCAGTGAAGAGCAGCCAGGCACATTTTAGCAAGTTTCACTTGTAAGTGGGGTTAGAAACGCTTTTCAGGCTCAGTACTGGGCTCAAAACATGCAGCCCTGATGTCTCTCATGATAGCAGGTGGTTAAGTAGAAATTCGCTGCTCGGCTGACCCAGCAGGAGCAAACGTATGCCAAAAATGTACGCAGAATGAGCTTTTCAGTGAAGAGCAGAGAGGCACATTTTAGCAAGTTTCACTTGTAAGTTGGGTTCGAAACGCTTTTCAGGCTCAGTACTGGGTTCAAAACATGCAGCCCTGATGTCTCTCATGATAGCAGGTGGTTAATTAGAAATTCGCTGCTCGGCTGACCCAGCAGGAGCAAACGTATGCTAAAAATGTATGCAGAACCAAGCTTTTCAGTAAAGAGCAGAGAGGCACATTTTAGCAAGTTTCACTTGTAAGTGGGGTTGGAAACGCTTTTCAGGCTCAGTACTGGGGTCAAAACATGCAGCCCTGATGTCTCTCATGATAGCAGGTGGTTAAGTAGAAATTTGCTGCTCGGCTGACCCAGCAGGAGCAAACGTATGCCAAAAATGTATGCAGAACCAAGCTTTTCAGTGAAGAGCAGAGAGGCACATTTTAGCAAGTTTCACTTGTAAGTGGGGTTGGAAATGCTTTTCAGGCTCAGTACTGGGCTCAAGAGATGCAGCCCTGATGTCTCTCATGATAGCAGGTGGTTAAGTAGAAATTCGCTGCTCGGCTGACCCAGCAGGAGCAAACGTATGCTAAAAATGTTGCAGAACCAGCTTTTCAGTGAAGAGCAGCCAGGCACATTTTAGCAAGTTTCACTTGTAAGTTGGGTTGGAAACGCTTTTCAGGCTCAGTACTGGGCTCAAAACAAAACATGCAGCCCTGATGTCTCTCATGGTAGCAGGTGGTTAAGTAGAAATTCGCTGCTCGGCTGACCCAGCAGGAGCAAACATATGCTAAAAATGTTGCAGAACCAAGCTTTTCAGTGAAGAGCAGCCGGGCACATTTTAGCAAGTTTCACTTGTAAGTTGGGTTGGAAATGCTTTTCAGGCTCAGTACTGGGCTCAAGAGATGCAGCCCTGATGTCTCTCTTGATAGCAGGTGGTTAATTAGAAATTCGCTGCTCGGCTGACCCAGCAGGAGCAAACGTATGCTAAAAATGTTGCAGAACCAGCTTTTCAGTGAAGAGCAGCCAGGCACATTTTAGCAAGTTTCACTTGTAAGTTGGGTTGGAAACGCTTTTCAGGCTCAGTACTGGGCTCAAAACAAAACATGCAGCCCTGATGTCTCTCATGGTAGCAGGTGGTTAAGTAGAAATTCGCTGCTCGGCTGACCCAGCAGGAGCAAACATATGCTAAAAATGTTGCAGAACCAAGCTTTTCAGTGAAGAGCAGCCGGGCACATTTTAGCAAGTTTCACTTGTAAGTGGGGTTGGAAATGCTTTTCAGGCTCAGTACTGGGCTCAAGAGATGCAGCCCTGATGTCTCTCATGATAGCAGGTGGTTAAGTAGAAATTCGCTGCTCGGCTGACCCAGCAGGAGCAAACGTATGCCAAAAATGTACGCAGAATGAGCTTTTCAGTGAAGAGCAGAGAGGCACATTTTAGCAAGTTTCACTTGTAAGTTGGGTTGTAAACGCTTTTCAGGCTCAGTACTGGGCTCAAAACATGCAGCCCTTATGTCTCTCATGATAGCAGGTGGTTAATTAGAAATTCGCTGCTCGGCTGACCCAGTAGGAGCAAACGTATGCTAAAAATGTATGCAGAACCAAGCTTTTCAGTGAAGAGCAGCCAGGCACATTTTAGCAAGTTTCACTTGTAAGTGGGGTTAGAAACGCTTTTCAGGCTCAGTACTGGGCTCAAAACATGCAGCCCTGATGTCTCTCATGATAGCAGGTGGTTAAGTAGAAATTCGCTGCTCGGCTGACCCAGCAGGAGCAAACGTATGCCAAAAATGTACGCAGAATGAGCTTTTCAGTGAAGAGCAGAGAGGCACATTTTAGCAAGTTTCACTTGTAAGTTGGGTTCGAAACGCTTTTCAGGCTCAGTACTGGGTTCAAAACATGCAGCCCTGATGTCTCTCATGATAGCAGGTGGTTAATTAGAAATTCGCTGCTCGGCTGACCCAGCAGGAGCAAACGTATGCTAAAAATGTATGCAGAACCAAGCTTTTCAGTAAAGAGCAGAGAGGCACATTTTAGCAAGTTTCACTTGTAAGTGGGGTTGGAAACGCTTTTCAGGCTCAGTACTGGGGTCAAAACATGCAGCCCTGATGTCTCTCATGATAGCAGGTGGTTAAGTAGAAATTTGCTGCTCGGCTGACCCAGCAGGAGCAAACGTATGCCAAAAATGTATGCAGAACCAAGCTTTTCAGTGAAGAGCAGAGAGGCACATTTTAGCAAGTTTCACTTGTAAGTGGGGTTGGAAATGCTTTTCAGGCTCAGTACTGGGCTCAAGAGATGCAGCCCTGATGTCTCTCATGATAGCAGGTGGTTAAGTAGAAATTCGCTGCTCGGCTGACCCAGCAGGAGCAAACGTATGCCAAAAATGTACGCAGAATGAGCTTTTCAGTGAAGAGCAGAGAGGCACATTTTAGCAAGTTTCACTTGTAAGTTGGGTTGGAAACGCTTTTCATGCTCAGTACTGGGCTCAAAACATGCAGCCCTGATGTCTCTCATGATAGCAGGTGGTTAATTAGAAATTCGCTGCTCGGCTGACCCAGCAGGAGCAAACGTATGCTAAAAATATATGCAAAACCAAGCTTTTCAGTGAAGAGCAGCCAGGCACATTTTAGCAAGTTTCACTTGTAAGTGGGGTTGGAAACGCTTTTCAGGCTCAGTACTGGGCTCAAAACATGCAGCCCTGATGTCTCTCATGATAGCAGGTGGTTAATTAGAAATTCGCTGCTCGGCTGACCCAGCAGGAGCAAACGTATGCTAAAATTGTATGCAGAACCAAGCTTTTCAGTGAAGAGCAGCCAGGCACATTTTAGCAAGTTTCACTTGTAAGTGGGGTTGGAAACGCTTTTCAGGCTCAGCACTGGGCTCAAAACATGCAGCCCTGATGTCTCTCATGATAGCAGCTGGTTAATTAGAAATTCGCTGCTCGGCTGACCCAGCAGGAGCAAACGTATGCTAAAATTGTATGCAGAACCAAGCTTTTCAGTGAAGAGCAGCCTGGCACATTTTAGCAAGTTTCACTTGTAAGTGGGGTTGGAAATGCTTTTCAGGCTCAGTACTGGGCTCAAAACATGCAGCCCTGATGTCTCTCATGATAGCAGGTGGTTAATTAGAAATTCGCTGCTCGGCTGACGCAGCAGGAGCAAACGTATGCTAAAAATATATGCAAAACCTAGCTTTTCAGTGAAGAGCAGCCAGGCACATTTTAGCAAGTTTCACTT
The DNA here is from genome assembly GCF_964261635.1 of Lissotriton helveticus. Lineage (NCBI taxonomy): Eukaryota > Metazoa > Chordata > Amphibia > Caudata > Salamandridae > Lissotriton > Lissotriton helveticus. The sequence goes on along the minus strand of NW_027611660.1, from coordinate 830,025 downwards.
GTAAGTGGGGTTGGAAACGCTTTTCAGGCTCAGTACTGGGGTCAAAACATGCAGCCCTGATGTCTCTCATGATAGCAGGTGGTTAAGTAGAAATTTGCTGCTCGGCTGACCCAGCAGGAGCAAACGTATGCCAAAAATGTATGCAGAACCAAGCTTTTCAGTGAAGAGCAGAGAGGCACATTTTAGCAAGTTTCACTTGTAAGTGGGGTTGGAAATGCTTTTCAGGCTCAGTACTGGGCTCAAGAGATGCAGCCCTGATGTCTCTCATGATAGCAGGTGGTTAAGTAGAAATTCGCTGCTCGGCTGACCCAGCAGGAGCAAACGTATGCCAAAAATGTACGCAGAATGAGCTTTTCAGTGAAGAGCAGAGAGGCACATTTTAGCAAGTTTCACTTGTAAGTTGGGTTGGAAACGCTTTTCATGCTCAGTACTGGGCTCAAAACATGCAGCCCTGATGTCTCTCATGATAGCAGGTGGTTAATTAGAAATTCGCTGCTCGGCTGACCCAGCAGGAGCAAACGTATGCTAAAAATATATGCAAAACCAAGCTTTTCAGTGAAGAGCAGCCAGGCACATTTTAGCAAGTTTCACTTGTAAGTGGGGTTGGAAACGCTTTTCAGGCTCAGTACTGGGCTCAAAACATGCAGCCCTGATGTCTCTCATGATAGCAGGTGGTTAATTAGAAATTCGCTGCTCGGCTGACCCAGCAGGAGCAAACGTATGCTAAAATTGTATGCAGAACCAAGCTTTTCAGTGAAGAGCAGCCAGGCACATTTTAGCAAGTTTCACTTGTAAGTGGGGTTGGAAACGCTTTTCAGGCTCAGCACTGGGCTCAAAACATGCAGCCCTGATGTCTCTCATGATAGCAGCTGGTTAATTAGAAATTCGCTGCTCGGCTGACCCAGCAGGAGCAAACGTATGCTAAAATTGTATGCAGAACCAAGCTTTTCAGTGAAGAGCAGCCTGGCACATTTTAGCAAGTTTCACTTGTAAGTGGGGTTGGAAATGCTTTTCAGGCTCAGTACTGGGCTCAAAACATGCAGCCCTGATGTCTCTCATGATAGCAGGTGGTTAATTAGAAATTCGCTGCTCGGCTGACGCAGCAGGAGCAAACGTATGCTAAAAATATATGCAAAACCTAGCTTTTCAGTGAAGAGCAGCCAGGCACATTTTAGCAAGTTTCACTTGTAAGTGGGGTTGGAAACGCTTTTCAGGCTCAGTACTGGGCTCAAAACATGCAGCCCTGATGTCTCTCATGATAGCAGGTGGTTAATTAGAAATTCGCTGCTCGGCTGACCCAGCAGGAGCAAACGTATGCTAAAAATGTATGCAAAACCAAGCTTTTCAGTGAAGAGCAGCCAGGCACATTTTAGCAAGTTTCACTTGTAAGTGGGGTTGGAAATGCTTTTCAGGCTCAGTACTGGGCTCAAAAGATGCAGCCCTGATGTCTCTCATGATAGCAGGTGGTTAAGTAGAAATTCGCTGCTCGGCTCACCCAGCAGGAGCAACCGTATGCCAAAAATGTACGCAGAATGAGCTTTTCAGTGAAGAGCAGAGAGGCACATTTTAGCAAGTTTCACTTGTAAGTGGGCTTGGAAATGCTTTTCAGGCTCAGTACTGGGCTCAAAAGATGCAGCCCTGATGTCTCTCATTATAGCAGGTGGTTAAGTAGAAATTCGCTGCTCGGCTGACCCAGCAGGAGCAAACGTATGCCAACAATGTACGCAGAATGAGCTTTTCAGTGAAGAGCAGAGAGGCACATTTTAGCAAGTTTCACTTGTAAGTTGGGTTGTAAACGCTTTTCAGGCTCAGTACTGGGCTCAAAACATGCAGCCCTGATGTCTCTCTTGATAGCAGGTGGTTAATTAGAAATTCGCTGCTCGGCTGACCCAGCAGGAGCAAACGTATGCTAAAAATGTTGCAGAACCAGCTTTTCAGTGAAGAGCAGCCAGGCACATTTTAGCAAGTTTCACTTGTAAGTTGGGTTGGAAACGCTTTTCAGGCTCAGTACTGGGCTCAAAACAAAACATGCAGCCCTGATGTCTCTCATGGTAGCAGGTGGTTAAGTAGAAATTCGCTGCTCGGCTGACCCAGCAGGAGCAAACATATGCTAAAAATGTTGCAGAACCAAGCTTTTCAGTGAAGAGCAGCCGGGCACATTTTAGCAAGTTTCACTTGTAAGTTGGGTTGGAAATGCTTTTCAGGCTCAGTACTGGGCTCAAGAGATGCAGCCCTGATGTCTCTCTTGATAGCAGGTGGTTAATTAGAAATTCGCTGCTCGGCTGACCCAGCAGGAGCAAACGTATGCTAAAAATGTTGCAGAACCAGCTTTTCAGTGAAGAGCAGCCAGGCACATTTTAGCAAGTTTCACTTGTAAGTTGGGTTGGAAACGCTTTTCAGGCTCAGTACTGGGCTCAAAACAAAACATGCAGCCCTGATGTCTCTCATGGTAGCAGGTGGTTAAGTAGAAATTCGCTGCTCGGCTGACCCAGCAGGAGCAAACATATGCTAAAAATGTTGCAGAACCAAGCTTTTCAGTGAAGAGCAGCCGGGCACATTTTAGCAAGTTTCACTTGTAAGTGGGGTTGGAAATGCTTTTCAGGCTCAGTACTGGGCTCAAGAGATGCAGCCCTGATGTCTCTCATGATAGCAGGTGGTTAAGTAGAAATTCGCTGCTCGGCTGACCCAGCAGGAGCAAACGTATGCCAAAAATGTACGCAGAATGAGCTTTTCAGTGAAGAGCAGAGAGGCACATTTTAGCAAGTTTCACTTGTAAGTTGGGTTGTAAACGCTTTTCAGGCTCAGTACTGGGCTCAAAACATGCAGCCCTTATGTCTCTCATGATAGCAGGTGGTTAATTAGAAATTCGCTGCTCGGCTGACCCAGTAGGAGCAAACGTATGCTAAAAATGTATGCAGAACCAAGCTTTTCAGTGAAGAGCAGCCAGGCACATTTTAGCAAGTTTCACTTGTAAGTGGGGTTAGAAACGCTTTTCAGGCTCAGTACTGGGCTCAAAACATGCAGCCCTGATGTCTCTCATGATAGCAGGTGGTTAAGTAGAAATTCGCTGCTCGGCTGACCCAGCAGGAGCAAACGTATGCCAAAAATGTACGCAGAATGAGCTTTTCAGTGAAGAGCAGAGAGGCACATTTTAGCAAGTTTCACTTGTAAGTTGGGTTCGAAACGCTTTTCAGGCTCAGTACTGGGTTCAAAACATGCAGCCCTGATGTCTCTCATGATAGCAGGTGGTTAATTAGAAATTCGCTGCTCGGCTGACCCAGCAGGAGCAAACGTATGCTAAAAATGTATGCAGAACCAAGCTTTTCAGTAAAGAGCAGAGAGGCACATTTTAGCAAGTTTCACTTGTAAGTGGGGTTGGAAACGCTTTTCAGGCTCAGTACTGGGGTCAAAACATGCAGCCCTGATGTCTCTCATGATAGCAGGTGGTTAAGTAGAAATTTGCTGCTCGGCTGACCCAGCAGGAGCAAACGTATGCCAAAAATGTATGCAGAACCAAGCTTTTCAGTGAAGAGCAGAGAGGCACATTTTAGCAAGTTTCACTTGTAAGTGGGGTTGGAAATGCTTTTCAGGCTCAGTACTGGGCTCAAGAGATGCAGCCCTGATGTCTCTCATGATAGCAGGTGGTTAAGTAGAAATTCGCTGCTCGGCTGACCCAGCAGGAGCAAACGTATGCCAAAAATGTACGCAGAATGAGCTTTTCAGTGAAGAGCAGAGAGGCACATTTTAGCAAGTTTCACTTGTAAGTTGGGTTGGAAACGCTTTTCATGCTCAGTACTGGGCTCAAAACATGCAGCCCTGATGTCTCTCATGATAGCAGGTGGTTAATTAGAAATTCGCTGCTCGGCTGACCCAGCAGGAGCAAACGTATGCTAAAAATATATGCAAAACCAAGCTTTTCAGTGAAGAGCAGCCAGGCACATTTTAGCAAGTTTCACTTGTAAGTGGGGTTGGAAACGCTTTTCAGGCTCAGTACTGGGCTCAAAACATGCAGCCCTGATGTCTCTCATGATAGCAGGTGGTTAATTAGAAATTCGCTGCTCGGCTGACCCAGCAGGAGCAAACGTATGCTAAAATTGTATGCAGAACCAAGCTTTTCAGTGAAGAGCAGCCAGGCACATTTTAGCAAGTTTCACTTGTAAGTGGGGTTGGAAACGCTTTTCAGGCTCAGCACTGGGCTCAAAACATGCAGCCCTGATGTCTCTCATGATAGCAGCTGGTTAATTAGAAATTCGCTGCTCGGCTGACCCAGCAGGAGCAAACGTATGCTAAAATTGTATGCAGAACCAAGCTTTTCAGTGAAGAGCAGCCTGGCACATTTTAGCAAGTTTCACTTGTAAGTGGGGTTGGAAATGCTTTTCAGGCTCAGTACTGGGCTCAAAACATGCAGCCCTGATGTCTCTCATGATAGCAGGTGGTTAATTAGAAATTCGCTGCTCGGCTGACGCAGCAGGAGCAAACGTATGCTAAAAATATATGCAAAACCTAGCTTTTCAGTGAAGAGCAGCCAGGCACATTTTAGCAAGTTTCACTTGTAAGTGGGGTTGGAAACGCTTTTCAGGCTCAGTACTGGGCTCAAAACATGCAGCCCTGATGTCTCTCATGATAGCAGGTGGTTAATTAGGAATTCGCTGCTCGGCTGACCCAGCAGGAGCAAACGTATGCTAAAAATGTATGCAAAACCAAGCTTTTCAGTGAAGAGCAGCCAGGCACATTTTAGCAAGTTTCACTTGTAAGTGGGGTTGGAAATGCTTTTCAGGCTCAGTACTGGGCTCAAAAGATGCAGCCCTGATGTCTCTCATGATAGCAGGTGGTTAAGTAGAAATTCGCTGCTCGGCTCACCCAGCAGGAGCAACCGTATGCCAAAAATGTACGCAGAATGAGCTTTTCAGTGAAGAGCAGAGAGGCACATTTTAGCAAGTTTCACTTGTAAGTGGGCTTGGAAATGCTTTTCAGGCTCAGTACTGGGCTCAAAAGATGCAGCCCTGATGTCTCTCATTATAGCAGGTGGTTAAGTAGAAATTCGCTGCTCGGCTGACCCAGCAGGAGCAAACGTATGCCAACAATGTACGCAGAATGAGCTTTTCAGTGAAGAGCAGAGAGGCACATTTTAGCAAGTTTCACTTGTAAGTTGGGTTGTAAACGCTTTTCAGGCTCAGTACTGGGCTCAAAACATGCAGCCCTGATGTCTCTCTTGATAGCAGGTGGTTAATTAGAAATTCGCTGCTCGGCTGACCCAGCAGGAGCAAACGTATGCTAAAAATGTTGCAGAACCAGCTTTTCAGTGAAGAGCAGCCAGGCACATTTTAGCAAGTTTCACTTGTAAGTTGGGTTGGAAACGCTTTTCAGGCTCAGTACTGGGCTCAAAACAAAACATGCAGCCCTGATGTCTCTCATGGTAGCAGGTGGTTAAGTAGAAATTCGCTGCTCGGCTGACCCAGCAGGAGCAAACATATGCTAAAAATGTTGCAGAACCAAGCTTTTCAGTGAAGAGCAGCCGGGCACATTTTAGCAAGTTTCACTTGTAAGTGGGGTTGGAAATGCTTTTCAGGCTCAGTACTGGGCTCAAGAGATGCAGCCCTGATGTCTCTCATGATAGCAGGTGGTTAAGTAGAAATTCGCTGCTCGGCTGACCCAGCAGGAGCAAACGTATGCCAAAAATGTACGCAGAATGAGCTTTTCAGTGAAGAGCAGAGAGGCACATTTTAGCAAGTTTCACTTGTAAGTTGGGTTGTAAACGCTTTTCAGGCTCAGTACTGGGCTCAAAACATGCAGCCCTTATGTCTCTCATGATAGCAGGTGGTTAATTAGAAATTCGCTGCTCGGCTGACCCGGTAGGAGCAAACGTATGCTAAAAATGTATGCAGAACCAAGCTTTTCAGTGAAGAGCAGCCAGGCACATTTTAGCAAGTTTCACTTGTAAGTGGGGTTAGAAACGCTTTTCAGGCTCAGTACTGGGCTCAAAACATGCAGCCCTGATGTCTCTCATGATAGCAGGTGGTTAAGTAGAAATTCGCTGCTCGGCTGACCCAGCAGGAGCAAACGTATGCCAAAAATGTACGCAGAATGAGCTTTTCAGTGAAGAGCAGAGAGGCACATTTTAGCAAGTGTCACTTGTAAGTTGGGTTCGAAACGCTTTTCAGGCTCAGTACTGGGTTCAAAACATGCAGCCCTGATGTCTCTCATGATAGCAGGTGGTTAATTAGAAATTCGCTGCTCGGCTGACCCAGCAGGAGCAAACGTATGCTAAAAATGTATGCAGAACCAAGCTTTTCAGTAAAGAGCAGAGAGGCACATTTTAGCAAGTTTCACTTGTAAGTGGGGTTGGAAACGCTTTTCAGGCTCAGTACTGGGGTCAAAACATGCAGCCCTGATGTCTCTCATGATAGCAGGTGGTTAAGTAGAAATTTGCTGCTCGGCTGACCCAGCAGGAGCAAACGTATGCCAAAAATGTATGCAGAACCAAGCTTTTCAGTGAAGAGCAGAGAGGCACATTTTAGCAAGTTTCACTTGTAAGTGGGGTTGGAAATGCTTTTCAGGCTCAGTACTGGGCTCAAGAGATGCAGCCCTGATGTCTCTCATGATAGCAGGTGGTTAAGTAGAAATTCGCTGCTCGGCTGACCCAGCAGGAGCAAACGTATGCCAAAAATGTACGCAGAATGAGCTTTTCAGTGAAGAGCAGAGAGGCACATTTTAGCAAGTTTCACTTGTAAGTTGGGTTGGAAACGCTTTTCATGCTCAGTACTGGGCTCAAAACATGCAGCCCTGATGTCTCTCATGATAGCAGGTGGTTAATTAGAAATTCGCTGCTCGGCTGACCCAGCAGGAGCAAACGTATGCTAAAAATATATGCAAAACCAAGCTTTTCAGTGAAGAGCAGCCAGGCACATTTTAGCAAGTTTCACTTGTAAGTGGGGTTGGAAACGCTTTTCAGGCTCAGTACTGGGCTCAAAACATGCAGCCCTGATGTCTCTCATGATAGCAGGTGGTTAATTAGAAATTCGCTGCTCGGCTGACCCAGCAGGAGCAAACGTATGCTAAAATTGTATGCAGAACCAAGCTTTTCAGTGAAGAGCAGCCAGGCACATTTTAGCAAGTTTCACTTGTAAGTGGGGTTGGAAACGCTTTTCAGGCTCAGCACTGGGCTCAAAACATGCAGCCCTGATGTCTCTCATGATAGCAGCTGGTTAATTAGAAATTCGCTGCTCGGCTGACCCAGCAGGAGCAAACGTATGCTAAAATTGTATGCAGAACCAAGCTTTTCAGTGAAGAGCAGCCTGGCACATTTTAGCAAGTTTCACTTGTAAGTGGGGTTGGAAATGCTTTTCAGGCTCAGTACTGGGCTCAAAACATGCAGCCCTGATGTCTCTCATGATAGCAGGTGGTTAATTAGAAATTCGCTGCTCGGCTGACGCAGCAGGAGCAAACGTATGCTAAAAATATATGCAAAACCTAGCTTTTCAGTGAAGAGCAGCCAGGCACATTTTAGCAAGTTTCACTTGTAAGTGGGGTTGGAAACGCTTTTCAGGCTCAGTACTGGGCTCAAAACATGCAGCCCTGATGTCTCTCATGATAGCAGGTGGTTAATTAGAAATTCGCTGCTCGGCTGACCCAGCAGGAGCAAACGTATGCTAAAAATGTATGCAAAACCAAGCTTTTCAGTGAAGAGCAGCCAGGCACATTTTAGCAAGTTTCACTTGTAAGTGGGGTTGGAAATGCTTTTCAGGCTCAGTACTGGGCTCAAAAGATGCAGCCCTGATGTCTCTCATGATAGCAGGTGGTTAAGTAGAAATTCGCTGCTCGGCTCACCCAGCAGGAGCAACCGTATGCCAAAAATGTACGCAGAATGAGCTTTTCAGTGAAGAGCAGAGAGGCACATTTTAGCAAGTTTCACTTGTAAGTGGGCTTGGAAATGCTTTTCAGGCTCAGTACTGGGCTCAAAAGATGCAGCCCTGATGTCTCTCATTATAGCAGGTGGTTAAGTAGAAATTCGCTGCTCGGCTGACCCAGCAGGAGCAAACGTATGCCAACAATGTACGCAGAATGAGCTTTTCAGTGAAGAGCAGAGAGGCACATTTTAGCAAGTTTCACTTGTAAGTTGGGTTGGAAACGCTTTTCAGGCTCAGTACTGGGCTCAAAACAAAACATGCAGCCCTGATGTCTCTCATGGTAGCAGGTGGTTAAGTAGAAATTCGCTGCTCGGCTGACCCAGCAGGAGCAAACATATGCTAAAAATGTTGCAGAACCAAGCTTTTCAGTGAAGAGCAGCCGGGCACATTTTAGCAAGTTTCACTTGTAAGTGGGGTTGGAAATGCTTTTCAGGCTCAGTACTGGGCTCAAGAGATGCAGCCCTGATGTCTCTCATGATAGCAGGTGGTTAAGTAGAAATTCGCTGCTCGGCTGACCCAGCAGGAGCAAACGTATGCCAAAAATGTACGCAGAATGAGCTTTTCAGTGAAGAGCAGAGAGGCACATTTTAGCAAGTTTCACTTGTAAGTTGGGTTGTAAACGCTTTTCAGGCTCAGTACTGGGCTCAAAACATGCAGCCCTTATGTCTCTCATGATAGCAGGTGGTTAATTAGAAATTCGCTGCTCGGCTGACCCAGTAGGAGCAAACGTATGCTAAAAATGTATGCAGAACCAAGCTTTTCAGTGAAGAGCAGCCAGGCACATTTTAGCAAGTTTCACTTGTAAGTGGGGTTAGAAACGCTTTTCAGGCTCAGTACTGGGCTCAAAACATGCAGCCCTGATGTCTCTCATGATAGCAGGTGGTTAAGTAGAAATTCGCTGCTCGGCTGACCCAGCAGGAGCAAACGTATGCCAAAAATGTACGCAGAATGATCTTTTCAGTGAAGAGCAGAGAGGCACATTTTAGCAAGTTTCACTTGTAAGTTGGGTTCGAAACGCTTTTCAGGCTCAGTACTGGGTTCAAAACATGCAGCCCTGATGTCTCTCATGATAGCAGGTGGTTAATTAGAAATTCGCTGCTCGGCTGACCCAGCAGGAGCAAACGTATGCTAAAAATGTATGCAGAACCAAGCTTTTCAGTAAAGAGCAGAGAGGCACATTTTAGCAAGTTTCACTTGTAAGTGGGGTTGGAAACGCTTTTCAGGCTCAGTACTGGGGTCAAAACATGCAGCCCTGATGTCTCTCATGATAGCAGGTGGTTAAGTAGAAATTTGCTGCTCGGCTGACCCAGCAGGAGCAAACGTATGCCAAAAATGTATGCAGAACCAAGCTTTTCAGTGAAGAGCAGAGAGGCACATTTTAGCAAGTTTCACTTGTAAGTGGGGTTGGAAATGCTTTTCAGGCTCAGTACTGGGCTCAAGAGATGCAGCCCTGATGTCTCTCATGATAGCAGGTGGTTAAGTAGAAATTCGCTGCTCGGCTGACCCAGCAGGAGCAAACGTATGCCAAAAATGTACGCAGAATGAGCTTTTCAGTGAAGAGCAGAGAGGCACATTTTAGCAAGTTTCACTTGTAAGTTGGGTTGGAAACGCTTTTCATGCTCAGTACTGGGCTCAAAACATGCAGCCCTGATGTCTCTCATGATAGCAGGTGGTTAATTAGAAATTCGCTGCTCGGCTGACCCAGCAGGAGCAAACGTATGCTAAAAATATATGCAAAACCAAGCTTTTCAGTGAAGAGCAGCCAGGCACATTTTAGCAAGTTTCACTTGTAAGTGGGGTTGGAAACGCTTTTCAGGCTCAGTACTGGGCTCAAAACATGCAGCCCTGATGTCTCTCATGATAGCAGGTGGTTAATTAGAAATTTGCTGCTCGGCTGACCCAGCAGGAGCAAACGTATGCTAAAATTGTATGCAGAACCAAGCTTTTCAGTGAAGAGCAGCCAGGCACATTTTAGCAAGTTTCACTTGTAAGTGGGGTTGGAAACGCTTTTCAGGCTCAGCACTGGGCTCAAAACATGCAGCCCTGATGTCTCTCATGATAGCAGGTGGTTAATTAGAAATTCGCTGCTCGGCTGACCCAGCAGGAGCAAACGTATGCTAAAATTGTATGCAGAACCAAGCTTTTCAGTGAAGAGCAGCCTGGCACATTTTAGCAAGTTTCACTTGTAAGTGGGGTTGGAAATGCTTTTCAGGCTCAGTATTGGGCTCAAAACATGCAGCCCTGATGTCTCTCATGATAGCAGGTGGTTAATTAGAAATTCGCTGCTCGGCTGACCCAGCAGGAGCAAACGTATGCTAAAAATGTATGCAAAACCAAGCTTTTCAGTGAAGAGCAGCCAGGCACATTTTAGCAAGTTTCACTTGTAAGTGGGGTTGGAAATGCTTTTCAGGCTCAGTACTGGGCTCAAAAGATGCAGCCCTGATGTCTCTCATGATAGCAGGTGGTTAAGTAGAAATTCGCTGCTCGGCTCACCCAGCAGGAGCAACCGTATGCCAAAAATGTACGCAGAATGAGCTTTTCAGTGAAGAGCAGAGAGGCACATTTTAGCAAGTTTCACTTGTAAGTTGGGTTCGAAACGCTTTTCAGGCTCAGTACTGGGCTCAAAAGATGCAGCCCTGATGTCTCTCATTATAGCAGGTGGTAAAGTAGAAATTCGCTGCTCGGCTGACCCAGCAGGAGCAAACGTATGCCAAAAATGTACGCAGAATGAGCTTTTCAGTGAAGAGCAGAGAGGCACATTTTAGCAAGTTTCACTTGTAAGTTGGGTTGGAAACGCTTTTCAGGCTCAGTACTGGGCTCAAAACATGCAGCCCTGATGTCTCTCATGATAGCAGGTGGTTAATTAGAAATTCGCTGCTCTGCTGACCCAGCAAGAGCAAACGTATGCCAAAAATGTACGCAGAATGAGCTTTTCAGTGAAGAGCAGAGAGGCAAATTTTAGCAAGTTTCACTTGTAAGTTGGGTTGGAAATGCTTTTCAGGCTCAGTACTGGGCTCAAAAGATGCAACCCTGATGTCTCTCATGATAGCAGGTGGTTAAGTAGAAATTTTCTGCTCGGCTGACCCAGCAGGAGCAAACCTATGCCAAAAATGTATGCAGAAACAAGCTTTTCAGTGAAGAGCAGCCAGGCACATTTCAGCAAGTCTCACTTGTAAGTGGGGTTGGAAATGCTTTTCAGGCTCAGTACTGGGCTCAAAAGATGCAGCCCTGATGTCTCTCATGATAGCAGGTGGTTAAGTAGAAATGTTCCGCTCGGCTGACCCAGCAGGAGCAAACCTATGCCAAAAATGTATGCAGAAACAAGCTTTTCAGTGAAGAGCAGCCAGGCACATCTCAGCAAGTCTCACTTGTAAGTGGGGTTGGAAATGCTTTTCAGGCTCAGTACTGGGCTCAAAACATGCAGCCCTGATGTCTCTCATGATAGCAGGTGGTTAATTAGAAATTCGCTGCTCGGCTGACCCAGCAGGAGCAAACGTATGCTAAAAATGTATGCAAAACCAAGCTTTTCAGTGAAGAGCAGCCAGGCACATTTTAGCAAGTTTCACTTGTAAGTGGGGTTGGAAATGATTTTCAGGCTCAGTACTGGGCTCAAAAGATGCAGCCCTGATGTCTCTCATGATAGCAGGTGGTTAAGTAGAAATTCGCTGCTCGGCTCACCCAGCAGGAGCAACCGTATGCCAAAAATGTACGCAGAATGAGCTTTTCAGTGAAGAGCAGAGAGGCACATTTTAGCAAGTTTCACTTGTAAGTTGGGTTCGAAACGCTTTTCAGGCTCAGTACTGGGCTTAAAACATGCAGCCCTGATGTCTCTCATGATAGCAGGTGGTTAATTAGAAATTCGCTGCTCGGCTGACCCAGCAGGAGCAAACGTATGCTAAAAATGTATGCAAAACCAAGCTTTTCAGTAAAGAGCAGAGAGGCACATTTTAGCAAGTTTCAATTGTAAGTGGGCTTGGAAATGCTTTTCAGGCTCAGTACTGGGCTCAAAAGATGCAGCCCTGATGTCTCTCATTATAGCAGGTGGTAAAGTAGAAATTCGCTGCTCGGCTGACCCAGCAGGAGCAAACGTATGCCAAAAATGTACGCAGAATGAGCTTTTCAGTGAAGAGCAGAGAGGCACATTTTAGCAAGTTTCACTTGTAAGTTGGGTTGGAAACGCTTTTCAGGCTCAGTACTGGGCTCAAAACATGCAGCCCTGATGTCTCTCATGATAGCAGGTGGTTAAGTAGAAATTTTCTGCTCGGCTGACCCAGCAGGAGCAAACCTATGCCAAAAATGTATGCAGAAACAAGCTTTTCAGTGAAGAGCAGCCAGGCACGTTTCAGCAAGTCTCACTTGTAAGTGGGGTTGGAAATGCTTTTCAGGCTCAGTACTTGGCTCAAGAGATGCAGCCCTGATGTCTCTCATGATAGCAGGTGGTTAAGTAGAAATTCGCTGCTCGGCTGACCCAGCAGGAGCAAACGTATGCTAAAAATGTATGCAAAACCAAGCTTTTCAGTAAAGAGCAGAGAGGCACATTTTAGCAAGTTTCACTTGTAAGTGGGCTTGGAAATACTTTTCAGGCTCAGTACTGGGCTCAAAAGATGCAGCCCTGATGTCTCTCATTATAGCAGGTGGTTAAGTAGAAATTCGCTGCTCGGCTGACCCAGCAGGAGCAAACCTATGCCAAAAATGTACGCAGAATGAGCTTTTCAGTGAAGAGCAGAGAGGCACATTTTAGCAAGTTTCACTTGTAAGTTGGGTTGTAAACGCTTTTCAGGCTCAGTACTGGGCTCAAAACATGCAGCCCTGATGTCTCTCTTGATAGCAGGTGGTTAATTAGAAATTCGCTGCTCGGCTGACCCAGCAGGAGCAAACGTATGCTAAAAATGTTGCAGAACCAGCTTTTCAGTGAAGAGCAGCCAGGCACATTTTAGCAAGTTTCACTTGTAAGTGGGGTTGGAAATACTTTTCAGGCTCAGTACTGGGCTCAAAATATGCAGCCCTGATGTCTCTCATGATAGCAGGTGGTTAAGTAGAAATTCGCTGCTCGGCTGACCCAGCAGGAGCAAACGTATGCTAAAAATGTATGCAAAACCAAGCTTTTCAGTGAAGAGCAGCCAGGCACATTTCAGCAAGTCTCACTTGTAAGTGGGGTTGGAAATGCTTTTCAGGCTCAGTACTGGGCTCAAAACATGCAGCCCTGATGTCTCTCATGATAGCAGGTGGTTAAGTAGAAATTCGCTGCTCAGCTGACCCATTAGGAGCAAACGTATGCCAAAAATGTATGCAGAACCAAGCTTTTCAGTGAAGAGCAGAGAGGCACATTTTAGCAATTTTTACTTGTAAGTGGGGTTGGAACGCTTTTCAGGCTCAGTACTGGGCTCAAAACATGCAGCCCTGATGTCTCTCATGATAGCAGGTGGTTAATTAGAAATTCGCAGCTCGGCTGACCCAGCGCAAACGTATGCCAAAAATGTATGCAGAACCAAGCTTTTCAGTGAAGAGCAGAGAGGCACATTTTAGCAAGTTTCACTTGTAAGTGGGGTTGGAAACGCTTTTCAGGCTCAGTACTGGGCTCAAAAGATGCAGCCCTGATGTCTCTCATGATAGCAGGTGGTTAATTAGAAATTCGCTGCTCGGCTGACCCAGCAGGAGCAAACGTATGCTAAAAATGTTGCAGAACCAAGCTTTTCAGTAAAGAGCAGCCAGGCACATTTTAGCAAGTTTCACTTGTAAGTGGGGTTGGAAATACTTTTCAGGCTCAGTACTGGGCTCAAAAGATGCAGCCCTGATGTCTCTCATGATAGCAGGTGGTTAAGTAGAAATTCGCTCCTCGGCTGACCCAGCAGGAGCAAACGTATGCTAAAAATTTATGCAAAACCAAGCTTTTCAGTGAAGAGCAGCCAGGCACATTTTAGCAAGTTTCACTTGTAAGTGGGGTTGAAACGCTTTTCAGGCTCAGTACTGGGCTCAAAACATGCAGCCCTGATGTCTCTCATGATAGCAGGTGGTTAATTAGAAATTCTCTGCTCGGCTGACCCAGCAGGAGCAAATGTATGCCAAAAATGTATGCAGAACCAAGCTTTTCAGTGAAGAGCAGAGAGGCACATTTTAGCAAGTTTCACTTGTAAGTGGGGTTGGAAACGCTTTTCATGCTCAGTACTGGGCTCAAAAGATGCAGCCCTGATGTCTCTCATGATAGCAGGTGGTTAAGTAGAAATTTGCTGCTCGGCTGACCCAGCAGGAGCAAACGTATGCCAAAAATGTTGCAGAACCAGCTTTTCAGTGAAGAGCAGCCAGGCACATTTTAGCAAGTTTCACTTGTAAGTTGGGTTGGAAACGCTTTTCAGGCTCAGTACTGGGCTCAAAAGATGCAGCCCTGATGTCTCTCATGATAGCAGGTGGTTAAGTAGAAATTTGCTGCTCGGCTCACCCAGCAGGAGCAACCGTATGCCAAAAATATACGCAGAATGAGCTTTTCAGTGAAGAGCAGAGAGGCACATTTTAGCAAGTTTCATTTGTAAGTTGGGTTCGAAACGCTTTTCAGGCCCAGTACTGGGCTCAAAACATGCAGCCCTGATGTCTCTCATGATAGCAGGTGGTTAATTAGAAATTCGCTGCTCGGCTGACCCAGCAGGAGCAAACGTATGCAAAAAATGTATGCAAAACCAAGCTTTTCAGTAAAGAGCAGAGAGGCACATTTTAGCAAGTTTCACTTGTAAGTGGGGTTGGAAATACTTTTCAGGCTCAGTACTGGGCTCAAAAGATGCAGCCCTGATGTCTCTCATGATAGCAGGTGGTTAAGTAGAAATTCGCTCCTCGGCTGACCCAGCAGGAGCAAACGTATGCTAAAAATGTATGCAAAACCAAGCTTTTCAGTGAAGAGCAGCCAGGCACATTTTAGCAAGTTTCACTTGTAAGTGGGGTTGAAACGCTTTTCAGGCTCAGTACTGGGCTCAAAACATGCAGCCCTGATGTCTCTCATGATAGCAGGTGGTTAATTAGAAATTCTCTGCTCGGCTGACCCAGCAGGAGCAAATGTATGCCAAAAATGTATGCAGAACCAAGCTTTTCAGTGAAGAGCAGAGAGGCACATTTTAGCAAGTTTCACTTGTAAGTGGGGTTGGAAACGCTTTTCATGCTCAGTACTGGGCTCAAAAGATGCAGCCCTGATGTCTCTCATGATAGCAGGTGGTTAAGTAGAAATTTGCTGCTCGGCTGACCCAGCAGGAGCAAACGTATGCCAAAAATGTTGCAGAACCAGCTTTTCAGTGAAGAGCAGCCAGGCACATTTTAGCAAGTTTCACTTGTAAGTTGGGTTGGAAACGCTTTTCAGGCTCAGTACTGGGCTCAAAAGATGCAGCCCTGATGTCTCTCATGATAGCAGGTGGTTAAGTAGAAATTCGCTGCTCGGCTCACCCAGCAGGAGCAACCGTATGCCAAAAATATACGCAGAATGAGCTTTTCAGTGAAGAGCAGAGAGGCACATTTTAGCAAGTTTCATTTGTAAGTTGGGTTCGAAACGCTTTTCAGGCCCAGTACTGGGCTCAAAACATGCAGCCCTGATGTCTCTCATGATAGCAGGTGGTTAATTAGAAATTCGCTGCTCGGCTGACCCAGCAGGAGCAAACGTATGCAAAAAATGTATGCAAAACCAAGCTTTTCAGTAAAGAGCAGAGAGGCACATTTTAACAAGTTTCACTTGTATGTGGGCTTGGAAATGCTTTTCAGGCTCAGTACTGGGCTCAAAACATGCAGCCCTGATGTCTCTCATGATAGCAGGTGGTTAATTAGAAATTCGCTGCTCAGCTGACCCAGCAGGAGCAAACGTATGCTAAAAATGTATGCAGAACCAAGCTTTTCAGTGAAGAGCAGCCAGGCACATTTTAGCAAGTTTCACTTGTAAGTGGGGTTAGAAATGCTTTTCAGGCTCAGTACTGGGCTCAAAACATGCAGCCCTGATGTCTCTCATGATAGCAGGTGGTTAAGTAGAAATTTGCTGCTCGGCTGACCCAGCAGGAGCAAACGTATGCCAAAAATGTACGCAGAATGAGCTTTTCAGTGAAGAGCAGAGAGGCACATTTTAGCAAGTTTCACTTGTAAGTTGGGTTCGAAACGCTTTTCAGGCTCAGTACTGGGCTCAAAAGATGCAGCCCTGATGTCTCTCATTATAGCAGGTGGTAAAGTCGAAATACGCTGCTAGGCTGACCCAGCAGGAGCAAACGTATGCCAAAAATGTACGCAGAATGAGCTTTTCAGTGAAGAGCAGAGAGGCACAATTTAGCAAGTTTCACTTGTAAGTTGGTTTGGAAACGCTTTTCAGGCTCAGTACTGGGCTCAAAACATGCAGCCCTGATGTCTCTCATGGTAGCAGGTGGTTAAGTAGAAATTCGCTGCTCGGCTGACCCAGCAGGAGCAAACATATGCTAAAAATGTTGCAGAACCAAGCTTTTCAGTGAAGAGCAGCCGGGCACATTTTAGCAAGTTTCACTTGTAAGTGGGGTTGGAAATGCTTTTCAGGCTCAGTACTGGGCTCAAGAGATGCAGCCCTGATGTCTCTCATGATAGCAGGTGGTTAAGTAGAAATTCGCTGCTCGGCTGACCCAGCAGGAGAAAACGTATGCCAAAAATGTACGCAGAATGAGCTTTTCAGTGAAGAGCAGAGAGGCACATTTTAGCAAGTTTCACTTGTAAGTTGGGTTGTAAACGCTTTTCAGGCTCAGTACTGGGCTCAAAAGATGCAGCCCTGATGTCTCTCATGATAGCAGGTGGTTAATTAGAAATTCGCTGCTCGGCTGACCCAGCAGGAGCAAACGTATGCTAAAAATGTTGCAGAACCAAGCTTTTCAGTAAAGAGCAGCCAGGCACATTTTAGCAAGTTTCACTTGTAAGTGGGGTTGGAAATACTTTTCAGGCTCAGTACTGGGCTCAAAAGATGCAGCCCTGATGTCTCTCATGATAGCAGGTGGTTAAGTAGAAATTCGCTCCTCGGCTGACCCAGCAGGAGCAAACGTATGCTAAAAATGTATGCAAAACCAAGCTTTTCAGTGAAGAGCAGCCAGGCACATTTTAGCAAGTTTCACTTGTAAGTGGGGTTGAAACGCTTTTCAGGCTCAGTACTGGGCTCAAAACATGCAGCCCTGATGTCTCTCATGATAGCAGGTGGTTAATTAGAAATTCGCTGCTCGGCTGACCCAGCAGGAGCAAAGGTATGCCAAAAATGTATGCAGAACCAAGCTTTTCAGTGAAGAGCAGAGAGGCACATTTTAGCAAGTTTCACTTGTAAGTGGGGTTGGAAACGCTTTTCAGGCTCAGTACTGGGCTCAAAAGATGCAGCCCTGATGTCTCTCATGATAGCAGGTGGTTAAGTAGAAATTTGCTGCTCGGCTCACCCAGCAGGAGCAAACGTATGCTAAAAATGTATGCAGAACCAAGCTTTTCAGTAAAGAGCAGAGAGGCACATTTTAGCAAGTTTCACTTGTAAGTTGGGTTGGAAACGCTTTTCAGGCTCTGTACTGGGCTCAAAAGATGCAGCCCTGATGTCTCTCATGATAGCAGGTGGTTAAGTAGAAATTCGCTGCTCGGCTGACCCAGCAGGAGCAAACGTATGCCAAAAATGTTGCAGAACCAGCTTTTCAGTGAAGAGCAGCCAGGCACATTTTAGCAAATTTCACTTGTAAGTTGGGTTGGAAACGCTTTTCAGGCTCAGTACTGGGCTCAAAAGATGCAGCCCTGATGTCTCTCATGATAGCAGGTGGTTAAGTAGAAATTCGCTGCTCGGCTCACCCAGCAGGAGCAACCGTATGCCAAAAATATACGCAGAATGAGCTGTTCAGTGAAGAGCAGAGAGGCACATTTTAGCAAGTTTCATTTGTAAGTTGGGTTCGAAACGCTTTTCAGGCTCAGTACTGGGCTCAAAACATGCAGCCCTGATGTCTCTCATGATAGCAGGTGGTTAATTAGAAATTCGCTGCTCGGCTGACCCAGCAGGAGCAAACGTATGCAAAAAATGTATGCAAAACCAAGCTTTTCAGTAAAGAGCAGAGAGGCACATTTTAACAAGTTTCACTTGTATGTGAAAGTTGTAAGTGGGGTTAGAAACGCTTTTCAGGCTCAGTACTGGGCTCAGTACTGGGCTCAAAACATGCAGCCCTGATGTCTCTTATGATAGCAGGTGGTTAATTAGAAATTCGCTGCTCGGCTGACCCAGCAGGAGCAAACGTATGCTAAAAATATATGCAAAACCAAGCTTTTCAGTGAAGAGCAGCCAGGCACATTTTAGCAAGTTTCACTTGTAAGTGGGGTTGGAAACGCTTTTCAGGCCAGTACTGGGCTCAAAACATGCAGCCCTGATGTCTCTCATGATAGCAGGTGGTTAATTAGAAATTCGCTGCTCGGCTGAATCAGCAGGAGCAAACGTATGCTAAAAATGTATGCAAAACCAAGCTTTTCAGTGAAGAGCAGCCAGTCACATTTTAGCAAGTTTCACTTGTAAGCGGGGTTGGAAATGCTTTTCAGGCTCAGTACTGGGCTCAAAACATGCAGCCCTGATGTCTCTCATGATAGCAGGTGGTTAAGTAGAAATTCGCTGCTCGGCTGACCCAGCAGGAGCAAACGTATGCCAAAAATGTACGCAGAATGAGCTTTTCAGTGAAGAGCAGAGAGGCACATTTTAGCAAGTTTCACTTGTAAGTTGGGTTCGAAATGCTTTTCAGGCTCAGTACTGGGCTCAAAACATGCAGCCCTGATGTCTCTCATGATAGCAGGTGGTTAATTAGAAATTCGCTGCTCGGCTGACCCAGCAGGAGCAAACGTATGCTAAAAATTTATGCAGAACCAAGCTTTTCAGTGAAGAGCAGCCAGGCACATTTTAGCAAGTTTCACTTGTAAGTGGGGTTGGAAACGCTTTTCAGGCTCAGTACTGGGCTCAAAACATGCAGCCCTGATGTCTCTCATGATAGCAGGTGGTTAAGTAGAAATTTTCTGCTCGGCTGACCCAGCAGGAGCAAACGTATGCCAAAAATGTACGCAGAATGAGCTTTTCATTGAAGAGCAGAGAGGCACATTTTAGCAAGTTTCACTTGTAAGTTGGGTTGGAAATGCTTTTCAGGCTCAGTACTGGGCTCAAAACATGCATCCCTGATGTCTCTCATGATAGCAGGTGGTTAATTAGAAATTCCCTGCTCGGCTGACCCAGCAGGAGCAAACGTATGCCAAAAATTTATGCAGAACCAAGCTTTTCAGTGAAGAGCAGAGAGGCACATTTTAGCAAGTTTCACTTGTAAGTGGGGTTGGAAACGCTTTTCAGGCTCAGTACTGGGCTCAAAAGATGCAGCCCTGATGTCTCTCATGATAGCAGGTGGTTAAGTAGAAATTTGCTGCTCGGCTGACCCAGCAGGAGCAAACGTATGCTAAAAATGTATGCAGAACCAAGCTTTTCAGTAAAGAGCAGAGAGGCACATTTTAGCAAGTTTCACTTGTAAGTGGGGTTGGAAACACTTTTCAGGCTCAGTACTGGGCTCAAAACATGCAGCCCTGATGTCTCTCATGATAGCAGGTGGTTAAGTAGAAATTCGCTGCTCGGCTGACCCAGCAGGAGCAAACATATGCTAAAAATGTTGCAGAACCAAGCTTTTCAGTGAAGAGCAGCCAGGCACATTTTAGCAAGTTTCACTTGTAAGTGGGGTTGAAACGCTTTTCAGGCTCAGTACTGGGCTCAAAACATGCAGCCCTGATGTCTCTCATGATAGCAGGTGGTTAATTAGAAATTCTCTGCTCGGCTGACCCAGCAGGAGCAAATGTATGCCAAAAATGTATGCAGAACCAAGCTTTTCAGTGAAGAGCAGAGAGGCACATTTTAGCAAGTTTCACTTGTAAGTGGGGTTGGAAACGCTTTTCATGCTCAGTACTGGGCTCAAAAGATGCAGCCCTGATGTCTCTCATGATAGCAGGTGGTTAAGTAGAAATTTGCTGCTCGGCTGACCCAGCAGGAGCAAACGTATGCCAAAAATGTTGCAGAACCAGCTTTTCAGTGAAGAGCAGCCAGGCACATTTTAGCAAGTTTCACTTGTAAGTTGGGTTGGAAACGCTTTTCAGGCTCAGTACTGGGCTCAAAAGATGCAGCCCTGATGTCTCTCATGATAGCAGGTGGTTAAGTAGAAATTCGCTGCTCGGCTCACCCAGCAGGAGCAACCGTATGCCAAAAATATACGCAGAATGAGCTTTTCAGTGAAGAGCAGAGAGGCACATTTTAGCAAGTTTCATTTGTAAGTTGGGTTCGAAACGCTTTTCAGGCCCAGTACTGGGCTCAAAACATGCAGCCCTGATGTCTCTCATGATAGCAGGTGGTTAATTAGAAATTCGCTGCTCGGCTGACCCAGCAGGAGCAAACGTATGCAAAAAATGTATGCAAAACCAAGCTTTTCAGTAAAGAGCAGAGAGGCACATTTTAACAAGTTTCACTTGTATGTGGGCTTGGAAATGCTTTTCAGGCTCAGTACTGGGCTCAAAACATGCAGCCCTGATGTCTCTCATGATAGCAGGTGGTTAATTAGAAATTTGCTGCTCAGCTGACCCAGCAGGAGCAAACGTATGCTAAAAATGTATGCAGAACCAAGCTTTTCAGTGAAGAGCAGCCAGGCACATTTTAGCAAGTTTCACTTGTAAGTGGGGTTAGAAATGCTTTTCAGGCTCAGTACTGGGCTCAAAACATGCAGCCCTGATGTCTCTCATGATAGCAGGTGGTTAAGTAGAAATTTGCTGCTCGGCTGACCCAGCAGGAGCAAACGTATGCCAAAAATGTACGCAGAATGAGCTTTTCAGTGAAGAGCAGAGAGGCACATTTTAGCAAGTTTCACTTGTAAGTTGGGTTCGAAACGCTTTTCAGGCTCAGTACTGGGCTCAAAAGATGCAGCCCTGATGTCTCTCATTATAGCAGGTGGTAAAGTCGAAATACGCTGCTAGGCTGACCCAGCAGGAGCAAACGTATGCCAAAAATGTACGCAGAATGAGCTTTTCAGTGAAGAGCAGAGAGGCACAATTTAGCAAGTTTCACTTGTAAGTTGGTTTGGAAACGCTTTTCAGGCTCAGTACTGGGCTCAAAACATGCAGCCCTGATGTCTCTCATGGTAGCAGGTGGTTAAGTAGAAATTCGCTGCTCGGCTGACCCAGCAGGAGCAAACATATGCTAAAAATGTTGCAGAACCAAGCTTTTCAGTGAAGAGCAGCCGGGCACATTTTAGCAAGTTTCACTTGTAAGTGGGGTTGGAAATGCTTTTCAGGCTCAGTACTGGGCTCAAGAGATGCAGCCCTGATGTCTCTCATGATAGCAGGTGGTTAAGTAGAAATTCGCTGCTCGGCTGACCCAGCAGGAGAAAACGTATGCCAAAAATGTACGCAGAATGAGCTTTTCAGTGAAGAGCAGAGAGGCACATTTTAGCAAGTTTCACTTGTAAGTTGGGTTGTAAACGCTTTTCAGGCTCAGTACTGGGCTCAAAAGATGCAGCCCTGATGTCTCTCATGATAGCAGGTGGTTAATTAGAAATTCGCTGCTCGGCTGACCCAGCAGGAGCAAACGTATGCTAAAAATGTTGCAGAACCAAGCTTTTCAGTAAAGAGCAGCCAGGCACATTTTAGCAAGTTTCACTTGTAAGTGGGGTTGGAAATACTTTTCAGGCTCAGTACTGGGCTCAAAAGATGCAGCCCTGATGTCTCTCATGATAGCAGGTGGTTAAGTAGAAATTCGCTCCTCGGCTGACCCAGCAGGAGCAAACGTATGCTAAAAATGTATGCAAAACCAAGCTTTTCAGTGAAGAGCAGCCAGGCACATTTTAGCAAGTTTCACTTGTAAGTGGGGTTGAAACGCTTTTCAGGCTCAGTACTGGGCTCAAAACATGCAGCCCTGATGTCTCTCATGATAGCAGGTGGTTAATTAGAAATTTGCTGCTCGGCTGACCCAGCAGGAGCAAAGGTATGCCAAAAATGTATGCAGAACCAAGCTTTTCAGTGAAGAGCAGAGAGGCACATTTTAGCAAGTTTCACTTGTAAGTGGGGTTGGAAACGCTTTTCAGGCTCAGTACTGGGCTCAAAAGATGCAGCCCTGATGTCTCTCATGATAGCAGGTGGTTAAGTAGAAATTTGCTGCTCGGCTCACCCAGCAGGAGCAAACGTATGCTAAAAATGTATGCAGAACCAAGCTTTTCAGTAAAGAGCAGAGAGGCACATTTTAGCAAGTTTCACTTGTAAGTTGGGTTGGAAACGCTTTTCAGGCTCTGTACTGGGCTCAAAAGATGCAGCCCTGATGTCTCTCATGATAGCAGGTGGTTAAGTAGAAATTCGCTGCTCGGCTGACCCAGCAGGAGCAAACGTATGCCAAAAATGTTGCAGAACCAGCTTTTCAGTGAAGAGCAGCCAGGCACATTTTAGCAAATTTCACTTGTAAGTTGGGTTGGAAACGCTTTTCAGGCTCAGTACTGGGCTCAAAAGATGCAGCCCTGATGTCTCTCATGATAGCAGGTGGTTAAGTAGAAATTCGCTGCTCGGCTCACCCAGCAGGAGCAACCGTATGCCAAAAATATACGCAGAATGAGCTGTTCAGTGAAGAGCAGAGAGGCACATTTTAGCAAGTTTCATTTGTAAGTTGGGTTCGAAACGCTTTTCAGGCTCAGTACTGGGCTCAAAACATGCAGCCCTGATGTCTCTCATGATAGCAGGTGGTTAATTAGAAATTCGCTGCTCGGCTGACCCAGCAGGAGCAAACGTATGCAAAAAATGTATGCAAAACCAAGCTTTTCAGTAAAGAGCAGAGAGGCACATTTTAACAAGTTTCACTTGTATGTGAAAGTTGTAAGTGGGGTTAGAAACGCTTTTCAGGCTCAGTACTGGGCTCAGTACTGGGCTCAAAACATGCAGCCCTGATGTCTCTTATGATAGCAGGTGGTTAATTAGAAATTCGCTGCTCGGCTGACCCAGCAGGAGCAAACGTATGCTAAAAATATATGCAAAACCAAGCTTTTCAGTGAAGAGCAGCCAGGCACATTTTAGCAAGTTTCACTTGTAAGTGGGGTTGGAAACGCTTTTCAGGCCAGTACTGGGCTCAAAACATGCAGCCCTGATGTCTCTCATGATAGCAGGTGGTTAATTAGAAATTCGCTGCTCGGCTGAATCAGCAGGAGCAAACGTATGCTAAAAATGTATGCAAAACCAAGCTTTTCAGTGAAGAGCAGCCAGTCACATTTTAGCAAGTTTCACTTGTAAGCGGGGTTGGAAATGCTTTTCAGGCTCAGTACTGGGCTCAAAACATGCAGCCCTGATGTCTCTCATGATAGCAGGTGGTTAAGTAGAAATTCGCTGCTCGGCTGACCCAGCAGGAGCAAACGTATGCCAAAAATGTACGCAGAATGAGCTTTTCAGTGAAGAGCAGAGAGGCACATTTTAGCAAGTTTCACTTGTAAGTTGGGTTCGAAATGCTTTTCAGGCTCAGTACTGGGCTCAAAACATGCAGCCCTGATGTCTCTCATGATAGCAGGTGGTTAATTAGAAATTCGCTGCTCGGCTGACCCAGCAGGAGCAAACGTATGCTAAAAATGTATGCAGAACCAAGCTTTTCAGTGAAGAGCAGCCAGGCACATTTTAGCAAGTTTCACTTGTAAGTGGGGTTGGAAACGCTTTTCAGGCTCAGTACTGGGCTCAAAACATGCAGCCCTGATGTCTCTCATGATAGCAGGTGGTTAAGTAGAAATTTTCTGCTCGGCTGACCCAGCAGGAGCAAACGTATGCCAAAAATGTACGCAGAATGAGCTTTTCATTGAAGAGCAGAGAGGCACATTTTAGCAAGTTTCATTTGTAAGTTGGGTTGGAAATGCTTTTCAGGCTCAGTACTGGGCTCAAAACATGCATCCCTGATGTCTCTCATGATAGCAGGTGGTTAATTAGAAATTCGCTGCTCGGCTGACCCAGCAGGAGCAAACGTATGCCAAAAATTTATGCAGAACCAAGCTTTTCAGTGAAGAGCAGAGAGGCACATTTTAGCAAGTTTCACTTGTAAGTGGGGTTGGAAACGCTTTTCAGGCTCAGTACTGGGCTCAAAAGATGCAGCCCTGAGGTCTCTCATGATAGCAGGTGGTTAAGTAGAAATTTGCTGCTCGGCTGACCCAGTAGGAGCAAACGTATGCTAAAAATGTATGCAGAACCAAGCTTTTCAGTAAAGAGCAGAGAGGCACATTTTAGCAAGTTTCACTTGTAAGTGGGGTTGGAAACACTTTTCAGGCTCAGTACTGGGCTCAAAACATGCAGCCCTGATGTCTCTCATGATAGCAGGTGGTTAAGTAGAAATTCGCTGCTCGGCTGACCCAGCAGGAGCAAACATATGCTAAAAATGTTGCAGAACCAAGCTTTTCAGTGAAGAGCAGCCAGGCACATTTTAGCAAGTTTCACTTGTAAGTGGGGTTGGAAATGCTTTTCAGGCTCAGTACTGGGCTCAAGAGATGCAGCCCTGATGTCTGTCATGATAGCAGGTGGTTAAGTAGAAATTCGCTGCTCGGCTGACCCAGCAGGAGCAAACGTATGCCAAAAATGTACGCAGAATGAGCTTTTCAGTGAAGAGCAGAGAGGCACTTTAGCAAGTTTCACTTGTAAGTTGGGTTGTAAACGCTTTTCAGGCTCAGTACTGGGCTCAAAACATGCAGCCCTGATGTCTCTCATGATAGCAGGTGGTTAATTAGAAATTCGCTGCTCGGCTGACCCAGCAGGAGCAAACGTATGCTAAAAATGTATGCAGAACCAAGCTTTTCAGTGAAGAGCAGCCAGGCACATTTTAGCAAGTTTCACTTGTAAGTGGGGTTAGAAACGCTTTTCAGGCTCAGTACTGGGCTCAAAACATGCAGCCCTGATGTCTCTTATGATAGCAGGTGGTTAATTAGAAATTCGCTGCTCGGCTGACCCAGCAGGAGCAAACGTATGCTAAAAATATATGCAAAACCAAGCTTTTCAGTGAAGAGCAGCCAGGCACATTTTAGCAAGTTTCACTTGTAAGTGGGGTTGGAAACGCTTTTCAGGCCAGTACTGGGCTCAAAACATGCAGCCCTGATGTCTCTCATGATAGCAGGTGGTTAATTAGAAATTCGCTGCTCGGCTGAATCAGCAGGAGCAAACGTATGCTAAAAATGTATGCAAAACCAAGCTTTTCAGTGAAGAGCAGCCAGGCACATTTTAGCAAGTTTCACTTGTAAGCGGGGTTGGAAATGCTTTTCAGGCTCAGTACTGGGTTCAAAAGATACAGCCCTGATGTCTCTCATGATAGCAGGTGGTTAAGTAGAAATTCGCTGCTCGGCTGACCCAGCAGGAGCAAACGTATGCCAAAAATGTACGCAGAATGAGCTTTTCAGTGAAGAGCAGAGAGGCACATTTTAGCAAGTTTCACTTGTAAGTTGGGTTCGAAACGCTTTTCAGGCTCAGTACTGGGCTCAAAACATGCATCCCTGATGTCTCTCATGATAGCAGGTGGTTAATTAGAAATTCGCTGCTCGGCTGACCCAGCAGAAGCAAACATATGCTAAAAATGTTGCAGAACCAAGCTTTTCAGTGAAGAGCAGCCAGGCACATTTTAGCAAGTTTCACTTGTAAGTGGGGTTGGAAATGCTTTTCGGGCTCAGTACTGGGCTCAAGAGATGCAGCCCTGATGTCTCTCATGATAGCAGGTGGTTAAGTAGAAATTCGCTGCTCGGCTGACCCAGCAGGAGCAAACATATGCCAAAAATGTACGCAGAATGAGCTTTTCAGTGAAGAGCAGAGAGGCACATTTTAGCAAGTTTCACTTGTAAGTTGGGTTGGAAACGCTTTTCAGGCCAGTACTGAGCTCAAAACATGCAGCCCTGATGTCTCTCATGATAGCAGGTGGTTAATTAGAAATTCGCTGCTCGGCTGACCCAGCAGGAGCAAACGTATGCTAAAAATGTATGCAAAACCAAGCTTTTCAGTGAAGAGCAGCCAGGCACATTTTAGCAAGTTTCACTTGTAAGCGGGGTTGGAAATGCTTTTCAGGCTCAGTACTGGGCTCAAAACATGCAGCCCTGATGTCTCTCATGATAGCAGGTGGTTAAGTAGAAATTCGCTGCTCGGCTGACCCAGCAGGAGCAAACGTATGCCAAAAA
The DNA here is from genome assembly GCF_964261635.1 of Lissotriton helveticus. Lineage (NCBI taxonomy): Eukaryota > Metazoa > Chordata > Amphibia > Caudata > Salamandridae > Lissotriton > Lissotriton helveticus. Next base: position 803,966 of record NW_027611660.1, on the reverse strand, counting down.
TGTACGCAGAATGAGCTTTTCAGTGAAGAGCAGAGAGGCACATTTTAGCAAGTTTCACTTGTAAGTTGGGTTTGAAACGCTTTTCAGGCTCAGTACTGGGCTCAAAACATGCAGCCCTGATGTCTCTCATGATAGCAGGTGGTTAATTAGAAATTCGCTGCTCGGCTGACCCAGCAGGAGCAAACGTATGCTAAAAATGTATGCAGAACCAAGCTTTTCAGTGAAGAGCAGCCAGGCACATTTTAGCAAGTTTCACTTGTAAGTGGGGTTGGAAACGCTTTTCAGGCTCAGTACTGGGCTCAAAACATGCAGCCCTGATGTCTCTCATGATAGCAGGTGGTTAAGTAGAAATTTTCTGCTCGGCTGACCCAGCAGGAGCAAACATATGCCAAAAATGTACGCAGAATGAGCTTTTCATTGAAGAGCAGAGAGGCACATTTTAGCAAGTTTCACTTGTAAGTTGGGTTGGAAATGCTTTTCAGGCTCAGTACTGGGCTCAAAACATGCATCCCTGATGTCTCTCATGATAGCAGGTGGTTAATTAGAAATTTGCTGCTCGGCTGACCCAGCAGGAGCAAACGTATGCCAAAAATGTATGCAGAACCAAGCTTTTCAGTGAAGAGCAGAGAGGCACATTTTAGCAAGTTTCACTTGTAAGTGGGGTTGGAAACGCTTTTCAGGCTCAGTACTGGGCTCAAAAGATGCAGCCCTGATGTCTCTCATGATAGCAGGTGGTTAAGTAGAAATTTGCTGCTCGGCTGACCCAGCAGGAGCAAACGTATGCTAAAAATGTATGCAGAACCAAGCTTTTCAGTAAAGAGCAGAGAGGCACATTTTAGCAAGTTTCACTTGTAAGTGGGGTTGGAAACACTTTTCAGGCTCAGTACTGGGCTCAAAACATGCAGCCCTGATGTCTCTCATGATAGCAGGTGGTTAAGTAGAAATTCGCTGCTTGGCTGACCCAGCAGGAGCAAACATATGCTAAAAATGTTGCAGAACCAAGATTTTCAGTGAAGAGCAGCCAGGCACATTTTAGCAAGTTTCACTTGTGAGTGGGGTTGGAAATGCTTTTCAGGCTCAGTACTGGGCTCAAGAGATGCAGCCCTGATGTCTCTCATGATAGCAGGTGGTTAAGTAGAAATTCGCTGCTCGGCTGACCCAGCAGGAGCAAACGTATGCCAAAAATGTACGCAGAATGAGCTTTTCAGTGAAGAGCAGAGAGGCACTTTAGCAAGTTTCACTTGTAAGTTGGGTTGTAAACGCTTTTCAGGCTCAGTACTGGGCTCAAAACATGCAGCCCTGATGTCTCTCATGATAGCAGGTAGTTAATTAGAAATTCGCTGCTCGGCTGACCCAGCAGGAGCAAACGTATGCTAAAAATGTATGCAGAACCAAGCTTTTCAGTGAAGAGCAGCCAGGCACATTTTAGCAAGTTTCACTTGTAAGTGGGGTTAGAAACGCTTTTCAGGCTCAGTACTGGGCTCAAATCATGCAGCCCTGATGTCTCTTATGATAGCAGGTGGTTAATTAGAAATTCGCTGCTCGGCTGACCCAGCAGGAGCAAACGTATGCTAAAAATATATGCAAAACCAAGCTTTTCAGTGAAGAGCAGCCAGGCACATTTTAGCAAGTTTCACTTGTAAGTGGGGTTGGAAACGCTTTTCAGGCCAGTACTGGGCTCCAAACATGCAGCCCTGATGTCTCTCATGATAGCAGGTGGTTAATTAGAAATTCGCTGCTCGGCTGAATCAGAAGGAGCAAACGTATGCTAAAAATGTATGCAAAACCAAGCTTTTCAGTGAAGAGCAGCCAGGCACATTTTAGCAAGTTTCACTTGTAAGCGGGGTTGGAAATGCTTTTCAGGCTCAGTACTGGGCTCAAAAGATGCAGCCCTGATGTCTCTCATGATAGCAGGTGGTTAAGTAGAAATTCGCTGCTCGGCTGACCCAGCAGGAGCAAACGTATGCCAAAAATGTACGCAGAATGAGCTTTTCAGTGAAGAGCAGAGAGGCACATTTTAGCAAGTTTCACTTGTAAGTTGGGTTCGAAACGCTTTTCAGGCTCAGTACTGGGCTCAAAACATGCAGCCCTGATGTCTCTCATGATAGCAGGTGGTTAATTAGAAATTCGCTGCTCGGCTGACCCAGCAGGAGCAAACGTATGCTAAAAATGTATGCAGAACCAAGCTTTTCAGTAAAGAGCAGAGATGCACATTTTAGCAAGTTTCACTTGTAAGTGGGGTTGGAAACGCTTTTCAGGCTCAGTACTGGGCTCAAAACATGCAGCCCTGATGTCTCTCATGATAGCAGGTGGTTAAGTAGAAATTTTCTGCTCGGCTGACCCAGCAGGAGCAAACATATGCCAAAAATGTACGCAGAATGAGCTTTTCATTGAAGAGCAGAGAGGCACATTTTAGCAAGTTTCACTTGTAAGTTGGGTTGGAAATGCTTTTCAGGCTCAGTACTGGGCTCAAAACATGCATCCCTGATGTCTCTCATGATAGCAGGTGGTTAATTAGAAATTTGCTGCTCGGCTGACCCAGCAGGAGCAAACGTATGCCAAAAATGTATGCAGAACCAAGCTTTTCAGTGAAGAGCAGAGAGGCACATTTTAGCAAGTTTCACTTGTAAGTGGGGTTGGAAACGCTTTTCAGGCTCAGTACTGGGCTCAAAAGATGCAGCCCTGATGTCTCTCATGATAGCAGGTGGTTAAGTAGAAATTTGCTGCTCGGCTGACCCAGCAGGAGCAAACGTATGCTAAAAATGTATGCAGAACCAAGCTTTTCAGTAAAGAGCAGAGAGGCACATTTTAGCAAGTTTCACTTGTAAGTGGGGTTGGAAACACTTTTCAGGCTCAGTACTGGGCTCAAAACATGCAGCCCTGATGTCTCTCATGATAGCAGGTGGTTAAGTAGAAATTCGCTGCTTGGCTGACCCAGCAGGAGCAAACATATGCTAAAAATGTTGCAGAACCAAGATTTTCAGTGAAGAGCAGCCAGGCACATTTTAGCAAGTTTCACTTGTGAGTGGGGTTGGAAATGCTTTTCAGGCTCAGTACTGGGCTCAAGAGATGCAGCCCTGATGTCTCTCATGATAGCAGGTGGTTAAGTAGAAATTCGCTGCTCGGCTGACCCAGCAGGAGCAAACGTATGCCAAAAATGTACGCAGAATGAGCTTTTCAGTGAAGAGCAGAGAGGCACTTTAGCAAGTTTCACTTGTAAGTTGGGTTGTAAACGCTTTTCAGGCTCAGTACTGGGCTCAAAACATGCAGCCCTGATGTCTCTCATGATAGCAGGTAGTTAATTAGAAATTCGCTGCTCGGCTGACCCAGCAGGAGCAAACGTATGCTAAAAATGTATGCAGAACCAAGCTTTTCAGTGAAGAGCAGCCAGGCACATTTTAGCAAGTTTCACTTGTAAGTGGGGTTAGAAACGCTTTTCAGGCTCAGTACTGGGCTCAAATCATGCAGCCCTGATGTCTCTTATGATAGCAGGTGGTTAATTAGAAATTCGCTGCTCGGCTGACCCAGCAGGAGCAAACGTATGCTAAAAATATATGCAAAACCAAGCTTTTCAGTGAAGAGCAGCCAGGCACATTTTAGCAAGTTTCACTTGTAAGTGGGGTTGGAAACGCTTTTCAGGCCAGTACTGGGCTCCAAACATGCAGCCCTGATGTCTCTCATGATAGCAGGTGGTTAATTAGAAATTCGCTGCTCGGCTGAATCAGAAGGAGCAAACGTATGCTAAAAATGTATGCAAAACCAAGCTTTTCAGTGAAGAGCAGCCAGGCACATTTTAGCAAGTTTCACTTGTAAGCGGGGTTGGAAATGCTTTTCAGGCTCAGTACTGGGCTCAAAAGATGCAGCCCTGATGTCTCTCATGATAGCAGGTGGTTAAGTAGAAATTCGCTGCTCGGCTGACCCAGCAGGAGCAAACGTATGCCAAAAATGTACGCAGAATGAGCTTTTCAGTGAAGAGCAGAGAGGCACATTTTAGCAAGTTTCACTTGTAAGTTGGGTTCGAAACGCTTTTCAGGCTCAGTACTGGGCTCAAAACATGCAGCCCTGATGTCTCTCATGATAGCAGGTGGTTAATTAGAAATTCGCTGCTCGGCTGACCCAGCAGAAGCAAACATATGCTAAAAATGTTGCAGAACCAAGCTTTTCAGTGAAGAGCAGCCAGGCACATTTTAGCAAGTTTCACTTGTAAGTGGGGTTGGAAATTCTTTTCGGGCTCAGTACTGGGCTCAAGAGATGCAGCCCTGATGTCTCTCATGATAGCAGGTGGTTAAGTAGAAATGTTCTGCTCGGCTGACCCAGCAGGAGCAAACGTATGCCAAAAATGTACGCAGAATGAGCTTTTCAGTGAAGAGCAGAGAGGCACATTTTAGCAAGTTTCACTTGTAAGTTGGGTTCGAAACGCTTTTCAGGCTCAGTACTGGGCTCAAAACATGCAGCCCTGATGTCTCTCATGATAGCAGGTGGTTAATTAGAAATTCGCTGCTCTGCTGACCCAGCAGGAGCAAACGTATGCCAAAAATGTACGCAGAATGAGCTTTTCAGTGAAGAGCAGCCAGGCACATTTTAGCAAGTTTCACTTGTAAGTGGGCTTGGAAACGCTTTTCAGGCTCAGTACTGGGCTCAAAAGATGCAGCCCTGATGTCTCTCATGATAGCAGGTGGTTAAGTAGAAATTCGCTCCTCGGCTGACCCAGCAGGAGCAAACCTATGCCAAAAATGTATGCAGAACCAAGCTTTTCAGTGAAGAGCAGCCAGGCACATTTCAGCAAGTTTTACTTGTAAGTGGGGTTAGAAACGCTTTTCAGGCTCAGTACTGGGCTCAAGAGATGCAGCCCTGATGTCTCTCATGATAGCAGGTGGTTAAGTAGAAATTCGCTGCTCGGCTGACCCAGCAGGAGCAAACGTATGCCAAAAATGTACGTAGAATGAGCTTTTCAGTGAAGAGCAGAGAGGCACATTTTAGCAAGTTTCACTTGTAATTGGGCTTGGAAACGCTTTTCAGGCTCAGTACTGGGCTCAAAACATGCAGTCCTGATGTCTCTCATGATAGCAGGTGGTTAATTAGAAGTTCGCTGCTCGGCTGACCCAGCAAGAGCAAACGTATGCTAAAAATGTATGCAGAACCAAGCTTTTCAGTGAAGAGCAGCCAGGCACATTTTAGCAAGTTTCACTTGTAAGTGGGGTTAGAAACGCTTTTCAGGCTCAGTACTGGGCTCAAAAGATGCAGCCCTGATGTCTTCCATGATAGTAGAAATTTTCTGCTCGGCTGACCCAGCAGGAGCAAACCTATGCCAAAAATGTATGCAGAACCAAGCTTTTCAGTGAAGAGCAGCCAGGCACATTTTAGCAAGTTTCACTTGTAAGTGGGGTTGGAAATGCTTTTCAGGCTCAGTACTGGGCTCAAGAGATGCAGCCCTGATGTCTCTCATGATAGCAGGTGGTTAAGTAGAAATTCGCTGCTCGGCTGACCCAGCAGGAGCAAACGTATGCCAAAAATATACGCAGAATGAGCTTTTCAGTGAAGAGCAGAGAGGCACATTTTAGCAAGTTTCACTTGTAAGTTGGGTTGGAAACGCTTTTCAGGCTCAGTACTGGGCTCAAAACATGCAGCCCTGATGTCTCTCATGATAGCAGGTGGTTCATTAGAAATTCGCTGCTCGGCTGACCCAGCAGGAGCAAACGTATGCTAAAAATTTATGCAAAACCAAGCTTTTCAGTAAACAGCAGAGAGGCACATTTTAGCAAGTTTCACTTGTAAGTTGGGTTGTAAACGCTTTTCAGGCTCAGTACTGAGCTCAAAACATGCAGCCCTGATGTCTCTCATGATAGCAGGTGGTTAATTAGAAATTCGCTGCTCGGCTGACCCAGCAGGAGCAAACGTATGCTAAAAATGTATGCAGAACCAAGCTTTTCAGTGAAGAGCAGCCAGGCACATTTTAGCAAGTTTCACTTGTAAGTGGGGTTGGAAATGCTTTTCAGGCTCAGTACTGGGCTCAAGAGATGCAGCCCTGATGTCTCTCATGATAGCAGGTGGTTAAGTAGAAATTCGCTGCTCGGCTGACCCAGCAGGGGCAAACGTATGCCAAAAATGTACGCAGAATGAGCTTTTCAGTGAAGAGCAGAGAGGCACATTTTAGCAAGTTTCACTTGTAAGTTGGGTTGTAAACGCTTTTCAGGCTCAGTACTGGGCTCAAAACATGCAGCCCTGATGTCTCTCATGATAGCAGGTGGTTAACCACTTGGCTGCTAAGGCACCTCTGGCCCCTCAATGTAATTTCCATTGAAATCAATGGAAACTCCATGACGAGTTACCCTTGTCATTAGCACTGAAGGGGTTAATTAGAAGTTCGCTGCTCGGCTGACCCAGCAGGAGCAAACGTATGCTAAAAATGAATGCAGAACCAAGCTTTTCAGTGAAGAGCAGCCAGGCACATTTTAGCAAGTTTCACTTGTAAGTGGGGTTAGAAACGCTTTTCAGGCTCAGTACTGAGCTCAAAAGATGCAGCCCTGATGTCTCTCATGATAGTAGAAATTCTCTGCTCGGCTGACCCAGCAAGAGCAAACCTATGCCAAAAATGTATGCAGAACCAAGCTTTTCAGTGAAGAGCAGCCAGGCACATTTTAGCAAGTTTCACTTGTAAGTGGGGTTGGAAATGCTTTTCAGGCTCAGTACTGGGCTCAAGAGATGCAGCCCTGATGTCTCTCATGATAGCAGGTGGTTAAGTAGAAATTCGCTGCTTGGCTGACCCAGCAGGAGCAAACGTATGCCAAAAATATACGCAGAATGAGCTTTTCAGTGAAGAGCAGAGAGGCACATTTTAGCAAGTTTCACTTGTAAGTTGGGTTGGAAACGCTTTTCAGGCTCAGTACTGGGCTCAAAACATGCAGCCCTGATGTCTCTCATGATAGCAGGTGGTTCATTAGAAATTCGCTGCTCGGCTGACCCAGCAGGAGCAAACGTATGCTAAAATTTATGCAAAACCAAGCTTTTCAGTAAACAGCAGAGAGGCACATTTTAGCAAGTTTCACTTGTAAGTGGGCTTGGAAACGCTTTTCAGGCTCAGTACTGGGCTCAAAAGATGCAGCCCTGATGTCTCTCATGATAGCAGGTGGTTATTTGCTGCTCGGCGGACCCAGCAGGAGCAAACGTATGCCAGATATGTTGGAGAACCAGCTTTTCAGTGAAGAGCAGCCAGGCACATTTTAGCAAGTTTCACTTGTAAGTGGGGTTGGAAATACTTTTCAGGCTCAGTACTGGGCTCAAAAGATGCAGCCCTGATGTCTCTCATGATAGCAGGTGGTTAATTAGAAATGTGCTGCTCGGCTGATCCAGCATGAGCAAACGTATGCTAAAAATGAATGCAAAACCAAGCTTTTCAGTGAAGAGCAGCCAGGCACAATTTAGCAGGTTTCACTTGTAAGTGGGGTTGGAAATGCTTTTCAGGCTCAGTACTGGGCTCAAAAGATGCAGCCCTGATGTCTCTCATGATAGCAGGTGGTTAAGTAGAAATTCGCTGCAAGGCTGACCCAGCAGGAGCAAACGTATGCCGAAAATGTACGCAGAATGAGCTTTTCAGTGAAGAGCAGAAAGGCACATTTTAGCAAGTTTCACTTGTAAGTTGGGTTGGAAACGCTTTTCAGGCTCAGTACTGGGCTCAAAACATGTAGCCCTGATGTCTCTCATTATAGCAGATGGTTAAGTAGAAATTTACTGCTCGGCTGACCCAGCAGGAGCAAACGTATGCTAAAAATGTTGCAGAACCAAGCTTTTCAGTGAAGAGCAGCCAGGCACATTTTAGCAAGTTTCACTTGTAAGTGGGGTTGGAAATGCTTTTCAGGCTCAGTACTGGGCTCAAAAGATGCAGCCCTGATGTCTCTCATGATAGCAGTTGGTTAAGTAGAAATTCGCTGCTCGGCTGACCCAGCAGGAGCAAATGTATGCCAGAAATGTTGCAGAACCAGCTTTTCAGTGAAGAGCAGCCAGGCACATTTTAGCAAGTTTCACTTGTAAGTGGGGTTGGAAACACTTTTCAGGCTCAGTACTGGGCTCAAAACATGCAGCCCTGATGTCTCTCATGATAGCAGGTGGTTAATTAGAAATTCGCTGCTCGGCTGACCCAGCAGGAGCAAACGTATGCTAAAAATGTACTCAGAATGAGCTTTTCAGTGAAGAGCAGCCAGGCACATTTTAGCAAGTTTCACTTGTAAGTGGGGTTGGAAATGCTTTTCAGGCTCAGTACTGGGCTCAAGAGATGCAGCCCTGATGTCTCTCATGATAGCAGGTGGTTAAGTAGAAATTCGCTGCTCGGCTGACCCAGCAGGAGCAAACGTATGCCAGAAATGTTGCAGAACCAGCTTTTCAGTGAAGAGCAGCCAGGCACATTTTAGCAAGTTTCGCTTGTAAGTGGGGTTGGAAATGCTTTTCAGGCTCAGTACTGGGCTCAAAACATGCAGCCCTGATGTCTCTCATGATAGCAGGTGGTTAAGTAGAAATTCGCTGCTCGGCTGACCCAGCAGGAGGAAACGTATGCTAAAAATGTATGCAGAACCAAGCTTTTCAGTAAAGAGCAGAGAGGCACATTTTAGCAAGTTTCACTTGTAAGTGGGGTTGGAAACGCTTTTCAGGCTCAGTACTGGGCTCAAAACATGCAGCCCTGATGTCTCTCATGATAGCAGGTGGTTAAGTAGAAATTTGCTGCTCGGCTGACCCAGCAGGAGCAAACGTATGCTAAAAATGTATGCAGAACCAAGCTTTTCAGTAAAGAGCAGAGAGGCACATTTTAGCAAGTTTCACTTGTAAGTGGGGTTGGAAACACTTTTCAGGCTCAGTACTGGGCTCAAAACATGCAGCCCTGATGTCTCTCATGATAGCAGGTGGTTAAGTAGAAATTCGCTGCTTGGCTGACCCAGCAGGAGCAAACATATGCTAAAAATGTTGCAGAACCAAGATTTTCAGTGAAGAGCAGCCAGGCACATTTTAGCAAGTTTCACTTGTGAGTGGGGTTGGAAATGCTTTTCAGGCTCAGTACTGGGCTCAAGAGATGCAGCCCTGATGTCTCTCATGATAGCAGGTGGTTAAGTAGAAATTCGCTGCTCGGCTGACCCAGCAGGAGCAAACGTATGCCAAAAATGTACGCAGAATGAGCTTTTCAGTGAAGAGCAGAGAGGCACTTTAGCAAGTTTCACTTGTAAGTTGGGTTGTAAACGCTTTTCAGGCTCAGTACTGGGCTCAAAACATGCAGCCCTGATGTCTCTCATGATAGCAGGTAGTTAATTAGAAATTCGCTGCTCGGCTGACCCAGCAGGAGCAAACGTATGCTAAAAATGTATGCAGAACCAAGCTTTTCAGTGAAGAGCAGCCAGGCACATTTTAGCAAGTTTCACTTGTAAGTGGGGTTAGAAACGCTTTTCAGGCTCAGTACTGGGCTCAAATCATGCAGCCCTGATGTCTCTTATGATAGCAGGTGGTTAATTAGAAATTCGCTGCTCGGCTGACCCAGCAGGAGCAAACGTATGCTAAAAATATATGCAAAACCAAGCTTTTCAGTGAAGAGCAGCCAGGCACATTTTAGCAAGTTTCACTTGTAAGTGGGGTTGGAAACGCTTTTCAGGCCAGTACTGGGCTCCAAACATGCAGCCCTGATGTCTCTCATGATAGCAGGTGGTTAAGTAGAAATTCGCTGCAAGGCTGACCCAGCAGGAGCAAACGTATGCCGAAAATGTACGCAGAATGAGCTTTTCAGTGAAGAGCAGAAAGGCACATTTTAGCAAGTTTCACTTGTAAGTTGGGTTGGAAACGCTTTTCAGGCTCAGTACTGGGCTCAAAACATGTAGCCCTGATGTCTCTCATTATAGCAGATGGTTAAGTAGAAATTTACTGCTCGGCTGACCCAGCAGGAGCAAACGTATGCTAAAAATGTTGCAGAACCAAGCTTTTCAGTGAAGAGCAGCCAGGCACATTTTAGCAAGTTTCACTTGTAAGTGGGGTTGGAAATGCTTTTCAGGCTCAGTACTGGGCTCAAAAGATGCAGCCCTGATGTCTCTCATGATAGCAGTTGGTTAAGTAGAAATTCGCTGCTCGGCTGACCCAGCAGGAGCAAATGTATGCCAGAAATGTTGCAGAACCAGCTTTTCAGTGAAGAGCAGCCAGGCACATTTTAGCAAGTTTCACTTGTAAGTGGGGTTGGAAACACTTTTCAGGCTCAGTACTGGGCTCAAAACATGCAGCCCTGATGTCTCTCATGATAGCAGGTGGTTAATTAGAAATTCGCTGCTCGGCTGACCCAGCAGGAGCAAACGTATGCTAAAAATGTACTCAGAATGAGCTTTTCAGTGAAGAGCAGCCAGGCACATTTTAGCAAGTTTCACTTGTAAGTGGGGTTGGAAATGCTTTTCAGGCTCAGTACTGGGCTCAAGAGATGCAGCCCTGATGTCTCTCATGATAGCAGGTGGTTAAGTAGAAATTCGCTGCTCGGCTGACCCAGCAGGAGCAAACGTATGCCAGAAATGTTGCAGAACCAGCTTTTCAGTGAAGAGCAGCCAGGCACATTTTAGCAAGTTTCGCTTGTAAGTGGGGTTGGAAATGCTTTTCAGGCTCAGTACTGGGCTCAAAACATGCAGCCCTGATGTCTCTCATGATAGCAGGTGGTTAAGTAGAAATTCGCTGCTCGGCTGACCCAGCAGGAGGAAACGTATGCTAAAAATGTATGCAGAACCAAGCTTTTCAGTAAAGAGCAGAGAGGCACATTTTAGCAAGTTTCACTTGTAAGTGGGGTTGGAAACGCTTTTCAGGCTCAGTACTGGGCTCAAAACATGCAGCCCTGATGTCTCTCATGATAGCAGGTGGTTAAGTAGAAATTTGCTGCTCGGCTGACCCAGCAGGAGCAAACGTATGCTAAAAATGTATGCAGAACCAAGCTTTTCAGTAAAGAGCAGAGAGGCACATTTTAGCAAGTTTCACTTGTAAGTGGGGTTGGAAACACTTTTCAGGCTCAGTACTGGGCTCAAAACATGCAGCCCTGATGTCTCTCATGATAGCAGGTGGTTAAGTAGAAATTCGCTGCTTGGCTGACCCAGCAGGAGCAAACATATGCTAAAAATGTTGCAGAACCAAGATTTTCAGTGAAGAGCATCCAGGCACATTTTAGCAAGTTTCACTTGTGAGTGGGGTTGGAAATGCTTTTCAGGCTCAGTACTGGGCTCAAGAGATGCAGCCCTGATGTCTCTCATGATAGCAGGTGGTTAAGTAGAAATTCGCTGCTCGGCTGACCCAGCAGGAGCAAACGTATGCCAAAAATGTACGCAGAATGAGCTTTTCAGTGAAGAGCAGAGAGGCACTTTAGCAAGTTTCACTTGTAAGTTGGGTTGTAAACGCTTTTCAGGCTCAGTACTGGGCTCAAAACATGCAGCCCTGATGTCTCTCATGATAGCAGGTAGTTAATTAGAAATTCGCTGCTCGGCTGACCCAGCAGGAGCAAACGTATGCTAAAAATGTATGCAGAACCAAGCTTTTCAGTGAAGAGCAGCCAGGCACATTTTAGCAAGTTTCACTTGTAAGTGGGGTTAGAAACGCTTTTCAGGCTCAGTACTGGGCTCAAATCATGCAGCCCTGATGTCTCTTATGATAGCAGGTGGTTAATTAGAAATTCGCTGCTCGGCTGACCCAGCAGGAGCAAACGTATGCTAAAAATATATGCAAAACCAAGCTTTTCAGTGAAGAGCAGCCAGGCACATTTTAGCAAGTTTCACTTGTAAGTGGGGTTGGAAACGCTTTTCAGGCCAGTACTGGGCTCCAAACATGCAGCCCTGATGTCTCTCATGATAGCAGGTGGTTAATTAGAAATTCGCTGCTCGGCTGAATCAGAAGGAGCAAACGTATGCTAAAAATGTATGCAAAACCAAGCTTTTCAGTGAAGAGCAGCCAGGCACATTTTAGCAAGTTTCACTTGTAAGCGGGGTTGGAAATGCTTTTCAGGCTCAGTACTGGGCTCAAAAGATGCAGCCCTGATGTCTCTCATGATAGCAGGTGGTTAAGTAGAAATTCGCTGCTCGGCTGACCCAGCAGGAGCAAACGTATGCCAAAAATGTACGCAGAATGAGCTTTTCAGTGAAGAGCAGAGAGGCACATTTTAGCAAGTTTCACTTGTAAGTTGGGTTCGAAACGCTTTTCAGGCTCAGTACTGGGCTCAAAACATGCAGCCCTGATGTCTCTCATGATAGCAGGTGGTTAATTAGAAATTCGCTGCTCGGCTGACCCAGCAGGAGCAAACGTATGCTAAAAATTTATGCAGAACCAAGCTTTTCAGTAAAGAGCAGAGATGCACATTTTAGCAAGTTTCACTTGTAAGTGGGGTTGGAAACGCTTTTCAGGCTCAGTACTGGGCTCAAAACATGCAGCCCTGATGTCTCTCATGATAGCAGGTGGTTAAGTAGAAATTTTCTGCTCGGCTGACCCAGCAGGAGCAAACATATGCCAAAAATGTACGCAGAATGAGCTTTTCATTGAAGAGCAGAGAGGCACATTTTAGCAAGTTTCACTTGTAAGTTGGGTTGGAAATGCTTTTCAGGCTCAGTACTGGGCTCAAAACATGCATCCCTGATGTCTCTCATGATAGCAGGTGGTTAATTAGAAATTTGCTGCTCGGCTGACCCAGCAGGAGCAAACGTATGCCAAAAATGTATGCAGAACCAAGCTTTTCAGTGAAGAGCAGAGAGGCACATTTTAGCAAGTTTCACTTGTAAGTGGGGTTGGAAACGCTTTTCAGGCTCAGTACTGGGCTCAAAAGATGCAGCCCTGATGTCTCTCATGATAGCAGGTAGTTAAGTAGAAATTTGCTGCTCGGCTGACCCAGCAGGAGCAAACGTATGCTAAAAATGTATGCAGAACCAAGCTTTTCAGTAAAGAGCAGAGAGGCACATTTTAGCAAGTTTCACTTGTAAGTGGGGTTGGAAACACTTTTCAGGCTCAGTACTGGGCTCAAAACATGCAGCCCTGATGTCTCTCATGATAGCAGGTGGTTAAGTAGAAATTCGCTGCTTGGCTGACCCAGCAGGAGCAAACATATGCTAAAAATGTTGCAGAACCAAGATTTTCAGTGAAGAGCAGCCAGGCACATTTTAGCAAGTTTCACTTGTGAGTGGGGTTGGAAATGCTTTTCAGGCTCAGTACTGGGCTCAAGAGATGCAGCCCTGATGTCTCTCATGATAGCAGGTGGTTAAGTAGAAATTCGCTGCTCGGCTGACCCAGCAGGAGCAAACGTATGCCAAAAATGTACGCAGAATGAGCTTTTCAGTGAAGAGCAGAGAGGCACTTTAGCAAGTTTCACTTGTAAGTTGGGTTGTAAACGCTTTTCAGGCTCAGTACTGGGCTCAAAACATGCAGCCCTGATGTCTCTCATGATAGCAGGTAGTTAATTAGAAATTCGCTGCTCGGCTGACCCAGCAGGAGCAAACGTATGCTAAAAATGTATGCAGAACCAAGCTTTTCAGTGAAGAGCAGCCAGGCACATTTTAGCAAGTTTCACTTGTAAGTGGGGTTAGAAACGCTTTTCAGGCTCAGTACTGGGCTCAAATCATGCAGCCCTGATGTCTCTTATGATAGCAGGTGGTTAATTAGAAATTCGCTGCTCGGCTGACCCAGCAGGAGCAAACGTATGCTAAAAATATATGCAAAACCAAGCTTTTCAGTGAAGAGCAGCCAGGCACATTTTAGCAAGTTTCACTTGTAAGTGGGGTTGGAAACGCTTTTCAGGCCAGTACTGGGCTCCAAACATGCAGCCCTGATGTCTCTCATGATAGCAGGTGGTTAATTAGAAATTCGCTGCTCGGCTGAATCAGAAGGAGCAAACGTATGCTAAAAATGTATGCAAAACCAAGCTTTTCAGTGAAGAGCAGCCAGGCACATTTTAGCAAGTTTCACTTGTAAGCGGGGTTGGAAATGCTTTTCAGGCTCAGTACTGGGCTCAAAAGATGCAGCCCTGATGTCTCTCATGATAGCAGGTGGTTAAGTAGAAATTCGCTGCTCGGCTGACCCAGCAGGAGCAAACGTATGCCAAAAATGTACGCAGAATGAGCTTTTCAGTGAAGAGCAGAGAGGCACATTTTAGCAAGTTTCACTTGTAAGTTGGGTTCGAAACGCTTTTCAGGCTCAGTACTGGGCTCAAAACATGCAGCCCTGATGTCTCTCATGATAGCAGGTGGTTAATTAGAAATTCGCTGCTCGGCTGACCCAGCAGAAGCAAACATATGCTAAAAATGTTGCAGAACCAAGCTTTTCAGTGAAGAGCAGCCAGGCACATTTTAGCAAGTTTCACTTGTAAGTGGGGTTGGAAATTCTTTTCGGGCTCAGTACTGGGCTCAAGAGATGCAGCCCTGATGTCTCTCATGATAGCAGGTGGTTAAGTAGAAATGTTCTGCTCGGCTGACCCAGCAGGAGCAAACGTATGCCAAAAATGTACGCAGAATGAGCTTTTCAGTGAAGAGCAGAGAGGCACATTTTAGCAAGTTTCACTTGTAAGTTGGGTTCGAAACGCTTTTCAGGCTCAGTACTGGGCTCAAAACATGCAGCCCTGATGTCTCTCATGATAGCAGGTGGTTAATTAGAAATTCGCTGCTCTGCTGACCCAGCAGGAGCAAACGTATGCCAAAAATGTACGCAGAATGAGCTTTTCAGTGAAGAGCAGCCAGGCACATTTTAGCAAGTTTCACTTGTAAGTGGGCTTGGAAACGCTTTTCAGGCTCAGTACTGGGCTCAAAAGATGCAGCCCTGATGTCTCTCATGATAGCAGGTGGTTAAGTAGAAATTCGCTCCTCGGCTGACCCAGCAGGAGCAAACCTATGCCAAAAATGTATGCAGAACCAAGCTTTTCAGTGAAGAGCAGCCAGGCACATTTCAGCAAGTTTTACTTGTAAGTGGGGTTAGAAACGCTTTTCAGGCTCAGTACTGGGCTCAAGAGATGCAGCCCTGATGTCTCTCATGATAGCAGGTGGTTAAGTAGAAATTCGCTGCTCGGCTGACCCAGCAGGAGCAAACGTATGCCAAAAATGTACGTAGAATGAGCTTTTCAGTGAAGAGCAGAGAGGCACATTTTAGCAAGTTTCACTTGTAATTGGGCTTGGAAACGCTTTTCAGGCTCAGTACTGGGCTCAAAACATGCAGTCCTGATGTCTCTCATGATAGCAGGTGGTTAATTAGAAGTTCGCTGCTCGGCTGACCCAGCAAGAGCAAACGTATGCTAAAAATGTATGCAGAACCAAGCTTTTCAGTGAAGAGCAGCCAGGCACATTTTAGCAAGTTTCACTTGTAAGTGGGGTTAGAAACGCTTTTCAGGCTCAGTACTGGGCTCAAAAGATGCAGCCCTGATGTCTTCCATGATAGTAGAAATTTTCTGCTCGGCTGACCCAGCAGGAGCAAACCTATGCCAAAAATGTATGCAGAACCAAGCTTTTCAGTGAAGAGCAGCCAGGCACATTTTAGCAAGTTTCACTTGTAAGTGGGGTTGGAAATGCTTTTCAGGCTCAGTACTGGGCTCAAGAGATGCAGCCCTGATGTCTCTCATGATAGCAGGTGGTTAAGTAGAAATTCGCTGCTCGGCTGACCCAGCAGGAGCAAACGTATGCCAAAAATATACGCAGAATGAGCTTTTCAGTGAAGAGCAGAGAGGCACATTTTAGCAAGTTTCACTTGTAAGTTGGGTTGGAAACGCTTTTCAGGCTCAGTACTGGGCTCAAAACATGCAGCCCTGATGTCTCTCATGATAGCAGGTGGTTCATTAGAAATTCGCTGCTCGGCTGACCCAGCAGGAGCAAACGTATGCTAAAAATTTATGCAAAACCAAGCTTTTCAGTAAACAGCAGAGAGGCACATTTTAGCAAGTTTCACTTGTAAGTTGGGTTGTAAACGCTTTTCAGGCTCAGTACTGAGCTCAAAACATGCAGCCCTGATGTCTCTCATGATAGCAGGTGGTTAATTAGAAATTCGCTGCTCGGCTGACCCAGCAGGAGCAAACGTATGCTAAAAATGTATGCAGAACCAAGCTTTTCAGTGAAGAGCAGCCAGGCACATTTTAGCAAGTTTCACTTGTAAGTGGGGTTGGAAATGCTTTTCAGGCTCAGTACTGGGCTCAAGAGATGCAGCCCTGATGTCTCTCATGATAGCAGGTGGTTAAGTAGAAATTCGCTGCTCGGCTGACCCAGCAGGAGCAAACGTATGCCAAAAATGTACGCAGAATGAGCTTTTCAGTGAAGAGCAGAGAGGCACATTTTAGCAAGTTTCACTTGTAAGTTGGGTTGTAAACGCTTTTCAGGCTCAGTACTGGGCTCAAAACATGCAGCCCTGATGTCTCTCATGATAGCAGGTGGTTAACCACTTGGCTGCTAAGGCACCTCTGGCCCCTCAATGTAATTTCCATTGAAATCAATGGAAACTCCATGACGAGTTACCCTTGTCATTAGCACTGAAGGGGTTAATTAGAAGTTCGCTGCTCGGCTGACCCAGCAGGAGCAAACGTATGCTAAAAATGAATGCAGAACCAAGCTTTTCAGTGAAGAGCAGCCAGGCACATTTTAGCAAGTTTCACTTGTAAGTGGGGTTAGAAACGCTTTTCAGGCTCAGTACTGAGCTCAAAAGATGCAGCCCTGATGTCTCTCATGATAGTAGAAATTCTCTGCTCGGCTGACCCAGCAAGAGCAAACCTATGCCAAAAATGTATGCAGAACCAAGCTTTTCAGTGAAGAGCAGCCAGGCACATTTTAGCAAGTTTCACTTGTAAGTGGGGTTGGAAATGCTTTTCAGGCTCAGTACTGGGCTCAAGAGATGCAGCCCTGATGTCTCTCATGATAGCAGGTAGTTAAGTAGAAATTCGCTGCTTGGCTGACCCAGCAGGAGCAAACGTATGCCAAAAATATACGCAGAATGAGCTTTTCAGTGAAGAGCAGAGAGGCACATTTTAGCAAGTTTCACTTGTAAGTTGGGTTGGAAACGCTTTTCAGGCTCAGTACTGGGCTCAAAACATGCAGCCCTGATGTCTCTCATGATAGCAGGTGGTTCATTAGAAATTCGCTGCTCGGCTGACCCAGCAGGAGCAAACGTATGCTAAAATTTATGCAAAACCAAGCTTTTCAGTAAACAGCAGAGAGGCACATTTTAGCAAGTTTCACTTGTAAGTGGGCTTGGAAACGCTTTTCAGGCTCAGTACTGGGCTCAAAAGATGCAGCCCTGATGTCTCTCATGATAGCAGGTGGTTATTTGCTGCTCGGCGGACCCAGCAGGAGCAAACGTATGCCAGATATGTTGGAGAACCAGCTTTTCAGTGAAGAGCAGCCAGGCACATTTTAGCAAGTTTCACTTGTAAGTGGGGTTGGAAATACTTTTCAGGCTCAGTACTGGGCTCAAAAGATGCAGCCCTGATGTCTCTCATGATAGCAGGTGGTTAATTAGAAATGTGCTGCTCGGCTGATCCAGCATGAGCAAACGTATGCTAAAAATGAATGCAAAACCAAGCTTTTCAGTGAAGAGCAGCCAGGCACAATTTAGCAGGTTTCAATTGTAAGTGGGGTTGGAAATGCTTTTCAGGCTCAGTACTGGGCTCAAAAGATGCAGCCCTGATGTCTCTCATGATAGCAGGTGGTTAAGTAGAAATTCGCTGCAAGGCTGACCCAGCAGGAGCAAACGTATGCCGAAAATGTACGCAGAATGAGCTTTTCAGTGAAGAGCAGAAAGGCACATTTTAGCAAGTTTCACTTGTAAGTTGGGTTGGAAACGCTTTTCAGGCTCAGTACTGGGCTCAAAACATGTAGCCCTGATGTCTCTCATTATAGCAGATGGTTAAGTAGAAATTTACTGCTCGGCTGACCCAGCAGGAGCAAACGTATGCTAAAAATGTTGCAGAACCAAGCTTTTCAGTGAAGAGCAGCCAGGCACATTTTAGCAAGTTTCACTTGTAAGTGGGGTTGGAAATGCTTTTCAGGCTCAGTACTGGGCTCAAAAGATGCAGCCCTGATGTCTCTCATGATAGCAGTTGGTTAAGTAGAAATTCGCTGCTCGGCTGACCCAGCAGGAGCAAATGTATGCCAGAAATGTTGCAGAACCAGCTTTTCAGTGAAGAGCAGCCAGGCACATTTTAGCAAGTTTCACTTGTAAGTGGGGTTGGAAACACTTTTCAGGCTCAGTACTGGGCTCAAAACATGCAGCCCTGATGTCTCTCATGATAGCAGGTGGTTAATTAGAAATTCGCTGCTCGGCTGACCCAGCAGGAGCAAACGTATGCTAAAAATGTACTCAGAATGAGCTTTTCAGTGAAGAGCAGCCAGGCACATTTTAGCAAGTTTCACTTGTAAGTGGGGTTGGAAATGCTTTTCAGGCTCAGTACTGGGCTCAAGAGATGCAGCCCTGATGTCTCTCATGATAGCAGGTGGTTAAGTAGAAATTCGCTGCTCGGCTGACCCAGCAGGAGCAAACGTATGCCAGAAATGTTGCAGAACCAGCTTTTCAGTGAAGAGCAGCCAGGCACATTTTAGCAAGTTTCGCTTGTAAGTGGGGTTGGAAATGCTTTTCAGGCTCAGTACTGGGCTCAAAACATGCAGCCCTGATGTCTCTCATGATAGCAGGTGGTTAAGTAGAAATTCGCTGCTCGGCTGACCCAGCAGGAGGAAACGTATGCTAAAAATGTATGCAGAACCAAGCTTTTCAGTAAAGAGCAGAGAGGCACATTTTAGCAAGTTTCACTTGTAAGTGGGGTTGGAAACGCTTTTCAGGCTCAGTACTGGGCTCAAAACATGCAGCCCTGATGTCTCTCATGATAGCAGGTGGTTAATTAGAAATTCGCTGCTCGGCTGACCCAGGTGGAGCAAACGTATGCTAAAAATGTATGCAAAACCAAGCTTTTCAGTGAAGAGCAGCCAGGCACATTTTAGCAAGTTTCACTTGTAAGTGGGGTTGGAAACGCTTTTCAGGCTCAGTACTGGGCTCAAAAGATGCAGCCCTGATGTCTCTCATGATAGCAGGTGGTTAAGTAGAAATTCGCTGCTCGGCTGACCCAGCAGGAGCAAACGTATGCCAAAAATGTACGCAGAATGAGCTTTTCAGTGAAGAGCAGAGAGGGACATTTTAGCAAGTTTCACTTGTAAGTTGGGTTGTAAACGCTTTTCAGGCTCAGTACTGAGCTCAAAACATGCAGCCCTGATGTCTCTCATGATAGCAGGTGGTTAATTAGAAATTCGCTGCTCGGCTGACCCAGCAGGAGCAAACGTATGCTAAAAATGTATGCAGAACCAAGCTTTTCAGTGAAGAGCAGCCAGGCACATTTTAGCAAGTTTCACTTGTAAGTGGGGTTGGAAATGCTTTTCAGGCTCAGTACTGGGCTCAAGAGATGCAGCCCTGATGTCTCTCATGATAGCAGGTGGTTAAGTAGAAATTCGCTGCTCGGCTGACCCAGCAGGAGCAAACGTATGCCAAAAATGTACGCAGAATGAGCTTTTCAGTGAAGAGCAGAGAGGCACATTTTAGCAAGTTTCACTTGTAAGTTGGGTTGTAAACGCTTTTCAGGCTCAGTACTGGGCTCAAAACATGCAGCCCCGATGTCTCTCTTGATAGCAGGTGGTTAATTAGAAGTTCGCTGCTCGGCTGACCCAGCAGGAGCAAACGTATGCTAAAAATGAATGCAGAACCAAGCTTTTCAGTGAAGAGCAGCCAGGCACATTTTAGCAAGTTTCACTTGTAAGTGGGGTTAGAAACGCTTTTCAGGCTCAGTACTGAGCTCAAAAGATGCAGCCCTGATGTCTCTCATGATAGTAGAAATTCTCTGCTCGGCTGACCCAGCAGGAGCAAACCTATGCCAAAAATGTATGCAGAACCAAGCTTTTCAGTGAAGAGCAGCCAGGCACATTTTAGCAAGTTTCACTTGTAAGTGGGGTTGGAAATGCTTTTCAGGCTCAGTACTGGGCTCAAGAGATGCAGCCCTGATGTCTCTCATGATAGCAGGTGGTTAAGTAGAAATTCGTTGCTTGGCTGACCCAGCAGGAGCAAACGTATGCCAAAAATATACGCAGAATGAGCTTTTCAGTGAAGAGCAGAGAGGCACATTTTAGCAAGTTTCACTTGTAAGTTGGGTTGGAAACGCTTTTCAGGCTCAGTACTGGGCTCAAAACATGCAGCCCTGATGTCTCTCATGATAGCAGGTGGTTCATTAGAAATTCGCTGCTCGGCTGACCCAGCAGGAGCAAACGTATGCTAAAATGTATGCAAAACCAAGCTTTTCAGTAAACAGCAGAGAGGCACATTTTAGCAAGTTTCACTTGTAAGTGGGCTTGGAAACGCTTTTCAGGCTCAGTACTGGGCTCAAAAGATGCAGCCCTGATGTCTCTCATGATAGCAGGTGGTTATTCGCTGCTCGGCGGACCCAGCAGGAGCAAACGTATGCCAGATATTTTGCAGAACCAGCTTTTCAGTGAAGAGCAGCCAGGCACATTTTAGCAAGTTTCACTTGTAAGTGGGGTTGGAAATACTTTTCAGGCTCAGTACTGGGCTCAAAAGATGCAGCCCTGATGTCTCTCATGATAGCAGGTGGTTAATTAGAAATGTGCTGCTCGGCTGATCCAGCATGAGCAAACGTATGCTAAAAATGTATGCAAAACCAAGCTTTTCAGTGAAGAGCAGCCAGGCACAATTTAGCAAGTTTCACTTGTAAGTGGGGTTGGAAATGCTTTTCAGGCTCAGTACTGGGCTCAAAAGATGCAGCCCTGATGTCTCTCATGATAGCAGGTGGTTAAGTAAAAATTCGCTGCAAGGCTGACCCAGCAGGAGCAAACGTATGCCGAAAATGTACGCAGAATGAGCTTTTCAGTGAAGAGCAGAGAGGCACATTTTAGCAAGTTTCACTTGTAAGTTGGGTTGGAAACGCTTTTCAGGCTCAGTACTGGGCTCAAAACATGTAGCCCTGATGTCTCTCATTATAGCAGGTGGTTAAGTAGAAATTTACTGCTCGGCTGACCCAGCAGGAGCAAACGTATGCTAAAAATGTTGCAGAACCAAGCTTTTCAGTGAAGAGCAGCCAGGCACATTTTAGCAAGTTTCACTTGTAAGTGGGGTTGGAAATGCTTTTCAGGCTCAGTACTGGGCTCAAGAGATGCAGCCCTGATGTCTCTCATGATAGCAGGTGGTTAAGTAGAAATTCGCTGCTCGGCTGACCCAGCAGGAGCAAATGTATGCCAGAAATGTTGCCGAACCAGCTTTTCAGTGAAGAGCAGCCAGGCACATTTTAGCAAGTTTCACTTGTAAGTGGGGTTGGAAATGCTTTTCAGGCTCAGTACTGGGCTCAAGAGATGCAGCCCTGATGTCTCTCATGATAGCAGTTGGTTAAGTAGAAATTCGCTGCTCGGCTGACCCAGCAGGAGCAAATGTATGCCAGAAATGTTGCAGAACCAGCTTTTCAGTGAAGAGCAGCCAGGCACATTTTAGCAAGTTTCACTTGTAAGTGGGGTTGGAAACACTTTTCAGGCTCAGTACTGGGCTCAAAACATGCAGCCCTGATGTCTCTCATGATAGCAGGTGGTTAATTAGAAATTCGCTGCTCGGCTGACCCAGCAGGAGCAAACGTATGCTAAAAATGTACTCAGAATGAGCTTTTCAGTGAAGAGCAGCCAGGCACATTTTAGCAAGTTTCACTTGTAAGTGGGGTTGGAAATGCTTTTCAGGCTCAGTACTGGGCTCAAGAGATGCAGCCCTGATGTCTCTTATGATAGCAGGTGGTTAAGTAGAAATTCGCTGCTCGGCTGACCCAGCAGGAGCAAACGTATGCCAGAAATGTTGCAGAACCAGCTTTTCAGTGAAGAGCAGCCAGGCACATTTTAGCAAGTTTCGCTTGTAAGTGGGGTTGGAAATGCTTTTCAGGCTCAGTACTGGGCTCAAAACATGCAGCCCTGATGTCTCTCATGATAGCAGGTGGTTAATTAGAAATTCGCTGCTCGGCTGACCCAGGTGGAGCAAACGTATGCTAAAAATGTATGCAAAACCAAGCTTTTCAGTGAAGAGCAGCCAGGCACATTTTAGCAAGTTTCACTTGTAAGTGGGGTTGGAAACGCTTTTCAGGCTCAGTACTGGGCTCAAAAGATGCAGCCCTGATGTCTCTCATGATAGCAGGTGGTTAAGTAGAAATTCGCTGCTCGGCTGACCCAGCAGGAGCAAACGTATGCCAAAAATGTACGCAGAATGAGCTTTTCAGTGAAGAGCAGAGAGGCACATTTTAGCAAGTTTCACTTGTAAGTTGGGTTGGAAACGCTTTTCAGGCTCAGTACTGGGCTCAAAACATGCAGCCCTGATGTCTCCCATGATAGCAGGTGGTTAATTAGAAATACGCTGCTCGGCTGACCCAGCAGGAGCAAACATATGCTAAAAATGTGTGCAAAACCAAGCTTTTTAGTAAAGAGCAGAGAGGCACATTTTAGCAAGTTTCACTTGTAAGTGGGCTTGGAAATGCTTTTCAGGCTCAGTACTGGGCTCAAAAGATGAAGCCCTGATGTCTCTCATTATAGCAGGTGGTTAAGTAGAAATTTACTGCTCGGCTGACCCAGCAGGAGCAAACGTATGCTAAAAATGTTGCAGAACCAAGCTTTTCAGTGAAGAGCAGAGAGGCTCATTTTAGCAAGTTTCACTTGTAAGTGGGGTTGGAACGCTTTTCAGGCTCAGTACTGGGCTCAAAAGATGCAGCCCTGATGTCTCTCATGATAGCAGGTGGTTAAGTAGAAATTCGCTGCTCGGCTGACCCAGCAGGAGCAAACGTAAGCCAAAAATGTTGCAGAACCAGCTTTTCAGTGAAGAGCAGCCAGGCACATTTTAGCAAGTTTAACTTGTAAGTGGGGTTGGAAATGCTTTTCAAGCTCAGTACTGGGCTCAAAAGATGCAACCCTGATGTCTCTCATGATAGCAGGTGGTTAAGTAGAAATTTTCTGCTCTACTGACCCAGCAGGAGCAAACCTATGCCAAAAATGTATGCAGAAACAAGCTTTTCAGTGAAGAGCAGCCAGGCACATTTTAGCAAGTTTCACTTGTAAGTGGGGTTGGAAATGCTTTTCAGGCTCAGTACTGGGCTCAAGAGATGCAGCCCTGATGTCTCTCATGATAGCAGGTGGTTAAGTAGAAATTCGCTGCTCGGCTGACCCAGCAGGAGCAAACGTATGCCAAAAATGTACGCAGAATGAGCTTTTCAGTGAAGAGCAGAGAGGCACATTTTAGCAAGTTTCACTTGTAAGTTGGGTTGGAAACGCTTTTCAGGCTCAGTACTGGGCTCAAAACATGCAGCCCTGATGTCTCTCATTATAGCAGATGGTTAAGTAGAAATTTACTGCTCGGCTGACCCAGCAGGAGCAAACGTATGCTAAAAATGTATGCAAAACCAAGCTTTTCAGTGAAGAGCAGCCAGGCACATTTTAGCAAGTTTCACTTGTAAGTGGGGTTGGAAACGCTTTTCAGGCTCAGTACTGGGCTCAAAAGATGCAGCCCTGATGTCTCTCATGATAGCAGGTGGTTAAGTAGAAATTCGCTGCTCGGCTGACCCAGCAGGAGCAAACGTATGCCAAAAATGTACGCAGAATGAGCTTTTCAGTGAAGAGCAGAGAGGCACATTTTAGCAAGTTTCACTTGTAAGTTGGGTTGGAAACGCTTTTCAGGCTCAGTACTGGGCTCAAAACATGCAGCCCTGATGTCTCCCATGATAGCAGGTGGTTAATTAGAAATACGCTGCTCGGCTGACCCAGCAGGAGCAAACATATGCTAAAAATGTGTGCAAAACCAAGCTTTTCAGTAAAGAGCAGAGAGGCACATTTTAGCAAGTTTCACTTGTAAGTGGGGTTGGAAATGCTTTTCAGGCTCAGTACTGGGCTCAAGAGATGCAGCCCTGATGTCTCTCATTATAGCAGATGGTTAAGTAGAAATTTACTGCTCGGCTGACCCAGCAGGAGCAAACGTATGCTAAAAATGTATGCAAAACCAAGCTTTTCAGTGAAGAGCAGCCAGGCACATTTTAGCAAGTTTCACTTGTAAGTGGGGTTGGAAATGCTTTTCAGGCTCAGTACTGGGCTCAAAAGATGCAGCCCTGATGTCTCTCATGATAGCAGGTGGTTAAGTAGAAATTCGCTGCTCGGCTGACCCAGCAGGAGCAAACGTATGCCAAAAATGTACGCAGAATGAGCTTTTCAGTGAAGAGCAGAGAGGCACATTTTAGCAAGTTTCACTTGTAAGTTGGGTTGGAAACGCTTTTCAGGCTCAGTACTGGGCTCAAAACATGCAGCCCTGATGTCTCCCATGATAGCAGGTGGTTAATTAGAAATACGCTGCTCGGCTGACCCAGCAGGAGCAAACATATGCTAAAAATGTGTGCAAAACCAAGCTTTTCAGTAAAGAGCAGAGAGGCACATTTTAGCAAGCTTCACTTGTAAGTGGGCTTGGAAATGCTTTTCAGGCTCAGTACTGGGCTCAAAAGATGAAGCCCTGATGTCTCTCATTATAGCAGGTGGTTAAGTAGAAATTTACTGCTCGGCTGACCCAGCAGGAGCAAACGTATGCTAAAAATGTTGCAGAACCAAGCTTTTCAGTGAAGAGCAGAGAGGCTCATTTTAGCAAGTTTCACTTGTAAGTGGGGTTGGAACGCTTTTCAGGCTCAGTACTGGGCTCAAAAGATGCAGCCCTGATGTCTCTCATGATAGCAGGTGGTTAAGTAGAAATTCGTTGCTCGGCTGACCCAGCAGGAGCAAACGTAAGCCAAAAATGTTGCAGAACCAGCTTTTCAGTGAAGAGCAGCCAGGCACATTTTAGCAAGTTTAACTTGTAAGTGGGGTTGGAAATGCTTTTCAGGCTCAGTACTGGGCTCAAAAGATGCAACCCTGATGTCTCTCATGATAGCAGGTGGTTAAGTAGAAATTTTCTGCTCTACTGACCCAGCAGGAGCAAACCTATGCCAAAAATGTATGCAGAAACAAGCTTTTCAGTGAAGAGCAGCCAGGCACATTTTAGCAAATTTCACTTGTAAGTGGGGTTGGAAATGCTTTTCAGGCTCAGTACTGGGCTCAAGAGATGCAGCCCTGATGTCTCTCATGATAGCAGGTGGTTAAGTAGAAATTCGCTGCTCGGCTGACCCAGCAGGAGCAAACGTATGCCAAAAATGTACGCAGAATGAGCTTTTCAGTGAAGAGCAGAGAGGCACATTTTAGCAAGTTTCACTTGTAAGTTGGGTTGGAAACGCTTTTCAGGCTCAGTACTGGGCTCAAAACATGCAGCCCTGATGTCTCTCATTATAGCAGATGGTTAAGTAGAAATTTACTGCTCGGCTGACCCAGCAGGAGCAAACGTATGCCAAAAATGTATGCAAAACCAGCTTTTCAGTGAAGAGCAGCCAGGCACATTTTAGCAAGTTTCACTTGTAAGTGGGGTTGGAAATGCTTTTCAGGCTCAGTACTGGGCTCAAAACATGCAGCCCTGATGTCTCTCATGATAGCAGGTGGTTAATTAGAAATTCGCTGCTCGGCTGACCCAGCAGGAGCAAACGTATGCTAAAAATGTATGCAGAACCAAGCTTTTCAGTGAAGAGCAGCCAGGCACATTTTAGCAAGTTTCACTTGTAAGTGGGGTTGGAAATGCTTTTCAGGCTCAAGTACTTGGCTCAAAAGATGCTGATGTCTCTCATGATAGCAGGTAGAAATTCGCGGCTCGGCTGACCCAGCAGGAGCAAACGTATGCCAAAAGTATGCAGAACCTAGCTTTTCAGTGAAGAGCAGGAGAGGCACATTTTAGCAAGTTTCACTTGTAAGTGGGGTTGGAACGCTTTTCAGGCTCAGTACTGGGCTCAAAAGATGCAGCCCTGATGTCTCTCATGATAGCAGGTGGTTAAGTAGAAATTTGCTGCTCGACTGACCCAGCAGGAGCAAACGTATGCTAAAAATGTATGCAGAACCAAGCTTTTCAGTAAAGAGCAGAGAGGCACATTTTAGCAAGTTTCACTTGTAAGTGGGGTTGGAAACGCTTTTCAGGCTCAGTACTGGGCTCAAAAGATGCAGCCCTGATGTCTCTCATGATAGCAGGTGGTTAAGTAGAAATTCCCTGCTCGGCTGACCCAGCAGGAGCAAACGTATGCCAAAAATGTTGCAGAACCAGCTTTTCAGTGAAGAGCAGCCAGGCACATTTTAGCAAGTTTCACTTGTAAGTGGGGTTGGAAACACTTTTCAGGCACAGTACTGGGCTCAAAACATGCAGCCCTGATGTCTCTCAAGATAGCAGGTGGTTAAGTAGAAATTCGCTGCTCGGCTGACCCAGCAGGAGCAAACGTATGCCAAAAATGTACGCAGAATGAGCTTTTCAGTGAAGAGCAGAGAGGCACATTTTAGCAAGTTTCACTTGTAAGTGGGGTTGGAAACGCTTTTCAGGCTCAGTACTGGGCTCAAAAGATGCAGCCCTGATGTCTCTCATGATAGCAGGTGGTTAAGTAGGAATTTGCTGCTCGGCTGACCCAGCAGGAGCAAACGTATGCTAAAAATGTATGCAGAACCAAGCTTTTCAGTAAAGAGCAGAGAGGCACATTTTAGCAAGTTTCACTTGTAAGTGGGGTTGGAAACGCTTTTCAGGCTCAGTACTGGGCTCAAAAGATGCAGCCCTGATGTCTCTCATGATAGCAGGTGGTTAAGTAGAAATTCGCTGCTCGGCTGACCCAGCAGGAGCAAACGTATGCTAAAAATTTATGCAAAACCAAGCTTTTCAGTAAACAGCAGAGAGGCACATTTTAGCAAGTTTCACTTGTAAGTGGGCTTGGAAACGCTTTTCAGGCTCAGTACTGGGCTCAAAACATGCAGCCCTGATGTCTCTCATGATAGCAGGTGGTTAATTAGAAATTCGCTGCTCGGCTGACCCAGCAGGAGCAAACGTATGCTAAAAATGTATGCAGAACCAAGCTTTTCAGTGAAGAGCAGCCAGGCACATTTTAGCAAGTTTCACTTGTAAGTGGGGTTGGAAATGCTTTTCAGGCTCAAGTACTTGGCTCAAAAGATGCTGATGTCTCTCATGATAGCAGGTAGAAATTCGCGGCTCGGCTGACCCAGCAGGAGCAAACGTATGCCAAAAGTATGCAGAACCTAGCTTTTCAGTGAAGAGCAGGAGAGGCACATTTTAGCAAGTTTCACTTGTAAGTGGGGTTGGAACGCTTTTCAGGCTCAGTACTGGGCTCAAAAGATGCAGCCCTGATGTCTCTCATGATAGCAGGTGGTTAAGTAGAAATTTGCTGCTCGGCTGACCCAGCAGGAGCAAACGTATGCCAAAAATGTTGCAGAACCAGCTTTTCAGTGAAGAGCAGCCAGGCACATTTTAGCAAGTTTCACTTGTAAGTGGGGTTGGAAACACTTTTCAGGCTCAGTACTGGGCTCAAAACATGCAGCCCTGATGTCTCTCATGATAGCAGGTGGTTAAGTAGAAATTCGCTGCTCGGCTGACCCAGCAGGAGCAAACGTATGCCAAAAATGTACGCAGAATGAGCTTTTCAGTGAAGAGCAGAGAGGCACATTTTAGCAAGTTTCACTTGTAAGTGGGGTTGGAAACGCTTTTCAGGCTCAGTACTGGGCTCAAAAGATGCAGCCCTGATGTCTCTCATGATAGCAGGTGGTTAAGTAGGAATTTGCTGCTCGGCTGACCCAGCAGGAGCAAACGTATGCTAAAAATGTATGCAGAACCAAGCTTTTGAGTAAAGAGCAGAGAGGCACATTTTAGCAAGTTTCACTTGTAAGTGGGGTTGGAAACGCTTTTCAGGCTCAGTACTGGGCTCAAAAGATGCAGCCCTGATGTCTCTCATGATAGCAGGTGGTTAAGTAGAAATTCGCTGCTCGGCTGACCCAGCAGGAGCAAACGTATGCTAAAAATGTATGCAAAACCAAGCTTTTCAGTAAACAGCAGAGAGGCACATTTTAGCAAGTTTCACTTGTAAGTGTGCTTGGAAACGCTTTTCAGGCTCAGTACTGGGCTCAAAACATGCAGCCCTGATGTCTCTCATGAATGCAGGTGGTTAATTAGAAATTCGCTGCTCGGCTGACCCAGCAGGAGCAAACGTATGCTAAAAATGAACGCAGAACCAAGCTTTTCAGTGAAGAGCAGCCAGGCACATTTTAGCAAGTTTCACTTGTAAGTGGGGTTGGAAATGCTTTTCAGGCTCAAGTACTTGGCTCAAAAGATGCTGATGTCTCTCATGATAGCAGGTAGAAATTCGCGGCTCGGCTGACCCAGCAGGAGCAAACGTATGCCAAAAGTATGCAGAACCTAGCTTTTAGGTGAAGAGCAGGAGAGGAACATTTTAGCAAGTTTCACTTGTAAGTGGGGTTGGAACGCTTTTCAGGCTCAGTACTGGGCTCAAAAGATGCAGCCCTGATGTCTCTCATGATAGCAGGTGGTTAAGTAGAAATTTGCTGCTCGACTGACCCAGCAGGAGCAAACATATGCTAAAAATGTATGCAGAACCAAGCTTTTCAGTAAAGAGCAGAGAGGCACATTTTAGCAAGTTTCACTTGTAAGTGGGGTTGGAAACGCTTTTCAGGCTCAGTACTGGGCTCAAAAGATGCAGCCCTGATGTCTCTCATGATAGCAGGTGGTTAAGTAGAAATTCGCTGCTCGGCTGACCCAGCAGGAGCAAACGTATGCCAAAAATGTTGCAGAACCAGCTTTTCAGTGAAGAGCAGCCAGGCACATTTTAGCAAGTTTCACTTGTAAGTGGGGTTGGAAATGCTTTTCAGGCTCAGTACTGGGCTCAAAACATGCAGCCCTGATGTCTCTCATGATAGCAGGTGGTTAATTAGAAATTCGCTGCTCGGCTGACCCAGCAGGAGCAAATGTATGCCAAAAATTTATGCAGAACCAAGCTTTTCAGTGAAGAGCAGAGAGGCACATTTTAGCAAGTTTCACTTGTAAGTGGGGTTGGAAATGCTTTTCAGGCTCAGTACTGGGCTCAAGAGATGCAGCCCTGATGTCTCTCATGATAGCAGGTGGTTAAGTAGAAATTCGCTGCTCGGCTGACCCAGCAGGAGCAAACGTATGCTAAAAATGTATGCAGAACCAAGCTTTTCAGTGAAGAGCAGCCAGGCACATTTTAGCAAGTTTCACTTGTAAGTGGGGTTGGAAATGCTTTTCAGGCTCAAGTACTTGGCTCAAAAGATGCTGATGTCTCTCATGATAGCAGGTAGAAATTCGCGGCTCGGCTGACCCAGCAGGAGCAAACGTATGCCAAAAGTATGCAGAACCTAGCTTTTCAGTGAAGAGCAGCCAGGCACATTTTAGCAAGTTTCACTTGTAAGTGGGCTTGGAAACGCTTTTCAGGCTCAGTACTGGGCTCAAAAGATGCAGCCATGATGTCTCTCATGATAGCAGGTGGTTAAGTAGAAATTCGCTGCTCGGCGGACCCAGTAGGAGCAAACGTATGCCAGAAATGTTGCAGAACCAGCTTTTCAGTGAAGAGCAGCCAGGCACATTTTAGCAAGTTTCACTTGTAAGTGGGGTTGGAAATACTTTTCAGGCTCAGTACTGGGCTCAAAAGATGCAGCCCTGATGTCTCTCATGATAGCAGGTGGTTAAGTAGAAATTCGCTGCTCGGCTGACCCAGCAGGAGCAAACGTATGCTAAAAATGTATGCAAAACCAAGCTTTTCAGTGAAGAGCAGCCATGCACATTTTAGCAAGTTTCACTTGTAAGTGGGTTTGGAAATGCTTTTCAGGCTCAAGTACTGGGCTCAAAAGATGCAGCCCTGATGTCTCTCATGATAGCAGGTGGTTAATTAGAAATTCGCTGCTCGGCTGACCCAGCAGGAGCAAACGTATGCCAAAAATGTTGCAGAACCAGCTTTTCAGTGAAGAGCAGCCAGGCACATTTTAGCAAGTTTCACTTGTAAGTGGGGTTGGAAATGCTTTTCAGGCTCAAGTACTTGGCTCAAAAGATGCTGATGTCTCTCATGATAGCAGGTAGAAATTCGCGGCTCGGCTGACCCAGCAGGAGCAAACGTATGCCAAAAGTATGCAGAACCTAGCTTTTCAGTGAAGAGCAGGAGAGGCACATTTTAGCAAGTTTCACTTGTAAGTGGGGTTGGAACGCTTTTCAGGCTCAGTACTGGGCTCAAAAGATGCAGCCCTGATGTCTCTCATGATAGCAGGTGGTTAAGTAGGAATTTGCTGCTCGGCTGACCCAGCAGGAGCAAACATATGCTAAAAATGTATGCAGAACCAAGCTTTTCAGTAAAGAGCAGAGAGGCACATTTTAGCAAGTTTCACTTGTAAGTGGGGTTGGAAACGCTTTTCAGGCTCAGTACTGGGCTCAAAAGATGCAGCCCTGATGTCTCTCATGATAGCAGGTGGTTAAGTAGAAATTCGCTGCTCGGCTGACCCAGCAGGAGCAAACGTATGCTAAAAATGTATGCAAAACCAAGCTTTTCAGTAAACAGCAGAGAGGCACATTTTAGCAAGTTTCACTTGTAAGTGGGCTTGGAAACGCTTTTCAGGCTCAGTACTGGGCTCAAAAGATGCAGCCATGATGTCTCTCATGATAGCAGGTGGTTAAGTAGAAATTCGCTGCTCGGCGGACCCAGCAGGAGCAAACGTATGCCAGAAATGTTGCAGAACCAGCTTTTCAGTGAAGAGCAGCCCGGCACATTTTAGCAAGTTTCACTTGTAAGTGGGGTTGGAAATACTTTTCAGGCTCAGTACTGGGCTCAAAAGATGCAGCCCTGATGTCTCTCATGATAGCAGGTTGTTAAGTAGAAATTCGCTGCTCGGCTGACCCAGCAGGAGCAAACGTATGCTAAAAATGTATGCAGAACCAAGCTTTTCAGTAAAGAGCAGAGATGCACATTTTAGCAAGTTTCACTTGTAAGTGGGGTTGGAAACGCTTTTCAGGCTCAGTACTGGGCTCAAAACATGCAGCCCTGATGTCTCTCATGATAGCAGGTGGTTAAGTAGAAATTTTCTGCTCGGCTGACCCAGCAGGAGCAAACGTATGCCAGAAATGTTGCAGAACCAGCTTTTCAGTGAAGAGCAGCCGGGCACATTTTAGCAAGTTTCACTTGTAAGTGGGGTTGGAAATACTTTTCAGGCTCAGTACTGGGCTCAAAAGATGCAGCCCTGATGTCTCTCATGATAGCAGGTTGTTAAGTAGAAATTCGCTGCTCGGCTGACCCAGCAGGAGCAAACGTATGCCAAAAATGTACGCAGAATGAGCTTTTCAGTGAAGAGCAAAGAGGCACATTTTAGCAAGTTTCACTTGTATGTTGGGTTGGAAATGCTTTTCAGGCTCAGTACTGGGCTCAAAAGATGCAGCCCTGATGTCTCTCATGATAGCAGGTGGTTAAGTAGAAATTCGCTGCTCGGCTGACCCAGCAGGAGCAAACGTATGCCAAAAATGTTGCAGAACCAGCTTTTCAGTGAAGAGCAGCCAGGCACATTTTAGCAAGTCTCACTTGTAAGTGGGGTTGGAAATGCTTTTCAGGCTCAAGTACTGGGCTCAAAAGATGCAGCCCTGATGTCTCTCATGATAGCAGGTAGAAATTCGCGGCTCGGCTGACCCAGCAGGAGCAAACGTATGCCAAAAGTATGCAGAACCTAGCTTTTCAGTGAGAGCAGCCAGGCACATTTGAGCAAGTTTCACTTGTAAGTGGGGTTGGAAACGCTTTTCAGGCTCAGTACTGGGCTCAAAAGATGCAGCCCTGATGTCTCTCATGATAGCAGGTGGTTAAGTAGAAATTTGCTGCTCGGCTGACCCAGCAGGAGCAAACGTATGCTAAAAATGTATGCAGAACCAAGCTTTTCAGTAAAGAGCAGAGAGGCACATTTTAGCAAGTTTCACTTGTAAGTGGGGTTGGAAACGCTTTTCAGGCTCAGTACTGGGCTCAAAAGATGCAGCCCTGATGTCTCTCATGATAGCAGGTGGTTAAGTAGAAATTCGCTGCTCGGCTGACCCAGCAGGAGCAAACGTAAGCCAAAAATGTTGCAGAACCAGCTTTTCAGTGAAGAGCAGCCAGGCACATTTTAGCAAGTTTCACTTGTAAGTGGGGTTGGAAATGCTTTTCAGGCTCAGTACTGGGCTCAAAAGATGCAACCCTGATGTCTCTCATGATAGCAGGTGGTTAAGTAGAAATTTTCTGCTCGGCTGACCCAGCAGGAGCAAACCTATGCCAAAAATGTATGCAGAAACAAGCTTTTCAGTGAAGAGCAGCCAGGCACATTTTAGCAAGTTTCACTTGTAAGTGGGGTTGGAAATGCTTTTCAGGCTCAGTACTGGGCTCAAGAGATGCAGCCCTGATGTCTCTCATGATAGCAGGTGGTTAAGTAGAAATTCGCTGCTCGGCTGACCCAGCAGGAGCAAACGTATGCCAAAAATGTACGCAGAATGAGCTTTTCAGTGAAGAGCAGAGAGGCACATTTTAGCAAGTTTCACTTGTAAGTTGGGTTGGAAACGCTTTTCAGGCTCAGTACTGGGCTCAAAACATGCAGCCCTGATGTCTCTCATTATAGCAGGTGGTTAAGTAGAAATTTACTGCTCGGCTGACCCAGCAGGAGCAAACATATGCTAAAAATGTTGCAGAACCAAGCTTTTCAGTGAAGAGCAGAGAGGCACATTTTAGCAAGTTTCACTTGTAAGTGGGGTTGGAAATGCTTTTCAGGCTCAGTACTGGGCTCAAGAGATGCAGCCCTGATGTCTCTCATGATAGCAGGTGGTTAAGTAGAAATTCGCTGCTCGGCTGACCCAGCAGGAGCAAACGTATGCTAAAAATGTATGCAGAACCAAGCTTTTCAGTGAAGAGCAGCCAGGCACATTTTAGCAAGTTTCACTTGTAAGTGGGGTTGGAAATGCTTTTCAGGCTCAAGTACTTGGCTCAAAAGATGCTGATGTCTCTCATGATAGCAGGTAGAAATTCGCGGCTCGGCTGACCCAGCAGGAGCAAACGTATGCCAAAAGTATGCAGAACCTAGCTTTTCAGTGAAGAGCAGCCAGGCACATTTTAGCAAGTTTCACTTGTAAGTGGGCTTGGAAACGCTTTTCAGGCTCAGTACTGGGCTCAAAAGATGCAGCCATGATGTCTCTCATGATAGCAGGTGGTTAAGTAGAAATTCGCTGCTCGGCGGACCCAGCAGGAGCAAACGTATGCCAGAAATGTTGCAGAACCAGCTTTTCAGTGAAGAGCAGCCAGGCACATTTTAGCTAGTTTCACTTGTAAGTGGGGTTGGAAATACTTTTCAGGCTCAGTACTGGGCTCAAAAGATGCAGCCCTGATGTCTCTCATGATAGCAGGTGGTTAAGTAGAAATTCGCTGCTCGGCTGACCCAGCAGGAGCAAACGTATGCTAAAAATGTATGCAAAACCAAGCTTTTTAGTGAAGAGCAGCCATGCACATTTTAGCAAGTTTCACTTGTAAGTGGGTTTGGAAATGCTTTTCAGGCTCAAGTACTGGGCTCAAAAGATGCAGCCCTGATGTCTCTCATGATAGCAGGTGGTTAATTAGAAATTCGCTGCTCGGCTGACCCAGCAGGAGCAAACGTATGCCAAAAATGTTGCAGAACCAGCTTTTCAGTGAAGAGCAGCCAGGCACATTTTAGCAAGTTTCACTTGGAAGTGGGGTTGGAAACACTTTTCAGGCTCAGTACTGGGCTCAAAACATGCAGCCCTGATGTCTCTCATGATAGCAGGTGGTTAAGTAGAAATTCGCTGCTCGGCTGACCCAGCAGGAGCAAACGTATGCCAAAAATGTACGCAGAATGAGCTTTTCAGTGAAGAGCAGAGAGGCACATTTTAGCAAGTTTCACTTGTAAGTGGGGTTGGAAACGCTTTTCAGGCTCAGTACTGGGCTCAAAAGATGCAGCCCTGATGTCTC
The DNA here is from genome assembly GCF_964261635.1 of Lissotriton helveticus. Taxonomy (NCBI): domain Eukaryota; kingdom Metazoa; phylum Chordata; class Amphibia; order Caudata; family Salamandridae; genus Lissotriton; species Lissotriton helveticus. Next base: position 770,080 of record NW_027611660.1, on the reverse strand, counting down.
TCATGATAGCAGGTGGTTAAGTAGAAATTCGCTGCTCGGCTGACCCAGCAGGAGCAAACGTAGGCTAAAAATGTATGCAAAACCAAGCTTTTCAGTAAACAGCAGAGAGGCACATTTTAGCAAGTTTCACTTGTAAGTGGGCTTGGAAACGCTTTTCAGGCTCAGTACTGGGCTCAAAAGATGCAGCCATGATGTCTCTCATGATAGCAGGTGGTTAAGTAGAAATTCGCTGCTCGGCAGGCCCAGCAGGAGCAAACGTATGCCAGAAATGTTGCAGAACCAGCTTTTCAGTGAAGAGCAGCCGGGCACATTTTAGCAAGTTTCACTTGTAAGTGGGGTTGGAAATACTTTTCAGGCTCAGTACTGGGCTCAAAAGATGCAGCCCTGATGTCTCTCATGATAGCAGGTTGTTAAGTAGAAATTCGCTGCTCGGCTGACCCAGCAGGAGCAAACGTATGCCAAAAATGTACGCAGAATGAGCTTTTCAGTGAAGAGCAAAGAGGCACATTTTAGCAAGTTTCACTTGTATGTTGGGTTGGAAATGCTTTTCAGGCTCAGTACTGGGCTCAAAAGATGCAGCCCTGATGTCTCTCATGATAGCAGGTGGTTAAGTAGAAATTCGCTGCTCGGCTGACCCAGCAGGAGCAAACGTATGCCAAAAATGTTGCAGAACCAGCTTTTCAGTGAAGAGCAGCCAGGCACATTTTAGCAAGTCTCACTTGTAAGTGGGGTTGGAAATGCTTTTCAGGCTCAAGTACTGGGCTCAAAAGATGCAGCCCTGATGTCTCTCATGATAGCAGGTAGAAATTCGCGGCTCGGCTGACCCAGCAGGAGCAAACGTATGCCAAAAGTATGCAGAACCTAGCTTTTCAGTGAGAGCAGCCAGGCACATTTGAGCAAGTTTCACTTGTAAGTGGGGTTGGAAACGCTTTTCAGGCTCAGTACTGGGCTCAAAAGATGAAGCCCTGATGTCTCTCATGATAGCAGGTGGTTAAGTAGAAATTTGCTGCTCGGCTGACCCAGCAGGAGCAAACGTATGCTAAAAATGTATGCAGAACCAAGCTTTTCAGTAAAGAGCAGAGAGGCACATTTTAGCAAGTTTCACTTGTAAGTGGGGTTGGAAACGCTTTTCAGGCTCAGTACTGGGCTCAAAAGATGCAGCCCTGATGTCTCTCATGATAGCAGGTGGTTAAGTAGAAATTCGCTGCTCGGCTGACCCAGCAGGAGCAAACGTAAGCCAAAAATGTTGCAGAACCAGCTTTTCAGTGAAGAGCAGCCAGGCACATTTTAGCAAGTTTCACTTGTAAGTGGGGTTGGAAATGCTTTTCAGGCTCAGTACTGGGCTCAAAAGATGCAACCCTGATGTCTCTCATGATAGCAGGTGGTTAAGTAGAAATTTTCTGCTCGGCTGACCCAGCAGGAGCAAACCTATGCCAAAAATGTATGCAGAAACAAGCTTTTCAGTGAAGAGCAGCCAGGCACATTTTAGCAAGTTTCACTTGTAAGTGGGGTTGGAAATGCTTTTCAGGCTCAGTACTGGGCTCAAGAGATGCAGCCCTGATGTCTCTCATGATAGCAGGTGGTTAAGTAGAAATTCGCTGCTCGGCTGACCCAGCAGGAGCAAACGTATGCCAAAAATGTACGCAGAATGAGCTTTTCAGTGAAGAGCAGAGAGGCACATTTTAGCAAGTTTCACTTGTAAGTTGGGTTGGAAACGCTTTTCAGGCTCAGTACTGGGCTCAAAACATGCAGCCCTGATGTCTCTCATTATAGCAGGTGGTTAAGTAGAAATTTACTGCTCGGCTGACCCAGCAGGAGCAAACATATGCTAAAAATGTTGCAGAACCAAGCTTTTCAGTGAAGAGCAGAGAGGCACATTTTAGCAAGTTTCACTTGTAAGTGGGGTTGGAAATGCTTTTCAGGCTCAGTACTGGGCTCAAGAGATGCAGCCCTGATGTCTCTCATGATAGCAGGTGGTTAAGTAGAAATTCGCTGCTCGGCTGACCCAGCAGGAGCAAACGTATGCTAAAAATGTATGCAGAACCAAGCTTTTCAGTGAAGAGCAGCCAGGCACATTTTAGCAAGTTTCACTTGTAAGTGGGGTTGGAAATGCTTTTCAGGCTCAAGTACTTGGCTCAAAAGATGCTGATGTCTCTCATGATAGCAGGTAGAAATTCGCGGCTCGGCTGACCCAGCAGGAGCAAACGTATGCCAAAAGTATGCAGAACCTAGCTTTTCAGTGAAGAGCAGCCAGGCACATTTTAGCAAGTTTCACTTGTAAGTGGGCTTGGAAACGCTTTTCAGGCTCAGTACTGGGCTCAAAAGATGCAGCCATGATGTCTCTCATGATAGCAGGTGGTTAAGTAGAAATTCGCTGCTCGGCGGACCCAGCAGGAGCAAACGTATGCCAGAAATGTTGCAGAACCAGCTTTTCAGTGAAGAGCAGCCAGGCACATTTTAGCTAGTTTCACTTGTAAGTGGGGTTGGAAATACTTTTCAGGCTCAGTACTGGGCTCAAAAGATGCAGCCCTGATGTCTCTCATGATAGCAGGTGGTTAAGTAGAAATTCGCTGCTCGGCTGACCCAGCAGGAGCAAACGTATGCTAAAAATGTATGCAAAACCAAGCTTTTCAGTGAAGAGCAGCCATGCACATTTTAGCAAGTTTCACTTGTAAGTGGGTTTGGAAATGCTTTTCAGGCTCAAGTACTGGGCTCAAAAGATGCAGCCCTGATGTCTCTCATGATAGCAGGTGGTTAATTAGAAATTCGCTGCTCGGCTGACCCAGCAGGAGCAAACGTATGCCAAAAATGTTGCAGAACCAGCTTTTCAGTGAAGAGCAGCCAGGCACATTTTAGCAAGTTTCACTTGGAAGTGGGGTTGGAAACACTTTTCAGGCTCAGTACTGGGCTCAAAACATGCAGCCCTGATGTCTCTCATGATAGCAGGTGGTTAAGTAGAAATTCGCTGCTCGGCTGACCCAGCAGGAGCAAACGTATGCCAAAAATGTACGCAGAATGAGCTTTTCAGTGAAAAGCAGAGAGGCACATTTTAGCAAGTTTCACTTGTAAGTGGGGTTGGAAACGCTTTTCAGGCTCAGTACTGGGCTCAAAAGATGCAGCCCTGATGTCTCTCATGATAGCAGGTGGTTAAGTAGGAATTTGCTGCTCGGCTGATCCAGCAGGAGCAAACGTATGCAAAAAATGTATGCAGAACCAAGCTTTTCAGTAAAGAGCAGAGAGGCACATTTTAGCAAGTTTCACTTGTAAGTGGGGTTGGAAACGCTTTTCAGGCTCAGTACTGGGCTCAAAAGATGCAGCCATGATGTCTCTCATGATAGCAGGTGGTTAAGTAGAAATTCGCTGCTCGGCGGACCCAGCAGGAGCAAACGTATGCTAAAAATGTATGCAAAACCAAGCTTTTCAGTAAACAGCAGAGAGGCACATTTTAGCAAGTTTCACTTGTAAGTGGGCTTGGAAACGCTTTTCAGTTTCAGTACTGGGCTCAAAAGATGCAGCCATGATGTCTCTCATGATAGCAGGTGGTTAAGTAGAAATTTGCTGCTCGGCGGACCCAGCAGGAGCAAACGTATGCCAGAAATGTTGCAGAACCAGCTTTTCAGTGAAGAGCAGCCAGGCACATTTTAGCAAGTTTCACTTGTAAGTGGGGTTGGAAATACTTTTCAGGCTCAGTACTGGGCTCAAAAGATGCAGCCCTGATGTCTCTCATGATAGCAGGTTGTTAAGTAGAAATTCGCTGCTCGGCTGACCCAGCAGGAGCAAACGTATGCCAAAAATGTACGCAGAATGAGCTTTTCAGTGAAGAGCAGAGAGGCACATTTTAGCAAGTTTCACTTGTATGTTGGGTTAGAAATGCTTTTCAGGCTCAGTACTGGGCTCAAAAGATGCAGCCCTGATGTCTCTCATGATAGCAGGTGGTTAAGGAGAAATTCGCTCCTCGGCTGACCCAGCAGGAGCAAACGTATGCCAAAAATGTTGCAGAACCAGCTTTTCAGTGAAGAGCAGCCAGGCACATTTTAGCAAGTCTCACTTGTAAGTGGGGTTGGAAATGCTTTTCAGGCTCAAGTACTGGGCTCAAAACATGCAGCCCTGATGTCTCTCATGATAGCAGGTAGAAATTCGCGGCTCGGCTGACCCAGCAGGAGCAAACGTATGCCAAAAGTATGCAGAACCTAGCTTTTCAGTGAAGAGCAGCCAGGCACATTTTAGCAAGTTTCACTTGTAAGTGGGGTTGGAAACGCTTTTCAGGCTCAGTACTGGGCTCAAAAGATGCAGCCCTGATGTCTCTCATGATAGCAGGTGGTTAAGTAGAAATTTGCTGCTCGGCTGACCCAGCAGGAGCAAACGTATGCTAAAAATGTTTGCAGAACCAAGCTTTTCAGTAAAGAGCAGAGAGGCACATTTTAGCAAGTTTCACTTGTAAGTGGGGTTGGAAACGCTTTTCAGGCTCAGTACTGGGCTCAAAAGATGCAGCCCTGATGTCTCTCATGATAGCAGGTGGTTAAGTAGAAATTCGCTGCTCGGCTGACCCAGCAGGAGCAAACGTAAGCCAAAAATGTTGCAGAACCAGCTTTTCAGTGAAGAGCAGCCAGGCACATTTTAGCAAGTTTCACTTGTAAGTGGGGTTGGAAATGCTTTTCAGGCTCAGTACTGGGCTCAAAAGATGCAACCCTGATGTCTCTCATGATAGCAGGTGGTTAAGTAGAAATTTTCTGCTCGGCTGACCCAGCAGGAGCAAACCTATGCCAAAAATGTATGCAGAACCAAGCTTTTCAGTGAAGAGCAGCCAGGCACATTTTAGCAAGTTTCACTTGTAAGTGGGGTTGGAAATGCTTTTCACGCTCAGTACTGGGCTCAAGAGATGCAGCCCTGATGTCTCTCATGATAGCAGGTGGTTAAGTAGAAATTCGCTGCTCGGCTGACCCAGCAGGAGCAAACGTATGCCAAAAATGTACGCAGAATCAGCTTTTCAGTGAAGAGCAGAGAGGCACATTTTAGCAAGTTTCACTTGTAAGTTGGGTTGGAAACGCTTTTCAGGCTCAGTACTGGGCTCAAAACATGCAGCCCTGATGTCTCTCATTATAGCAGGTGGTTAAGTAGAAATTTACTGCTCGGCTGACCCAGCAGGAGCAAACGTATGCTAAAAATGTTGCAGAACCAAGCTTTTCAGTGAAGAGCAGAGAGGCACATTTTAGCAAGTTTCACTTGTAAGTGGGGTTGGAAATGCTTTTCAGGCTCAGTACTGGGCTCAAGAGATGCAGCCCTAATGTCTCTCATGATAGCAGGTGGTTAAGTAGAAATTCGCTGCTCGGCTGACCCAGCAGGAGCAAACGTATGCTAAAAATGTATGCAGAACCAAGCTTTTCAGTGAAGAGTAGCCAGGCACATTTTAGCAAGTTTCTCTTGTAAGTGGGGTTGGAAATGCTTTTCAGGCTCAAGTACTTGGCTCAAAAGATGCTGATGTCTCTCATGATAGCAGGTAGAAATTTGCGGCTCGGCTGACCCAGCAGGAGCAAACGTATGCCAAAAGTATGCAGAACCTAGCTTTTCAGTGAAGAGCAGCCAGGCACATTTTAGCAAGTTTCACTTGTAAGTGGGCTTGGAAACGCTTTTCAGGCTCAGTACTGGGCTCAAAAGATGCAGCCATGATGTCTCTCATGATAGCAGGTGGTTAAGTAGAAATTCGCTGCTCGGCGGACCCAGCAGGAGCAAACGTATGCCAGAAATGTTGCAGAACCAGCTTTTCAGTGAAGAGCAGCCAGGCACATTTTAGCAAGTTTCACTTGTAAGTGGGGTTGGAAATACTTTTCAGGCTCAGTACTAGGCTCAAAAGATGCAGCCCTGATGTCTCTCATGATAGCAGGTGGTTAAGTTGAAATTCGCGGCTCGGCTGACCCAGCAGGAGCAAACGTATGCCAAAAGTATGCAGAACCTAGCTTTTCAGTGAAGAGCAGCCAGGCACATTTTATCAAGTTTCACTTGTAAGTGGGGTTGGAACGCTTTTCAGGCTCAGTACTGGGCTCAAAAGATGCAGCCCTGATGTCTCTCATGATAGCAGGTGGTTAAGTAGAAATTTGCTGCTCGACTGACCCAGCAGGAGCAAACGTATGCTAAAAATGTATGCAGAACCAAGCTTTTCAGTAAAGAGCAGAGAGGCACATTTTAGCAAGTTTCACTTGTAAGTGGGGTTGGAAACGCTTTTCAGGCTCAGTACTGGGCTCAAAAGATGCAGCCCTGATGTCTCTCATGATAGCAGGTGGTTAAGTAGAAATTCGCTGCTCGGCTGACCCAGCAGGAGCAAACGTATGCCAAAAATGTTGCAGAACCAGCTTTTCAGTGAAGAGCAGCCAGGCACATTTTAGCAAGTTTCACTTGTAAGTGGGGTTGGAAACACTTTTCAGGCTCAGTACTGGGCTCAAAACATGCAGCCCTGATGTCTCTCATGATAGCAGGTGGTTAAGTAGAAATTCGCTGCTCGGCTGACCCAGCAGGTTGCAAACGTATGCCAAAAATGTACGCAGAATGAGCTTTTCAGTGAAGAGCAGAGAGGCACATTTTAGCAAGTTTCACTTGTAAGTGGGGTTGGAAACGCTTTTCAGGCTCAGTATTGGGCTCAAAAGATGCAGCCCTGATGTCTCTCATGATAGCAGGTGGTTAAGTAGAAATTTGCTGCTCGGCTGACCCAGCAGGAGCAAACGTTTGCTAAAAATGTATGCAGAACCAAGCTTTTCAGTAAAGAGCAGAGAGGCACATTTTAGCAAGTTTCACTTGTAAGTGGGGTTGGAAACGCTTTTCAGGCTCAGTACTGGGCTCAAAAGATGCAGCCCTGCTATCTCTCATGATAGCAGGTGGTTAAGTAGAAATTCGCTGCTCGGCTGACCCAGCAGGAGCAAACGTATGCCAAAAATGTACGCAGAACCAGCTTATCAGTGAAGAGCAGCCAGGCACATTTTAGCAAGTTTCACTTGTAAGTTGGGTTGGAAACGCTTTTCAGGCTCAGTACTGGGCTCAAAACATGCAGCCCTGATGTCTCTCATGATAGCAGGTGGTTAATTAGAAATTCGCTGCTCGGCTGACCCAGCAGGAGCAAACGCATGCTAAAAATGTATGCAAAACCAAGCTTTTCAGTAAACAGCAGAGAGGCACATTTTAGCAAGTTTCACTTGTAAGTGGGCTTGGAAACGCTTTTCAGGCTCAGTACTGGGCTCAAAAGATGCAGCCATGATGTCTCTCATGATAGCAGGTGGTTAAGTAGAAATTCGCTGCTCGGCGGACCCAGCAGGAGCAAACGTATGCCAGAAATGTTGCAGAACCAGCTTTTCAGTGAAGAGCAGCCAGGCACATTTTAGCAAGTTTCACTTGTAAGTGTGGTTGGAAATACTTTTCAGGCTCAGTACTGGGCTCAAAAGATACAGCCCTGATGTCTCTCATGATAGCAGGTTGTTAAGTAGAAATTCGATGCTCGGCTGACCCAGCAGGAGCAAACGTATGCCAAAAATGTACGCAGAATGAGCTTTTCAGTGAAGAGCAGAGAGGCACATTTTAGCAAGTTTCACTTGTAAGTGGGGTTGGAAACGCTTTTCAGGCTCAGTATTGGGCTCAAACGATGCAGCCCTGATGTCTCTCATGATAGCAGGTGGTTAAGTAGAAATTTGCTGCTCGGCTGACCCAGCAGGAGCAAACGTTTGCTAAAAATGTATGCAGAACCAAGCTTTTCAGTAAAGAGCAGAGAGGCACATTTTAGCAAGTTTCACTTGTAAGTGGGGTTGGAAACGCTTTTCAGGCTCAGTACTGGGCTCAAAAGATGCAGCCCTGATATCTCTCATGATAGCAGGTGGTTAAGTAGAAATTCGCTGCTCGGCTGACCCAGCAGGAGCAAACGTATGCCAAAAATGTACGCAGAACCAGCTTTTCAGTGAAGAGCAGCCAGGCACATTTTAGCAAGTTTCACTTGTAAGTTGGGTTGGAAACGCTTTTCAGGCTCAGTACTGGGCTCAAAACATGCAGCCCTGATGTCTCTCATGATAGCAGGTGGTTAATTAGAAATTCGCTGCTCGGCTGACCCAGCAGGAGCAAACGTATGCCAAAAATGTTGCAGAACCAGCTTTTCAGTGAAGAGCAGCCAGGCACATTTTAGCAAGTCTCACTTGTAAGTGGGGTTGGAAATGCTTTTCAGGCTCCGTACTGGGCTCAAACGATGCATCCCTGATGTCTCTCATGATAGCAGGTGGTTAAGTAGAAATTTTCTGCTCGGCTGACCCAGCAAGAGCAAACCTATGCCAAAAATGTATGCAGAAACAAGCTTTTCAGTGAAGAGCAGCCAGGCACATTTTAGCTAATTTCACTTGTAAGTGGGGTTGGAAATGCTTTTCAGGCTCAGTACTGGGCTCAAAAGATGCAGCCTGATGTCTCTCATGATAGCAGGTGGTTAAGTAGAAATTCGCTGCTTGGCGGACCCAGCAGGACCAAACGTATGCCAGAAATGTTGCAGAACCAGCTTTTCAGTGAAGAGCAGCCAGGCACATTTTAGCAAGTTTCACTTGTAAGTAGGGTTGGAAATACTTTTCAGGCTCAGTACTGGGCTCAAAAGATGCAGCCCTGATGTCTCTCATGATAGCAGGTGGTTAAGTAGAAATTTGCTGCTCGGCTGACCCAGCAGGAGCAAACGTATGCTAAAAATGTATGCAGAACCAAGCTTTTCAGTGAAGAGCAGCCAGGCACATTTTAGTAAGATTCACTTGTAAGTGGGGTTGGAAATACTTTTCAGGCTCAGTACTGGGCTCAAAAGATGCAGCCCTGATGTCTCTCATGATAGCAGGTGGTTAAGTAGAAATTCGCTGCTCGGCTGACCCAGCAGGAGCAAACGTATGCTAAAAATGTATGCAAAACCAAGCTTTTCAGTGAAGAGCAGCCAGGCACATTTTAGCAAGTTTCACTTGTAAGTGGGGTTGGAAATGCTTTTCAGGCTCAAGTACTGGGCTCAAAAGATGCAGCCCTGATGTCTCTCATGATAGCAGGTGGTTAAGTTGAAATTCGCGGCTCGGCTAACCCAGCAGGAGCAAACGTATGCCAAAAATGTATGCAGAACATAGCTTTTCAGTGAAGAGCAGAGAGGCACATTTTAGCAAATTTCACTTGTAAATGGGCTTGGAAACGCTTTTCAGGCTCAGTACTGGGCTCAAAGGGTGCAGCCCTGATGTGTCTCATGATAGCAGGTGGTTAAGTAGAAATTCGCTGCTCGGCTGACCCAGCAGGAGCAAACGTATGCTAAAAATGTATACAGAACCAAGCTTTTCAGTAAAGAGCAGAGAGGCACATTTTAGCAAGTTTCACTTGTAAGTGGGGTTGGAACGCTTTTCAGGCTCAGTACTGGGCTCAAAAGATGCAGCCCTGATGTCTCTCATGATAGCAGGTGGTTAAGTAGAAATTTGATGCTCGGCTGACCCAGCAGGAGCAAACGTATGCTAAAAATTTATACAGAACCAAGCTTTTCAGTAAAGAGCAGAGAGGCACATTTTAGCAAGTTTCACTTGTAAGTGGGGTTGGAAACGCTTTTCAGGCTCAGTACTGGGCTCAAAAGATGCAGCCCTGATTCTCATGATAGCAGGTGGTTAAGTAGAAATTCGCTGCTCGGCTGACCCAGCAGGAGCAAACGTATGCTAAAAATGTATGCAGAACCAAGCTTTTCAGTGAAGAGCAGCCAGGCACATTTTAGCAAGTTTCACTTGTAAGTGGGGTTGAAAACGCTTTTCAGGCTCAGTACTGGGCTCAAAAGATGCAGCCGTGATGTCTCTCATGATAGCAGGTGGTTAAGTAGAAATTTGCTGCTCGGCTGACCCAGCAGGAGTAAACCTATGCCAAAAATGTACGCAGAACCAAGCTTTTAAGTGAAGAGCAGCCATGTACATTTTAGCAAGTTTCACTTGTAAGTGGGGTTGAAAACGCTTTTCAGGCTCAGTACTGGGCTCAAAAGATGCAGCCGTGATGTCTCTCATGATAGCAGGTGGTTAAGTAGAAATTTGCTGCTCGGCTGACCCAGCAGGAGTAAACCTATGCCAAAAATGTACGCAGAACCAAGCTTTTAAGTGAAGAGCAGCCATGTACATTTTAGCAAGTTTCACTTGTAAGTGGGGTTGGAAATGCTTTTCAGGCTCAGTACTGGGCTCAAAAGATGCAGCCCTGATGTCTCTCATGATAGCAGGTGGTTAAGTAGAAATTTGCTGCTCGGCTGACCCAGCAGGAGCAAACCTATGCCAAAAATGTACGCAGAATGAGCTTTTCAGTGAAGAGCAGCCAGGCACATTTTAGCAAGTTTCACTTGTTAAGTGGGGTTGGAAATGCTTTTCAGGCTCAGTACTGGGCTCAAAAGATGCAGCCCTGATGTCTCTCATGATAGCAGGTGGTTAAGTAGAAATTCGCTGCTCGGCTGACCCAGCAGGAGCAAACGTATGCCAAAAATGTACGCAGAATGAGCTTTTCAGTGAAGAGCAGAGAGTCACATTTTAGCAAGTTTCACCTGTAAGTTGGGTTCGAAACGCTTTTCAGGCTCAGTACTGGGCTCAAAACACGCAGCCCTGATGTCTCTCATGATAGCAGGTGGTTAATTAGAAATACGCTGCTCGGCTGACCCAGCAGGAGCAAACGTATGCTAAAAATTTATGCAAAACCAAGCTTTTCAGTAAAGAGCAGAGAGGCACATTTTAGCAAGTTTCACTTGTAAGTGGGCTTGGAGATGCTTTTCAGGCTCAGTACTGGGCTCAAAAGATGAAGCCCTGATGTCTCTCATTGTAGCAGGTGGTTAAGTAGAAATTTACTGCTCGGCTGACCCAGCAGGAGCAAACGTATGCTAAAAATGTTGCGGAACCAAGCTTTTCAGTGAAGAGCAGCCAGGCACATTTTAGCAAGTTTCACTTGTAAGTGGGGTTGGAAATGATTTTCAGGCTCAGTACTGGGCTCAAGAGATGCAGCCCTGATGTCTCTCATGATAGCAGGTGGTTAAGTAGAAATTCGCTGCTCGGCTGACCCAGCAGGAGCAAACGTATGCTAAAAATTGTATGCAAAACCAAGCTTTTCAGTGAAGAGCAGAGAGGCACATTTTAGCAAGTTTCACTTGTAAGTGGGCTTGGAAACGCTTTTCAGGCTCAGTACTGGGCTCAAAAGGTGCAGCCCTGATGTCTCTCATGATAGCAGGTGGTTAAGTAGAAATTCGCTGCTCGGCTGACCCAGCAGGAGCAAACGTATGCTAAAAATGTTGCAGAACCAAGCTTTTCAGTGAAGAGCAGCCAGGCACATTTTAGCAAGTTTCACTTGTAAGTGGGGTTGGAAATGCTTTTCAGGCTCAGTACTGGGCTCAAGAGATTCAGCCCTGATGTCTCTCATGATAGCAGGTGGTTAAGTAGAAATTCGCTGCTCGGCTGACCCAGCAGGAGCAAACGTATGCCAAAAATGTACGCAGAATGAGCTTTTCAGTGAAGAGCAGAGAGGCACATTTTAGCAAGTTTCACTTGTAAGTTGGGTTGGAACGCTTTTCAGGCTCAGTACTGGGCTCAAAAGATGCAGCCCTGATGTCTCTCATGATAGCAGGTGGTTTAGTAGAAATTTGCTGCTCGACTGACCCAGCAGGAGCAAACGTATGCTAAAAATGTATGCAGAACCAAGCTTTTCAGTAAAGAGCAGAGAGGCACATTTTAGCAAGTTTCACTTGTAAGTGGGGTTGGAAATACTTTTCAGGCTCAGTACTGGGCTCAAAAGATGCAGCCCTGATGTCTCTCATGATAGCAGGTGGTTAAGTAGAAATTCGCTGCTCGGCTGACCCAGCAGGAGCAAACGTATGCTAAAAATGTATGCAAAACCAAGCTTTTCAGTGAAGAGCAGCCAGGCACATTTTAGCAAGTTTCACTTGTAAGTGGGGTTGGAAATGCTTTTCAGGCTCAAGTACTGGGCTCAAAAGATGCAGCCCTGATGTCTCTCATGATAGCAGGTGGTTAAGTTGAAATTCGCGGCTCGGCTAACCCAGCAGGAGCAAACGTATGCCAAAAATGTATGCAGAACATAGCTTTTCAGTGAAGAGCAGAGAGGCACATTTTAGCAAATTTCACTTGTAAGTGGGCTTGGAAACGCTTTTCAGGCTCAGTACTGGGCTCAAAGGGTGCAGCCCTGATGTGTCTCATGATAGCAGGTGGTTAAGTAGAAATTCGCTGCTCGGCTGACCCAGCAGGAGCAAACGTATGCTAAAAATGTATACAGAACCAAGCTTTTCAGTAAAGAGCAGAGAGGCACATTTTAGCAAGTTTCACTTGTAAGTGGGGTTGGAACGCTTTTCAGGCTCAGTACTGGGCTCAAAAGATGCAGCCCTGATGTCTCTCATGATAGCAGGTGGTTAAGTAGAAATTTGATGCTCGGCTGACCCAGCAGGAGCAAACGTATGCTAAAAATGTATACAGAACCAAGCTTTTCAGTAAAGAGCAGAGAGGCACATTTTAGCAAGTTTCACTTGTAAGTGGGGTTGGAAACGCTTTTCAGGCTCAGTACTGGGCTCAAAAGATGCAGCCCTGATTCTCATGATAGCAGGTGGTTAAGTAGAAATTCGCTGCTCGGCTGACCCAGCAGGAGCAAACGTATGCTAAAAATGTATGCAGAACCAAGCTTTTCAGTGAAGAGCAGCCAGGCACATTTTAGCAAGTTTCACTTGTAAGTGGGGTTGAAAACGCTTTTCAGGCTCAGTACTGGGCTCAAAAGATGCAGCCGTGATGTCTCTCATGATAGCAGGTGGTTAAGTAGAAATTTGCTGCTCGGCTGACCCAGCAGGAGTAAACCTATGCCAAAAATGTACGCAGAACCAAGCTTTTAAGTGAAGAGCAGCCATGTACATTTTAGCAAGTTTCACTTGTAAGTGGGGTTGAAAACGCTTTTCAGGCTCAGTACTGGGCTCAAAAGATGCAGCCGTGATGTCTCTCATGATAGCAGGTGGTTAAGTAGAAATTTGCTGCTCGGCTGACCCAGCAGGAGTAAACCTATGCCAAAAATGTACGCAGAACCAAGCTTTTAAGTGAAGAGCAGCCATGTACATTTTAGCAAGTTTCACTTGTAAGTGGGGTTGGAAATGCTTTTCAGGCTCAGTACTGGGCTCAAAAGATGCAGCCCTGATGTCTCTCATGATAGCAGGTGGTTAAGTAGAAATTTGCTGCTCGGCTGACCCAGCAGGAGCAAACCTATGCCAAAAATGTACGCAGAATGAGCTTTTCAGTGAAGAGCAGCCAGGCACATTTTAGCAAGTTTCACTTGTTAAGTGGGGTTGGAAATGCTTTTCAGGCTCAGTACTGGGCTCAAAAGATGCAGCCCTGATGTCTCTCATGATAGCAGGTGGTTAAGTAGAAATTCGCTGCTCGGCTGACCCAGCAGGAGCAAACGTATGCCAAAAATGTACGCAGAATGAGCTTTTCAGTGAAGAGCAGAGAGTCACATTTTAGCAAGTTTCACCTGTAAGTTGGGTTCGAAACGCTTTTCAGGCTCAGTACTGGGCTCAAAACACGCAGCCCTGATGTCTCTCATGATAGCAGATGGTTAATTAGAAATACGCTGCTCGGCTGACCCAGCCGGAGCAAACGTATGCTAAAAATTTATGCAAAACCAAGCTTTTCAGTAAAGAGCAGAGAGGCACATTTTAGCAAGTTTCACTTGTAAGTGGGCTTGGAAATGCTTTTCAGGCTCAGTACTGGGCTCAAAAGATGAAGCCCTGATGTCTCTCATTGTAGCAGGTGGTTAAGTAGAAATTTACTGCTCGGCTGACCCAGCAGGAGCAAACGTATGCTAAAAATGTTGCGGAACCAAGCTTTTCAGTGAAGAGCAGCCAGGCACATTTTAGCAAGTTTCACTTGTAAGTGGGGTTGGAAATGATTTTCAGGCTCAGTACTGGGCTCAAGAGATGCAGCCCTGATGTCTCTCATGATAGCAGGTGGTTAAGTAGAAATTCGCTGCTCGGCTGACCCAGCAGGAGCAAACGTATGCTAAAAATTGTATGCAAAACCAAGCTTTTCAGTGAAGAGCAGAGAGGCACATTTTAGCAAGTTTCACTTGTAAGTGGGCTTGGAAACGCTTTTCAGGCTCAGTACTGGGCTCAAAAGGTGCAGCCCTGATGTCTCTCATGATAGCAGGTGGTTAAGTAGAAATTCGCTGCTCGGCTGACCCAGCAGGAGCAAACGTATGCTAAAAATGTTGCAGAACTAAGCTTTTCAGTGAAGAGCAGCCAGGCACATTTTAGCAAGTTTCACTTGTAAGTGGGGTTGGAAATGCTTTTCAGGCTCAGTACTGGGCTCAAGAGATTCAGCCCTGATGTCTCTCATGATAGCAGGTGGTTAAGTAGAAATTCGCTGCTCGGCTGACCCAGCAGGAGCAAACGTATGCCAAAAATGTACGCAGAATGAGCTTTTCAGTGAAGAGCAGAGAGGCACATTTTAGCAAGTTTCACTTGTAAGTTGGGTTGGAACGCTTTTCAGGCTCAGTACTGGGCTCAAAAGATGCAGCCCTGATGTCTCTCATGATAGCAGGTGGTTTAGTACAAATTTGCTGCTCGACTGACCCAGCAGGAGCAAACGTATGCTAAAAATGTATGCAGAACCAAGCTTTTCAGTAAAGAGCAGAGAGGCACATTTTAGCAAGTTTCACTTGTAAGTGGGGTTGGAAACGCTTTTCAGGCTCAGTACTGGGCTCAAAAGATGCAGCCCTGATGTCTCTCATGATAGCAGGTGGTTAAGTAAAAATTCGCTGCTCGGCTGACCCAGCAGGAGCAAACGTATGCCAAAAATGTTGCAGAACCAGCTTCTCAGTGAAGAGCAGCCAGGCACATTTTAGCAAGTTTCACTTGTAAGTGGGGTTGGAAACACTTTTCAGGCTCAGTACTGGGCTCAAAACATGCAGCCCTGATGTCTCTCATGATAGCAGGTGGTTAAGTAGAAATTCGCTACTCGGCTGACCCAGCAGGAGCAAACGTATGCCAAAAATGTACGCAGAATGAGCTTTTCAGTGAAGAGCAGAGAGGCACATTTTAGCAAGTTTCACTTGTAAGTGGGGTTGGAAACGCTTTTCAGGCTCAGTACTGGGCTCAAAAGATGCAGCCCTGATGTCTCTCATGATAGCAGGTGGTTAAGTAGAAATTTGCTGCTCGGCTGACCCAGCAGGAGCAAACGTATGCTAAAAATGTATGCAGAACCAAGCTTTTCAGTAAAGAGCAGAGAGGCACATTTTAGCAAGTTTCACTTGTAAGTGGGATTGGAAACGCTTTTCAGGCTCAGTACTGGGCTCAAAAGATGCAGCCCTGATGTCTCTCATGATAGCAGGTGGTTAAGTAGAAATTCGCTGCTCGGATGACCCAGCAGGAGCAAACGTATGCCAAAAATGTACGCAGAACCAGCTTTTCAGTGAAGAGCAGCCAGGCACATTTTAGCAAGTTTCACTTGTAAGTTGGGTTGGAAATGCTTTTCAGGCTCAGTACTGGGCTCAAAACATGCAGCCCTGATGTCTCTCATGATAGCAGGTGGTTAATTAGAAATTTTCTGCTCGGCTGACCCAGCAGGAGCAAACCTATGCCAAAAATGTATGCAGAAACAAGCTTTTCAGTGAAGAGCAGCCAGGCACATTTTAGCAAGTTTCACTTGTAAGTGGGGTTGGAAATGCTTTTCAGGCTCAGTACTGGGCTCAAAAGATGCAGCCCTGATGTCTCTCATGATAGCAGGTGGTTAAGTAGAAATTCGCTGCTCGGTGGACCCAGCAGGACCAAACGTATGCCAGAAATGTTGCAGAACCAGCTTTTCAGTGAAGAGCAGCCAGGCACATTTTAGCAAGTTTCACTTGTAAATAGGGTTGGAAATACTTTTCAGACTCAGTACTGGACTCAAAAGATG
The DNA here is from genome assembly GCF_964261635.1 of Lissotriton helveticus. NCBI lineage: Eukaryota > Metazoa > Chordata > Amphibia > Caudata > Salamandridae > Lissotriton > Lissotriton helveticus. The sequence goes on along the minus strand of NW_027611660.1, from coordinate 754,163 downwards.
CAGCCCTGATGTCTCTCATGATAGAAGGTGGTTAAGTAGAAATTTGCTGCTCGGCTGACCCAGCAGGAGCAAACGTATGCTAAAAATGTATGCAGAACCAAGCTTTTCAGTGAAGAGCAGCCAGGCACATTTTAGCAAGTTTCACTTGTAAGTGGGGTTGGAAATACTTTTCAGGCTCAGTACTGGGCTCAAAAGATGCAGCCCTGAAGTCTCTCATGATAGCAGGTGGTTAAGTAGAAATTCGCTGCTCGGCTGACCCAGCAGGAGCAAACGTATGCTAAAAATGTACGCAAAACCAAGCTTTTCAGTGAAGAGCAGCCAGGCACATTTTAGCAAGTTTCACTTGTAAGTTGGGTTGGAAATGCTTTTCAGGCTCAAGTACTGGGCTCAAAAGATGCAGCCCTGATGTCTCTCATGATAGCAGGTAGAAATTCGCGGCTCGGCTGACCCAGCAGGAGCAAACGTATGCCAAAAGTATGCAGAACCTAGCTTTTCAGTGAAGAGCAGGAGAGGCACATTTTAGCAAGTTTTACTTGTAAGTGGGGTTGGAACGCTTTTCAGGCTCAGTACTGGGCTCAAAAGATGCAGCCCTGATGTCTCTCATGATAGCAGGTGGTTTAGTAGAAATTTGCTGCTCGACTGACCCAGCAGGAGCAAACGTATGCTAAAAATGTATGCAGAACCAAGCTTTTCAGTAAAGAGCAGAGAGGCACATTTTAGCAAGTTTCACTTGTAAGTGGGGTTGGAAACGCTTTTCAGGCTCAGTACTGGGCTCAAAAGATGCAGCCCTGATGTCTCTCATGATAGCAGGTGGTTAAGTAGAAATTCGCTGCTCGGCTGACCCAGCAGGAGCAAACGTATGCTAAAAATGTTGCAGAACCAGCTTTTCAGTGAAGAGCAGCCAGGCACATTTTAGCAAGTTTCACTTGTAAGTGGGGTTGGATACACTTTTCAGGCTCAGTACTGGGCTCATAACATGCAGCCCTGATGTCTCTCATGATAGCAGGTGGTTAAGTAGAAATTCGCTGCTCGGCTGACCCAGCAGGAGCAAACGTATGCCAAAAATGTACGCAGAATGAGCTTTTCAGTGAAGAGCAGAGAGGCACATTTTAGCAAGTTTCACTTGTAAGTGGGGTTGGAAATGCTTTTCAGGCTCAGTACTGGGCTCAAAAGATGCAGCCCTGATGTCTCTCATGATAGCAGGTGATTAAGTAGAAATTCGCTGCTCGGCTGACCCAGCAGGAGCAAACGTATGCCAAAAATGTTGCAGAACCAGCTTTTCAGTGAAGAGCAGCCAGGCACATTTTAGCAAGTTTCACTTGTAAGTGGGGTTGGAAATACTTTTCAGGCTCAGTACTGGGCTCAAAAGATGAAGCCCTGATGTCTCTCATGATAGCAGGTGGTTAAGTAGAAATTTTCTGCTCGGCTGACCCAGCAGGAGCAAACCTATGCCAAAAATGTATGCAGAAACAAGCTTTTCAGTGAAGAGCAGCCAGGCACATTTTAGCAAGTTTCACTTGTAAGTGGGGTTGGAAATGCTTTTCAAGCTCAGTACTGGGCTCAAAAGATGCAGCCCTGATGTCTCTCATGATAGCAGGTGGTTAAGTAGAAATTCGCTGCTCGGCAGACCCAGCAGGACCAAACGTATGCCAGAAATGTTGCAGAACCAGCTTTTCAGTGAAGAGCAGCCAGGCACATTTTAGCAAGTTTCACTTGTAAGTAGGGTTGGAAATACTTTTCAGGCTCAGTACTGGACTCAAAAGATGCAGCCCTGATGTCTCTCATGATAGCAGGTGGTTAAGAAGAAATTCGCTGCTCGGCTGACCCAGCAGGAGCAAACGTATGCTAAAAATGTATGCAAAACCAAGCTTTTCAGTGAAGAGCAGCCATGCACATTTTAGCAAGTTTCACTTGTAAGTGGGGTTGGAAATGCTTTTCAGGCTCAAGTACTGGGCTCAAAAGATGCAGCCCTGATGTCTCTCATGATAGCAGGTGGTTAAGTTGAAATTCGCGGCTCGGCTGACCCAGCAGGAGCAAACGTATGCCAAAAATGTATACAGAACCTAGCTTTTCAGTGAAGAGCAGGAGAGGCACATTTTAGCAAGTTTCACTTGTAAGTGGGGTTGGAACGCTTTTCAGGCTCAGTACTGGGCTCAAAAGATGCAGCCCTGATGTCTCTCATGATAGCAGGTGGTTAAGTAGAAATTCGCTGCTCGGCTGACCCAGCAGGAGCAAACGTATGCTAAAAATGTATGCAGTACCAAGCTTTTCTGTGAAGAGCAGCCAGGCACATTTTAGCAAGTTTCACTTGTAAGTGGGGTTAGAAATGCTTTTCAGGCTCAGTACTGGCTCAAAAGATGCAGCCGTGATGTCTCTCATGATAGCAGGTGGTTAAGTAGAAATTTGCTGCTCGGCTGACCCAGCAGGAGTAAACCTATGCCAAAAATGTACGCAGAACCAAGCTTTTAAGTGAAGAGCAGCCAGGTAAATTTTAGCAAGTTTCACTTGTAAGTGGGGTTAGAAATGCTTTTCAGGCTCAGTACTGGGCTCAAAAGATGCAGCCCTGATGTCTCTCATGATAGCAGGTGGTTAAGTAGAAATTCGCTGCTCGGCTGACCCAGCAGGAGCAAACGTATGCTAAAAATGTATGCAGAACCAAGCTTTTCAGTGAAGAGCAGCCAGGCACATTTTAGCACGTTTCACTTGTAAGTGGGGTTGGAAATGCTTTTCAGGCTCAGTACTGGGCTCAAAAGATGCAGCCCTGGTGTCTCTCATGATAGCAGGTGGTTAAGTAGAAATTTGCTGCTCGGCTGACCCAGCAGGAGCAAACCTATGCCAAAAATGTACGCAGAATGAGCTTTTCAGTGAAGAGCAGCCAGGCACATTTTAGCAAGTTTCACTTGTAAGTGGGGTTGGAAACGCTTTTCAGGCTCAGTACTGGGCTCAAAACATGCAGCCCTGATGTCTCTCATGATAGCAGGTGGTTAATTAGAAATTCGCTGCTCGGCTGAACCAGCAGGAGCAAACGTATGCTAAAAATGTATGCAAAACCAAGCTTTTCAGTGAAGAGCAGCCAGGCACATTTTAGCAAGTTTCACTTGTTAAGTGGGGTTGGAAATGCTTTTCAGGCTCAGTACTGGGCTCAAAAGATGAAGCCCTGATGTCTCTCATTGTAGCAGGTGGTTAAGTAGAAATTTACTGCTCGGCTGACCCAGCAGGAGCAAAAGTATTCTAAAAATGTTGCAGAACCAAGCTTTTCAGTGAAGAGCAGCCAGGCACATTTTAGCAAGTTTCACTTGTAAGTGGGGTTGGAAATGCTTTTAAGGCTCAGTACTGGGCTCAAGAGATGCAGCCCTGATGTCTCTCATGATAGCAGGTGGTTAAGTAGAAATTCGCTGCTCGGCTGACCCAGCAGGAGCAAACGTATGCTAAAAATGTACGCAAAACCAAGCTTTTCAGTGAAGAGCAGCCAGGTACATTTTAGCAAGTTTCACTTGTAAGTGGGCTTGGAAACGCTTTTCAGGCTCAGTACTGGGCTCAAAAGATGCAGCCCTGATGTCTCTCATGATAGCAGGTGGTTAAGTAGAAATTCGCTGCTCGGCTGACCCAGCAGGAGCAAACGCATGCTAAAAATGTATGCAAAACCAAGCTTTTCAGTAAAGAGCAGAGAGGCTCATTTTAGCAAGTTTCACTTGTAAGTGGGCTTGGAAATGCTTTTCAGGCTCAGTACTGGGCTCAAAAGATGCAGCCCTGATGTCTCTCATGATAGCAGGTGGTTAAGTAGAAATTCGCTGCTCGGCTGACCCAGCAGGAGCAAACGCATGCTAAAAATGTATGCAAAACCAAGCTTTTCAGTAAAGAGCAGAGAGGCACATTTTAGCAAGTTTCACTTGTAAGTGGGCTTGGAAATGCTTTTCAGGCTCTGTACTGGGCTCAAAAGATGAAGACCTGATGTCTCTCATTATAGCAGGTGGTTAAGTAGAAATTTACTGCTCGGCTGACCCAGCAGGAGCAAACGTATGCTAAAAATGTTGCAGAACCAAGCTTTTCAGTGAAGAGCAGAGAGGCACATTTTAGCAAGTTTCACTTGTAAGTGGTGTTGGAAATGCTTTTCAGGCTCAGTACTGGGCTCAAAACATGCAGCCCAGATGTCTCTCATGATAGCAGGTGGTTAATTAGAAATTCGCTGCTCGGCTGACCCAGCAGGAGCAAACGTATGCTAAAAATGTATGCAAAACCAAGCTTTTCAGTGAAGAGCAGCCAGGCACATTTTAGCAAGTTTCACTTGTAAGTGGGGTTGGAAATACTTTTCAGGCTCAGTACTGGGCTCAAAAGATGCAGCCCTGATGTCTCTCATGATAGCAGGTGGTTAAGTAGAAATTCGCTGCTCGGCTGACCCAGCAGGAGCAAACGTATGCTAAAAATGTACGCAAAACCAAGCTTTTCAGTGAAGAGCAGCCAGGCACATTTTAGCAAGTTTCACTTGTAAGTGGGGTTGGAAATGCTTTTCAGGCTCAAGTACTGGGCTCAAAAGATGCAGCCCTGATGTCTCTCATGATAGCAGGTAGAAATTCGCGGCTCGGCTGACCCAGCAGGAGCAAACGTATGCCAAAAGTATGCAGAACCTAGCTTTTCAGTGAAGAGCAGGAGAGGCACATTTTAGCAAGTTTCACTTGTAAGTGGGGTTGGAACGCTTTTCAGGCTCAGTACTGGGCTCAAAAGATGCAGCCCTGATGTCTCTCATGATAGCAGGTGGTTTAGTAGAAATTTGCTGCTCGACTGACCCAGCAGGAGCAAACGTATGCTAAAAATGTATGCAGAACCAAGCTTTTCAGTAAAGAGCAGAGAGGCACATTTTAGCAAGTTTCACTTGTAAGTGGGGTTGGAAACGCTTTTCAGGCTCAGTACTGGGCTCAAAAGATGCAGCCCTGATGTCTCTCATGATAGCAGGTGGTTAAGTAGAAATTCGCTGCTCGGCTGACCCAGCAGGAGCAAACGTATGCCAAAAATGTTGCAGAACCAGCTTTTCAGTGAAGAGCAGCCAGGCACATTTTAGCAAGTTTCACTTGTAAGTGGGGTTGGATACACTTTTCAGGCTCAGTACTGGGCTCATAACATGCAGCCCTGATGTCTCTCATGATAGCAGGTGGTTAAGTAGAAATTCGCTGCTCGGCTGACCCAGCAGGAGCAAAGGTATGCCAAAAATGTACGCAGAATGAGCTTTTCAGTGAAGAGCAGAGAGGCACATTTTAGCAAGTTTCACTTGTAAGTGGGGTTGGAAATGCTTTTCAGGCTCAGTACTGGGCTCAAAAGATGCAGCCCTGATGTCTCTCATTATAGCAGGTGGTTAAGTAGAAATTCGCTGCTCGGCTGACCCAGCAGGAGCAAACGTATGCCAAAAATGTTGCAGAACCAGCTTTTCAGTGAAGAGCAGCCAGGCACATTTTAGCAAGTTTCACTTGTAAGTGGGGTTGGAAATACTTTTCAGGCTCAGTACTGGGCTCTAAAGATGCAGCCCTGATGTCTCTCATGATAGCAGGTGGTTAAGTAGAAATTTTCTGCTCGGCTGACCCAGCAGGAGCAAACCTATGCCAAAAATGTATGCAGAAACAAGCTTTTCAGTGAAGAGCAGCCAGGCACATTTTAGCAAGTTTCACTTGTAAGTGGGGTTGGAAATGCTTTTCAAGCTCAGTACTGGGCTCAAAAGATGCAGCCCTGATGTCTCTCATGATAGCAGGTGGTTAAGTAGAAATTCGCTGCTCGGCAGACCCAGCAGGAACAAACGTATGCCAGAAATGTTGCAGAACCAGCTTTTCAGTGAAGAGCAGCCAGGCACATTTTAGCAAGTTTCACTTGTAAGTAGGGTTGGAAATACTTTTCAGACTCAGTACTGGACTCAAAAGATGCAGCCCTGATGTCTCTCATGATAGCAGGTGGTTAAGTAGAAATTCGCTGCTCGGCTGACCCAGCAGGAGCAAACGTATGCTAAAAATGTATGCAAAACCAAGCTTTTCAGTGAAGAGCAGCCATGCACATTTTAGCAAGTTTCACTTGTAAGTGGGGTTGGAAATGCTTTTCAGGCTCAAGTACTGGGCTCAAAAGATGCAGCCCTGATGTCTCTCATGATAGCAGGTGGTTAAGTTGAAATTCGCGGCTCGGCTGACCCAGCAGGAGCAAACGTATGCCAAAAATGTATACAGAACCTAGCTTTTCAGTGAAGAGCAGGAGAGGCACATTTTAGCAAGTTTCACTTGTAAGTGGGGTTGGAACGCTTTTCAGGCTCAGTACTGGGCTCAAAAGATGCAGCCCTGATGTCTCTCATGATAGCAGGTGGTTAAGTAGAAATTCGCTGCTCGGCTGACCCAGCAGGAGCAAACGTATGCTAAAAATGTATGCAGTACCAAGCTTTTCTGTGAAGAGCAGCCAGGCACATTTTAGCAAGTTTCACTTGTAAGTGGGGTTAGAAATGCTTTTCAGGCTCAGTACTGGCTCAAAAGATGCAGCCGTGATGTCTCTCATGATAGCAGGTGGTTAAGTAGAAATTTGCTGCTCGGCTGACCCAGCAGGAGTAAACCTATGCCAAAAATGTACGCAGAACCAAGCTTTTAAGTGAAGAGCAGCCAGGTAAATTTTAGCAAGTTTCACTTGTAAGTGGGGTTAGAAATGCTTTTCAGGCTCAGTACTGGGCTCAAAAGATGCAGCCCTGATGTCTCTCATGATAGCAGGTGGTTAAGTAGAAATTCGCTGCTCGGCTGACCCAGCAGGAGCAAACGTATGCTAAAAATGTTTGCAGAACCAAGCTTTTCAGTGAAGAGCAGCCAGGCACATTTTAGCACGTTTCACTTGTAAGTGGGGTTGGAAATGCTTTTCAGGCTCAGTACTGGGCTCAAAAGATGCAGCCCTGGTGTCTCTCATGATAGCAGGTGGTTAAGTAGAAATTTGCTGCTCGGCTGACCCAGCAGGAGCAAACCTATGCCAAAAATGTACGCAGAATGAGCTTTTCAGTGAAGAGCAGCCAGGCACATTTTAGCAAGTTTCACTTGTAAGTGGGGTTGGAAATGCTTTTCAGGCTCAGTACTGGGCTCAAAACATGCAGCCCTGATGTCTCTCATGATAGCAGGTGGTTAATTAGAAATTCGCTGCTCGGCTGAACCAGCAGGAGCAAACGTATGCTAAAAATGTATGCAAAACCAAGCTTTTCAGTGAAGAGCAGCCAGGCACATTTTAGCAAGTTTCACTTGTTAAGTGGGGTTGGAAATGCTTTTCAGGCTCAGTACTGGGCTCAAAAGATGCAGCCCTGATGTCTCTCATGATAGCAGGTGGTAAGTAGAAATTCGCTGCTCGGCTGACCCAGCAGGAGCAAACGTATGCCAAAAATGTACGCAGAATGAGCTTTTCAGTGAAGAGCAGAGAGGCACATTTTAGCAAGTTTCACCTGTAAGTTGGGTTCGAAACGCTTTTCAGGCTCAGTACTGGGTTCAAAACATGCAGCCCTGATGTCTCTCATGATAGCAGGTGGTTAATTAGAAATTCGCTGCGCGGCTGACCCAGCAGGAGCAAACGTATGCTAAAAATGTATGCAAAACCAAGCTTTTCAGTAAAGAGCAGAGAGGCACATTTTAGCAAGTTTCACTTGTAAGTGGGCTTGGAAATGCTTTTCAGGCTCAGTACTGGGCTCAAAAGATGAAGCCCTGATGTCTCTCATTGTAGCAGGTGGTTAAGTAGAAATGTACTGCTCGGCTGACCCAGCAGGAGCAAACGTATGCTAAAAATGTTGCAGAACCAAGCTTTTCAGTGAAGAGCAGCCAGGCACATTTTAGCAAGTTTCACTTGTAAGTGGGGTTGGAAATGATTTTAAGGCTCAGTACTGGGCTCAAGAGATGCAGCCCTGATGTCTCTCATGATAGCAGGTGGTTAAGTAGAAATTCGCTGCTCGGCTGACCCAGCAGGAGCAAACGTATGCTAAAAATGTACGCAAAACCAAGCTTTTCAGTGAAGAGCAGCCAGGTACATTTTAGCAATTTTCACTTGTAAGTGGGCTTGGAAACGCTTTTCAGGCTCAGTACTGGGCTCAAAAGATGCAGCCCTGATGTCTCTCATGATAGCAGGTGGTTAAGTAGAAATTCGCTGCTCGGCTGACCCAGCAGGAGCAAACGCATGCTAAAAATGTATGCAAAACCAAGCTTTTCAGTAAAGAGCAGAGAGGCTCATTTTAGCAAGTTTCACTTGTAAGTGGGCTTGGAAATGCTTTTCAGGCTCAGTACTGGGCTCAAAAGATGCAGCCCTGATGTCTCTCATGATAGCAGGTGGTTAAGTAGAAATTCGCTGCTCGGCTGACCCAGCAGGAGCAAACGCATGCTAAAAATGTATGCAAAACCAAGCTTTTCAGTAAAGAGCAGAGAGGCACATTTTAGCAAGTTTCACTTGTAAGTGGGCTTGGAAATGCTTTTCAGGCTCTGTACTGGGCTCAAAAGATGAAGCCCTGATGTCTCTCATTATAGCAGGTGGTTAAGTAGAAATTTACTGCTCGGCTGACCCAGCAGGAGCAAACGTATGCTAAAAATGTTGCAGAACCAAGCTTTTCAGTGAAGAGCAGAGAGGCACATTTTAGCAAGTTTCACTTGTAAGTGGTGTTGGAAATGCTTTTCAGGCTCAGTACTGGGCTCAAAACATGCAGCCCTGATGTCTCTCATGATAGCAGGTGGTTAATTAGAAATTCGCTGCTCGGCTGACCCAGCAGGAGCAAACGTATGCTTAAAATGTATGCAAAACCAAGCTTTTCAGTGAAGAGCAGCCAGGCACATTTTAGCAAGTTTCACTTGTAAGTGGGGTTGGAAATACTTTTCAGGCTCAGTACTGGGCTCAAAAGATGCAGCCCTGATGTCTCTCATGATAGCAGGTGGTTAAGTAGAAATTCGCTGCTCGGCTGACCCAGCAGGAGCAAACGTATGCTAAAAATGTATGCAAAACCAAGCTTTTCAGTGAAGAGCAGCCATGCACATTTTAGCAAGTTTCACTTGTAAGTGGGTTTGGAAATGCTTTTCAGGCTCAAGTACTGGGCTCAAAAGATGCAGCCCTGATGTTTCTCATGATAGCAGGTGGTTAAGTTGAAATTCGCGGCTCGGCTGACCCAGCAGCAGCAAACGTATGCCAAAAATGTATGCAGAACCTAGCTTTTCAGTGAAGAGCAGGAGAGGCACATTTTAGCAAGTTTCACTTGTAAGTGGGGTTGGAACGCTTTTCAGGCTCAGTACTGGGCTCAAAAGATGCAGCCCTGATGTCTCTCATGATAGCAGGTGGTTAAGTAGAAATTTGCTGCTCGGCTGACCCAGCAGGAGCAAACGTATGCTAAAAATGTATGCAGAACCAAGCTTTTCAGTAAAGAGCAGAGAGGCACATTTTAGCAAGTTTTACTTGTAAGTGGGATTGGAAACGCTTTTCAGGCTCAGTACTGGGCTCAAAAGATGCAGCCCTGATGTCTCTCATGATAGCAGGTGGTTAAGTAGAAATTTGCTGCTCGGCTGACCCAGCAGGAGTAAACCTATGCCAAAAATGTACGCAGAACCAAGCTTTTAAGTGAAGAGCAGCCATGTACATTTTAGCAAGTTTCACTTGTAAGTGGGGTTGAAAACGCTTTTCAGGCTCAGTACTGGGCTCAAAAGATGCAGCCGTGATGTCTCTCATGATAGCAGGTGGTTAAGTAGAAATTTGCTGCTCGGCTGACCCAGCAGGAGTAAACCTATGGCAAAAATGTACGCAGAACCAAGCTTTTAAGTGAAGAGCAGCCATGTACATTTTAGCAAGTTTCACTTGTAAGTGGGGTTGGAAATGCTTTTCAGGCTCAGTACTGGGCTCAAAAGATGCAGCCCTGATGTCTCTCATGATAGCAGGTGGTTAAGTAGAAATTTGCTGCTCGGCTGACCCAGCAGGAGCAAACCTATGCCAAAAATGTACGCAGAATGAGCTTTTCAGTGAAGAGCAGCCAGGCACATTTTAGCAAGTTTCACTTGTTAAGTGGGGTTGGAAATGCTTTTCAGGCTCAGTACTGGGCTCAAAAGATGCAGCCCTGATGTCTCTCATGATAGCAGGTGGTTAAGTAGAAATTCGCTGCTCGGCTGACCCAGCAGGAGCAAACGTATGCCAAAAATGTACGCAGAATGAGCTTTTCAGTGAAGAGCAGAGAGTCACATTTTAGCAAGTTTCACCTGTAAGTTGGGTTCGAAACGCTTTTCAGGCTCAGTACTGGGCTCAAAACATGCAGCCCAGATGTCTCTCATGATAGCAGGTGGTTAATTAGAAATACGCTGCTCGGCTGACCCAGCAGGAGCAAACGTATGCTAAAAATTTATGCAAAACCAAGCTTTTCAGTAAAGAGCAGAGAGGCACATTTTAGCAAGTTTCACTTGTAAGTGGGCTTGGAAATGCTTTTCAGGCTCAGTACTGGGCTCAAAAGATGAAGCCCTGATGTCTCTCATTGTAGCAGGTGGTTAAGTAGAAATGTACTGCTCGGCTGACCCAGCAGGAGCAAACGTATGCTAAAAATGTTGCAGAACCAAACTTTTCAGTGAAGAGCAGCCAGGCACATTTTAGCAAGTTTCACTTGTAAGTGGGGTTAGAAATGATTTTCAGGCTCAGTACTGGGCTCAAGAGATGCAGCCCTGATGTCTCTCATGATAGCAGGTGGTTAAGTAGAAATTCGCTGCTCGGCTGACCCAGCAGGAGCAAACGTATGCTAAAAATTGTATGCAAAACCAAGCTTTTCAGTGAAGAGCAGAGAGGCACATTTTAGCAAGTTTCACTTGTAAGTGGGCTTGGAAACGCTTTTCAGGCTCAGTACTGGGCTCAAAAGGTGCAGCCCTGATGTCTCTCATGTTAGCAGGTGGTTAAGTAGAAATTCGCTGCTCGGCTGACCCAGCAGGAGCAAACGTATGCTAAAAATGTTGCAGAACCAAGCTTTTCAGTGAAGAGCAGCCAGGCACATTTTAGCAAGTTTCACTTGTAAGTGGGGTTGGAAATGCTTTTCAGGCTCAGTACTGGGCTCAAGAGATGCAGCCCTGATGTCTCTCATGATAGCAGGTGGTTAAGTAGAAATTCGCTGCTCGGCTGACCCAGCAGGAGCAAACGTATGCCAAAAATGTACGCAGAATGAGCTTTTCAGTGAAGAGCAGAGAGGCACATTTTAGCAAGTTTCACTTGTAAGTTGGGTTGGAACGCTTTTCAGGCTCAGTACTGGGCTCAAAAGATGCAGCCCTGATGTCTCTCATGATAGCAGGTGGTTTAGTAGAAATGTGCTGCTCGACTGACCCAGCAGGAGCAAACGTATGCTAAAAATGTATGCAGAACCAAGCTTTTCAGTAAAGAGCAGAGAGGCACATTTTAGCAAGTTTCACTTGTAAGTGGGGTTGGAAACGCTTTTCAGGCTCAGTACTGGGCTCAAAAGATGCAGCCCAGATGTCTCTCATGATAGCAGGTGGTTAAGTAGAAATTCGCTGCTCGGCTGACCCAGCAGGAGCAAACGTGTGCCAAAAATGTTGCAGAACCAGCTTCTCAGTGAAGAGCAGCCAGGCACATTTTAGCAAGTTTCACTTGTAAGTGGGGTTGGAAACACTTTTCAGGCTCAGTACTGGGCTCAAAACATGCTGCCCTGATGTCTCTCATGATAGCAGGTGGTTAAGTAGAAATTCGCTACTCGGCTGACCCAGCAGGCGCAAACGTATGCCAAAAATGTACGCAGAATGAGCTTTTCAGTGAAGAGCAGAGAGGCACATTTTAGCAAGTTTCACTTGTAAGTGGGATTGGAAACGCTTTTCAGGCTCCATACTGGGCTCAAAAGATGCAGCCCTGATGTCTCTCATGATAGCAGGTGGTTAAGTAGAAATTTGCTGCTCGGCTGACCCAGCAGGAGCAAACCTATGCCAAAAATGTACGCAGAATGAGCTTTTCAGTGAAGAGCAGCCAGGCACATTTTAGCAAGTTTCACTTGTTAAGTGGGGTTGGAAATGCTTTTCAGGCTCAGTACTGGGCTCAAAAGATGCAGCCCTGATGTCTCTCATGATAGCAGGTGGTTAAGTAGAAATTCGCTGCTCGGCTGACCCAGCAGGAGCAAACGTATGCCAAAAATGTACGCAGAATGAGCTTTTCAGTGAAGAGCAGAGAGTCACATTTTAGCAAGTTTCACCTGTAAGTTGGGTTCGAAACGCTTTTCAGGCTCAGTACTGGGCTCAAAACATGCAGCCCTGATGTCTCTCATGATAGCAGGTGGTTAATTAGAAATACGCTGCTCGGCTGACCCAGCAGGAGCAAACGTATGCTAAAAATTTATGCAAAACCAAGCTTTTCAGTAAAGAGCAGAGAGGCACATTTTAGCAAGTTTCACTTGTAAGTGGGCTTGGAAATGCTTTTCAGGCTCAGTACTGGGCTCAAAAGATGAAGCCCTGATGACTCTCATTGTAGCAGGTGGTTAAGTAGAAATTTACTGCTCGGCTGACCCAGCAGGAGCAAACGTATGCTAAAAATGTTGCAGAACCAAGCTTTTCAGTGAAGAGCAGCCAGGCACATTTTAGCAAGTTTCACTTGTAAGTGGGGTTGGAAATGATTTTCAGGCTCAGTACTGGGCTCAAGAGATGCAGCCCTGATGTCTCTCATGATAGCAGGTGGTTAAGTAGAAATTCGCTGCTCGGCTGACTCAGCAGGAGCAAACGTATGCTAAAAATTGTATGCAAAACCAAGCTTTTCAGTGAAGAGCAGAGAGGCACATTTTAGCAAGTTTCACTTGTAAGTGGGCTTGGAAACGCTTTTCAGGCTCAGTACTGGGCTCAAAAGATGCAGCCCTGATGTCTCTCATGATAGCAGGTGGTTTAGTAGAAATTTGCTGCTCGACTGACCCAGCAGGAGCAAACGTATGCTAAAAATGTATGCAGAACCAAGCTTTTCAGTAAAGAGCAGAGAGGCACATTTTAGCAAGTTTCACTTGTAAGTGGGGTTGGAAACGCTTTTCAGGCTCAGTACTGGGCTCAAAAGATGCAGCCCTGATGTCTCTCATGATAGCAGGTGGTTAAGTAGAAATTCGCTGCTCGGCTGACCCAGCAGGAGCAAACGTATGCCAAAAATGTTGCAGAACCAGCTTCTCAGTGAAGAGCAGCCAGGCACATTTTAGCAAGTTTCACTTGTAAGTGGGGTTGGAAACACTTTTCAGGCTCAGTACTGGGCTCAAAACATGCAGCCCTGATGTCTCTCATGATAGCAGGTGGTTAAGTAGAAATTCGCTACTCGGCTGACCCAGCAGGAGCAAACGTATGCCAAAAATGTACGCAGAGTGAGCTTTTCAGTGAAGAGCAGAGAGGCACATTTTAGCAAGTTTCACTTGTAAGTGGGATTGGAAACGCTTTTCAGGCTCCGTACTGGGCTCAAAAGATGCAGCCCTGATGTCTCTCATGATAGCAGGTGGTTAAGTAGAAATTTGCTGCTCGGCTGACCCAGCAGGAGCAAACGTATGCTAAAAATGTATGCAGAACCAAGCTTTTCAGTAAAGAGCAGAGAGGCACATTTTAGCAAGTTTCACTTGTAAGTGGGATTGGAAACGCTTTTCAGGCTCAGTACTGGGCTCAAAAGATGCAGCCCTGATGTCTCTCATGATAGCAGGTGGTTAAGTAGAAATTCGCTGCTCGGATGACCCAGCAGGAGCAAACGTATGCCAAAAATGTACGCAGAACCAGCTTTTCAGTGAAGAGCAGCCAGGCACATTTTAGCAAGTTTCACTTGTAAGTTGGGTTGGAAACGCTTTTCAGGCTCAGTACTGGGCTCAAAACATGCAGCCCTGATGTCTCTCATGATAGCAGGTGGTTAATTAGAAATTTTCTGCTCGGCTGACCCAGCAGGAGCAAACCTATGCCAAAAATGTATGCAGAAACAAGCTTTTCAGTGAAGAGCAGCCAGGCACATTTTAGCAAGTTTCACTTGTAAGTGGGGTTGGAAATGCTTTTCAGGCTCAGTACTGGGCTCAAAAGATGCAGCCCTGATGTCTCTCATGATAGCAGGTGGTTAAGTAGAAATTCGCTGCTCAGTGGACCCAGCAGGACCAAACGTATGCCAGAAATGTTGCGGAACCAGCTTTTCAGTGAAGAGCAGCCAGGCACATTTTAGCAAGTTTCACTTGTAAATAAGGTTGGAAATACTTTTCAGGCTCAGTACTGGACTCAAAAGATGCAGCCCTGATGTCTCTCATGATAGCAGGTGGTTAAGTAGAAATTCGCTGCTCGGCTGACCCAGCAGGAGCAAACGTATGCTAAAAATGTATGCAAAACCAAGCTTTTCAGTGAAGAGCAGCCATGCACATTTTAGCAAGTTTCACTTGTAAGTGGGGTTGGAAATGCTTTTCAGGCTCAAGTACTGGGCTCAAAAGATGCAGCCCTGATGTCTCTCATGATAGCAGGTGGTTAAGTTGAAATTCGCGGCTCGGCTGACCCAGCAGGAGCAAACGTATGCCAAAAATGTATACAGAACCTAGCTTTTCAGTGAAGAGCAGGAGAGGCACATTTTAGCAAGTTTCACTTGTAAGTGGGGTTGGAACGCTTTTCAGGCTCAGTACTGGGCTCAAAAGATGCAGCCCTGATGTCTCTCATGATAGCAGGTGGTTAAGTAGAAATTCGCTGCTCGGCTGACCCAGCAGGAGCAAACGTATGCTAAAAATGTATGCAGTACCAAGCTTTTCTGTGAAGAGCAGCCAGGCACATTTTAGCAAGTTTCACTTGTAAGTGGGGTTAGAAATGCTTTTCAGGCTCAGTACTGGCTCAAAAGATGCAGCCTCGATGTCTCTCATGATAGCAGGTGGTTAAGTAGAAATTTGCTGCTCGGCTGACCCAGCAGGAGTAAACCTATGCCAAAAATGTACGCAGAACCAAGCTTTTAAGTGAAGAGCAGCCAGGTAAATTTTAGCAAGTTTCACTTGTAAGTGGGGTTAGAAATGCTTTTCAGGCTCAGTACTGGGCTCAAAAGATGCAGCCCTGATGTCTCTCATGATAGCAGGTGGTTAAGTAGAAATTCGCTGCTCGGCTGACCCAGCAGGAGCAAACGTATGCTAAAAATGTTTGCAGAACCAAGCTTTTCAGTGAAGAGCAGCCAGGCACATTTTAGCACGTTTCACTTGTAAGTGGGGTTGGAAATGCTTTTCAGGCTCAGTACTGGGCTCAAAAGATGCAGCCCTGGTGTCTCTCATGATAGCAGGTGGTTAAGTAGAAATTTGCTGCTCGGCTGACCCAGCAGGAGCAAACCTATGCCAAAAATGTACGCAGAATGAGCTTTTCAGTGAAGAGCAGCCAGGCACATTTTAGCAAGTTTCACTTGTAAGTGGGGTTGGAAACGCTTTTCAGGCTCAGTACTGGGCTCAAAACATGCAGCCCTGATGTCTCTCATGATAGCAGGTGGTTAATTAGAAATTCGCTGCTCGGCTGAACCAGCAGGAGCAAACGTATGCTAAAAATGTATGCAAAACCAAGCTTTTCAGTGAAGAGCAGCCAGGCACATTTTAGCAAGTTTCACTTGTTAAGTGGGGTTGGAAATGCTTTTCAGGCTCAGTACTGGGCTCAAAAGATGCAGCCCTGATGTCTCTCATGATAGCAGGTGGTTAAGTAGAAATTCGCTGCTCGGCTGACCCAGCAGGAGCAAACGTATGCCAAAAATGTACGCAGAATGAGCTTTTCAGTGAAGAGCAGAGAGGCACATTTTAGCAAGTTTCACCTGTAAGTTGGGTTCGAAACGCTTTTCAGGCTCAGTACTGGGTTCAAAACATGCAGCCCTGATGTCTCTCATGATAGCAGGTGGTTAATTAGAAATTCGCTGCGCGGCTGACCCAGCAGGAGCAAACGTATGCTAAAAATGTATGCAAAACCAAGCTTTTCAGTAAAGAGCAGAGAGGCACATTCTAGCAAGTTTCACTTGTAAGTGGGCTTGGAAATGCTTTTCAGGCTCAGTACTGGGCTCAAAAGATGAAGCCCTGATGTCTCTCATTGTAGCAGGTGGTTAAGTAGAAATTTACTGCTCGGCTGACCCAGCAGGAGCAAACGTATGCTAAAAATGTTGCAGAACCAAGCTTTTCAGTGAAGAGCAGCCAGGCACATTTTAGCAAGTTTCACTTGTAAGTGGGGTTGGAAATGCTTTTAAGGCTCAGTACTGGGCTCAAGAGATGCAGCCCTGATGTCTCTCATGATAGCAGGTGGTTAAGTAGAAATTCGCTGCTCGGCTGACCCAGCAGGAGCAAACGTATGCTAAAAATGTACGCAAAACCAAGCTTTTCAGTGAAGAGCAGCCAGGTACATTTTAGCAAGTTTCACTTGTAAGTGGGCTTGGAAACACTTTTCAGGCTCAGTACTGGGCTCAAAAGATGCAGCCCTGATGTCTCTCATGATAGCAGGTGGTTAAGTAGAAATTCGCTGCTCGGCTGACCCAGCAGGAGCAAACGCATGCTAAAAATGTATGCAAAACCAAGCTTTTCAGTAAAGAGCAGAGAGGCTCATTTTAGCAAGTTTCACTTGTAAGTGGGCTTGGAAATGCTTTTCAGGCTCAGTACTGGGCTCAAAAGATGCAGCCCTGATGTCTCTCATGATAGCAGGTGGTTAAGTAGAAATTCGCTGCTCGGCTGACCCAGCAGGAGCAAACGCATGCTAAAAATGTATGCAAAACCAAGCTTTTCAGTAAAGAGCAGAGAGGCACATTTTAGCAAGTTTCACTTGTAAGTGGGCTTGGAAATGCTTTTCAGGCTCTGTACTGGGCTCAAAAGATGAAGCCCTGATGTCTCTCATTATAGCAGGTGGTTAAGTAGAAATTTACTGCTCGGCTGACCCAGCAGGAGCAAACGTATGCTAAAAATGTTGCAGAACCAAGCTTTTCAGTGAAGAGCAGAGAGGCACATTTTAGCAAGTTTCACTTGTAAGTGGTGTTGGAAATGCTTTTCAGGCTCAGTACTGGGCTCAAAACATGCAGCCCTGATGTCTCTCATGATAGCAGGTGGTTAATTAGAAATTCGCTGCTCGGCTGACCCAGCAGGAGCAAACGTATGCTTAAAATGTATGCAAAACCAAGCTTTTCAGTGAAGAGCAGCCAGGCACATTTTAGCAAGTTTCACTTGTAAGTGGGGTTGGAAATACTTTTCAGGCTCAGTACTGGGCTCAAAAGATGCAGCCCTGATGTCTCTCATGATAGCAGGTGGTTAAGTAGAAATTCGCGGCTCGGCTGACCCAGCAGCAGCAAACGTATGCCAAAAATGTATGCAGAACCTAGCTTTTCAGTGAAGAGCAGGAGAGGCACATTTTAGCAAGTTTCACTTGTAAGTGGGGTTGGAACGCTTTTCAGGCTCAGTACTGGGCTCAAAAGATGCAGCCCTGATGTCTCTCATGATAGCAGGTGGTTAAGTAGAAATTTGCTGCTCGGCTGACCCAGCAGGAGCAAACGTATGCTAAAAATGTATGCAGAACCAAGCTTTTCAGTAAAGAGCAGAGAGGCACATTTTAGCAAGTTTTACTTGTAAGTGGGGTTGGAAACGCTTTTCAGGCTCAGTACTGGGCTCAAAAGATGCAGCCCTGATGTCTCTCATGATAGCAGGTGGTTAAGTAGAAATTTGCTGCTCGGCTGACCCAGCAGGAGTAAACCTATGCCAAAAATGTACGCAGAACCAAGCTTTTAAGTGAAGAGCAGCCATGTACATTTTAGCAAGTTTCACTTGTAAGTGGGGTTGAAAACGCTTTTCAGGCTCAGTACTGGGCTCAAAAGATGCAGCCGTGATGTCTCTCATGATATCAGGTGGTTAAGTAGAAATTTGCTGCTCGGCTGACCCAGCAGGAGTAAACCTATGGCAAAAATGTACGCAGAACCAAGCTTTTAAGTGAAGAGCAGCCATGTACATTTTAGCAAGTTTCACTTGTAAGTGGGGTTGGAAATGCTTTTCAGGCTCAGTACTGGGCTCAAAAGATGCAGCCCTGATGTCTCTCATGATAGCAGGTGGTTAAGTAGAAATTTGCTGCTCGGCTGACCCAGCAGGAGCAAACCTATGCCAAAAATGTACGCAGAATGAGCTTTTCAGTGAAGAGCAGCCAGTCACATTTTAGCAAGTTTCACTTGTTAAGTGGGGTTGGAAATGCTTTTCAGGCTCAGTACTGGGCTCAAAAGATGCAGCCCTGATGTCTCTCATGATAGCAGGTGGTTAAGTAGAAATTCGCTGCTCGGCTGACCCAGCAGGAGCAAATGTATGCCAAAAATGTACGCAGAATGAGCTTTTCAGTGAAGAGCAGAGAGTCACATTTTAGCAAGTTTCACCTGTAAGTTGGGTTCGAAACGCTTTTCAGGCTCAGTACTGGGCTCAAAACATGCAGCCCTGATGTCTCTCATGATAGCAGGTGGTTAATTAGAAATACGCTGCTCGGCTGACCCAGCAGGAGCAAACGTATGCTAAAAATTTATGCAAAACCAAGCTTTTCAGTAAAGAGCAGAGAGGCACATTTTAGCAAGTTTCACTTGTAAGTGGGCTTGGAAATGCTTTTCAGGCTCAGTACTGGGCTCAAAAGATGAAGCCCTGATGTCTCTCATTGTAGCAGGTGGTTAAGTAGAAATTTACTGCTCGGCTGACCCAGCAGGAGCAAACGTATGCTAAAAATGTTGCAGAACCAAGCTTTTCAGTGAAGAGCAGCCAGGCACATTTTAGCAAGTTTCACTTGTAAGTGGGGTTAGAAATGATTTTCAGGCTCAGTACTGGGCTCAAGAGATGCAGCCCTGATGTCTCTCATGATAGCAGGTGGTTAAGTAGAAATTCGCTGCTCGGCTGACCCAGCAGGAGCAAACGTATGCTAAAAATTGTATGCAAAACCAAGCTTTTCAGTGAAGAGCAGAGAGGCACATTTTAGCAAGTTTCACTTGTAAGTGGGCTTGGAAACGCTTTTCAGGCTCAGTACTGGGCTCAAAAGGTGCAGCCCTGATGTCTCTCATGTTAGCAGGTGGTTAAGTAGAAATTCGCTGCTCGGCTGACCCAGCAGGAGCAAACGTATGCTAAAAATGTTGCAGAACCAAGCTTTTCAGTGAAGAGCAGCCAGGCACATTTTAGCAAGTTTCACTTGTAAGTGGGGTTGGAAATGCTTTTCAGGCTCAGTACTGGGCTCAAGAGATGCAGCCCTGATGTCTCTCATGATAGCAGGTGGTTAAGTAGAAATTCGCCGGTCGGCTGACCCAGCAGGAGCAAACGTATGCCAAAAATGTACGCAGAATGAGCTTTTCAGTGAAGAGCAGAGAGGCACATTTTAGCAAGTTTCACTTGTAAGTTGGGTTGGAACGCTTTTCAGGCTCAGTACTGGGCTCAAAAGATGCAGCCCTGATGTCTCTCATGATAGCAGGTGGTTTAGTAGAAATTTGCTGCTCGACTGACCCAGCAGGAGCAAACGTATGCTAAAAATGTATGCAGAACCAAGCTTTTCAGTAAAGAGCAGAGAGGCACATTTTAGCAAGTTTCACTTGTAAGTGGGGTTGGAAACGCTTTTCAGGCTCAGTACTGGGCTCAAAAGATGCAGCCCAGATGTCTCTCATGATAGCAGGTGGTTAAGTAGAAATTCGCTGCTCGGCTGACCCAGCAGGAGCAAACGTGTGCCAAAAATGTTGCAGAACCAGCTTCTCAGTGAAGAGCAGCCAGGCACATTTTAGCAAGTTTCACTTGTAAGTGGGGTTGGAAACACTTTTCAGGCTCAGTACTGGGCTCAAAACATGCAGCCCTGATGTCTCTCATGATAGCAGGTGGTTAAGTAGAAATTCGCTACTCGGCTGACCCAGCAGGAGCAAACGTATGCCAAAAATGTACGCAGAATGAGCTTTTCAGTGAAGAGCAGAGAGGCACATTTTAGCAAGTTTCACTTGTAAGTGGGGTTGGAAACGCTTTTCAGGCTCCATACTGGGCTCAAAAGATGCAGCCCTGATGTCTCTCATGATAGCAGGTGGTTAAGTAGAAATTTGCTGCTCGGCTGACCCAGCAGGAGCAAACCTATGCCAAAAATGTACGCAGAATGAGCTTTTCAGTGAAGAGCAGCCAGGCACATTTTAGCAAGTTTCACTTGTTAAGTGGGGTTGGAAATGCTTTTCAGGCTCAGTACTGGGCTCAAAAGATGCAGCCCTGATGTCTCTCATGATAGCAGGTGGTTAAGTAGAAATTCGCTGCTCGGCTGACCCAGCAGGAGCAAACGTATGCCAAAAATGTACGCAGAATGAGCTTTTCAGTGAAGAGCAGAGAGTCACATTTTAGCAAGTTTCACCTGTAAGTTGGGTTCGAAACGCTTTTCAGGCTCAGTACTGGGCTCAAAACATGCAGCCCTGATGTCTCTCATGATAGCAGGTGGTTAATTAGAAATACGCTGCTCGGCTGACCCAGCAGGAGCAAACGTATGCTAAAAATTTATGCAAAACCAAGCTTTTCAGTAAAGAGCAGAGAGGCACATTTTAGCAAGTTTCACTTGTAAGTGGGCTTGGAAATGCTTTTCAGGCTCAGTACTGGGCTCAAAAGATGAAGCCCTGATGTCTCTCATTGTAGCAGGTGGTTAAGTAGAAATTTACTGCTCAGCTGACCCAGCAGGAGCAAACGTATGCTAAAAATGTTGCAGAACCAAGCTTTTCAGTTAAGAGCAGCCAGGCACATTTTAGCAAGTTTCACTTGTAAGTGGGGTTGGAAATGATTTTCAGGCTCAGTACTGGGCTCAAGAGATGCAGCCCTGATGTCTCTCATGATAGCAGGTGGTTAAGTAGAAATTCGCTGCTCGGCTGACCCAGCAGGAGCAAACGTATGCTAAAAATTGTATGCAAAACCAAGCTTTTCAGTGAAGAGCAGAGAGGCACATTTTAGCAAGTTTCACTTGTAAGTGGGCTTGGAAACGCTTTTCAGGCTCAGTACTGGGCTCAAAAGATGCAGCCCTGATGTCTCTCATGATAGCAGGTGGTTTAGTAGAAATTTGCTGCTCGACTGACCCAGCAGGAGCAAACGTATGCTAAAAATGTATGCAGAACCAAGCTTTTCAGTAAAGAGCAGAGAGGCACATTTTAGCAAGTTTCACTTGTAAGTGGGGTTGGAAACGCTTTTCAGGCTCAGTACTGGGCTCAAAAGATGCAGCCCTGATGTCTCTCATGATAGCAGGTGGTTAAGTAGAAATTCGCTGCTCGGCTGACCCAGCAGGAGCAAACGTATGCCAAAAATGTTGCAGAACCAGCTTCTCAGTGAAGAGCAGCCAGGCACATTTTAGCAAGTTTCACTTGTAAGTGGGGTTGGAAACACTTTTCAGGCTCAGTACTGGGCTCAAAACATGCAGCCCTGATGTCTCTCATGATAGCAGGTGGTTAAGTAGAAATTCGCTACTCGGCTGACCCAGCAGGAGCAAACGTATGCCAAAAATGTACGCAGAATGAGCTTTTCAGTGAAGAGCAGAGAGGCACATTTTAGCAAGTTTCACTTGTAAGTGGGATTGGAAACGCTTTTCAGGCTCCGTACTGGGCTCAAAAGATGCAGCCCTGATGTCTCTCATGATAGCAGGTGGTTAAGTAGAAATTTGCTGCTCGGCTGACCCAGCAGGAGCAAACGTATGCTAAAAATGTATGCAGAACCAAGCTTTTCAGTAAAGAGCAGAGAGGCACATTTTAGCAAGTTTCACTTGTAAGTGGGATTGGAAACGCTTTTCAGGCTCAGTACTGGGCTCAAAAGATGCAGCCCTGATGTCTCTCATGATAGCAGGTGGTTAAGTAGAAATTCGCTGCTCGGATGACCCAGCAGGAGCAAACGTATGCCAAAAATTTACGCAGAACCAGCTTTTCAGTGAAGAGCAGCCAGGCACATTTTAGCAAGTTTCACTTGTAAGTTGGGTTGGAAACGCTTTTCAGGCTCAGTACTGGGCTCAAAACATGCAGCCCTGATGTCTCTCATGATAGCAGGTAGTTAATTAGAAATGTTCTGCTCGGCTGACCCAGCAGGAGCAAACCTATGCCAAAAATGTATGCAGAAACAAGCTTTTCAGTGAAGAGCAGCCAGGCACATTTTAGCAAGTTTCACTTGTAAGTGGGGTTGGAAATGCTTTTCAGGCTCAGTACTGGGCTCAAAAGATGCAGCCCTGATGTCTCTCATGATAGCAGGTGGTTAAGTAGAAATTCGCTGCTCAGTGGACCCAGCAGGACCAAACGTATGCCAGAAATGTTGCGGAACCAGCTTTTTAGTGAAGAGCAGCCAGGCACATTTTAGCAAGTTTCACTTGTAAATAGGGTTGGAAATACTTTTCAGGCTCAGTACTGGACTCAAAAGATGCAGCCCTGATGTCTCTCATGATAGAAGGTGGTTAAGTAGAAATTTGCTGCTCGGCTTACCCAGCAGGAGCAAACGTATGCTAAAAATGTATGCAGAACCAAGCTTTTCAGTGAAGAGCAGCCAGGCACATTTTAGCAAGTTTCACTTGTAAGTGGGGTTGGAAATACTTTTCAGGCTCAGTACTGGGCTCAAAAGATGCAGCCCTGATGTCTCTCATGATAGCAGGTGGTTAAGTAGAAATTCGCTGCTCGGCTGACCCAGCAGGAGCAAACGTATGCTAAAAATGTACGCAAAACCAAGCTTTTCAGTGAAGAGCAGCCAGGCACATTTTAGCAAGTTTCACTTGTAAGTGGGGTTGGAAATGCTTTTCAGGCTCAAGTACTGGGCTCAAAAGATGCAGCCCTGATGTCTCTCATGATAGCAGGTAGAAATTCGCGGCTCGGCTGACCCAGCAGGAGCAAACGTATGCCAAAAGTATGCAGAACCTAGCTTTTCAGTGAAGAGCAGGAGAGGCACATTTTAGCAAGTTTCACTTGTAAGTGGGGTTGGAACGCTTTTCAGGCTCAGTACTGGGCTCAAAAGATGCAGCCCTGATGTCTCTCATGATAGCAGGTGGTTTAGTAGAAATTTGCTGCTCGACTGACCCAGCAGGAGCAAACGTATGCTAAAAATGTATGCAGAACCAAGCTTTTCAGTAAAGAGCAGAGAGGCACATTTTAGCAAATTTCACTTGTAAGTGGGGTTGGAAACGCTTTTCAGGCTCAGTACTGGGCTCAAAAGATGCAGCCCTGATGTCTCTCATGATAGCAGGTGGTTAAGTAGAAATTCGCTGCTCGGCTGACCCAGCAGGAGCAAACGTATGCCAAAAATGTTGCAGAACCAGCTTTTCAGTGAAGAGCAGCCAGGCACATTTTAGCAAGTTTCACTTGTAAGTGGGGTTGGATACACTTTTCAGGCTCAGTACTGGGCTCAAAACATGCAGCCCTGATGTCTCTCATGATAGCAGGTGGTTAAGTAGAAATTCGCTGCTCGGCTGACCCAGCAGAAGCAAACGTATGCCAAAAATGTACGCAGAATGAGCTTTTCAGTGAAGAGCAGAGAGGCACATTTTAGCAAGTTTCACTTGTAAGTGGGGTTGGAAATGCTTTTCAGGCTCAGTACTGGGCTCAAAAGATGCAGCCCTGATGTCTCTCATGATAGCAGGTAGTTAAGTAGAAATTCGCTGCTCGGCTGACCCAGCAGGAGCAAACGTATGCCAAAAATGTTGCAGAACCAGCTTTTCAGTGAAGAGCAGCCAGGCACATTTTAGCAAGTTTCACTTGTAAGTGGGGTTGGAAATACTTTTCAGGCTCAGTACTGGGCTCAAAAGATGCAGCCCTGGTGTCTCTCATGATAGCAGGTGGTTAAGTAGAAATTTTCTGCTCGGCTGACCCAGCAGGAGCAAACCTATGCCAAAAATGTATGCAGAAAACAGCTTTTCAGTGAAGAGCAGCCAGGCACATTTTAGCAAGTTTCACTTGTAAGTGGGGTTGGAAATGCTTTTCAAGCTCAGTACTGGGCTCAAAAGATGCAGCCCTGATGTCTCTCATGATAGCAGGTGGTTAAGTAGAAATTCGCTGCTCGGCAGACCCAGCAGCACCAAACGTATGCCAGAAATGTTGCAGAACCAGCTTTTCAGTGAAGACCAGCCAGGCACATTTTAGCAAGTTTCACTTGTAAGTAGGGTTGGAAATACTTTTCAGGCTCAGTACTGGACTCAAAAGATGCAGCCCTGATGTCTCTCATGATAGCAGGTGGTTAAGTAGAAATTCGCTGCTCGGCTGACCCAGCAGGAGCAAACGTATGCTAAAAATGTATGCAAAACCAAGCTTTTCAGTGAAGAGCAGCCATGCACATTTTAGCAAGTTTCACTTGTAAGTGGGGTTGGAAATGCTTTTCAGGCTCAAGTACTGGGCTCAAAAGATGCAGCCCTGATGTCTCTCATGATAGCAGGTGGTTAAGTTGAAATTCGCGGCTCGGCTGACCCAGCAGGAGCAAACGTATGCCAAAAATGTATGCAGAACCTAGCTTTTCAGTGAAGAGCAGGAGAGGCACATTTTAGCAAGTTTCACTTGTAAGTGGGGTTGGAACGCTTTTCAGGCTCAGTACTGGGCTCAAAAGATGCAGCCCTGATGTCTCTCATGATAGCAGGTGGTTAAGTAGAAATTTGCTGCTCGGCTGACCCAGCAGGAGCAAACGTATGCTAAAAATGTTGCAGAACCAAGCTTTTCAGTTAAGAGCAGCCAGGCACATTTTAGCAAGTTTCACTTGTAAGTGGGGTTGGAAATGATTTTCAGGCTCAGTACTGGGCTCAAGAGATGCAGCCCTGATGTCTCTCATGATAGCAGGTGGTTAAGTAGAAATTCGCTGCTCGGCTGACCCAGCAGGAGCAAACGTATGCTAAAAATTGTATGCAAAACCAAGCTTTTCAGTGAAGAGCAGAGAGGCACATTTTAGCAAGTTTCACTTGTAAGTGGGCTTGGAAACGCTTTTCAGGCTCAGTACTGGGCTCAAAAGATGCAGCCCTGATGTCTCTCATGATAGCAGGTGGTTTAGTAGAAATTTGCTGCTCGACTGACCCAGCAGGAGCAAACGTATGCTAAAAATGTATGCAGAACCAAGCTTTTCAGTAAAGAGCAGAGAGGCACATTTTAGCAAGTTTCACTTGTAAGTGGGGTTGGAAACGCTTTTCAGGCTCAGTACTGGGCTCAAAAGATGCAGCCCTGATGTCTCTCATGATAGCAGGTGGTTAAGTAGAAATTCGCTGCTCGGCTGACCCAGCAGGAGCAAACGTATGCCAAAAATGTTGCAGAACCAGCTTCTCAGTGAAGAGCAGCCAGGCACATTTTAGCAAGTTTCACTTGTAAGTGGGGTTGGAAACACTTTTCAGGCTCAGTACTGGGCTCAAAACATGCAGCCCTGATGTCTCTCATGATAGCAGGTGGTTAAGTAGAAATTCGCTACTCGGCTGACCCAGCAGGAGCAAACGTATGCCAAAAATGTACGCAGAATGAGCTTTTCAGTGAAGAGCAGAGAGGCACATTTTAGCAAGTTTCACTTGTAAGTGGGATTGGAAACGCTTTTCAGGCTCCGTACTGGGCTCAAAAGATGCAGCCCTGATGTCTCTCATGATAGCAGGTGGTTAAGTAGAAATTTGCTGCTCGGCTGACCCAGCAGGAGCAAACGTATGCTAAAAATGTATGCAGAACCAAGCTTTTCAGTAAAGAGCAGAGAGGCACATTTTAGCAAGTTTCACTTGTAAGTGGGATTGGAAACGCTTTTCAGGCTCAGTACTGGGCTCAAAAGATGCAGCCCTGATGTCTCTCATGATAGCAGGTGGTTAAGTAGAAATTCGCTGCTCGGATGACCCAGCAGGAGCAAACGTATGCCAAAAATGTACGCAGAACCAGCTTTTCAGTGAAGAGCAGCCAGGCACATTTTAGCAAGTTTCACTTGTAAGTTGGGTTGGAAACGCTTTTCAGGCTCAGTACTGGGCTCAAAACATGCAGCCCTGATGTCTCTCATGATAGCAGGTAGTTAATTAGAAATGTTCTGCTCGGCTGACCCAGCAGGAGCAAACCTATGCCAAAAATGTATGCAGAAACAAGCTTTTCAGTGAAGAGCAGCCAGGCACATTTTAGCAAGTTTCACTTGTAAGTGGGGTTGGAAATGCTTTTCAGGCTCAGTACTGGGCTCAAAAGATGCAGCCCTGATGTCTCTCATGATAGCAGGTGGTTAAGTAGAAATTCGCTGCTCAGTGGACCCAGCAGGACCAAACGTATGCCAGAAATGTTGCGGAACCAGCTTTTTAGTGAAGAGCAGCCAGGCACATTTTAGCAAGTTTCACTTGTAAATAGGGTTGGAAATACTTTTCAGGCTCAGTACTGGACTCAAAAGATGCAGCCCTGATGTCTCTCATGATAGAAGGTGGTTAAGTAGAAATTTGCTGCTCGGCTTACCCAGCAGGAGCAAACGTATGCTAAAAATGTATGCAGAACCAAGCTTTTCAGTGAAGAGCAGCCAGGCACATTTTAGCAAGTTTCACTTGTAAGTGGGGTTGGAAATACTTTTCAGGCTCAGTACTGGGCTCAAAAGATGCAGCCCTGATGTCTCTCATGATAGCAGGTGGTTAAGTAGAAATTCGCTGCTCGGCTGACCCAGCAGGAGCAAACGTATGCTAAAAATGTACGCAAAACCAAGCTTTTCAGTGAAGAGCAGCCAGGCACATTTTAGCAAGTTTCACTTGTAAGTGGGGTTGGAAATGCTTTTCAGGCTCAAGTACTGGGCTCAAAAGATGCAGCCCTGATGTCTCTCATGATAGCAGGTAGAAATTCGCGGCTCGGCTGACCCAGCAGGAGCAAACGTATGCCAAAAGTATGCAGAACCTAGCTTTTCAGTGAAGAGCAGGAGAGGCACATTTTAGCAAGTTTCACTTGTAAGTGGGCTTGGAAACGCTTTTCAGGCTCAGTACTGGGCTCAAAAGATGCAGCCCTGATGTCTCTCATGATAGCAGGTGGTTTAGTAGAAATTTGCTGCTCGACTGACCCAGCAGGAGCAAACGTATGCTAAAAATTGTATGCAAAACCAAGCTTTTCAGTGAAGAGCAGAGAGGCACATTTTAGCAAGTTTCACTTGTAAGTGGGCTTGGAAACGCTTTTCAGGCTCAGTACTGGGCTCAAAAGATGCAGCCCTGATGTCTCTCATGATAGCAGGTGGTTTAGTAGAAATTTGCTGCTCGACTGACCCAGCAGGAGCAAACGTATGCTAAAAATGTATGCAGAACCAAGCTTTTCAGTAAA
Organism: Lissotriton helveticus; assembly: GCF_964261635.1. Taxonomy (NCBI): domain Eukaryota; kingdom Metazoa; phylum Chordata; class Amphibia; order Caudata; family Salamandridae; genus Lissotriton; species Lissotriton helveticus. Next base: position 727,019 of record NW_027611660.1, on the reverse strand, counting down.
GAGCAGAGAGGCACATTTTAGCAAGTTTCACTTGTAAGTGGGGTTGGAAACGCTTTTCAGGCTCAGTACTGGGCTCAAAAGATGCAGCCCTGATGTCTCTCATGATAGCAGGTGGTTAAGTAGAAATTCGCTGCTCGGCTGACCCAGCAGGAGCAAACGTATGCCAAAAATGTTGCAGAACCAGCTTCTCAGTGAAGAGCAGCCAGGCACATTTTAGCAAGTTTCACTTGTAAGTGGGGTTGGAAACACTTTTCAGGCTCAGTACTGGGCTCAAAACATGCAGCCCTGATGTCTCTCATGATAGCAGGTGGTTAAGTAGAAATTCGCTACTCGGCTGACCCAGCAGGAGCAAACGTATGCCAAAAATGTACGCAGAATGAGCTTTTCAGTGAAGAGCAGAGAGGCACATTTTAGCAAGTTTCACTTGTAAGTGGGATTGGAAACGCTTTTCAGGCTCCGTACTGGGCTCAAAAGATGCAGCCCTGATGTCTCTCATGATAGCAGGTGGTTAAGTAGAAATTTGCTGCTCGGCTGACCCAGCAGGAGCAAACGTATGCTAAAAATGTATGCAGAACCAAGCTTTTCAGTAAAGAGCAGAGAGGCACATTTTAGCAAGTTTCACTTGTAAGTGGGATTGGAAACGCTTTTCAGGCTCAGTACTGGGCTCAAAAGATGCAGCCCTGATGTCTCTCATGATAGCAGGTGGTTAAGTAGAAATTCGCTGCTCGGATGACCCAGCAGGAGCAAACGTATGCCAAAAATGTACGCAGAACCAGCTTTTCAGTGAAGAGCAGCCAGGCACATTTTAGCAAGTTTCACTTGTAAGTTGGGTTGGAAACGCTTTTCAGGCTCAGTACTGGGCTCAAAACATGCAGCCCTGATGTCTCTCATGATAGCAGGTAGTTAATTAGAAATGTTCTGCTCGGCTGACCCAGCAGGAGCAAACCTATGCCAAAAATGTATGCAGAAACAAGCTTTTCAGTGAAGAGCAGCCAGGCACATTTTAGCAAGTTTCACTTGTAAGTGGGGTTGGAAATGCTTTTCAGGCTCAGTACTGGGCTCAAAAGATGCAGCCCTGATGTCTCTCATGATAGCAGGTGGTTAAGTAGAAATTCGCTGCTCAGTGGACCCAGCAGGACCAAACGTATGCCAGAAATGTTGCGGAACCAGCTTTTTAGTGAAGAGCAGCCAGGCACATTTTAGCAAGTTTCACTTGTAAATAGGGTTGGAAATACTTTTCAGGCTCAGTACTGGACTCAAAAGATGCAGCCCTGATGTCTCTCATGATAGAAGGTGGTTAAGTAGAAATTTGCTGCTCGGCTTACCCAGCAGGAGCAAACGTATGCTAAAAATGTATGCAGAACCAAGCTTTTCAGTGAAGAGCAGCCAGGCACATTTTAGCAAGTTTCACTTGTAAGTGGGGTTGGAAATACTTTTCAGGCTCAGTACTGGGCTCAAAAGATGCAGCCCTGATGTCTCTCATGATAGCAGGTGGTTAAGTAGAAATTCGCTGCTCGGCTGACCCAGCAGGAGCAAACGTATGCTAAAAATGTACGCAAAACCAAGCTTTTCAGTGAAGAGCAGCCAGGCACATTTTAGCAAGTTTCACTTGTAAGTGGGGTTGGAAATGCTTTTCAGGCTCAAGTACTGGGCTCAAAAGATGCAGCCCTGATGTCTCTCATGATAGCAGGTAGAAATTCGCGGCTCGGCTGACCCAGCAGGAGCAAACGTATGCCAAAAGTATGCAGAACCTAGCTTTTCAGTGAAGAGCAGGAGAGGCACATTTTAGCAAGTTTCACTTGTAAGTGGGGTTGGAACGCTTTTCAGGCTCAGTACTGGGCTCAAAAGATGCAGCCCTGATGTCTCTCATGATAGCAGGTGGTTTAGTAGAAATTTGCTGCTCGACTGACCCAGCAGGAGCAAACGTATGCTAAAAATGTATGCAGAACCAAGCTTTTCAGTAAAGAGCAGAGAGGCACATTTTAGCAAATTTCACTTGTAAGTGGGGTTGGAAACGCTTTTCAGGCTCAGTACTGGGCTCAAAAGATGCAGCCCTGATGTCTCTCATGATAGCAGGTGGTTAAGTAGAAATTCGCTGCTCGGCTGACCCAGCAGGAGCAAACGTATGCCAAAAATGTTGCAGAACCAGCTTTTCAGTGAAGAGCAGCCAGGCACATTTTAGCAAGTTTCACTTGTAAGTGGGGTTGGATACACTTTTCAGGCTCAGTACTGGGCTCAAAACATGCAGCCCTGATGTCTCTCATGATAGCAGGTGGTTAAGTAGAAATTCGCTGCTCGGCTGACCCAGCAGAAGCAAACGTATGCCAAAAATGTACGCAGAATGAGCTTTTCAGTGAAGAGCAGAGAGGCACATTTTAGCAAGTTTCACTTGTAAGTGGGGTTGGAAATGCTTTTCAGGCTCAGTACTGGGCTCAAAAGATGCAGCCCTGATGTCTCTCATGATAGCAGGTAGTTAAGTAGAAATTCGCTGCTCGGCTGACCCAGCAGGAGCAAACGTATGCCAAAAATGTTGCAGAACCAGCTTTTCAGTGAAGAGCAGCCAGGCACATTTTAGCAAGTTTCACTTGTAAGTGGGGTTGGAAATACTTTTCAGGCTCAGTACTGGGCTCAAAAGATGCAGCCCTGGTGTCTCTCATGATAGCAGGTGGTTAAGTAGAAATTTTCTGCTCGGCTGACCCAGCAGGAGCAAACCTATGCCAAAAATGTATGCAGAAAACAGCTTTTCAGTGAAGAGCAGCCAGGCACATTTTAGCAAGTTTCACTTGTAAGTGGGGTTGGAAATGCTTTTCAAGCTCAGTACTGGGCTCAAAAGATGCAGCCCTGATGTCTCTCATGATAGCAGGTGGTTAAGTAGAAATTCGCTGCTCGGCAGACCCAGCAGCACCAAACGTATGCCAGAAATGTTGCAGAACCAGCTTTTCAGTGAAGACCAGCCAGGCACATTTTAGCAAGTTTCACTTGTAAGTAGGGTTGGAAATACTTTTCAGGCTCAGTACTGGACTCAAAAGATGCAGCCCTGATGTCTCTCATGATAGCAGGTGGTTAAGTAGAAATTCGCTGCTCGGCTGACCCAGCAGGAGCAAACGTATGCTAAAAATGTATGCAAAACCAAGCTTTTCAGTGAAGAGCAGCCATGCACATTTTAGCAAGTTTCACTTGTAAGTGGGGTTGGAAATGCTTTTCAGGCTCAAGTACTGGGCTCAAAAGATGCAGCCCTGATGTCTCTCATGATAGCAGGTGGTTAAGTTGAAATTCGCGGCTCGGCTGACCCAGCAGGAGCAAACGTATGCCAAAAATGTATGCAGAACCTAGCTTTTCAGTGAAGAGCAGGAGAGGCACATTTTAGCAAGTTTCACTTGTAAGTGGGGTTGGAACGCTTTTCAGGCTCAGTACTGGGCTCAAAAGATGCAGCCCTGATGTCTCTCATGATAGCAGGTGGTTAAGTAGAAATTTGCTGCTCGGCTGACTCAGCAGGAGCAAACGTATGCTAAAAATGTATGCAGAACCAAGCTTTTCAGTAAAGAGCAGAGAGGCACATTTTAGAAAGTTTTACTTGTAAGTGGGGTTGGAAACGCTTTTCAGGCTCAGTACTGGGCTCAAAAGATGCAGCCCTGATGTCTCTCATGATAGCAGGTGGTTAAGTAGAAATTTGCTGCTCGGCTGACCCAGCAGGAGTAAACCTATGCCAAAAATGTACGCAGAACCAAGCTTTTAAGTGAAGAGCAGCCAGGTAAATTTTAGCAAGTTTCACTTGTAAGTGGGTTTAGAAATGCTTTTCAGGCTCAGTACTGGGCTCAAAAGATGCAGCCCTGATGTCTCTCATGATAGCAGGTGGTTAAGTAGAAATTCGCTGCTCGGCTGACCCAGCAGGAGCAAACGTATGCTAAAAATGTATGCAGAACCAAGCTTTTCAGTGAAGAGCAGCCAGGCACATTTTAGCACGTTTCACTTGTAAGTGGGGTTGGAAATGCTTTTCAGGCTCAGTACTGGGCTCAAAAGATGCAGCCCTGGTGTCTCTCATGATAGCAGGTGGTTAAGTAGAAATTTGCTGCTCGGCTGACCCAGCAGGAGCAAACCTATGCCAAAAATGTACGCAGAATGAGCTTTTCAGTGAAGAGCAGCCAGGCACATTTTAGCAAGTTTCACTTGTAAGTGGGGTTGGAAACGCTTTTCAGGCTCAGTACTGGGCTCAAAACATGCAGCCCTGATGTCTCTCATGATAGCAGGTGGTTAATTAGAAATTCGCTGCTCGGCTGAACCAGCAGGAGCAAACGTATGCTAAAAATGTATGCAAAACCAAGCTTTTCAGTGAAGAGCAGCCAGGCACATTTTAGCAAGTTTCACTTGTTAAGTGAGGTTGGAAATGCTTTTCAGGCTCAGTACTGGGCTCAAAAGATGCAGCCCTGATGTCTCTCATGATAGCAGGTGGTTAAGTAGAAATTCGCTGCTCGGCTGACCCAGCAGGAGCAAACGTATGCCAAAAATGTACGCAGAATGAGCTTTTCAGTGAAGAGCAGAGAGGCACATTTTAGCAAGTTTCACCTGTAAGTTGGGTTCGAAACGCTTTTCAGGCTCAGTACTTGGTTCAAAACATGCAGCCCTGATGTCTCTCATGATAGCAGGTGGTTAATTAGAAATTTGCTGCTCGGCTGACCCAGCAGGAGCAAACGTATGCTAAAAATGTATGCAAAACCAAGCTTTTCAGTAAAGAGCAGAGAGGCACATTTTAGCAAGTTTCACTTGTAAGTGGGCTTGGAAATGCTTTTCAGGCTCAGTACTGGGCTCAAAAGATGAAGCCCTGATGTCTCTCATTGTAGCAGGTGGTTAAGTAGAAATGTACTGCTCGGCTGACCCAGCAGGAGCAAACGTATGCTAAAAATGTTGCAGAACCAAGCTTTTCAGTAAAGAGCAGCCAGGCATATTTTAGCAAGTTTCACTTGTAAGTGGGGTTGGAAATGCTTTTCAGGCTCAGTACTGGGCTCAAGAGATGCAGCCCTGATGTCTCTCATGATAGCAGGTGGTTAAGTAGAAATTCGCTGCTCGGCTGACCCAGCAGGAGCAAACGTATGCTAAAAATGTACGCAAAACCAAGCTTTTCAGTGAAGAGCAGCCAGGTACATTTTAGCAAGTTTCACTTGTAAGTGGGCTTGGAAACGCTTTTCAGGCTCAGTACTGGGCTCAAAAGATGCAGCCCTGATGTCTCTCATGATAGCAGGTGGTTAAGTAGAAATTCGCTGCTCGGCTGACCTAGCAGGAGCAAACGTATGCTAAAAATGTATGCAGAACCAAGCTTTTCTGTGAAGAGCAGCCAGGCACATTTTAGCAAGTTTCACTTGTAAGTGGGGTTAGAAATGCTTTTCAGGCTCAGTACTGGGCTCAAAAGATGCAGTCGTGATGTCTCTCATGATAGCAGGTGGTTAAGTAGAAATTTGCTGCTCGGCTGACCCAGCAGGAGTAAACCTATGCCAAAAATGTACGCAGAACCAAGCTTTTAAGTGAAGAGCAGCCAGGTACATTTTAGCAAGTTTCACTTATAAGTGGGGTTAGAAATGCTTTTCAGGCTCAGTACTGGGCTCAAAAGATGCAGCCCTGATATCTCTCATGATAGCAGGTGGTTAAGTAGAAATTCGCTGCTCGGCTGACCCAGCAGGAGCAAACGTATGCTAAAAATGTATGCAGAACCAAGCTTTTCAGTGAAGAGCAGCCAGGCACATTTTAGCAAGTTTCACTTGTAAGTGGGGTTGGAAATGCTTTTCAGGCTCAAGTACTGGGCTCAAAAGATGCAGCCCTGATGTCTCTCATGATAGCAGGTGGTTAAGTAGAAATTCGCTGCTCGGCGGACCCAGCAGGACCAAACGTATGCCAGAAATGTTGCAGAACCAGCTTTTCAGTGAAGAGCAGCCAGGCACATTTTAGCAAGTTTCACTTGTAAGTAGGGTTGGAAATACTTTTCAGGCTCAGTACTGGACTCAAAAGATGCAGCCCTGATGTCTCTCATGATAGCAGGTGGTTAAGTAGAAATTTGCTGCTCGGCTGACCCAGCAGGAGCAAACGTATGCTAAAAATGTATGCAGAACCAAGCTTTTCAGTGAAGAGCAGCCAGGCACATTTTAGCAAGTTTCACTTGTAAGTGGGGTTGAAAACGCTTTTCAGGCTCAGTACTGGGCTCAAAAGATGCAGCCGTGATGTCTCTCATGATAGCAGGTGGTTAAGTAGAAATTTGCTGCTCGGCTGACCCAGCAGGAGTAAACCTATGGCAAAAATGTACGCAGAACCAAGCTTTTAAGTGAAGAGCAGCCATGTACATTTTAGCAAGTTTCACTTGTAAGTGGGGTTGGAAATGCTTTTCAGGCTCAGTACTGGGCTCAAAAGATGCAGCCCTGATGTCTCTCATGATAGCAGGTGGTTAAGTAGAAATTTGCTGCTCGGCTGACCCAGCAGGAGCAAACCTATGCCAAAAATGTACGCAGAATGAGCTTTTCAGTGAAGAGCAGCCAGTCACATTTTAGCAAGTTTCACTTGTTAAGTGGGGTTGGAAATGCTTTTCAGGCTCAGTACTGGGCTCAAAAGATGCAGCCCTGATGTCTCTCATGATAGCAGGTGGTTAAGTAGAAATTCGCTGCTCGGCTGACCCAGCAGGAGCAAACGTATGCCAAAAATGTACGCAGAATGAGCTTTTCAGTGAAGAGCAGAGAGTCACATTTTAGCAAGTTTCACCTGTAAGTTGGGTTCGAAACGCTTTTCAGGCTCAGTACTGGGCTCAAAACATGCAGCCCTGATGTCTCTCATGATAGCAGGTGGTTAATTAGAAATACGCTGCTCGGCTGACCCAGCAGGAGCAAACGTATGCTAAAAATTTATGCAAAACCAAGCTTTTCAGTAAAGAGCAGAGAGGCACATTTTAGCAAGTTTCACTTGTAAGTGGGCTTGGAAATGCTTTTCAGGCTCAGTACTGGGCTCAAAAGATGAAGCCCTGATGTCTCTCATTGTAGCAGGTGGTTAAGTAGAAATTTACTGCTCGGCTGACCCAGCAGGAGCAAACGTATGCTAAAAATGTTGCAGAACCAAGCTTTTCAGTGAAGAGCAGCCAGGCACATTTTAGCAAGTTTCACTTGTAAGTGGGGTTAGAAATGATTTTCAGGCTCAGTACTGGGCTCAAGAGATGCAGCCCTGATGTCTCTCATGATAGCAGGTGGTTAAGTAGAAATTCGCTGCTCGGCTGACCCAGCAGGAGCAAACGTATGCTAAAAATTGTATGCAAAACCAAGCTTTTCAGTGAAGAGCAGAGAGGCACATTTTAGCAAGTTTCACTTGTAAGTGGGCTTGGAAACGCTTTTCAGGCTCAGTACTGGGCTCAAAAGGTGCAGCCCTGATGTCTCTCATGATAGCAGGTGGTTAAGTAGAAATTCGCTGCTCGGCTGACCCAGCAGGAGCAAACGTATGCTAAAAATGTTGCAGAACCAAGCTTTTCAGTGAAGAGCAGCCAGGCACATTTTAGCAAGTTTCACTTGTAAGTGGGGTTGGAAACGCTTTTCAGGCTCAGTACTGGGCTCAAAAGATGCAGCCCTGATGTCTCTCATGATAGCAGGTGGTTAAGTAGAAATTCGCTGCTCGGCTGACCCAGCAGGAGCAAACGTATGCCAAAAATGTTGCAGAACCAGCTTCTCAGTGAAGAGCAGCCAGGCACATTTTAGCAAGTTTCACTTGTAAGTGGGGTTGGAAACACTTTTCAGGCTCAGTACTGGGCTCAAAACATGCAGCCCTGATGTCTCTCATGATAGCAGGTGGTTAAGTAGAAATTCGCTACTCGGCTGACCCAGCAGGAGCAAACGTATGCCAAAAATGTACGCAGAATGAGCTTTTCAGTGAAGAGCAGAGAGGCACATTTTAGCAAGTTTCACTTGTAAGTGGGATTGGAAACGCTTTTCAGGCTCCGTACTGGGCTCAAAAGATGCAGCCCTGATGTCTCTCATGATAGCAGGTGGTTAAGTAGAAATTTGCTGCTCGGCTGACCCAGCAGGAGCAAACGTATGCTAAAAATGTATGCAGAACCAAGCTTTTCAGTAAAGAGCAGAGAGGCACATTTTAGCAAGTTTCACTTGTAAGTGGGATTGGAAACGCTTTTCAGGCTCAGTACTGGGCTCAAAAGATGCAGCCCTGATGTCTCTCATGATAGCAGGTGGTTAAGTAGAAATTCGCTGCTCGGATGACCCAGCAGGAGCAAACGTATGCCAAAAATGTACGCAGAACCAGCTTTTCAGTGAAGAGCAGCCAGGCACATTTTAGCAAGTTTCACTTGTAAGTTGGGTTGGAAACGCTTTTCAGGCTCAGTACTGGGCTCAAAACATGCAGCCCTGATGTCTCTCATGATAGCAGGTAGTTAATTAGAAATTTTCTGCTCGGCTGACCCAGCAGGAGCAAACCTATGCCAAAAATGTATGCAGAAACAAGCTTTTCAGTGAAGAGCAGCCAGGCACATTTTAGCAAGTTTCACTTGTAAGTGGGGTTGGAAATGCTTTTCAGGCTCAGTACTGGGCTCAAAAGATGCAGCCCTGATGTCTCTCATGATAGCAGGTGGTTAAGTAGAAATTCGCTGCTCAGTGGACCCAGCAGGACCAAACGTATGCCAGAAATGTTGCGGAACCAGCTTTTCAGTGAAGAGCAGCCAGGCACATTTTAGCAAGTTTCACTTGTAAATAGGGTTGGAAATACTTTTCAGGCTCAGTACTGGACTCAAAAGATGCAGCCCTGATGTCTCTCATGATAGAAGGTGGTTAAGTAGAAATTTGCTGCTCGGCTTACCCAGCAGGAGCAAACGTATGCTAAAAATGTATGCAGAACCAAGCTTTTCAGTGAAGAGCAGCCAGGCACATTTTAGCAAGTTTCACTTGTAAGTGGGGTTGGAAATACTTTTCAGGCTCAGTACTGGGCTCAAAAGATGCAGCCCTAATGTCTCTCATGATAGCAGGTGGTTAAGTAGAAATTCGCTGCTCGGCTGACCCAGCAGGAGCAAACGTATGCTAAAAATGTACGCAAAACCAAGCTTTTCAGTGAAGAGCAGCCAGGCACATTTTAGCAAGTTTCACTTGTAAGTGGGGTTGGAAATGCTTTTCAGGCTCAAGTACTGGGCTCAAAAGATGCAGCCCTGATGTCTCTCATGATAGCAGGTAGAAATTCGCGGCTCGGCTGACCCAGCAGGAGCAAACGTATGCCAAAAGTATGCAGAACCTAGCTTTTCAGTGAAGAGCAGGAGAGGCACATTTTAGCAAGTTTCACTTGTAAGTGGGGTTGGAACGCTTTTCAGGCTCAGTACTGGGCTCAAAAGATGCAGCCCTGATGTCTCTCATGATAGCAGGTGGTTTAGTAGAAATTTGCTGCTCGACTGACCCAGCAGGAGCAAACGTATGCTAAAAATGTATGCAGAACCAAGCTTTTCAGTAAAGAGCAGAGAGGCACATTTTAGCAAATTTCACTTGTAAGTGGGGTTGGAAACGCTTTTCAGGCTCAGTACTGGGCTCAAAAGATGCAGCCCTGATGTCTCTCATGATAGCAGGTGGTTAAGTAGAAATTCGCTGCTCGGCTGACCCAGCAGGAGCAAACGTATGCCAAAAATGTTGCAGAACCAGCTTTTCAGTGAAGAGCAGCCAGGCACATTTTAGCAAGTTTCACTTGTAAGTGGGGTTGGATACACTTTTCAGGCTCAGTACTGGGCTCAAAACATGCAGCCCTGATGTCTCTCATGATAGCAGGTGGTTAAGTAGAAATTCGCTGCTCGGCTGACCCAGCAGAAGCAAACGTGTGCCAAAAATGTACGCAGAATGAGCTTTTCAGTGAAGAGCAGAGAGGCACATTTTAGCAAGTTTCACTTGTAAGTGGGGTTGGAAATGCTTTTCAGGCTCAGTACTGGGCTCAAAAGATGCAGCCCTGATGTCTCTCATGATAGCAGGTGGTTAAGTAGAAATTCACTGCTCGGCTGACCCAGCAGGAGCAAACGTATGCCAAAAATGTACGCAGAATGAGCTTTTCAGTGAAGAGCAGCCAGGCACATTTTAGCAAGTTTCACTTGTAAGTGGGGTTGGAAACGCTTTTCAGGCTCAGTACTGGGCTCAAAACATGCAGCCCTGATGTCTCTCATGATAGCAGGTGGTTAATTAGAAATTCGCTGCTCGGCTGAACCAGCAGGAGCAAACGTATGCTAAAAATGTATGCAAAACCAAGCTTTTCAGTGAAGAGCAGCCAGGCACATTTTAGCAAGTTTCACTTGTTAAGTGGGGTTGGAAATGCTTTTCAGGCTCAGTACTGGGCTCAAAAGATGCAGCCCTGATGTCTCTCATGATAGCAGGTGGTTAAGTAGAAATTCGCTGCTCGGCTGACCCAGCAGGAGCAAACGTATGCCAAAAATGTACGCAGAATGAGCTTTTCAGTGAAGAGCAGAGAGGCACATTTTAGCAAGTTTCACCTGTAAGTTGGGTTCGAAACGCTTTTCAGGCTCAGTACTTGGTTCAAAACATGCAGCCCTGATGTCTCTCATGATAGCAGGTGGTTAATTAGAAATTCGCTGCTCGGCTGACCCAGCAGGAGCAAACGTATGCTAAAAATGTATGCAAAACCAAGCTTTTCAGTAAAGAGCAGAGAGGCACATTTTAGCAAGTTTCACTTGTAAGTGGGCTTGGAAATGCTTTTCAGGCTCAGTACTGGGCTCAAAAGATGAAGCCCTGATGTCTCTCATTGTAGCAGGTGGTTAAGTAGAAATGTACTGCTCGGCTGACCCAGCAGGAGCAAACGTATGCTAAAAATGTTGCAGAACCAAGCTTTTCAGTAAAGAGCAGCCAGGCATATTTTAGCAAGTTTCACTTGTAAGTGGGGTTGGAAATGCTTTTCAGGCTCAGTACTGGGCTCAAGAGATGCAGCCCTGATGTCTCTCATGATAGCAGGTGGTTAAGTAGAAATTCGCTGCTCGGCTGACCCAGCAGGAGCAAACGTATGCTAAAAATGTACGCAAAACCAAGCTTTTCAGTGAAGAGCAGCCAGGTACATTTTAGCAAGTTTCACTTGTAAGTGGGCTTGGAAACGCTTTTCAGGCTCAGTACTGGGCTCAAAAGATGCAGCCCTGATGTCTCTCATGATAGCAGGTGGTTAAGTAGAAATTCGCTGCTCGGCTGACCTAGCAGGAGCAAACGTATGCTAAAAATGTATGCAGAACCAAGCTTTTCTGTGAAGAGCAGCCAGGCACATTTTAGCAAGTTTCACTTGTAAGTGGGGTTAGAAATGCTTTTCAGGCTCAGTACTGGGCTCAAAAGATGCAGTCGTGATGTCTCTCATGATAGCAGGTGGTTAAGTAGAAATTTGCTGCTCGGCTGACCCAGCAGGAGTAAACCTATGCCAAAAATGTACGCAGAACCAAGCTTTTAAGTGAAGAGCAGCCAGGTACATTTTAGCAAGTTTCACTTATAAGTGGGGTTAGAAATGCTTTTCAGGCTCAGTACTGGGCTCAAAAGATGCAGCCCTGATGTCTCTCATGATAGCAGGTGGTTAAGTAGAAATTCGCTGCTCGGCTGACCCAGCAGGAGCAAACGTATGCTAAAAATGTATGCAGAACCAAGCTTTTCAGTGAAGAGCAGCCAGGCACATTTTAGCAAGTTTCACTTGTAAGTGGGGTTGGAAATGCTTTTCAGGCTCAAGTACTGGGCTCAAAAGATGCAGCCCTGATGTCTCTCATGATAGCAGGTGGTTAAGTAGAAATTCGCTGCTCGGCGGACCCAGCAGGACCAAACGTATGCCAGAAATGTTGCAGAACCAGCTTTTCAGTGAAGAGCAGCCAGGCACATTTTAGCAAGTTTCACTTGTAAGTAGGGTTGGAAATACTTTTCAGGCTCAGTACTGGACTCAAAAGATGCAGCCCTGATGTCTCTCATGATAGCAGGTGGTTAAGTAGAAATTTGCTGCTCGGCTGACCCAGCAGGAGCAAACGTATGCTAAAAATGTATGCAGAACCAAGCTTTTCAGTGAAGAGCAGCCAGGCACATTTTAGCAAGTTTCACTTGTAAGTGGGGTTGAAAACGCTTTTCAGGCTCAGTACTGGGCTCAAAAGATGCAGCCGTGATGTCTCTCATGATAGCAGGTGGTTAAGTAGAAATTTGCTGCTCGGCTGACCCAGCAGGAGTAAACCTATGGCAAAAATGTACGCAGAACCAAGCTTTTAAGTGAAGAGCAGCCATGTACATTTTAGCAAGTTTCACTTGTAAGTGGGGTTGGAAATGCTTTTCAGGCTCAGTACTGGGCTCAAAAGATGCAGCCCTGATGTCTCTCATGATAGCAGGTGGTTAAGTAGAAATTTGCTGCTCGGCTGACCCAGCAGGAGCAAACCTATGCCAAAAATGTACGCAGAATGAGCTTTTCAGTGAAGAGCAGCCAGTCACATTTTAGCAAGTTTCACTTGTTAAGTGGGGTTGGAAATGCTTTTCAGGCTCAGTACTGGGCTCAAAAGATGCAGCCCTGATGTCTCTCATGATAGCAGGTGGTTAAGTAGAAATTCGCTGCTCGGCTGACCCAGCAGGAGCAAACGTATGCCAAAAATGTACGCAGAATGAGCTTTTCAGTGAAGAGCAGAGAGTCACATTTTAGCAAGTTTCACCTGTAAGTTGGGTTCGAAACGCTTTTCAGGCTCAGTACTGGGCTCAAAACATGCAGCCCTGATGTCTCTCATGATAGCAGGTGGTTAATTAGAAATACGCTGCTCGGCTGACCCAGCAGGAGCAAACGTATGCTAAAAATTTATGCAAAACCAAGCTTTTCAGTAAAGAGCAGAGAGGCACATTTTAGCAAGTTTCACTTGTAAGTGGGCTTGGAAATGCTTTTCAGGCTCAGTACTGGGCTCAAAAGATGAAGCCCTGATGTCTCTCATTGTAGCAGGTGGTTAAGTAGAAATTTACTGCTCGGCTGACCCAGCAGGAGCAAACGTATGCTAAAAATGTTGCAGAACCAAGCTTTTCAGTGAAGAGCAGCCAGGCACATTTTAGCAAGTTTCACTTGTAAGTGGGGTTAGAAATGATTTTCAGGCTCAGTACTGGGCTCAAGAGATGCAGCCCTGATGTCTCTCATGATAGCAGGTGGTTAAGTAGAAATTCGCTGCTCGGCTGACCCAGCAGGAGCAAACGTATGCTAAAAATTGTATGCAAAACCAAGCTTTTAAGTGAAGAGCAGAGAGGCACATTTTAGCAAGTTTCACTTGTAAGTGGGCTTGGAAACGCTTTTCAGGCTCAGTACTGGGCTCAAAAGGTGCAGCCCTGATGTCTCTCATGTTAGCAGGTGGTTAAGTAGAAATTCGCTGCTCGGCTGACCCAGCAGGAGCAAACGTATGCTAAAAATGTTGCAGAACCAAGCTTTTCAGTGAAGAGCAGCCAGGCACATTTTAGCAAGTTTCACTTGTAAGTGGGGTTGGAAATGCTTTTCAGGCTCAGTACTGGGCTCAAGAGATGCAGCCCTGATGTCTCTCATGATAGCAGGTGGTTAAGTAGAAATTCGCTGCATGGCTGACCCAGCAGGAGCAAACGTATGCCAAAAATGTACGCAGAATGAGCTTTTCAGTGAAGAGCAGAGAGGCACATTTTAGCAAGTTTCACTTGTAAGTGGGGTTGGAAACGCTTTTCAGGCTCAGTACTGGGCTCAAAAGATGCAGCCCAGATGTCTCTCATGATAGCAGGTGGTTAAGTAGAAATTCGCTGCTCGGCTGACCCAGCAGGAGCAAACGTGTGCCAAAAATGTTGCAGAACCAGCTTCTCAGTGAAGAGCAGCCAGGCACATTTTAGCAAGTTTCACTTGTAAGTGGGGTTGGAAACACTTTTCAGGCGCAGTACTGGGCTCAAAACATGCAGCCCTGATGTCTCTCATGATAGCAGGTGGTTAAGTAGAAATTCGCTACTCGGCTGACCCAGCAGGAGCAAACGTATGCCAAAAATGTACGCAGAATGAGCTTTTCAGTGAAGAGCAGAGAGGCACATTTTAGCAAGTTTCACTTGTAAGTGGGGTTGGAAACGCTTTTCAGGCTCCATACTGGGCTCAAAAGATGCAGCCCTGATGTCTCTCATGATAGCAGGTGGTTAAGTAGAAATTTGCTGCTCGGCTGACCCAGCAGGAGCAAACCTATGCCAAAAATGTACGCAGAATGAGCTTTTCAGTGAAGAGCAGCCAGGCACATTTTAGCAAGTTTCACTTGTTAAGTGGGGTTGGAAATGCTTTTCAGGCTCAGTACTGGGCTCAAAAGATGCAGCCCTGATGTCTCTCATGATAGCAGGTGGTTAAGTAGAAATTCGCTGCTCGGCTGACCCAGCAGGAGCAAACGTATGCCAAAAATGTACGCAGAATGAGCTTTTCAGTGAAGAGCAGAGAGTCACATTTTAGCAAGTTTCACCTGTAAGTTGGGTTCGAAACGCTTTTCAGGCTCAGTACTGGGCTCAAAAGATGCAGCCCTGATGTCTCTCATGATAGCAGGTGGTTAATTAGAAATACGCTGCTCGGCTGACCCAGCAGGAGCAAACGTATGCTAAAAATTTATGCAAAACCAAGCTTTTCAGTAAAGAGCAGAGAGGCACATTTTAGCAAGTTTCACTTGTAAGTGGGCTTGGAAATGCTTTTCAGGCTCAGTACTGGGCTCAAAAGATGAAGCCCTGATGTCTCTCATTGTAGCAGGTGGTTAAGTAGAAATTTACTGCTCGGCTGACCCAGCAGGAGCAAACGTATGCTAAAAATGTTGCAAAACCAAGCTTTTCAGTAAAGAGCAGAGAGGCACATTTTAGCAAGTTTCACTTGTAAGTGGGGTTGGAAATGATTTTCAGGCTCAGTACTGGGCTCAAGAGATGCAGCCCTGATGTCTCTCATGATAGCAGGTGGTTAAGTAGAAATTCGCTGCTCGGCTGACCCAGCAGGAGCAAACGTATGCTAAAAATTGTATGCAAAACCAAGCTTTTCAGTGAAGAGCAGAGAGGCACATTTTAGCAAGTTTCACTTGTAAGTGGGCTTGGAAACGCTTTTCAGGCTCAGTACTGGGCTCAAAAGATGCAGCCCTGATGTCTCTCATGATAGCAGGTGGTTTAGTAGAAATTTGCTGCTCGACTGACCCAGCAGGAGCAAACGTATGCTAAAAATGTATGCAGAACCAAGCTTTTCAGTAAAGAGCAGAGAGGCACATTTTAGCAAGTTTCACTTGTAAGTGGGGTTGGAAACGCTTTTCAGGCTCAGTACTGGGCTCAAAAGATGCAGCCCTGATGTCTCTCATGATAGCAGGTGGTTAAGTAGAAATTCGCTGCTCGGCTGACCCAGCAGGAGCAAACGTATGCCAAAAATGTTGCAGAACCAGCTTCTCAGTGAAGAGCAGCCAGGCACATTTTAGCAAGTTTCACTTGTAAGTGGGGTTGGAAACACTTTTCAGGCTCAGTACTGGGCTCAAAACATGCAGCCCTGATGTCTCTCATGATAGCAGGTGGTTAAGTAGAAATTCGCTACTCGGCTGACCCAGCAGGAGCAAACGTATGCCAAAAATGTACGCAGAATGAGCTTTTCAGTGAAGAGCAGAGAGGCACATTTTAGCAAGTTTCACTTGTAAGTGGGATTGGAAACGCTTTTCAGGCTCCGTACTGGGCTCAAAAGATGCAGCCCTGATGTCTCTCATGATAGCAGGTGGTTAAGTAGAAATTTGCTGCTCGGCTGACCCAGCAGGAGCAAACGTATGCTAAAAATGTATGCAGAACCAAGCTTTTCAGTAAAGAGCAGAGAGGCACATTTTAGCAAGTTTCACTTGTAAGTGGGGTTGGAAACGCTTTTCAGGCTCAGTACTGGGCTCAAAAGATGCAGCCCAGATGTCTCTCATGATAGCAGGTGGTTAAGTAGAAATTCGCTGCTCGGCTGACCCAGCAGGAGCAAACGTGTGCCAAAAATGTTGCAGAACCAGCTTCTCAGTGAAGAGCAGCCAGGCACATTTTAGCAAGTTTCACTTGTAAGTGGGGTTGGAAACACTTTTCAGGCGCAGTACTGGGCTCAAAACATGCAGCCCTGATGTCTCTCATGATAGCAGGTGGTTAAGTAGAAATTCGCTACTCGGCTGACCCAGCAGGAGCAAACGTATGCCAAAAATGTACGCAGAATGAGCTTTTCAGTGAAGAGCAGAGAGGCACATTTTAGCAAGTTTCACTTGTAAGTGGGGTTGGAAACGCTTTTCAGGCTCCATACTGGGCTCAAAAGATGCAGCCCTGATGTCTCTCATGATAGCAGGTGGTTAAGTAGAAATTTGCTGCTCGGCTGACCCAGCAGGAGCAAACCTATGCCAAAAATGTACGCAGAATGAGCTTTTCAGTGAAGAGCAGCCAGGCACATTTTAGCAAGTTTCACTTGTTAAGTGGGGTTGGAAATGCTTTTCAGGCTCAGTACTGGGCTCAAAAGATGCAGCCCTGATGTCTCTCATGATAGCAGGTGGTTAAGTAGAAATTCGCTGCTCGGCTGACCCAGCAGGAGCAAACGTATGCCAAAAATGTACGCAGAATGAGCTTTTCAGTGAAGAGCAGAGAGTCACATTTTAGCAAGTTTCACCTGTAAGTTGGGTTCGAAACGCTTTTCAGGCTCAGTACTGGGCTCAAAAGATGCAGCCCTGATGTCTCTCATGATAGCAGGTGGTTAATTAGAAATACGCTGCTCGGCTGACCCAGCAGGAGCAAACGTATGCTAAAAATTTATGCAAAACCAAGCTTTTCAGTAAAGAGCAGAGAGGCACATTTTAGCAAGTTTCACTTGTAAGTGGGCTTGGAAATGCTTTTCAGGCTCAGTACTGGGCTCAAAAGATGAAGCCCTGATGTCTCTCATTGTAGCAGGTGGTTAAGTAGAAATTTACTGCTCGGCTGACCCAGCAGGAGCAAACGTATGCTAAAAATGTTGCAAAACCAAGCTTTTCAGTAAAGAGCAGAGAGGCACATTTTAGCAAGTTTCACTTGTAAGTGGGGTTGGAAATGATTTTCAGGCTCAGTACTGGGCTCAAGAGATGCAGCCCTGATGTCTCTCATGATAGCAGGTGGTTAAGTAGAAATTCGCTGCTCGGCTGACCCAGCAGGAGCAAACGTATGCTAAAAATTGTATGCAAAACCAAGCTTTTCAGTGAAGAGCAGAGAGGCACATTTTAGCAAGTTTCACTTGTAAGTGGGCTTGGAAACGCTTTTCAGGCTCAGTACTGGGCTCAAAAGATGCAGCCCTGATGTCTCTCATGATAGCAGGTGGTTTAGTAGAAATTTGCTGCTCGACTGACCCAGCAGGAGCAAACGTATGCTAAAAATGTATGCAGAACCAAGCTTTTCAGTAAAGAGCAGAGAGGCACATTTTAGCAAGTTTCACTTGTAAGTGGGGTTGGAAACGCTTTTCAGGCTCAGTACTGGGCTCAAAAGATGCAGCCCTGATGTCTCTCATGATAGCAGGTGGTTAAGTAGAAATTCGCTGCTCGGCTGACCCAGCAGGAGCAAACGTATGCCAAAAATGTTGCAGAACCAGCTTCTCAGTGAAGAGCAGCCAGGCACATTTTAGCAAGTTTCACTTGTAAGTGGGGTTGGAAACACTTTTCAGGCTCAGTACTGGGCTCAAAACATGCAGCCCTGATGTCTCTCATGATAGCAGGTGGTTAAGTAGAAATTCGCTACTCGGCTGACCCAGCAGGAGCAAACGTATGCCAAAAATGTACGCAGAATGAGCTTTTCAGTGAAGAGCAGAGAGGCACATTTTAGCAAGTTTCACTTGTAAGTGGGATTGGAAACGCTTTTCAGGCTCCGTACTGGGCTCAAAAGATGCAGCCCTGATGTCTCTCATGATAGCAGGTGGTTAAGTAGAAATTTGCTGCTCGGCTGACCCAGCAGGAGCAAACGTATGCTAAAAATGTATGCAGAACCAAGCTTTTCAGTAAAGAGCAGAGAGGCACATTTTAGCAAGTTTCACTTGTAAGTGGGATTGGAAACGCTTTTCAGGCTCAGTACTGGGCTCAAAAGATGCAGCCCTGATGTCTCTCATGATAGCAGGTGGTTAAGTAGAAATTCGCTGCTCGGATGACCCAGCAGGAGCAAACGTATGCCAAAAATGTACGCAGAACCAGCTTTTCAGTGAAGAGCAGCCAGGCACATTTTAGCAAGTTTCACTTGTAAGTTGGGTTGGAAACGCTTTTCAGGCTCAGTACTGGGCTCAAAACATGCAGCCCTGATGTCTCTCATGATAGCAGGTAGTTAATTAGAAATTTTCTGCTCGGCTGACCCAGCAGGAGCAAACCTATGCCAAAAATGTATGCAGAAACAAGCTTTTCAGTGAAGAGCAGCCAGGCACATTTTAGCAAGTTTCACTTGTAAGTGGGGTTGGAAATGCTTTTCAGGCTCAGTACTGGGCTCAAAAGATGCAGCCCTGATGTCTCCCATGATAGCAGGTGGTTAAGTAGAAATTCGCTGCTCAGTGGACCCAGCAGGACCACACGTATGCCAGAAATGTTGCGGAACCAGCTTTTCAGTGAAGAGCAGCCAGGCACATTTTAGCAAGTTTCACTTGTAAATAGGGTTGGAAATACTTTTCAGGCTCAGTACTGGACTCAAAAGATGCAGCCCTGATGTCTCTCATGATAGAAGGTGGTTAAGTAGAAATTTGCTGCTCGGCTTACCCAGCAGGAGCAAACGTATGCTAAAAATGTATGCAGAACCAAGCTTTTCAGTGAAGAGCAGCCAGGCACATTTTAGCAAGTTTCACTTGTAAGTGGGGTTGGAAATACTTTTCAGGCTCAGTACTGGGCTCAAAAGATGCAGCCCTGATGTCTCTCATGATAGCAGGTGGTTAAGTAGAAATTCGCTGCTCGGCTGACCCAGCAGGAGCAAACGTATGCTAAAAATGTACGCAAAACCAAGCTTTTCAGTGAAGAGCAGCCAGGCACATTTTAGCAAGTTTCACTTGTAAGTGGGGTTGGAAATGCTTTTCAGGCTCAAGTACTGGGCTCAAAAGATGCAGCCCTGATGTCTCTCATGATAGCAGGTAGAAATTCGCGGCTCGGCTGACCCAGCAGGAGCAAACGTATGCCAAAAGTATGCAGAACCTAGCTTTTCAGTGAAGAGCAGGAGAGGCACATTTTAGCAAGTTTCACTTGTAAGTGGGGTTGGAACGCTTTTCAGGCTCAGTACTGGGCTCAAAAGATGCAGCCCTGATGTCTCTCATGATAGCAGGTGGTTTAGTAGAAATTTGCTGCTCGACTGACCCAGCAGGAGCAAACGTATGCTAAAAATGTATGCAGAACCAAGCTTTTCAGTAAAGAGCAGAGAGGCACATTTTAGCAAATTTCACTTGTAAGTGGGGTTGGAAACGCTTTTCAGGCTCAGTACTGGGCTCAAAAGATGCAGCCCTGATGTCTCTCATGATAGCATGTGGTTAAGTAGAAATTCGCTGCTCGGCTGACCCAGCAGGAGCAAACGTATGCCAAAAATGTTGCAGAACCAGCTTTTCAGTGAAGAGCAGCCAGGCACATTTTAGCAAGTTTCACTTGTAAGTGGGGTTGGATACACTTTTCAGGCTCAGTACTGGGCTCAAAACATGCAGCCCTGATGTCTCTCATGATAGCAGGTGGTTAAGTAGAAATTCGCTGCTGGCTGACCCAGCAGAAGCAAACGTATGCCAAAAATGTACGCAGAATGAGCTTTTCAGTGAAGAGCAGAGAGGCACATTTTAGCAAGTTTCACTTGTAAGTGGGGTTGGAAATGCTTTTCAGGCTCAGTACTGGGCTCAAAAGATGCAGCCCTGATGTCTCTCATGATAGCAGGTAGTTAAGTAGAAATTCGCTGCTCGGCTGACCCAGCAGGAGCAAACGTATGCCAAAAATGTTGCAGAACCAGCTTTTCAGTGAAGAGCAGCCAGGCACATTTTAGCAAGTTTCACTTGTAAGTGGGGTTGGAAATACTTTTCAGGCTCAGTACTGGGCTCAAAAGATGCAGCCCTGATGTCTCTCATGATAGCAGGTGGTTAAGTAGAAATTTTCTGCTCGGCTGACCCAGCAGGAGCAAACCTATGCCAAAAATGTATGCAGAAACAAGCTTTTCAGTGAAGAGCAGCCAGGCACATTTTAGCAAGTTTCACTTGTAAGTGGGGTTGGAAATGCTTTTCAAGCTCAGTACTGGGCTCAAAAGATGCAGCCCTGATGTCTCTCATGATAGCAGGTGGTTAAGTAGAAATTCGCTGCTCGGCAGACCCAGCAGCACCAAACGTATGCCAGAAATGTTGCAGAACCAGCTTTTCAGTGAAGACCAGCCAGGCACATTTTAGCAAGTTTCACTTGTAAGTAGGGTTGGAAATACTTTTCAGGCTCAGTACTGGACTCAAAAGATGCAGCCCTGATGTCTCTCATGATAGCAGGTGGTTAAGTAGAAATTCGCTGCTCGGCTGACCCAGCAGGAGCAAACGTATGCTAAAAATGTATGCAAAACCAAGCTTTTCAGTGAAGAGCAGCCATGCACATTTTAGCAAGTTTCACTTGTAAGTGGGGTTGGAAATGCTTTTCAGGCTCAAGTACTGGGCTCAAAAGATGCAGCCCTGATGTCTCTCATGATAGCAGGTGGTTAAGTTGAAATTCGCGGCTCGGCTGACCCAGCAGGAGCAAACATATGCCAAAAATGTATGCAGAACCTAGCTTTTCAGTGAAGAGCAGGAGAGGCACATTTTAGCAAGTTTCACTTGTAAGTGGGGTTGGAACGCTTTTCAGGCTCAGTACTGGGCTCAAAAGATGCAGCCCTGATGTCTCTCATGATAGCAGGTGGTTAAGTAGAAATTTGCTGCTCGGCTGACTCAGCAGGAGCAAACGTATGCTAAAAATGTATGCAGAACCAAGCTTTTCAGTAAAGAGCAGAGAGGCACATTTTAGAAAGTTTTACTTGTAAGTGGGGTTGGAAACGCTTTTCAGGCTCAGTACTGGGCTCAAAAGATGCAGCCCTGATGTCTCTCATGATAGCAGGTGGTTAAGTAGAAATTCGCTGCTCGGCTGACCCAGCAGGAGCAAACGTATGCTAAAAATGTATGCAGTACCAAGCTTTTCTGTGAAGAGCAGCCAGGCACATTTTAGCAAGTTTCACTTGTAAGTGGGGTTAGAAATGTTTTTCAGTCTCAGTACTGGCTCAAAAGATGCAGCCGTGATGTCTCTCATGATAGCAGGTGGTTAAGTAGAAATTTGCTGCTCGGCTGACCCAGCAGGAGTAAACCTATGGCAAAAATGTACGCAGAACCAAGCTTTTAAGTGAAGAGCAGCCATGTACATTTTAGCAAGTTTCACTTGTAAGTGGGGTTGGAAATGCTTTTCAGGCTCAGTACTGGGCTCAAAAGATGCAGCCCTGATGTCTCTCATGATAGCAGGTGGTTAAGTAGAAATTCGCTGCTCGGCTGACCCAGCAGGAGCAAACGTATGCTAAAAATGTATGCAGAACCAAGCTTTTCAGTGAAGAGCAGCCAGGCACATTTTAGCACGTTTTACTTGTAAGTGGGGTTGGAAATGCTTTTCAGGCTCAGTACTTGGCTCAAAAGATGCAGCCCTGGTGTCTCTCATGATAGCAGGTGGTTAAGTAGAAATTTGCTGCTCGGCTGACCCAGCAGGAGCAAACCTATGCCAAAAATGTACGCAGAATGAGCTTTTCAGTGAAGAGCAGCCAGGCACATTTTAGCAAGTTTCACTTGTAAGTGGGGTTGGAAACGCTTTTCAGGCTCAGTACTGGGCTCAAAACATGCAGCCCTGATGTCTCTCATGATAGCAGGTGGTTAATTAGAAATTCGCTGCTCGGCTGAACCAGCAGGAGCAAACGTATGCTAAAAATGTATGCAAAACCAAGCTTTTCAGTGAAGAGCAGCCAGGCACATTTTAGCAAGTTTCACTTGTTAAGTGGGGTTGGAAATGCTTTTCAGGCTCAGTACTGGGCTCAAAAGATGCAGCCCTGATGTCTCTCATGATAGCAGGTGGTTAAGTAGAAATTCGCTGCTCGGCTGACCCAGCAGGAGCAAACGTATGCCAAAAATGTACGCAGAATGAGCTTTTCAGTGAAGAGCAGAGAGGCACATTTTAGCAAGTTTCACCTGTAAGTTGGGTTCGAAACGCTTTTCAGGCTCAGTACTTGGTTCAAAACATGCAGCCCTGATGTCTCTCATGATAGCAGGTGGTTAATTAGAAATTCGCTGCTCGGCTGACCCAGCAGGAGCAAACGTATGCTAAAAATGTATGCAAAACCAAGCTTTTCAGTAAAGAGCAGAGAGGCACATTTTAGCAAGTTTCACTTGTAAGTGGGCTTGGAAATGCTTTTCAGGCTCAGTACTGGGCTCAAAAGATGAAGCCCTGATGTCTCTCATTGTAGCAGGTGGTTAAGTAGAAATGTACTGCTCGGCTGACCCAGCAGGAGCAAACGTATGCTAAAAATGTTGCAGAACCAAGCTTTTCAGTAAAGAGCAGCCAGGCATATTTTAGCAAGTTTCACTTGTAAGTGGGGTTGGAAATGCTTTTCAGGCTCAGTACTGGGCTCAAGAGATGCAGCCCTGATGTCTCTCATGATAGCAGGTGGTTAAGTAGAAATTCGCTGCTCGGCTGACCCAGCAGGAGCAAACGTATGCTAAAAATGTACGCAAAACCAAGCTTTTCAGTGAAGAGCAGCCAGGTACATTTTAGCAAGTTTCACTTGTAAGTGGGCTTGGAAACGCTTTTCAGGCTCAGTACTGGGCTCAAAAGATGCAGCCCTGATGTCTCTCATGATAGCAGGTGGTTAAGTAGAAATTTGCTGCTCGGCTGACCTAGCAGGAGCAAACGTATGCTAAAAATGTATGCAGAACCAAGCTTTTCTGTGAAGAGCAGCCAGGCACATTTTAGCAAGTTTCACTTGTAAGTGGGGTTAGAAATGCTTTTCAGGCTCAGTACTGGGCTCAAAAGATGCAGTCGCTATGTCTCTCATGATAGCAGGTGGTTAAGTAGAAATTTGCTGCTCGGCTGACCCAGCAGGAGTAAACCTATGCCAAAAATGTACGCAGAACCAAGCTTTTAAGTGAAGAGCAGCCAGGTACATTTTAGCAAGTTTCACTTATAAGTGGGGTTAGAAATGCTTTTCAGGCTCAGTACTGGGCTCAAAAGATGCAGCCCTGATGTCTCTCATGATAGCAGGTGGTTAAGTAGAAATTCGCTGCTCGGCTGACCCAGCAGGAGCAAACGTATGCTAAAAATGTATGCAGAACCAAGCTTTTCAGTGAAGAGCAGCCAGGCACATTTTAGCAAGTTTCACTTGTAAGTGGGGTTGGAAATGCTTTTCAGGCTCAAGTACTGGGCTCAAAAGATGCAGCCCTGATGTCTCTCATGATAGCAGGTGGTTAAGTAGAAATTCGCTGCTCGGCGGACCCAGCAGGACCAAACGTATGCCAGAAATGTTGCAGAACCAGCTTTTCAGTGAAGAGCAGCCAGGCACATTTTAGCAAGTTTCACTTGTAAGTAGGGTTGGAAATACTTTTCAGGCTCAGTACTGGACTCAAAAGATGCAGCCCTGATGTCTCTCATGATAGCAGGTGGTTAAGTAGAAATTTGCTGCTCGGCTGACCCAGCAGGAGCAAACGTATGCTAAAAATGTATGCAGAACCAAGCTTTTCAGTGAAGAGCAGCCAGGCACATTTTAGCAAGTTTCACTTGTAAGTGGGGTTGGAAATACATTTCAGGCTCAGTACTGGGCTCAAAAGATGCAGACCTGATGTCTCTCATGATAGCAGGTGGTTAAGTAGAAATTCGCTGCTCGGCTGACCCTGCAGGAGCAAACGTATGCCAAAAATGTATGCAAAACCAAGCTTTTCAGTGAAGAGCAGCCATGCACATTTTAGCAAGTTTCACTTGTAAGTGGGTTTGGAAATGCTTTTCAGGCTCAAGTACTGGGCTCAAAAGATGCAGCCCTGATGTTTCTCATGATAGCAGGTGGTTAAGTTGAAATTCGCGGCTCGGCTGACCCAGCAGCAGCAAACGTATGCCAAAAATGTATGCAGAACCTAGCTTTTCAGTGAAGAGCAGGAGAGGCACATTTTAGCAAGTTTCACTTGTAAGTGGGGTTGGAACGCTTTTAAGGCTCAGTACTGGGCTCAAAAATGCAGCCCTGATGTCTCTCATGATAGCAGGTGGTTAAGTAGAAATTAGCTGCTCGGCTCACCCAGCAGGAGCAAACGTATGCTAAAAATGTATGCAGAACCAAGCTTTTCAGTAAAGAGCAGAGAGGCACATTTTAGCAAGTTTTACTTGTAAGTGGGGTTGGAAACGCTTTTCAGGCTCAGTACTGGGCTCAAAAGATGCAGCCCTGATGTCTCTCATGATAGCAGGTGGTTAAGTAGAAATTCGCTGCTCGGCTGACCCAGCAGGAGCAAACGTATGCTAAAAATGTACGCAAAACCAAGCTTTTCTGTGAAGAGCAGCCAGGTACATTTTAGCAAGTTTCACTTGTAAGTGGGCTTGGAAACGCTTTTCAGGCTCAGTACTGGGCTCAAAAGATGCAGCCCTGATGTCTCTCATGATAGCAGGTGGTTAAGTAGAAATTCGCTGCTCGGCTGACCTAGCAGGAGCAAACGTATGCTACAAATGTATGCAGAACCAAGCTTTTCTGTGAAGAGCAGCCAGGCACATTTTAGCAAGTTTCACTTGTAAGTGGGGTTAGAAATGCTTTTCAGGCTCAGTACTGGGCTCAAAAGATGCAGTCGTGATGTCTCTCATGATAGCAGGTGGTTAAGTAGAAATTTGCTGCTCGGCTGACCCAGCAGGAGTAAACCTATGCCAAAAATGTACGCAGAACCAAGCTTTTAAGTGAAGAGCAGCCAGGTACATTTTAGCAAGTTTCACTTATAAGTGGGGTTAGAAATGCTTTTCAGGCTCAGTACTGGGCTCAAAAGATGCAGCCCTGATGTCTCTCATGATAGCAGGTGGTTAAGTAGAAATTCGCTGCTCGGCTGACCCAGCAGGAGCAAACGTATGCTAAAAATGTATGCAGAACCAAGCTTTTCAGTGAAGAGCAGCCAGGCACATTTTAGCAAGTTTCAATTGTAAGTGGGGTTGGAAATGCTTTTCAGGCTCAAGTACTGGGCTCAAAAGATGCAGCCCTGATGTCTCTCATGATAGCAGGTGGTTAAGTAGAAATTCGCTGCTCGGCGGACCCAGCAGGACCAAACGTATGCCAGAAATGTTGCAGAACCAGCTTTTCAGTGAAGAGCAGCCAGGCACATTTTAGCAAGTTTCACTTGTAAGTAGGGTTGGAAATACTTTTCAGGCTCAGTACTGGACTCAAAAGATGCAGCCCTGATGTCTCTCATGATAGCAGGTGGTTAAGTAGAAATTTGCTGCTCGGCTGACCCAGCAGGAGCAAACCTATGCCAAAAATGTACGCAGAATGAGCTTTTCAGTGAAGAGCAGCCAGGCACATTTTAGCAAGTTTCACTTGTTAAGTGGGGTTGGAAATGCTTTTCAGGCTCAGTACTGGGCTCAAAAGATGCAGCCCTGATGTCTCTCATGATAGCAGGTGGTTAAGTAGAAATTCGCTGCTCGGCTGACCCAGCAGGAGCAAACGTATGCCAAAAATGTACGCAGAATGAGCTTTTCAGTGAAGAGCAGAGAGTCACATTTTAGCAAGTTTCACCTGTAAGTTGGGTTCGAAACGCTTTTCAGGCTCAGTACTGGGCTCAAAACATGCAGCCCTGATGTCTCTCATGATAGCAGGTGGTTAATTAGAAATACGCTGCTCGGCTGACCCCGCAGGAGCAAACGTATGCTAAAAATTTATGCAAAACCAAGCTTTTCAGTAAAGAGCAGAGAGGCACATTTTAGCAAGTTTCACTTGTAAGTGGGCTTGGAAATGCTTTTCAGGCTCAGTACTGGGCTCAAAAGATGAAGCCCTGATGTCTCTCATTGTAGCAGGTGGTTAAGTAGAAATGTACTGCTCGGCTGACCCAGCAGGAGCAAACGTATGCTAAAAATGTTGCAGAACCAAGCTTTTCAGTGAAGAGCAGCCAGGCACATTTTAGCAAGTTTCACTTGTAAGTGGGGTTGGAAATGATTTTCAGGCTCAGTACTGGGCTCAAGAGATGCAGCCCTGATGTCTCTCATGATAGCAGGTGGTTAAGTAGAAATTCGCTGCTCGGCTGACCCAGCAGGAGCAAACGTATGCTAAAAATTGTATGCAAAACCAAGCTTTTCAGTGAAGAGCAGAGAGGCACATTTTAGCAAGTTTCACTTGTAAGTGGGCTTGGAAACGCTTTTCAGGCTCAGTACTGGGCTCAAAAGATGCAGCCCTGATGTCTCTCATGATAGCAGGTGGTTTAGTAGAAATTTGCTGCTCGACTGACCCAGCAGGAGCAAACGTATGCTAAAAATGTATGCAGAACCAAGCTTTTCAGTAAAGAGCAGAGAGGCACATTTTAGCAAGTTTCACTTGTAAGTGGGGTTGGAAACGCTTTTCAGGCTCAGTACTGGGCTCAAAAGATGCAGCCCTGATGTCTCTCATGATAGCAGGTGGTTAAGTAGAAATTCGCTGCTCGGCTGACCCAGCAGGAGCAAACGTATGCCAAAAATGTTGCAGAACCAGCTTCTCAGTGAAGAGCAGCCAGGCACATTTTAGCAAGTTTCACTTGTAAGTGGGGTTGGAAACACTTTTCAGGCTCAGTACTCATGCAGCCCTGATGTCTCTCATGATAGCAGGTGGTTAAGTAGAAATTCGCTACTCGGCTGACCCAGCAGGAGCAAACGTATGCCAAAAATGTACGCAGAATGAGCTTTTCAGTGAAGAGCAGAGAGGCACATTTTAGCAAGTTTCACTTGTAAGTGGGATTGGAAACGCTTTTCAGGCTCCGTACTGGGCTCAAAAGATGCAGCCCTGATGTCTCTCATGATAGCAGGTGGTTAAGTAGAAATTTGCTGCTCGGCTGACCCAGCAGGAGCAAACATATGCTAAAAATGTATGCAGAACCAAGCTTTTCAGTAAAGAGCAGAGAGGCACATTTTAGCAAGTTTCACTTGTAAGTGGGATTGGAAACGCTTTTCAGGCTCAGTACTGGGCTCAAAAGATGCAGCCCTGATGTCTCTCATGATAGCAGGTGGTTAAGTAGAAATTCGCTGCTCGGATGACCCAGCAGGAGCAAACGTATGCCAAAAATGTACGCAGAACCAGCTTTTCAGTGAAGAGCAGCCAGGCACATTTTAGCAAGTTTCACTTGTAAGTTGGGTTGGAAACGCTTTTCAGGCTCAGTACTGGGCTCAAAACATGCAGCCCTGATGTCTCTCATGATAGCAGGTGGTTAATTAGAAATTTTCTGCTCGGCTGACCCAGCAGGAGCAAACCTATGCCAAAAATGTATGCAGAAACAAGCTTTTCAGTGAAGAGCAGCCAGGCACATTTTAGCAAGTTTCACTTGTAAGTGGGGTTGGAAATGCTTTTCAGGATCAGTACTGGGCTCAAAAGATGCAGCCCTGATGTCTCTCATGATAGCAGGTGGTTAAGTAGAAATTCGCTGCTCAGTGGACCCAGCAGGACCAAACGTATGCCAGAAATGTTGCGGAACCAGCTTTTCAGTGAAGAGCATCCAGGCACATTTTAGCAAGTTTCACTTGTAAATAGGGTTGAAAATACTTTTCAGGCTCAGTACTGGACTAGAAAGATGCAGCCCTGATGTCTCTCATGATAGAAGGTGGTTAAGTAGAAATTTGCTGCTCGGCTTACCCAGCAGGAGCAAACGTATGCTAAAAATGTATGCAGAACCAAGCTTTTCAGTGAAGAGCAGCCAGGCACATTTTAGCAAGTTTCACTTGTAAGTGGGGTTGGAAATACTTTTCAGGCTCAGTACTGGGCTCAAAAGATGCAGCCCTGATGTCTCTCATGATAGCAGGTGGTTAAGTAGAAATTCGCTGCTCGGCTGACCCAGCAGGAGCAAACGTATGCTAAAAATGTACGCAAAACCAAGCTTTTCAGTGAAGAGCAGCCAGGCACATTTTAGCAAGTTTCACTTGTAAGTGGGGTTGGAAATGCTTTTCAGGCTCAAGTACTGGGCTCAAAAGATGCAGCCCTGATGTCTCTCATGATAGCAGGTAGAAATTCGCGGCTCGGCTGACCCAGCAGGAGCAAACGTATGCCAAAAGTATGCAGAACCTAGCTTTTCAGTGAAGAGCAGGAGAGGCACATTTTAGCAAGTTTCACTTGTAAGTGGGGTTGGAACGCTTTTCAGGCTCAGTACTGGGCTCAAAAGATGCAGCCCTGATGTCTCTCATGATAGCAGGTGGTTTAGTAGAAATTTGCTGCTCGACTGACCCAGCAGGAGCAAACGTATGCTAAAAATGTATGCAGAACCAAGCTTTTCAGTAAAGAGCAGAGAGGCACATTTTAGCAAATTTCACTTGTAAGTGGGGTTGGAAACGCTTTTCAGGCTCAGTACTGGGCTCAAAAGATGCAGCCCTGATGTCTCTCATGATAGCAGGTGGTTAAGTAGAAATTCGCTGCTCGGCTGACCCAGCAGGAGCAAACGTATGCCAAAAATGTTGCAGAACCAGCTTTTCAGTGAAGAGCAGCCAGGCACATTTTAGCAAGTTTCACTTGTAAGTGGGGTTGGATACACTTTTCAGGCTCAGTACTGGGCTCAAAACATGCAGCCCTGATGTCTCTCATGATAGCAGGTGGTTAAGTAGAAATTCGCTGCTCGGCTGACCCAGCAGAAGCAAACGTATGCCAAAAATGTACGCAGAATGAGCTTTTCAGTGAAGAGCAGAGAGGCACATTTTAGCAAGTTTCACTTGTAAGTGGGGTTGGAAATGCTTTTCAGGCTCAGTACTGGGCTCAAAAGATGCAGCCCTGATGTCTCTCATGATAGCAGGTAGTTAAGTAGAAATTCGCTGCTCGGCTGACCCAGCAGGAGCAAACGTATGCCAAAAATGTTGCAGAACCAGCTTTTCAGTGAAGAGCAGCCAGGCACATTTTAGCAAGTTTCACTTGTAAGTGGGGTTGGAAATACTTTTCAGGCTCAGTACTGGGCTCAAAAGATGCAGCCCTGATGTCTCTCATGATAGCAGGTGGTTAAGTAGAAATTTTCTGCTCGGCTGACCCAGCAGGAGCAAACCTATGCCAAAAATGTATGCAGAAACAAGCTTTTCAGTGAAGAGCAGCCAGGCACATTTTAGCAAGTTTCACTTGTAAGTGGGGTTGGAAATGCTTTTCAAGCTCAGTACTGGGCTCAAAAGATGCAGCCCTGATGTCTCTCATGATAGCAGGTGGTTAAGTAGAAATTCGCTGCTCGGCAGACCCAGCAGCACCAAACGTATGCCAGAAATGTTGCAGAACCAGCTTTTCAGTGAAGACCAGCCAGGCACATTTTAGCAAGTTTCACTTGTAAGTAGGGTTGGAAATACTTTTCAGGCTCAGTACTGGACTCAAAAGATGCAGCCCTGATGTCTCTCATGATAGCAGGTGGTTAAGTAGAAATTCGCTGCTCGGCTGACCCAGCAGGAGCAAACGTATGCTAAATATGTATGCAAAACCAAGCTTTTCAGTGAAGAGCAGCCATGCAAATTTTAGCAAGTTTCACTTGTAAGTGGGGTTGGAAATGCTTTTCAGGCTCAAGTACTGGGCTCAAAAGATGCAGCCCTGATGTCTCTCATGATAGCAGGTGGTTAAGTTGAAATTCGCGGCTCGGCTGACCCAGCAGGAGCAAACGTATGCCAAAAATGTATGCAGAACCTAGCTTTTCAGTGAAGAGCAGGAGAGGCACATTTTAGCAAGTTTCACTTGTAAGTGGGGTTGGAACGCTTTTCAGGCTCAGTACTGGGCTCAAAAGATGCAGCCCTGATGTCTCTCATGATAGCAGGTGGTTAAGTAGAAATTTGCTGCTCGGCTGACTCAGCAGGAGCAAACGTATGCTAAAAATGTATGCAGAACCAAGCTTTTCAGTAAAGAGCAGAGAGGCACATTTTAGAAAGTTTTACTTGTAAGTGGGGTTGGAAACGCTTTTCAGGCTCAGTACTGGGCTCAAAAGATGCAGCCCTGATGTCTCTCATGATAGCAGGTGGTTAAGTAGAAATTCGCTGCTCGGCTGACCCAGCAGGAGCAAACGTATGCTAAAAATGTATGCAGTACCAAGCTTTTCTGTGAAGAGCAGCCAGGCACATTTTAGCAAGTTTCACTTGTAAGTGGGGTTAGAAATGCTTTTCAGGCTCAGTACTGGCTCAAAAGATGCAGCCGTGATGTCTCTCATGATAGCAGGTGGTTAAGTAGAAATTTGCTGCTCGGCTGACCCAGCAGGAGTAAACCTATGCCAAAAATGTACGCAGAACCAAGCTTTTAAGTGAAGAGCAGCCAGGTAAATTTTAGCAAGTTTCACTTGTAAGTGGGGTTAGAAATGCTTTTCAGGCTCAGTACTGGGCTGAAAAGATGCAGCCCTGATGTCTCTCATGATAGCAGGTGGTTAAGTAGAAATTCGCTGCTCGGCTGACCCAGCAGGAGCAAACGTATGCTAAAAATGTATGCAGAACCAAGCTTTTCAGTGAAGAGCAGCCAGGCACATTTTAGCACGTTTCACTTGTAAGTGGGGTTGGAAATGCTTTTCAGGCTCAGTACTGGGCTCAAAAGATGCAGCCCTGGTGTCTCTCATGATAGCAGGTGGTTAAGTAGAAATTTGCTGCTCGGCTGACCCAGCAGGAGCAAACCTATGCCAAAAATGTACGCAGAATGAGCTTTTCAGTGAAGAGCAGCCAGGCACATTTTAGCAAGTTTCACTTGTAAGTGGGGTTGGAAACGCTTTTCAGGCTCAGTACTGGGCTCAAAACATGCAGCCCTGATGTCTCTCATGATAGCAGGTGGTTAATTAGAAATTCGCTGCTCGGCTGAACCAGCAGGAGCAAACGTATGCTAAAAATGTATGCAAAACCAAGCTTTTCAGTGAAGAGCAGCCAGGCACATTTTAGCAAGTTTCACTTGTTAAGTGGGGTTGGAAATGCTTTTCAGGCTCAGTACTGGGCTCAAAAGATGCAGCCCTGATGTCTCTCATGATAGCAGGTGGTTAAGTAGAAATTCGCTGCTCGGCTGACCCAGCAGGAGCAAACGTATGCCAAAAATGTACGCAGAATGAGCTTTTCAGTGAAGAGCAGAGAGGCACATTTTAGCAAGTTTCACCTGTAAGTTGGGTTCGAAACGCTTTTCAGGCTCAGTACTTGGTTCAAAACATGCAGCCCTGATGTCTCTCATGATAGCAGGTGGTTAATTAGAAATTCGCTGCTCGGCTGACCCAGCAGGAGCAAACGTATGCTAAAAATGTATGCAAAACCAAGCTTTTCAGTAAAGAGCAGAGAGGCACATTTTAGCAAGTTTCACTTGTAAGTGGGCTTGGAAATGCTTTTCAGGCTCAGTACTGGGCTCAAAAGATGAAGCCCTGATGTCTCTCATTGTAGCAGGTGGTTAAGTAGAAATGTACTGCTCGGCTGACCCAGCAGGAGCAAACGTATGCTAAAAATGTTGCAGAACCAAGCTTTTCAGTAAAGAGCAGCCAGGCATATTTTAGCAAGTTTCACTTGTAAGTGGGGTTGGAAATGCTTTTCAGGCTCAGTACTGGGCTCAAGAGATGCAGCCCTGATGTCTCTCATGATAGCAGGTGGTTAAGTAGAAATTCGCTGCTCGGCTGACCCAGCAGGAGCAAACGTATGCTAAAAATGTACGCAAAACCAAGCTTTTCAGTGAAGAGCAGCCAGGTACATTTTAGCAAGTTTCACTTGTAAGTGGGCTTGGAAACGCTTTTCAGGCTCAGTACTGGGCTCAAAAGATGCAGCCCTGATGTCTCTCATGATAGCAGGTGGTTAAGTAGAAATTCGCTGCTCGGCTGACCTAGCAGGAGCAAACGTATGCTAAAAATGTATGCGGAACCAAGCTTTTCTGTGAAGAGCAGCCAGGCACATTTTAGCAAGTTTCACTTGTAAGTGGGGTTAGAAATGCTTTTCAGGCTCAGTACTGGGCTCAAAAGATGCAGTCGTGATGTCTCTCATGATAGCAGGTGGTTAAGTAGAAATTTGCTGCTCGGCTGACCCAGCAGGAGTAAACCTATGCCAAAAATGTACGCAGAACCAAGCTTTTAAGTGAAGAGCAGCCAGGTACATTTTAGCAAGTTTCACTTATAAGTGGGGTTAGAAATGCTTTTCAGGCTCAGTACTGGGCTCAAAAGATGCAGCCCTGATGTCTCTCATGATAGCAGGTGGTTAAGTAGAAATTCGCTGCTCGGCTGACGCAGCAGGAGCAAACGTATGCTAAAAATGTATGCAGAACCAAGCTTTTCAGTGAAGAGCAGCCAGGCACATTTTAGCAAGTTTCACTTGTAAGTGGGGTTGGAAATGCTTTTCAGGCTCAAGTACTGGGCTCAAAAGATGCAGCCCTGATGTCTCTCATGATAGCAGGTGGTTAAGTAGAAATTCGCTGCTCGGCGGACCCAGCAGGACCAAACGTATGCCAGAAATGTTGCAGAACCAGCTTTTCAGTGAAGAGCAGCCAGGCACATTTTAGCAAGTTTCACTTGTAAGTAGGGTTGGAAATACTTTTCAGGCTCAGTACTGGACTCAAAAGATGCAGCCCTGATGTCTCTCATGATAGCAGGTGGTTAAGTAGAAATTTGCTGCTCGGCTGACCCAGCAGGAGCAAACGTATGCTAAAAATGTATGCAGAACCAAGCTTTTCAGTGAAGAGCAGCCAGGCACATTTTAGCAAGTTTCACTTGTAAGTGGGGTTGGAAATACATTTCAGGCTCAGTACTGGGCTCAAAAGATGCAGACCTGATGTCTCTCATGATAGCAGGTGGTTAAGTAGAAATTCGCTGCTCGGCTGACCCTGCAGGAGCAAACGTATGCCAAAAATGTATGCAAAACCAAGCTTTTCAGTGAAGAGCAGCCATGCACATTTTAGCAAGTTTCACTTGTAAGTGGGTTTGGAAATGCTTTTCAGGCTCAAGTACTGGGCTCAAAAGATGCAGCCCTGATGTTTCTCATGATAGCAGGTGGTTAAGTTGAAATTCGTGGCTCGGCTGACCCAGCAGCAGCAAACGTATGCCAAAAATGTATGCAGAACCTAGCTTTTCAGTGAAGAGCAGGAGAGGCACATTTTAGCAAGTTTCACTTGTAAGTGGGGTTGGAACGCTTTTAAGGCTCAGTACTGGGCTCAAAAATGCAGCCCTGATGTCTCTCATGATAGCAGGTGGTTAAGTAGAAATTAGCTGCTCGGCTCACCCAGCAGGAGCAAACGTATGCTAAAAATGTATGCAGAACCAAGCTTTTCAGTAAAGAGCAGAGAGGCACATTTTAGCAAGTTTTACTTGTAAGTGGGGTTGGAAACGCTTTTCAGGCTCAGTACTGGGCTCAAAAGATGCAGCCCTGATGTCTCTCATGATAGCAGGTGGTTAAGTAGAAATTCGCTGCTCGGCTGACCCAGCAGGAGCAAACGTATGCTAAAAATGTACGCAAAACCAAGCTTTTCTGTGAAGAGCAGCCAGGTACATTTTAGCAAGTTTCACTTGTAAGTGGGCTTGGAAACGCTTTTCAGGCTCAGTACTGGGCTCAAAAGATGCAGCCCTGATGTCTCTCATGATAGCAGGTGGTTAAGTAGAAATTCGCTGCTCGGCTGACCTAGCAGGAGCAAACGTATGCTAAAAATGTATGCAGAACCAAGCTTTTCTGTGAAGAGCAGCCAGGCACATTTTAGCAAGTTTCACTTGTAAGTGGGGTTAGAAATGCTTTTCAGGCTCAGTACTGGGCTCAAAAGATGCAGTCGTGATGTCTCTCATGATAGCAGGTGGTTAAGTAGAAATTTGCTGCTCGGCTGACCCAGCAGGAGTAAACCTATGCCAAAAATGTACGCAGAACCAAGCTTTTAAGTGAAGAGCAGCCAGGTACATTTTAGCAAGTTTCACTTATAAGTGGGGTTAGAAATGCTTTTCAGGCTCAGTACTGGGCTCAAAAGATGCAGCCCTGATGTCTCTCATGATAGCAGGTGGTTAAGTAGAAATTCGCTGCTCGGCTGACCCAGCAGGAGCAAACGTATGCTAAAAATGTATGCAGAACCAAGCTTTTCAGTGAAGAGCAGCCAGGCACATTTTAGCAAGTTTCACTTGTAAGTGGGGTTGGAAATGCTTTTCAGGCTCAAGTACTGGGCTCAAAAGATGCAGCCCTGATGTCTCTCATGATAGCAGGTGGTTAAGTAGAAATTCGCTGCTCGGCGGACCCAGCAGGACCAAACGTATGCCAGAAATGTTGCAGAACCAGCTTTTCAGTGAAGAGCAGCCAGGCACATTTTAGCAAGTTTCACTTGTAAGTAGGGTTGGAAATACTTTTCAGGCTCAGTACTGGACTCAAAAGATGCAGCCCTGATGTCTCTCATGATAGCAGGTGGTTAAGTAGAAATTTGCTGCTCGGCTGACCCAGCAGGAGCAAACGTATGCTAAAAATGTATGCAGAACCAAGCTTTTCAGTGAAGAGCAGCCAGGCACATTTTAGCAAGTTTCACTTGTAAGTGGGGTTGGAAATACATTTCAGGCTCAGTACTGGGCTCAAAAGATGCAGACCTGATGTCTCTCATGATAGCAGGTGGTTAAGTAGAAATTCGCTGCTCGGCTGACCCTGCAGGAGCAAACGTATGCTAAAAATGTATGCAAAACCAAGCTTTTCAGTGAAGAGCAGCCATGCACATTTTAGCAAGTTTCACTTGTAAGTGGGTTTGGAAATGCTTTTCAGGCTCAAGTACTGGGCTCAAAAGATGCAGCCCTGATGTTTCTCATGATAGCAGGTGGTTAAGTTGAAATTCGCGGCTCGGCTGACCCAGCAGCAGCAAACGTATGCCAAAAATGTATGCAGAACCTAGCTTTTCAGTGAAGAGCAGGAGAGGCACATTTTAGCAAGTTTCACTTGTAAGTGGGGTTGGAACGCTTTTAAGGCTCAGTACTGGGCTCAAAAATGCAGCCCTGATGTCTCTCATGATAGCAGGTGGTTAAGTAGAAATTAGCTGCTCGGCTCACCCAGCAGGAGCAAACGTATGCTAAAAATGTATGCAGAACCAAGCTTTTCAGTAAAGAGCAGAGAGGCACATTTTAGCAAGTTTTACTTGTAAGTGGGGTTGGAAACGCTTTTCAGGCTCAGTACTGGGCTCAAAAGATGCAGCCCTGATGTCTCTCATGATAGCAGGTGGTTAAGTAGAAATTCGCTGCTCGGCTGACCCAGCAGGAGCAAACGTATGCTAAAAATGTATGCGGAACCAAGCATTTCTGTGAAGAGCAGCCAGGCACATTTTAGCAAGTTTCACTTGTAAATGGGGTTAGAAATGCTTTTCAGGCTCAGTACTGGGCTCAAAAGATGCAGCTGTGATGTC
Organism: Lissotriton helveticus; assembly: GCF_964261635.1. Taxonomy (NCBI): domain Eukaryota; kingdom Metazoa; phylum Chordata; class Amphibia; order Caudata; family Salamandridae; genus Lissotriton; species Lissotriton helveticus. Next base: position 691,605 of record NW_027611660.1, on the reverse strand, counting down.
TCTCATGATAGCAGGTGGTTAAGTAGAAATTTGCTGCTCGGCTGACCCAGCAGGAGTAAACCTATGCCAAAAATGTACGCAGAACCAAGCTTTTAAGTGAAGAGCAGCCAGGTACATTTTAGCAAGTTGCACTTGTAAGTGGGGTTAGAAATGCTTTTCAGGCTCAGTACTGGGCTCAAAAGATGCAGCCCTGATGTCTCTCATGATAGCAGGTGGTTAAGTAGAAATTCGCTGCTCGGCTGACCCAGCAGGAGCAAACGTATGCTAAAAATGTATGCAGAACCAAGCTTTTCAGTGAAGAGCAGCCAGGCACATTTTAGCACGTTTCACTTGTAAGTGGGGTGGGAAATGCTTTTCAGGCTCAGTACTGGGCTCAAAAGATGCAGCCCTGATGTCTCTCATGATAGCAGGTGGTTAAGTAGAAATTTGCTGCTCGGCTGACCCAGCAGGAGCAAACCTATGCCAAAAATGTACGCAGAATGAGCTTTTCAGTGAAGAGCAGCCAGGCACATTTTAGCAAGTTTCACTTGTAAGTGGGGTTGGAAATGCTTTTCAGGCTCAGTACTGGGCTCAAAACATGCAGCCCTGATGTCTCTCATGATAGCAGGTGGTTAATTAGAAATTTACTGCTCGGCTGACCCAGCAGGAGCAAACGTATGCTAAAAATGTATGTAAAACCAAGCTTTTCAGTAAAGAGCAGAGAGGCACATTTTAGCAAGTTTCACTTGTAAGTGGGCTTGGAAATGCTTTTCAGGCTCAGTACTGGGCTCAAAAGATGAAGCCCTGATGTCTCTCATTGTAGCAGGTGGTTAAGTAGAAATTTACTGCTCGGCTGACCCAGCAGGAGCAAACGTATGCTAAAAATGTTGCAGAACCAAGCTTTTCAGTGAAGAGCAGCCAGGCACATTTTAGCAAGTTTCACTTGTAAGTGGGGTTGGAATTGCTTTTCAGGCTCAGTACTGGGCTCAAGAGATGCAGCCCTGATGTCTCTCATGATAGCAGGTGGTTAAGTAGAAATTCGCTGCTCGGCTGACCCAGCAGGAGCAAACGTATGCTAAAAATGTACGCAAAACCAAGCTTTTCAGTGAAGAGCAGCCAGGTACATTTTAGCAAGTTTCACTTGTAAGTGGGCTTGGAAACGCTTTTCAGGCTCAGTACTGGGCTCAAAAGATGCAGCCCTGATGTCTCTCATGATAGCAGGTGGTTAAGTAGAAATTCGCTGCTCGGCTGACCCAGCAGGAGCAAACGCATGCTAAAAATGTATGCAAAACCAAGCTTTTCAGTAAAGAGCAGAGAGGCTCATTTTAGCAAGTTTCACTTGTAAGTGGGCTTGGAAATGCTTTTCAGGCTCAGTACTGGGCTCAAAAGATGCAGCCCTGATGTCTCTCATGATAGCAGGTGGTTAAGTAGAAATTCGCTGCTCGGCTGACCCAGCAGGAGCAAACGCATGCTAAAAATGTATGCAAAACCAAGCTTTTCAGTAAAGAGCAGAGAGGCACATTTTAGCAAGTTTCACTTGTAAGTGGGCTTGGAAATGCTTTTCAGGCTCTGTACTGGGCTCAAAAGATGAAGCCCTGATGTCTCTCATTATATCAGGTGGTTAAGTAGAAATTTACTGCTCGGCTGACCCAGCAGGAGCAAACGTATGCTAAAAATGTTGCAGAACCAAGCTTTTCAGTGAAGAGCAGAGAGGCACATTTTAGCAAGTTTCACTTGTAAGTGGTGTTGGAAATGCTTTTCAGGCTCAGTACTGGGCTCAAAACATGCAGCCCTGATGTCTCTCATGATAGCAGGTGGTTAATTAGAAATTCGCTGCTCGGCTGACCCAGCAGGAGCAAACGTATGCTAAAAATGTATGCAAAACCAAGCTTTTCAGTGAAGAGCAGCCAGGCACATTTTAGCAAGTTTCACTTGTAAGTGGGGTTGGAAATGCTTTTCAGGCTCAAGTACTGGGCTCAAAAGATGCAGCCCTGATGTCTCTCATGATAGCAGGTGGTTAAGTAGAAATTCGCTGCTCGGCGGACCCAGCAGGACCAAACGTATGCCAGAAATGTTGCAGAACCAGCTTTTCAGTGAAGAGCAGCCAGGCACATTTTAGCAAGTTTCACTTGTAAGTAGGGTTGGAAATACTTTTCAGGCTCAGTACTGGACTCAAAAGATGCAGCCCTGATGTCTCTCATGATAGCAGGTGGTTAAGTAGAAATTTGCTGCTCGGCTGACCCAGCAGGAGCAAACGTATGCTAAAAATGTATACAGAACCAAGCTTTTCAGTGAAGAGCAGCCAGGCACATTTTAGCAAGTTTCACTTGTAAGTGGGGTTGGAACGCTTTTAAGGCTCAGTACTGGGCTCAAAAATGCAGCCCTGATGTCTCTCATGATAGCAGGTGGTTAAGTAGAAATTAGCTGCTCGGCTCACCCAGCAGGAGCAAACGTATGCTAAAAATGTATGCAGAACCAAGCTTTTCAGTAAAGAGCAGAGAGGCACATTTTAGCAAGTTTTACTTGTAAGTGGGGTTGGAAACGCTTTTCAGGCTCAGTACTGGGCTCAAAAGATGCAGCCCTGATGTCTCTCATGATAGCAGGTGGTTAAGTAGAAATTCGCTGCTCGGCTGACCCAGCAGGAGCAAACGTATGCTAAAAATGTATGCGGAACCAAGCTTTTCTGTGAAGAGCAGCCAGGCACATTTTAGCAAGTTTCACTTGTAAATGGGGTTAGAAATGCTTTTCAGGCTCAGTACTGGGCTCAAAAGATGCAGCCGTGATGTCTCTCATGATAGCAGGTGGTTAAGTAGAAATTTGCTGCTCGGCTGACCCAGCAGGAGTAAACCTATGCCAAAAATGTACGCAGAACCAAGCTTTTAAGTGAAGAGCAGCCAGGTACATTTTAGCAAGTTGCACTTGTAAGTGGGGTTAGAAATGCTTTTCAGGCTCAGTACTGGGCTCAAAAGATGCAGCCCTGATGTCTCTCATGATAGCAGGTGGTTAAGTAGAAATTCGCTGCTCGGCTGACCCAGCAGGAGCAAACGTATGCTAAAAATGTATGCAGAACCAAGCTTTTCAGTGAAGAGCAGCCAGGCACATTTTAGCACGTTTCACTTGTAAGTGGGGTGGGAAATGCTTTTCAGGCTCAGTACTGGGCTCAAAAGATGCAGCCCTGATGTCTCTCATGATAGCAGGTGGTTAAGTAGAAATTTGCTGCTCGGCTGACCCAGCAGGAGCAAACCTATGCCAAAAATGTACGCAGAATGAGCTTTTCAGTGAAGAGCAGCCAGGCACATTTTAGCAAGTTTCACTTGTAAGTGGGGTTGGAAATGCTTTTCAGGCTCAGTACTGGGCTCAAAACATGCAGCCCTGATGTCTCTCATGATAGCAGGTGGTTAATTAGAAATTCGCTGCTCGGCTGACCCAGCAGGAGCAAACGTATGCTAAAAATGTATGTAAAACCAAGCTTTTCAGTAAAGAGCAGAGAGGCACATTTTAGCAAGTTTCACTTGTAAGTGGGCTTGGAAATGGTTTTCAGGCTCAGTACTGGGCTCAAAAGATGAAGCCCTGATGTCTCTCATTGTAGCAGGTGGTTAAGTAGAAATTTACTGCTCGGCTGACCCAGCAGGAGCAAACGTATGCTAAAAATGTTGCAGAACCAAGCTTTTCAGTGAAGAGCAGCCAGGCACATTTTAGCAAGTTTCACTTGTAAGTGGGGTTGGAATTGCTTTTCAGGCTCAGTACTGGGCTCAAGAGATGCAGCCCTGATGTCTCTCATGATAGCAGGTGGTTAAGTAGAAATTCGCTGCTCGGCTGACCCAGCAGGAGCAAACGTATGCTAAAAATGTACGCAAAACCAAGCTTTTCAGTGAAGAGCAGCCAGGTACATTTTAGCAAGTTTCACTTGTAAGTGGGCTTGGAAACGCTTTTCAGGCTCAGTACTGGGCTCAAAAGATGCAGCCCTGATGTCTCTCATGATAGCAGGTGGTTAAGTAGAAATTCGCTGCTCGGCTGACCCAGCAGGAGCAAACGCATGCTAAAAATGTATGCAAAACCAAGCTTTTCAGTAAAGAGCAGAGAGGCTCATTTTAGCAAGTTTCACTTGTAAGTGGGCTTGGAAATGCTTTTCAGGCTCAGTACTGGGCTCAAAAGATGCAGCCCTGATGTCTCTCATGATAGCAGGTGGTTAAGTAGAAATTCGCTGCTCGGCTGACCCAGCAGGAGCAAACGCATGCTAAAAATGTATGCAAAACCAAGCTTTTCAGTAAAGAGCAGAGAGGCACATTTTAGCAAGTTTCACTTGTAAGTGGGCTTGGAAATGCTTTTCAGGCTCTGTACTGGGCTCAAAAGATGAAGCCCTGATGTCTCTCATTATATCAGGTGGTTAAGTAGAAATTTACTGCTCGGCTGACCCAGCAGGAGCAAACGTATGCTAAAAATGTTGCAGAACCAAGCTTTTCAGTGAAGAGCAGAGAGGCACATTTTAGCAAGTTTCACTTGTAAGTGGTGTTGGAAATGCTTTTTAGGCTCAGTACTGGGCTCAAAACATGCAGCCCTGATGTCTCTCATGATAGCAGGTGGTTAATTAGAAATTCGCTGCTTGGCTGACCCAGCAGGAGCAAACGTATGCTAAAAATGTATGCAAAACCAAGCTTTTCAGTGAAGAGCAGCCAGGCACATTTTAGCAAGTTTCACTTGTAAGTGGGGTTGGAAATGCTTTTCAGGCTCAAGTACTGGGCTCAAAAGATGCAGCCCTGATGTCTCTCATGATAGCAGGTGGTTAAGTAGAAATTCGCTGCTCGGCGGACCCAGCAGGACCAAACGTATGCCAGAAATGTTGCAGAACCAGCTTTTCAGTGAAGAGCAGCCCGGCACATTTTAGCAAGTTTCACTTGTAAGTAGGGTTGGAAATACTTTTCAGGCTCAGTACTGGATTCAAAAGATGCAGCCCTGATGTCTCTCATGATAGCAGGTGGTTAAGTAGAAATTTGCTGCTCGGCTGACCCAGCAGGAGCAAACGTATGCTAAAAATGTATACAGAACCAAGCTTTTCAGTGAAGAGCAGCCAGGCACATTTTAGCAAGTTTCACTTGTAAGTGGGGTTGGAAATACTTTTCAGGCTCAGTACTGGGCTCAAAAGATGCAGCCCTGATGTCTCTCATGATAGCAGATGGTTAAGTAGAAATTTGCTGCTCGGCTCACCCAGCAGGAGCAAACGTATGCTAAAAATGTATGCAGAACCAAGCTTTTCAGTAAAGAGCAGAGAGGCACATTTTAGCAAGTTTTACTTGTAAGTGGGGTTGGAAACGCTTTTCAGGCTCAGTACTGGGCTCAAAAGATGCAGCCCTGATGTCTCTCATGATAGCAGGTGGTTAAGTAGAAATTCGCTGCTCGGCTGACCCAGCAGGAGCAAACGTATGCTAAAAATGTATGCAGAACCAAGCTTTTCTGTGAAGAGCAGCCAGGCACATTTGAGCAAGTTTCACTTGTAAATGGGGTTAGAAATGCTTTTCAGGCTCAGTACTGGGCTCAAAAGATGCAGCCGTGATGTCTCTCATGATAGCAGGTGGTTAAGTAGAAATTTGCTGCTCGGCTGACCCAGCAGGAGTAAATCTATGCCAAAAATGTACGCAGAACCAAGCTTTTAAGTGAAGAGCAGCCAGGTACATTTTAGCAAGTTGCACTTGTAAGTGGGGTTAGAAATGCTTTTCAGGCTCAGTACTGGGCTCAAAAGATGCAGCCCTGATGTCTCTCATGATAGCAGGTGGTTAAGTAGAAATTCGCTGCTCGGCTGACCCAGCAGGAGCAAACGTATGCTAAAAATTTATGCAGAACCAAGCTTTTCAGTGAAGAGCAGCCAGGCACATTTTAGCACGTTTCACTTGTAAGTGGGGTGGGAAATGCTTTTCAGGCTCAGTACTGGGCTCAAAAGATGCAGCCCTGATGTCTCTCATGATAGCAGGTGGTTAAGTAGAAATTTGCTGCTCGGCTGACCCAGCAGGAGCAAATCTATGCCAAAAATGTACGCAGAATGAGCTTTTCAGTGAAGAGCAGCCAGGCACATTTTAGCAAGTTTCACTTGTAAGTGGGGTTGGAAATGCTTTTCAGGCTCAGTACTGGGCTCAAAACATGCAGCCCTGATGTCTCTCATGATAGCAGGTGGTTAATTAGAAATTCGCTGCTCGGCTGACCCAGCAGGAGCAAACGTATGCTAAAAATGTATGTAAAACCAAGCTTTTCAGTAAAGAGCGGAGAGGCACATTTTAGCAAGTTTCACTTGTAAGTGGGCTTGGAAATGCTTTTCAGGCTCAGTACTGGGCTCAAAAGATGAAGCCCTGATGTCTCTCATTGTAGCAGGTGGTTAAGTAGAAATTTACTGCTCGGCTGACCCAGCAGGAGCAAACATATGCTAAAAATGTATGCAGAACTAAGCTTTTCAGTAAAGAGCAGAGAGGCACATTTTAGCAAGTTTCACTTGTAAGTGGGGTTGGAAACGCTTTTCAGGCTCAGTACTGGGCTCAAAAGATGCAGCCCTGATGTCTCTCATGATAGCAGGTGGTTAAGTAGAATTCGCTGCTCGGCTGACCCAGCAGGAGCAAACGTATGCTAAAAATGTTGCAGAACCAGCTTTTCAGTGAAGAGCAGCCAGGCACATTTTAGCAAGTTTCACTTGTAAGTGGGGTTGGAAATGCTTTTCAGGCTCAAGTACTGGGCTCAAAAGATTCAGCCCTGATGTCTCTCATGATAGCAGGTGGTTAAGTAGAAATTCGCTGCTCGGCGGACCCAGCAGGACCAAACGTATGCCAGAAATGTTGCAGAACCAGCTTTTCAGTGAAGAGCAGCCAGGCACATTTTAGCAAGTTTCACTTGTAAGTAGGGTTGGAAATACTTTTCAGGCTCAGTACTGGACTCAAAAGATGCAGCCCTGATGTCTCTCATGATAGCAGGTGGTTAAGTTGAAATTCGCGGCTCGGCTGACCCAGCAGGAGCAAACGTATGCCAAAAATGTATGCAGAACCTAGCTTTTCAGTGAAGAGCAGGAGAGGCACATTTTAGCAAGTTTCACTTGTAAGTGGGGTTGGAACGCTTTTCAGGCTCAAGTACTGGGCTCAAAAGATGCAGCCCTGATGTCTCTCATGATAGCAGGTGGTTAAGTAGAAATTCGCTGCTCGGTGGACCCAGCAGGACCACACGTATGCCAGAAATGTTGCAGAACCAGCTTTTCAGTGAAGAGCAGCCAGGCACATTTTAGCAAGTTTCACTTGTAAGTAGGGTTGGAAATACTTTTCAGGCTCAGTACTGGACTCAAAAGATGCAGCCCTGATGTCTCTCATGATAGCAGGTGGTTAAGTAGAAATTTGCTGCTCGGCTGACCTAGCAGGAGCAAACGTATGCTAAAAATGTATACAGAACCAAGCTTTTCAGTGAAGAGCAGCCAGGCACATTTTAGCAAGTTTCACTTGTAAGTGGGGTTGGAAATACTTTTCAGGCTCAGTACTGGGCTCAAAAGATGCAGCCCTGATGTCTCTCATGATAGCAGGTGGTTAAGTAGAAATTTGCTGCTCGGCTCACCCAGCAGGAGCAAACGTATGCTAAAAATGTATGCAGAACCAAGTTTTTCAGTAAAGAGCAGAGAGGCACATTTTAGCAAGTTTTACTTGTAAGTGGGGTTGGAAACGCTTTTCAGGCTCAGTACTGGGCTCAAAAGATGCAGCCCTGATGTCTCTCATGATAGCAGGTGGTTAAGTAGAAATTCGCTGCTCGGCTGACCCAGCAGGAGCAAACGTATGCTAAAAATGTATGCAGAACCAAGCTTTTCTGTGAAGAGCAGCCAGGCACATTTTAGCAAGTTTCACTTGTAAATGGGGTTAGAAATGCTTTTCAGGCTCAGTACTGGGCTCAAAAGATGCAGCCGTGATGTCTCTCATGATAGCAGGTGGTTAAGTAGAAATTTGCTGCTCGGCTGACCCAGCAGGAGTAAACCTATGCCAAAAATGTACGCAGAACCAAGCTTTTAAGTGAAGAGCAGCCAGGTACATTTCAGCAAGTTGCACTTGTAAGTGGGGTTAGAAATGCTTTTCAGGCTCAGTACTGGGCTCAAAAGATGCAGCCCTGATGTCTCTCATGATAGCAGGTGGTTAAGTAGAAATTCGCTGCTCGGCTGACCCAGCAGGAGCAAACGTATGCTAAAAATGTATGCAGAACCAAGCTTTTCAGTGAAGAGCAGCCAGGCACATTTTAGCACGTTTCACTTGTAAGTGGGGTGGGAAATGCTTTTCAGGCTCAGTACTGGGCTCAAAAGATGCAGCCCTGATGTCTCTCATGATAGCAGGTGGTTAAGTAGAAATTTGCTGCTCGGCTGACCCAGCAGGAGCAAACCTATGCCAAAAATGTACGCAGAATCAGCTTTTCAGTGAAGAGCAGCCAGGCACATTTTAGCAAGTTTCACTTGTAAGTGGGGTTGGAAATGCTTTTCAGGCTCAGTACTGGGCTCAAAACATGCAGCCCTGATGTCTCTCATGATAGCAGGTGGTTAATTAGAAATTCGCTGCTCGGCTGACCCAGCAGGAGCAAACGTATGCTAAAAATGTATGTAAAACCAAGCTTTTCAGTAAAGAGCGGAGAGGCACATTTTAGCAAGTTTCACTTGTAAGTGGGCTTGGAAATGCTTTTCAGGCTCAGTACTGGGCTCAAAAGATGAAGCCCTGATGTCTCTCATTGTAGCAGGTGGTTAAGTAGAAATTTACTGCTCGGCTGACCCAGCAGGAGCAAACATATGCTAAAAATGTATGCAGAACTAAGCTTTTCAGTAAAGAGCAGAGAGGCACATTTTAGCAAGTTTCACTTGTAAGTGGGGTTGGAAACGCTTTTCAGGCTCAGTACTGGGCTCAAAAGATGCAGCCCTGATGTCTCTCATGATAGCAGGTGGTTAAGTAGAATTCGCTGCTCGGCTGACCCAGCAGGAGCAAACGTCTGCTAAAAATGTTGCAGAACCAGCTTTTCAGTGAAGAGCAGCCAGGCACATTTTATCAAGTTTCACTTGTAAGTGGGGTTGGAAATGCTTTTCAGGCTCAAGTACTGGGCTCAAAAGATTCAGCCCTGATGTCTCTCATGATAGCAGGTGGTTAAGTAGAAATTCGCTGCTCGGCGGACCCAGCAGGACCAAACGTATGCCAGAAATGTTGCAGAACCAGCTTTTCAGTGAAGAGCAGCCAGGCACATTTTAGCAAGTTTCACTTGTAAGTAGGGTTGGAAATACTTTTCAGGCTCAGTACTGGACTCAAAAGATGCAGCCCTGATGTCTCTCATGATAGCAGGTGGTTAAGTAGAAATTTGCTGCTCGGCTGACCCAGCAGGAGCAAACGTATGCTAAAAATGTATGCAGAACCAAGTTTTTCAGTAAAGAGCAGAGAGGCACATTTTAGCAAGTTTTACTTGTAAGTGGGGTTGGAAACGCTTTTCAGGCTCAGTACTGGGCTCAAAAGATGCAGCCCTGATGTCTCTCATGATAGCAGGTGGTTAAGTAGAAATTCGCTGCTCGGCTGACCCAGCAGGAGCAAACGTATGCTAAAAATGTATGCAGAACCAAGCTTTTCTGTGAAGAGCAGCCAGGCACATTTTAGCAAGTTTCACTTGTAAATGGGGTTAGAAATGCTTTTCAGGCTCAGTACTGGGCTCAAAAGATGCAGCCGTGATGTCTCTCATGATAGCAGGTGGTTAAGTAGAAATTTGCTGCTCGGCTGACCCAGCAGGAGTAAACCTATGCCAAAAATGTACGCAGAACCAAGCTTTTAAGTGAAGAGCAGCCAGGTACATTTTAGCAAGTTGCACTTGTAAGTGGGGTTAGAAATGCTTTTCAGGCTCAGTACTGGGCTCAAAAGATGCAGCCCTGATGTCTCTCATGATAGCAGGTGGTTAAGTAGAAATTCGCTGCTCGGCTGACCCAGCAGGAGCAAACGTATGCTAAAAATGTATGCAGAACCAAGCTTTTCAGTGAAGAGCAGCCAGGCACATTTTAGCACGTTTCACTTGTAAGTGGGGTGGGAAATGCTTTTCAGGCTCAGTACTGGGCTCAAAAGATGCAGCCCTGATGTCTCTCATGATAGCAGGTGGTTAAGTAGAAATTTGCTGCTCGGCTGACCCAGCAGGAGCAAACCTATGCCAAAAATGTACGCAGAATGAGCTTTTCAGTGAAGAGCAGCCAGGCACATTTTAGCAAGTTTCACTTGTAAGTGGGGTTGGAAATGCTTTTCAGGCTCAGTACTGGGCTCAAAACATGCAGCCCTGATGTCTCTCATGATAGCAGGTGGTTAATTAGAAATTCCCTGCTCGGCTGACCCAGCAGGAGCAAACGTATGCTAAAAATGTATGTAAAACCAAGCTTTTCAGTAAAGAGCGGAGAGGCACATTTTAGCAAGTTTCACTTGTAAGTGGGCTTGGAAATGCTTTTCAGGCTCAGTACTGGGCTCAAAAGATGAAGCCCTGATGTCTCTCATTGTAGCAGGTGGTTAAGTAGAAATTTACTGCTCGGCTGACCCAGCAGGAGCAAACATATGCTAAAAATGTATGCAGAACTAAGCTTTTCAGTAAAGAGCAGAGAGGCACATTTTAGCAAGTTTCACTTGTAAGTGGGGTTGGAAACGCTTTTCAGGCTCAGTACTGGGCTCAAAAGATGCAGCCCTGATGTCTCTCATGATAGCAGGTGGTTAAGTAGAATTCGCTGCTCGGCTGACCCAGCAGGAGCAAACGTCTGCTAAAAATGTTGCAGAACCAGCTTTTCAGTGAAGAGCAGCCAGGCACATTTTATCAAGTTTCACTTGTAAGTGGGGTTGGAAATGCTTTTCAGGCTCAAGTACTGGGCTCAAAAGATTCAGCCCTGATGTCTCTCATGATAGCAGGTGGTTAAGTAGAAATTCGCTGCTCGGCGGACCCAGCAGGACCAAACGTATGCCAGAAATGTTGCAGAACCAGCTTTTCAGTGAAGAGCAGCCAGGCACATTTTAGCAAGTTTCACTTGTAAGTAGGGTTGGAAATACTTTTCAGGCTCAGTACTGGACTCAAAAGATGCAGCCCTGATGTCTCTCATGATAGCAGGTGGTTAAGTAGAAATTTGCTGCTCGGCTGACCCAGCAGGAGCAAACGTATGCTAAAAATGTATGCAGAACCAAGCTTTTCAGTGAAGAGCAGCCAGGCACATTTTAGCAAGTTTCACTTGTAAGTGGGGTTGGAAATACTTTTCAGGCTCAGTACTGGGCTCAAAAGATGCAGCCCTGATGTCTCTCATGATAGCAGGTGGTTAAGTAGAAATTCGCTGCTCGGCTGACCCAGCAGGATCAAACGTATGCTAAAAATGTATGCAAAACCAAGCTTTTCAGTGAAGAGCAGCCATGCACATTTTAGCAAGTTTCACTTGTAAGTGGGTTTGGAAATGCTTTTCAGGCTCAAGTACTGGGCTCACAAGATGCAGCCCTGATGTTTCTCATGATAGCAGGTGGTTAAGTTGAAATTCGTGGCTCGGCTGACCCAGCAGCAGCAAACGTATGCCAAAAATGTATGCAGAACCTAGCTTTTCAGTGAAGAGCAGGAGAGGCACATTTTAGCAAGTATCACTTGTAAGTGGGGTTGGAACGCTTTTCAGGCTCAGTACTGGGCTCAAAAATGCAGCCCTGATGTCTCTCATGATAGCAGGTGGTTAAGTAGAAATTTGCTGCTCGGCTCACCCAGCAGGAGCAAACGTATGCTAAAAATGTATGCAGAACCAAGCTTTTCAGTAAAGAGCAGAGAGGCACATTTTAGCAAGTTTTACTTGTAAGTGGGGTTGGAAACGCTTTTCAGGCTCAGTACTGGGCTCAAAAGATGCAGCCCTGATGTCTCTCATGATAGCAGGTGGTTAAGTAGAAATTCGCTGCTCGGCTGACCCAGCAGGAGCAAACGTATGCTAAAAATGTATGCGGAACCAAGCTTTTCTGTGAAGAGCAGCCAGGCACATTTTAGCAAGTTTCACTTGTAAATGGGGTTGGAAATGCTTTTCAGGCTCAGTACTGGGCTCAAAAGATGCAGCCGTGATGTCTCTCATGATAGCAGGTGGTTAAGTAGAAATTTGCTGCTCGGCTGACCCAGCAGGAGTAAACCGATGCCAAAAATGTACGCAGAACCAAGCTTTTAAGTGAAGAGCAGCCAGGTACATTTTAGCAAGTTGCACTTGTAAGTGGGGTTAGAAATGCTTTTCAGGCTCAGTACTGGGCTCAAAAGATGCAGCCCTGATGTCTCTCATGATAGCAGGTGGTTAAGTAGAAATTCGCTGCTCGGCTGACCCAGCAGGAGCAAACGTATGCTAAAAATGTATGCAGAACCAAGCTTTTCAGTGAAGAGCAGCCAGGCACATTTTAGCACGTTTCACTTGTAAGTGGGGTGGGAAATGCTTTTCAGGCTCAGTACTGGGCTCAAAACATGCAGCCCTGATGTCTCTCATGATAGCAGGTGGTTAATTAGAAATTCGCTGTTTGGCTGACCCAGCAGGAGCAAACGTATGCTAAAAATGTATGTAAAACCAAGCTTTTCAGTAAAGAGCAGAGAGGCACATTTTAGCAAGTTTCACTTGTAAGTGGGCTTGGAAATGCTTTTCAGGCTCAGTACTGGGCTCAAAAGATGAAGCCCTGATGTCTCTCATTGTAGCAGGTGGTTAAGTAGAAATTTACTGCTCGGCTGACCCAGCAGGAGCAAACGTATACTAAAAATGTTGCAGAACCAAGCTTTTCAGTGAAGAGCAGCCAGGCACATTTTAGCAAGTTTCACTTGTAAGTGGGGTTGGAATTGCTTTTCAGGCTCAGTACTGGGCTCAAGAGATGCAGCCCTGATGTCTCTCATGATAGCAGGTGGTTAAGTAGAAATTCGCTGCTCGGCTGACCCAGCAGGAGCAAACGTATGCTAAAAATGTACGCAAAACCAAGCTTTTCAGTGAAGAGCAGCCAGGTACATTTTAGCAAGTTTCACTTGTAAGTGGGCTTGGAAACGCTTTTCAGGCTCAGTACTGGGCTCAAAAGATGCAGCCCTGATGTCTCTCATGATAGCAGGTGGTTAAGTAGAAATTCGCTGCTCGGCTGACCCAGCAGGAGCAAACGCATGCTAAAAATGTATGCAAAACCAAGCTTTTCAGTAAAGAGCAGAGAGGCTCATTTTAGCAAGTTTCACTTGTAAGTGGGCTTGGAAATGCTTTTCAGGCTCAGTACTGGGCTCAAAAGATGCAGCCCTGATGTCTCTCATGATAGCAGGTGGTTAAGTAGAAATTCGCTGCTCGGCTGACCCAGCAGGAGCAAACGCATGCTAAAAATATATGCAAAACCAAGCTTTTCAGTAAAGAGCAGAGAGGCACATTTTAGCAAGTTTCACTTGTAAGTGGGCTTGGAAATGCTTTTCAGGCTCTGTACTGGGCTCAAAAGATAAAGCCCTGATGTCTCTCATTATAGCAGGTGGTTAAGTAGAAATTTACTGCTCGGCTGACCCAGCAGGAGAAAACGTATGCTAAAAATGTTGCAGAACCAAGCTTTTCAGTGAAGAGCAGAGAGGCACATTTTAGCAAGTTTCACTTGTAAGTGGTGTTGGAAATGCTTTTCAGGCTCAGTACTGGGCTCAAAACATGCAGCCCTGATGTCTCTCATGATAGCAGGTGGTTAAGTAGAAATTCGCTGCTCGGCGGACCCAGCAGGACCAAACGTATGCCAGAAATGTTGCAGAACCAGCTTTTCAGTGAAGAGCAGCCAGGCACATTTTAGCAAGTTTCACTTGTAAGTAGGGTTGGAAATACTTTTCAGGCTCAGTACTGGACTCAAAAGATGCAGCCCTGATGTCTCTCATGATAGCAGGTGGTTAAGTAGAAATTTGCTGCTCGGCTGACCCAGCAGGAGCAAACGTATGCTAAAAATGTATACAGAACCAAGCTTTTCAGTGAAGAGCAGCCATGCACATTTTAGCAAGTTTCACTTGTAAGTAGGGTTGGAAATACTTTTCAGGCTCAGTACTGGGCTCAAAAGATGCAGCCCTGATGTCTCTCATGATAGCAGGTGGTTAAGTAGAAATTCGCTGCTCGGCTAACCCAGCAGGAGCAAACGTATGCTAAAAATGTATGCAAAACCAAGCTTTTCAGTGAAGAGCAGCCATGCACATTTTAGCAAGTTTCACTTGTAAGTGGGTTTGGAAATGCTTTTCAGGCTCAAGTACTGGGCTCAAAAGATGCAGCCCTGATGTTTCTCATGATAGCAGGTGGTTAAGTTGAAATTCGCGGCTCGGCTGACCCAGCAGCAGCAAACGTATGCCAAAAATGTATGCAGAACCTAGCTTTTCAGTGAAGAGCAGGAGAGGCACATTTTAGCAAGTTTCACTTGTAAGTGGGGTTGGAACGCTTTTCAGGCTCAGTACTGGGCTCAAAAATGCAGCCCTGATGTCTCTCATGATAGCAGGTGGTTAAGTAGAAATTTGCTGCTCGGCTCACCCAGCAGGAGCAAACGTATGCTAAAAATGTATGCAGAACCAAGCTTTTCAGTAAAGAGCAGAGAGGCACATTTTAGCAAGTTTTACTTGTAAGTGGGGTTGGAAACGCTTTTCAGGCTCAGTACTGGGCTCAAAAGATGCAGCCCTGATGTCTCTCATGATAGCAGGTGGTTAAGTAGAAATTCGCTGCTCGGCTGACCCAGCAGGAGCAAACGTATGCTAAAAATGTATGCAGAACCAAGCTTTTCTGTGAAGAGCAGCCAGGCACATTTTAGCAAGTTTCACTTGTAAATGGGGTTAGAAATGCTTTTCAGGCTCAGTACTGGGCTCAAAAGATGCAGCCGTGATGTCTCTCATGATAGCAGGTGGTTAAGTAGAAATTTGCTGCTCGGCTGACCCAGCAGGAGTAAACCTATGCCAAAAATGTACGCAGAACCAAGCTTTCAAGTGAAGAGCAGCCAGGTACATTTTAGCAAGTTGCACTTGTAAGTGGGGTTAGAAATGCTTTTCAGGCTCAGTACTGGGCTCAAAAGATGCAGCCCTGATGTCTCTCATGATAGCAGGTGGTTAAGTAGAAATTCGCTGCTCGGCTGACCCAGCAGGAGCAAACGTATGCTAAAAATGTATGCAGAACCAAGCTTTTCAGTGAAGAGCAGCCAGGCACATTTTAGCACGTTTCACTTGTAAGTGGGGTGGGAAATGCTTTTCAGGCTCAGTACTGGGCTCAAAAGATGCAGCCCTGATGTCTTTCATGATAGCAGGTGGTTAAGTAGAAATTTGCTGCTCGGCTGACCCAGCAGGAGCAAACCTATGCCAAAAATGTACGCAGAATGAGCTTTTCAGTGAAGAGCAGCCAGGTACATTTTAGCAAGTTTCACTTGTAAGTGGGGTTGGAAATGCTTTTCAGGCTCAGTACTGGGCTCAAAACATGCAGCCCTGATGTCTCTCATGATAGCAGGTGGTTAATTAGAAATTCGCTGCTCGGCTGACCCAGCAGGAGCAAACGTATGCTAAAAATGTATGTAAAACCAAGCTTTTCAGTAAAGAGCAGAAAGGCACATTTTAGCAAGTTTCACTTGTAAGTGGGCTTGGAAATGCTTTTCAGGCTCAGTACTGGGCTCAAAAGATGAAGCCCTGATGCCTCTCATTGTAGCAGGTGGTTAAGTAGAAATTTACTGCTCGGCTGACCCAGCAGGAGCAAACGTATGCTAAAAATGTTGCAGAACCAAGCTTTGCAGTGAAGAGCAGCCAGGCACATTTTAGCAAGTTTCACTTGTAAGTGGGGTTGGAATTGCTTTTCAGGCTCAGTACTGGGCTCAAGAGATGCAGCCCTGATGTCTCTCATGATAGCAGGTGGTTAAGTAGAAATTCGCTGCTCGGCTGACCCAGCAGGAGCAAACGTATGCTAAAAATGTACGCAAAACCAAGCTTTTCAGTGAAGAGCAGCCAGGTACATTTTAGCAAGTTTCACTTGTAAGTGGGCTTGAAAACGCTTTTCAGGCTCAGTACTGGGCTCAAAAGATGCAGCCCTGATGTCTCTCATGATAGCAGGTGGTTAAGTAGAAATTCGCTGCTCGGCTGACCCAGCAGGAGCAAACGCATGCTAAAAATGTATGCAAAACCAAGCTTTTCAGTAAAGAGCAGAGAGGCTCATTTTAGCAAGTTTCACTTGTAAGTGGGCTTGGAAATGCTTTTCAGGCTCAGTACTGGGCTCAAAAGATGCAGCCCTGATGTCTCTCATGATAGCAGGTGGTTAAGTAGAAATTCGCTGCTCGGCTGACCCAGCAGGAGCAAACGCATGCTAAAAATGTATGCAAAACCAAGCTTTTCAGTAAAGAGCAGAGAGGCACATTTTAGCAAGTTTCACTTGTAAGTGGGCTTGGAAATGCTTTTCAGGCTCTGTACTGGGCTCAAAAGATGAAGCCCTGATGTCTCTCATTATAGCAGGTGGTTAAGTAGAAATTTACTGCTCGGCTGACCCAGCAGGAGCAAACGTATGCTAAAAATGTTGCAGAACCAAGCTTTTCAGTGAAGAGCAGAGAGGCACATTTTAGCAAGTTTCACTTGTAAGTGGGCTTGGAAATGCTTTTCAGGCTCTGTACTGGGCTCAAAAGATGAAGCCCTGATGTCTCTCATTATAGCAGGTGGTTAAGTAGAAATTTACTGCTCGGCTGACCCAGCAGGAGCAAACGTATGCTAAAAATGTTGCAGAACCAAGCTTTTCAGTGAAGAGCAGAGAGGCACATTTTAGCAAGTTTCACCTGTAAGTTGGGTTGGAAATACTTTTCAGGCTCAGTACTGGGCTCAAAAGATGCAGCCCTGATGTCTCTCATGATAGCAGGTGGTTAAGTAGAAATTCGCTGCTCGGCTAACCCAGCAGGAGCAAACGTATGCTAAAAATGTATGCAAAACCAAGCTTTTCAGTGAAGAGCAGCCATGCACATTTTAGCAAGTTTCACTTGTAAGTGGGTTTGGAAATGCTTTTCAGGCTCAAGTACTGGGCTCAAAAGATGCAGCCCTGATGTTTCTCATGATAGCAGGTGGTTAAGTTGAAATTCGCGGCTCGGCTGACCCAGCAGCAGCAAACGTATGCCAAAAATGTATGCAGAACCTAGCTTTTCAGTGAAGAGCAGGAGAGGCACATTTTAGCAAGTTTCACTTGTAAGTGGGGTTGGAACGCTTTTCAGGCTCAGTACTGGGCTCAAAAATGCAGCCCTGATGTCTCTCATGATAGCAGGTGGTTAAGTAGAAATTTGCTGCTCGGCTCACCCAGCAGGAGCAAACGTATGCTAAAAATGTATGCAGAACCAAGCTTTTCAGTAAAGAGCAGAGAGGCACATTTTAGCAAGTTTTACTTGTAAGTGGGGTTGGAAACGCTTTTCAGGCTCAGTACTGGGCTCAAAAGATGCAGCCCTGATGTCTCTCATGATAGCAGGTGGTTAAGTAGAAATTCGCTGCTCGGCTGACCCAGCAGGAGCAAACGTATGCTAAAAATGTATGCAGAACCAAGCTTTTCTGTGAAGAGCAGCCAGGCACATTTTAGCAAGTTTCACTTGTAAATGGGGTTAGAAATGCTTTTCAGGCTCAGTACTGGGCTCAAAAGATGCAGCCGTGATGTCTCTCATGATAGCAGGTGGTTAAGTAGAAATTTGCTGCTCGGCTGACCCAGCAGGAGTAAACCTATGCCAAAAATGTACGCAGAACCAAGCTTTCAAGTGAAGAGCAGCCAGGTACATTTTAGCAAGTTGCACTTGTAAGTGGGGTTAGAAATGCTTTTCAGGCTCAGTACTGGGCTCAAAAGATGCAGCCCTGATGTCTCTCATGATAGCAGGTGGTTAAGTAGAAATTCGCTGCTCGGCTGACCCAGCAGGAGCAAACGTATGCTAAAAATGTATGCAGAACCAAGCTTTTCAGTGAAGAGCAGCCAGGCACATTTTAGCACGTTTCACTTGTAAGTGGGGTGGGAAATGCTTTTCAGGCTCAGTACTGGGCTCAAAAGATGCAGCCCTGATGTCTTTCATGATAGCAGGTGGTTAAGTAGAAATTTGCTGCTCGGCTGACCCAGCAGGAGCAAACCTATGCCAAAAATGTACGCAGAATGAGCTTTTCAGTGAAGAGCAGCCAGGTACATTTTAGCAAGTTTCACTTGTAAGTGGGGTTGGAAATGCTTTTCAGGCTCAGTACTGGGCTCAAAACATGCAGCCCTGATGTCTCTCATGATAGCAGGTGGTTAATTAGAAATTCGCTGCTCGGCTGACCCAGCAGGAGCAAACGTATGCTAAAAATGTATGTAAAACCAAGCTTTTCAGTAAAGAGCAGAAAGGCACATTTTAGCAAGTTTCACTTGTAAGTGGGCTTGGAAATGCTTTTCAGGCTCAGTACTGGGCTCAAAAGATGAAGCCCTGATGCCTCTCATTGTAGCAGGTGGTTAAGTAGAAATTTACTGCTCGGCTGACCCAGCAGGAGCAAACGTATGCTAAAAATGTTGCAGAACCAAGCTTTGCAGTGAAGAGCAGCCAGGCACATTTTAGCAAGTTTCACTTGTAAGTGGGGTTGGAATTGCTTTTCAGGCTCAGTACTGGGCTCAAGAGATGCAGCCCTGATGTCTCTCATGATAGCAGGTGGTTAAGTAGAAATTCGCTGCTCGGCTGACCCAGCAGGAGCAAACGTATGCTAAAAATGTACGCAAAACCAAGCTTTTCAGTGAAGAGCAGCCAGGTACATTTTAGCAAGTTTCACTTGTAAGTGGGCTTGAAAACGCTTTTCAGGCTCAGTACTGGGCTCAAAAGATGCAGCCCTGATGTCTCTCATGATAGCAGGTGGTTAAGTAGAAATTCGCTGCTCGGCTGACCCAGCAGGAGCAAACGCATGCTAAAAATGTATGCAAAACCAAGCTTTTCAGTAAAGAGCAGAGAGGCTCATTTTAGCAAGTTTCACTTGTAAGTGGGCTTGGAAATGCTTTTCAGGCTCAGTACTGGGCTCAAAAGATGCAGCCCTGATGTCTCTCATGATAGCAGGTGGTTAAGTAGAAATTCGCTGCTCGGCTGACCCAGCAGGAGCAAACGCATGCTAAAAATGTATGCAAAACCAAGCTTTTCAGTAAAGAGCAGAGAGGCACATTTTAGCAAGTTTCACTTGTAAGTGGGCTTGGAAATGCTTTTCAGGCTCTGTACTGGGCTCAAAAGATGAAGCCCTGATGTCTCTCATTATAGCAGGTGGTTAAGTAGAAATTTACTGCTCGGCTGACCCAGCAGGAGCAAACGTATGCTAAAAATGTTGCAGAACCAAGCTTTTCAGTGAAGAGCAGAGAGGCACATTTTAGCAAGTTTCACTTGTAAGTGGTGTTGGAAATGCTTTTCAGGCTCAGTACTGGGCTAAAAACATGCAGCCCTGATGTCTCTCATGATAGCAGGTGGTTAATTAGAAATTCGCTGCTCGGCTGACCCAGCAGGAGCAAACGTATGCTAAAAATGTATGCAAAACCAAGCTTTTCAGTGAAGAGCAGCCAGGCACATTTTAGCAAGTTTCACTTGTAAGTGGGGTTGGAAATACTTTTCAGGCTCAGTACTTGGCTCAAAAGATGCAGCCCTGATGTCTCTCATGATAGCAGGTGGTTAAGTAGAAATTCGCTGCTCGGCTGACCCAGCAGGAGCAAACGTATGCTAAAAATGTATGCAAAACCAAGCTTTTCAGTGAAGAGCAGCCATGCACATTTTAGCAAGTTTCACTTGTAAGTGGGTTTGGAAATGCTTTTCAGGCTCAAGTACTGGCTCAAAAGATGCAGCCCTGATGTTTCTCATGATAGCAGGTGGTTAAGTTGAAATTCGCGGCTCGGCTGACCCAGCAGCAGCAAACGTATGCCAAAAATGTATGCAGAACCTAGCTTTTCAGTGAAGAGCAGGAGAGGCACATTTTAGCAAGTTTCACTTGTAAGTGGTGTTGGAAATGCTTTTCAGGCTCAGTACTGGGCTCAAAAGATGCAGCCCTGATGTCTCTCATGATAGCAGGTGGTTAAGTAGAAATTCGCTGCTCGGCTGACCCAGCAGGAGCAAACGTATGCTAAAAATGTATGCAGAACCAAGCTTTTCTGTGAAGAGCAGCCAGGCACATTTTAGCAAGTTTCACTTGTAAGTGGGGTTAGAAATGCTTTTCAGGCTCAGTACTGGGCTCAAAAGATGCAGTCGTGATGTCTCTCATGATAGCAGGTGGTTAAGTAGAAATTTGCTGCTCGGCTGACCCAGCAGGAGTAAACCTATGCCAAAAATGTACGCAGAACCAAGCTTTTAAGTGATGAGCAGCCAGGTACATTTTAGCAAGTTTCACTTGTAAGTGGGGTTGGAAATGCTTTTCAGGCTCAGTACTGGGCTCAAAAGATGCAGCCCTGATGTCTCTCATGATAGCAGGTGGTTAAGTAGAAATTCGCTGCTCGGCTGACCCAGCAGCAGCAAACGTATGCTAAAAATGTATGCAGAACCAAGCTTTTCAGTGAAGAGCAGCCAGGCACATTTTAGCAAGTTTCACTTGTAAGTGGGGTTGGAAATGCTTTTCAGGCTCAAGTACTGGGCTCAAAAGATGCAGCCCTGATGTCTCTCATGATAGCAGGTGGTTAAGTAGAAATTCGCTGCTCGGCGGACCCAGCAGGACAAAAACGTATGCCAGAAATGTTGCAGAACCAGCTTTTCAGTGAAGAGCAGCCAGGCACATTTTAGCAAGTTTCACTTGTAAGTAGGGTTGGAAATACTTTTCAGGCTCAGTACTGGACTCAAAAGATGCAGCCCTGATGTCTCTCATGATAGCAGGTGGTTAAGTAGAAATTTGCTGCTCGGCTGACCCAGCAGGAGCAAACGTATGCTAAAAATGTATGCAGAACCAAGCTTTTCAGTGAAGAGCAGCCAGGCACATTTTAGCAAGTTTCACTTGTAAGTGGGGTTGGAAATACTTTTCAGGCTCAGTACTGGGCTCAAAAGATGCAGCCCTGATGTCTCTCATGATAGCAGGTGGTTAAGTAGAAATTCGCTGCTCGGCTGACCCAGCAGGAGCAAACGTATGCTAAAAATGTATGCAAAACCAAGCTTTTCAGTGAAGAGCAGCCATGCACATTTTAGCAAGTTTCACTTGTAAGTGGGTTTGGAAATGCTTTTCAGGCTCAAGTACTGGGCTCAAAAGATGCAGCCCTGATGTTTCTCATGATAGCAGGTGGTTAAGTTGAAATTCGCGGCTCGGCTGACCCAGCAGCAGCAAACGTATGCCAAAAATGTATGCAGAACCTAGCTTTTCAGTGAAGAGCAGGAGAGGCACATTTTAGCAAGTTTCACTTGTAAGTGGGGTTGGAACGCTTTTCAGGCTCAGTACTGGGCTCAAAAATGCAGCCCTGATGTCTCTCATGATAGCAGGTGGTTAAGTCGAAATTTGCTGCTCGGCTCACCCAGCAGGAGCAAACGTATGCTAAAAATGTATGCAGAACCAAGCTTTTCAGTAAAGAGCAGAGAGGCACATTTTAGCAAGTTTTACTTGTAAGTGGGGTTGGAAACGCTTTTCAGGCTCAGTACTGGGCTCAAAAGATGCAGCCCTGATGTCTCTCATGATAGCAGGTGGTTAAGTAGAAATTCGCTGCTCGGCTGACCCAGCAGGAGCAAACGTATGCTAAAAATGTATGCAGAACCAAGCTTTTCTGTGAAGAGCAGCCAGGCACATTTTAGCAAGTTTCACTTGTAAATGGGGTTAGAAATGCTTTTCAGGCTCAGTACTGGGCTCAAAAGATGCAGCCGTGATGTCTCTCATGATAGCAGGTGGTTAAGTAGAAATTTGCTGCTCGGCTGACCCAACAGGAGTAAACCTATGCCAAAAATGTACGCAGAACCAAGCTTTTAAGTGAAGAGCAGCCAGGTACATTTTAGCAAGTTGCACTTGTAAGTGTGGTTAGAAATGCTTTTCAGGCTCAGTACTGGGCTCAAAAGATGCAGCCCTGATGTCTCTCATGATAGCAGGTGGTTAAGTAGAAATTCGCTGCTCGGCTGACCCAGCAGGAGCAAACGTATGCTAAAAATGTATGCAGAACCAAGCTTTTCAGTGAAGAGCAGCCAGGCACATTTTAGCACGTTTCACTTGTAAGTGGGGTGGGAAATGCTTTTCAGGCTCAGTACTGGGCTCAAAAGATGCAGCCCTGATGTCTCTCATGATAGCAGGTGGTTAAGTAGAAATTCGCTGCTCGGCTGACCCAGCAGGAGCAAACGTATGCTAAAAATGTATGTAAATCCAAGCTTTTCAGTAAAGAGCAGAGAGGCACATTTTAGCAAGTTTCACTTGTAAGTGGGCTTGGAAATGCTTTTCAGGCTCAGTACTGGGCTCAAAAGATGAAGCACTGATGTCTCTCATTGTAGCAGGTGGTTAAGTAGAAATGTACTGCTCGGCTGACCCAGCAGGAGCAAACGTATGCTAAAAATTTTGCAGAACCAAGCTTTTCAGTGAAGAGCAGCCAGGCACATTTTAGCAAGTTTCACTTGTAAGTGGGGTTGGAATTGCTTTTCAGGCTCAGTACTGGGCTCAAGAGATGCAGCCCTGATGTCTCTCATGATAGCAGGTGGTTAAGTAGAAATTCGCTGCTCGGCTGACCCAGCAGGAGCAAACGTATGCTAAAAATGTACGCAAAACCAAGCTTTTCAGTGAAGAGCAGCCAGGTACATTTTAGCAAGTTTCACTTGTAAGTGGGCTTGGAAACGCTTTTCAGGCTCAGTACTGGGCTCAAAAGATGCAGCCCTGATGTCTCTCATGATAGTAGGTGGTTAAGTAGAAATTCGCTGCTCGGCTGACCCAGCAGGAGCAAACGTATGCTAAAAATGTATGCAAAACCAAGCTTTTCAGTAAAGAGCAGAGAGGCACATTTTAGCAAGTTTCACTTGTAAGTGGGCTTGGAAATGCTTTTCAGGCTCAGTACTGGGCTCAAAAGCTGAAGCCCTGATGTCTCTCATTATAGCAGGTGGTTAAGTAGAAATGTACTGCTCGGCTGACCCAGCAGGAGCAAACGTATGCCAAAAGTGTACGCAGAATGAGCTTTTCAGTGAAGAGCAGAGAGGCACATTTTAGCAAGTTTCACTTGTAAGTTGGGTTGGAAACGCTTTTCAGGCTCAGTACTGGCCTCAAAACATGCAGCCCTGATGTCTCTCATGATAGCAGGTGGTTAATTAGAAATTCGCTGCTCGGCTGACCCAGCAGGAGCAAACATATGCTAAAAATGTATGCAAAACCAAGCTTTTCAGTAAAGAGCAGAGAGGCACATTTTAGCAAGTTTCACTTGTAAGTGGGGTTGGAAATGCTTTTCAGGCTCAGTACTGGGCTCAAGAGATGCAGCCCTGATGTCTCTCATGATAGCAGGTGGTTAAGTAGAAATTCGCTGCTCAGCTGACCCAGCAGGAGCAAACCTATGCCAAAAATGTACGCAGAATGAGCTTTTCAGTGAAGAGCAGAGAGGCACATTTTAGCAAGTTTCACTAGTAAGTTGGGTTCGAAACGCTTTTCAGGCTCAGTACTGGGCCAAAACATGCAGCCCTGATGTCTCTCATGATAGCAGGTGGTTAAGTAGAAATTCGCTGCTCGGCTGACCCAGCAGGAGCAAACGTATGCTAAAAATGTATGCAAAACCAAGCTTTTCAGTGAAGAGCAGCCATGCACATTTTAGCAAGTTTCACTTGTAAGTGGGTTTGGAAATGCTTTTCAGGCTCAAGTACTGGGCTCAAAAGATGCAGCCCTGATGTTTCTCATGATAGCAGGTGGTTAAGTTGAAATTCGCGGCTCGGCTGACCCAGCAGCAGCAAACGTATGCCAAAAATGTATGCAGAACCTAGCTTTTCAGTGAAGAGCAGGAGAGGCACATTTTAGCAAGTTTCACTTGTAAGTGGGGTTGGAACGCTTTTCAGGCTCAGTACTGGGCTCAAAAATGCAGCCCTGATGTCTCTCATGATAGCAGGTGGTTAAGTAGAAATTTGCTGCTCGGCTCACCCAGGAGGAGCAAACGTATGCTAAAAATGTATGCAGAACCAAGCTTTTCAGTAAAGAGCAGAGAGGCACATTTTAGCAAGTTTCACTTGTAAGTGGGCTTGGAAATGCTTTTCAGGCTCAAGTACTGGCTCAAAAGATGCAGCCCTGATGTTTCTCATGATAGCAGGTGGTTAAGTTGAAATTCGCGGCTCGGCTGACCCAGCAGCAGCAAACGTATGCCAAAAATGTATGCAGAACCTAGCTTTTCAGTGAAGAGCAGGAGAGGCACATTTTAGCAAGTTTCACTTGTAAGTGGTGTTGGAAATGCTTTTCAGGCTCAGTACTGGGCTCAAAAGATGCAGCCCTGATGTCTCTCATGATAGCAGGTGGTTAAGTAGAAATTCGCTGCTCGGCTGACCCAGCAGGAGCAAACGTATGCTAAAAATGTATGCAGAACCAAGCTTTTCTGTGAAGAGCAGCCAGGCACATTTTAGCAAGTTTCACTTGTAAGTGGGGTTAGAAATGCTTTTCAGGCTCAGTACTGGGCTCAAAAGATGCAGTCGTGATGTCTCTCATGATAGCAGGTGGTTAAGTAGAAATTTGCTGCTCGGCTGACCCAGCAGGAGTAAACCTATGCCAAAAATGTACGCAGAACCAAGCTTTTAAGTGAAGAGCAGCCAGGTACATTTTAGCAAGTTTCACTTGTAAGTGGGGTTGGAAATGCTTTTCAGGCTCAGTACTGGGCTCAAAAGATGCAGCCCTGATGTCTCTCATGATAGCAGGTGGTTAAGTAGAAATTCGCTGCTCGGCTGACCCAGCAGCAGCAAACGTATGCTAAAAATGTATGCAGAACCAAGCTTTTCAGTGAAGAGCAGCCAGGCACATTTTAGCAAGTTTCACTTGTAAGTGGGGTTGGAAATGCTTTTCAGGCTCAAGTACTGGGCTCAAAAGATGCAGCCCTGATGTCTCTCATGATAGCAGGTGGTTAAGTAGAAATTCGCTGCTCGGCGGACCCAGCAGGACAAAAACGTATGCCAGAAATGTTGCAGAACCAGCTTTTCAGTGAAGAGCAGCCAGGCACATTTTAGCAAGTTTCACTTGTAAGTAGGGTTGGAAATACTTTTCAGGCTCAGTACTGGACTCAAAAGATGCAGCCCTGATGTCTCTCATGATAGCAGGTGGTTAAGTAGAAATTTGCTGCTCGGCTGACCCAGCAGGAGCAAACGTATGCTAAAAATGTATGCAGAACCAAGCTTTTCAGTGAAGAGCAGCCAGGCACATTTTAGCAAGTTTCACTTGTAAGTGGGGTTGGAAATACTTTTCAGGCTCAGTACTGGGCTCAAAAGATGCAGCCCTGATGTCTCTCATGATAGCAGGTGGTTAAGTAGAAATTCGCTGCTCGGCTGACCCAGCAGGAGCAAACGTATGCTAAAAATGTATGCAAAACCAAGCTTTTCAGTGAAGAGCAGCCATGCACATTTTAGCAAGTTTCACTTGTAAGTGGGTTTGGAAATGCTTTTCAGGCTCAAGTACTGGGCTCAAAAGATGCAGCCCTGATGTTTCTCATGATAGCAGGTGGTTAAGTTGAAATTCGCGGCTCGGCTGACCCAGCAGCAGCAAACGTATGCCAAAAATGTATGCAGAACCTAGCTTTTCAGTGAAGAGCAGGAGAGGCACATTTTAGCAAGTTTCACTTGTAAGTGGGGTTGGAACGCTTTTCAGGCTCAGTACTGGGCTCAAAAATGCAGCCCTGATGTCTCTCATGATAGCAGGTGGTTAAGTCGAAATTTGCTGCTCGGCTCACCCAGCAGGAGCAAACGTATGCTAAAAATGTATGCAGAACCAAGCTTTTCAGTAAAGAGCAGAGAGGCACATTTTAGCAAGTTTTACTTGTAAGTGGGGTTGGAAACGCTTTTCAGGCTCAGTACTGGGCTCAAAAGATGCAGCCCTGATGTCTCTCATGATAGCAGGTGGTTAAGTAGAAATTCGCTGCTCGGCTGACCCAGCAGGAGCAAACGTATGCTAAAAATGTATGCAGAACCAAGCTTTTCTGTGAAGAGCAGCCAGGCACATTTTAGCAAGTTTCACTTGTAAATGGGGTTAGAAATGCTTTTCAGGCTCAGTACTGGGCTCAAAAGATGCAGCCGTGATGTCTCTCATGATAGCAGGTGGTTAAGTAGAAATTTGCTGCTCGGCTGACCCAACAGGAGTAAACCTATGCCAAAAATGTACGCAGAACCAAGCTTTTAAGTGAAGAGCAGCCAGGTACATTTTAGCAAGTTGCACTTGTAAGTGGGGTTAGAAATGCTTTTCAGGCTCAGTACTGGGCTCAAAAGATGCAGCCCTGATGTCTCTCATGATAGCAGGTGGTTAAGTAGAAATTCGCTGCTCGGCTGACCCAGCAGGAGCAAACGTATGCTAAAAATGTATGCAGAACCAAGCTTTTCAGTGAAGAGCAGCCAGGCACATTTTAGCACATTTCACTTGTAAGTGGGGTGGGAAATGCTTTTCAGGCTCAGTACTGGGCTCAAAAGATGCAGCCCTGATGTCTCTCATGATAGCAGGTGGTTAAGTAGAAATTCGCTGCTCGGCTGACCCAGCAGGAGCAAACGTATGCTAAAAATGTATGTAAATCCAAGCTTTTCAGTAAAGAGCAGAGAGGCACATTTTAGCAAGTTTCACTTGTAAGTGGGCTTGGAAATGCTTTTCAGGCTCAGTACTGGGCTCAAAAGATGAAGCACTGATGTCTCTCATTGTAGCAGGTGGTTAAGTAGAAATGTACTGCTCGGCTGACCCAGCAGGAGCAAACGTATGCTAAAAATGTTGCAGAACCAAGCTTTTCAGTGAAGAGCAGCCAGGCACATTTTAGCAAGTTTCACTTGTAAGTGGGGTTGGAATTGCTTTTCAGGCTCAGTACTGGGCTCAAGAGATGCAGCCCTGATGTCTCTCATGATAGCAGGTGGTTAAGTAGAAATTCGCTGCTCGGCTGACCCAGCAGGAGCAAACGTATGCTAAAAATGTACGCAAAACCAAGCTTTTCAGTGAAGAGCAGCCAGGTACATTTTAGCAAGTTTCACTTGTAAGTGGGCTTGGAAACGCTTTTCAGGCTCAGTACTGGGCTCAAAAGATGCAGCCCTGATGTCTCTCATGATAGTAGGTGGTTAAGTAGAAATTCGCTGCTCGGCTGACCCAGCAGGAGCAAACGTATGCTAAAAATGTATGCAAAACCAAGCTTTTCAGTAAAGAGCAGAGAGGCACATTTTAGCAAGTTTCACTTGTAAGTGGGCTTGGAAATGCTTTTCAGGCTCAGTACTGGGCTCAAAAGCTGAAGCCCTGATGTCTCTCATTATAGCAGGTGGTTAAGTAGAAATGTACTGCTCGGCTGACCCAGCAGGAGCAAACGTATGCCAAAAGTGTACGCAGAATGAGCTTTTCAGTGAAGAGCAGAGAGGCACATTTTAGCAAGTTTCACTTGTAAGTTGGGTTGGAAACGCTTTTCAGGCTCAGTACTGGCCTCAAAACATGCAGCCCTGATGTCTCTCATGATAGCAGGTGGTTAATTAGAAATTCGCTGCTCGGCTGACCCAGCAGGAGCAAACATATGCTAAAAATGTATGCAAAACCAAGCTTTTCAGTAAAGAGCAGAGAGGCACATTTTAGCAAGTTTCACTTGTAAGTGGGGTTGGAAATGCTTTTCAGGCTCAGTACTGGGCTCAAGAGATGCAGCCCTGATGTCTCTCATGATAGCAGGTGGTTAAGTAGAAATTCGCTGCTCAGCTGACCCAGCAGGAGCAAACCTATGCCAAAAATGTACGCAGAATGAGCTTTTCAGTGAAGAGCAGAGAGGCACATTTTAGCAAGTTTCACTAGTAAGTTGGGTTCGAAACGCTTTTCAGGCTCAGTACTGGGCCAAAACATGCAGCCCTGATGTCTCTCATGATAGCAGGTGGTTAAGTAGAAATTCGCTGCTCGGCTGACCCAGCAGGAGCAAACGTATGCTAAAAATGTATGCAAAACCAAGCTTTTCAGTGAAGAGCAGCCATGCACATTTTAGCAAGTTTCACTTGTAAGTGGGTTTGGAAATGCTTTTCAGGCTCAAGTACTGGGCTCAAAAGATGCAGCCCTGATGTTTCTCATGATAGCAGGTGGTTAAGTTGAAATTCGCGGCTCGGCTGACCCAGCAGCAGCAAACGTATGCCAAAAATGTATGCAGAACCTAGCTTTTCAGTGAAGAGCAGGAGAGGCACATTTTAGCAAGTTTCACTTGTAAGTGGGGTTGGAACGCTTTTCAGGCTCAGTACTGGGCTCAAAAATGCAGCCCTGATGTCTCTCATGATAGCAGGTGGTTAAGTAGAAATTTGCTGCTCGGCTCACCCAGGAGGAGCAAACGTATGCTAAAAATGTATGCAGAACCAAGCTTTTCAGTAAAGAGCAGAGAGGCACATTTTAGCAAGTTTCACTTGTAAGTGGGCTTGGAAATGCTTTTCAGGCTCAGTACTGGGCTCAAAAGATGAAGCCCTGATGTCTCTCATTGTAGCAGGTGGTTAAGTAGAAATTTACTGCTCGGCTGACCCAGCAGGAGCAAACGTATGCTAAAAATGTTGCAGAACCAAGCTTTTCAGTGAAGAGCAGCCAGGCACATTTTAGCAAGTTTCACTTGTAAGTGGGGTTGGAAATGCTTTTCAGGCTCAGTACTGGGCTCAAGAGATGCAGCCCTGATGTCTCTCATGATAGCAGGTGGTTAAGTAGAAATTCGCTGCTCGGCTGACCCAGCAGGAGCAAACGTATGCTAAAAATGTACGCAAAACCAAGCTTTTCAGTGAAGAGCAGCCAGGTACATTTTAGCAAGTTTCACTTGTAAGTGGGCTTGGAAACGCTTTTCAGGCTCAGTACTGGGCTCAAAAGATGCAGCCCTGATGTCTCTCATGATAGCAGGTGGTTAAGTAGAAATTCGCTGCTCGGCTGACCCAGCAGGAGCAAACGTATGCTAAAAATGTATGCAAAACCAAGCTTTTCAGTAAAGAGCAGAGAGGCACATTTTAGCAAGTTTCACTTGTAAGTGGGCTTGGAAATACTTTTCAGGCTCAGTACTGGGCTCAAAAGCTGAAGCCCTGATGTCTCTCATTATAGCAGGTGGTTAAGTAGAAATGTACTGCTCGGCTGACCCAGCAGGAGCAAACGTATGCCAAAAATGTACGCAGAATGAGCTTTTCAGTGAAGAGCAGAGAGGCACATTTTAGCAAGTTTCACTTGTAAGTTGGGTTGGAAACGCTTTTCAGGCTCAGTACTGGGCTCAAAACATGCAGCCCTGATGTCTCTCATGATAGCAGGTGGTTAATTAGAAATTCGCTGCTCGGCTGACCCAGCAGGAGCAAACATATGCTAAAAATGTATGCAAAACCAAGCTTTTCAGTAAAGAGCAGAGAGGCACATTTTAGCAAGTTTCACTTGTAAGTGGGCTTGGAAATGCTTTTCAGGCTCAGTACTGGGCTCAAAAGATAAAGCCCTGATGTCTCTCATTATAGCAGGTGGTTAAGTAGAAATTTACTGCTCGGCTGACCCAGCAGGAGCAAACGTATGCTAAAAGTGTTGCAGAACCAAGCTTTTCAGTGAAGAGCAGAGAGGCACATTTTAGCAAGTTTCACTTGTAAGTGGGGTTGGAAATGCTTTTCAGGCTCAGTACTGGGCTCAAAACATGCAGCCCTGATGTCTCTCATGATAGCAGGTGGTTAAGTTGAAATTCGCGGCTCGGCTGACCCAGCAGGAGCAAACGTATGCCAAAAATGTATGCAGAACCTAGCTTTTCAGTGAAGAGCAGGAGAGGCACATTTTAGCAAGTTTCACTTGTAAGTGGGGTTGGAACGCTTTTCAGGCTCAGTACTGGGCTCAAAAGATGCAGCCCTGATGTCTCTCATGATAGCAGGTGGTTAAGTAGAAATTCGCTGCTCGGCTGACCCAGCAGGAGCAAACGTATGCTAAAAATGTATGCAGAACTAAGCTTTTCAGTGAAGAGCAGCCAGGCACATTTCAGCAAGTTTCACTTGTAAGTGGGGTTGGAAATGCTTTTCAGGCTCAGTAGTGGGCTCAAAAGATGCAGCCATGATGTCTCTCATGATAGCAGGTGGTTAAGTAGAAATTTGCTGCTCGGCTGACCCAGCAGGAATAAACCTATGCCAAAAATGTACGCAGAACCAAGCTTTTAAGTGAAGAGCACGTTTCACTTGTAAGTGGGGTTGGAAATGCTTTTCAGGCTCAGTACTGGGCTCAAAAGATGCAGCCCTGATGTCTCTCATGATAGCAGGTGGTTAAGTAGAAATTCGCTGCTCGGCTGACCCAGCAGGAGCAAACTTATGCTAAAAATGTATGCAGAACCAAGCTTTTCAGTGAAGAGCAGCCAGGCACATTTTAGCACGTTTCACTTGTAAGTGGGGTTGGAAATGCTTTTCAGGCTCAGTACTGGGCTCAAAAGATGCAGCCCTGATGTCTCTCATGATAGCAGGTGGTTAAGTAGAAATTTGCTGCTCGGCTGACCCAGCAGGAGCAAACCTATGCCAAAAATGTACGCAGAATGAGCTTTTCAGTGAAGAGCAGAGAGGCACATTTTAGCAAGTTTCACTAGTAAGTTGGGTTCGAAACGCTTTTCAGGCTCAGTACTGGGCCAAAACATGCAGCCCTGATGTCTCTCATGATAGCAGGTGGTTAAGTAGAAATTCGCTGCTCGGCTGACCCAGCAGGAGCAAACGTATGCTAAAAATGTATGCAAAACCAAGCTTTTCAGTGAAGAGCAGCCATGCACATTTTAGCAAGTTTCACTTGTAAGTGGGTTTGGAAATGCTTTTCAGGCTCAAGTACTGGGCTCAAAAGATGCAGCCCTGATGTTTCTCATGATAGCAGGTGGTTAAGTTGAAATTCGCGGCTCGGCTGACCCAGCAGCAGCAAACGTATGCCAAAAATGTATGCAGAACCTAGCTTTTCAGTGAAGAGCAGGAGAGGCACATTTTAGCAAGTTTCACTTGTAAGTGGGGTTGGAACGCTTTTCAGGCTCAGTACTGGGCTCAAAAATGCAGCCCTGATGTCTCTCATGATAGCAGGTGGTTAAGTCGAAATTTGCTGCTCGGCTCACCCAGCAGGAGCAAACGTATGCTAAAAATGTATGCAGAACCAAGCTTTTCAGTAAAGAGCAGAGAGGCACATTTTAGCAAGTTTTACTTGTAAGTGGGGTTGGAAACGCTTTTCAGGCTCAGTACTGGGCTCAAAAGATGCAGCCCTGATGTCTCTCATGATAGCAGGTGGTTAAGTAGAAATTCGCTGCTCGGCTGACCCAGCAGGAGCAAACGTATGCTAAAAATGTATGCAGAACCAAGCTTTTCTGTGAAGAGCAGCCAGGCACATTTTAGCAAGTTTCACTTGTAAATGGGGTTAGAAATGCTTTTCAGGCTCAGTACTGGGCTCAAAAGATGCAGCCGTGATGTCTCTCATGATAGCAGGTGGTTAAGTAGAAATTTGCTGCTCGGCTGACCCAACAGGAGTAAACCTATGCCAAAAATGTACGCAGAACCAAGCTTTTAAGTGAAGAGCAGCCAGGTACATTTTAGCAAGTTGCACTTGTAAGTGGGGTTAGAAATGCTTTTCAGGCTCAGTACTGGGCTCAAAAGATGCAGCCCTGATGTCTCTCATGATAGCAGGTGGTTAAGTAGAAATTCGCTGCTCGGCTGACCCAGCAGGAGCAAACGTATGCTAAAAATGTATGCAGAACCAAGCTTTTCAGTGAAGAGCAGCCAGGCACATTTTAGCACATTTCACTTGTAAGTGGGGTGGGAAATGCTTTTCAGGCTCAGTACTGGGCTCAAAAGATGCAGCTCTGATGTCTCTCATGATAGCAGGTGGTTAAGTAGAAATTCGCTGCTCGGCTGACCCAGCAGGAGCAAACGTATGCTAAAAATGTATGTAAATCCAAGCTTTTCAGTAAAGAGCAGAGAGGCACATTTTAGCAAGTTTCACTTGTAAGTGGGCTTGGAAATGCTTTTCAGGCTCAGTACTGGGCTCAAAAGATGAAGCACTGATGTCTCTCATTGTAGCAGGTGGTTAAGTAGAAATGTACTGCTCGGCTGACCCAGCAGGAGCAAACGTATGCTAAAAATGTTGCAGAACCAAGCTTTTCAGTGAAGAGCAGCCAGGCACATTTTAGCAAGTTTCACTTGTAAGTGGGGTTGGAATTGCTTTTCAGGCTCAGTACTGGGCTCAAGAGATGCAGCCCTGATGTCTCTCATGATAGCAGGTGGTTAAGTATAAATTCGCTGCTCGGCTGACCCAGCAGGAGCAAACGTATGCTAAAAATGTACGCAAAACCAAGCTTTTCAGTGAAGAGCAGCCAGGTACATTTTAGCAAGTTTCACTTGTAAGTGGGCTTGGAAACGCTTTTCAGGCTCAGTACTGGGCTCAAAAGATGCAGCCCTGATGTCTCTCATGATAGTAGGTGGTTAAGTAGAAATTCGCTGCTCGGCTGACCCAGCAGGAGCAAACGTATGCTAAAAATGTATGCAAAACCAAGCTTTTCAGTAAAGAGCAGAGAGGCACATTTTAGCAAGTTTCACTTGTAAGTGGGCTTGGAAATGCTTTTCAGGCTCAGTACTGGGCTCAAAAGCTGAAGCCCTGATGTCTCTCATTATAGCAGGTGGTTAAGTAGAAATGTACTGCTCGGCTGACCCAGCAGGAGCAAACGTATGCCAAAAGTGTACGCAGAATGAGCTTTTCAGTGAAGAGCAGAGAGGCACATTTTAGCAAGTTTCACTTGTAAGTTGGGTTGGAAACGCTTTTCAGGCTCAGTACTGGCCTCAAAACATGCAGCCCTGATGTCTCTCATGATAGCAGGTGGTTAATTAGAAATTCGCTGCTCGGCTGACCCAGCAGGAGCAAACATATGCTAAAAATGTATGCAAAACCAAGCTTTTCAGTAAAGAGCAGAGAGGCACATTTTAGCAAGTTTCACTTGTAAGTGGGGTTGGAAATGCTTTTCAGGCTCAGTACTGGGCTCAAGAGATGCAGCCCTGATGTCTCTCATGATAGCAGGTGGTTAAGTAGAAATTCGCTGCTCAGCTGACCCAGCAGGAGCAAACCTATGCCAAAAATGTACGCAGAATGAGCTTTTCAGTGAAGAGCAGAGAGGCACATTTTAGCAAGTTTCACTAGTAAGTTGGGTTCGAAACGCTTTTCAGGCTCAGTACTGGGCCAAAACATGCAGCCCTGATGTCTCTCATGATAGCAGGTGGTTAAGTAGAAATTCGCTGCTCGGCTGACCCAGCAGGAGCAAACGTATGCTAAAAATGTATGCAAAACCAAGCTTTTCAGTGAAGAGCAGCCATGCACATTTTAGCAAGTTTCACTTGTAAGTGGGTTTGGAAATGCTTTTCAGGCTCAAGTACTGGGCTCAAAAGATGCAGCCCTGATGTTTCTCATGATAGCAGGTGGTTAAGTTGAAATTCGCGGCTCGGCTGACCCAGCAGCAGCAAACGTATGCCAAAAATGTATGCAGAACCTAGCTTTTCAGTGAAGAGCAGGAGAGGCACATTTTAGCAAGTTTCACTTGTAAGTGGGGTTGGAACGCTTTTCAGGCTCAGTACTGGGCTCAAAAATGCAGCCCTGATGTCTCTCATGATAGCAGGTGGTTAAGTAGAAATTTGCTGCTCGGCTCACCCAGGAGGAGCAAACGTATGCTAAAAATGTATGCAGAACCAAGCTTTTCAGTAAAGAGCAGAGAGGCACATTTTAGCAAGTTTCACTTGTAAGTGGGCTTGGAAATGCTTTTCAGGCTCAGTACTGGGCTCAAAAGATGAAGCCCTGATGTCTCTCATTGTAGCAGGTGGTTAAGTAGAAATTTACTGCTCGGCTGACCCAGCAGGAGCAAACGTATGCTAAAAATGTTGCAGAACCAAGCTTTTCAGTGAAGAGCAGCCAGGCACATTTTAGCAAGTTTCACTTGTAAGTGGGGTTGGAAATGCTTTTCAGGCTCAGTACTGGGCTCAAGAGATGCAGCCCTGATGTCTCTCATGATAGCAGGTGGTTAAGTAGAAATTCGCTGCTCGGCTGACCCAGCAGGAGCAAACGTATGCTAAAAATGTACGCAAAACCAAGCTTTTCAGTGAAGAGCAGCCAGGTACATTTTAGCAAGTTTCACTTGTAAGTGGGCTTGGAAACGCTTTTCAGGCTCAGTACTGGGCTCAAAAGATGCAGCCCTGATGTCTCTCATGATAGCAGGTGGTTAAGTAGAAATTCGCTGCTCGGCTGACCCAGCAGGAGCAAACGTATGCTAAAAATGTATGCAAAACCAAGCTTTTCAGTAAAGAGCAGAGAGGCACATTTTAGCAAGTTTCACTTGTAAGTGGGCTTGGAAATACTTTTCAGGCTCAGTACTGGGCTCAAAAGCTGAAGCCCTGATGTCTCTCATTATAGCAGGTGGTTAAGTAGAAATGTACTGCTCGGCTGACCCAGCAGGAGCAAACGTATGCCAAAAATGTACGCAGAATGAGCTTTTCAGTGAAGAGCAGAGAGGCACATTTTAGCAAGTTTCACTTGTAAGTTGGGTTGGAAACGCTTTTCAGGCTCAGTACTGGGCTCAAAACATGCAGCCCTGATGTCTCTCATGATAGCAGGTGGTTAATTAGAAATTCGCTGCTCGGCTGACCCAGCAGGAGCAAACATATGCTAAAAATGTATGCAAAACCAAGCTTTTCAGTAAAGAGCAGAGAGGCACATTTTAGCAAGTTTCACTTGTAAGTGG
Source organism: Lissotriton helveticus (assembly GCF_964261635.1). Taxonomy (NCBI): domain Eukaryota; kingdom Metazoa; phylum Chordata; class Amphibia; order Caudata; family Salamandridae; genus Lissotriton; species Lissotriton helveticus. Next base: position 656,885 of record NW_027611660.1, on the reverse strand, counting down.
GCTTGGAAATGCTTTTCAGGCTCAGTACTGGGCTCAAAAGATAAAGCCCTGATGTCTCTCATTATAGCAGGTGGTTAAGTAGAAATTTACTGCTCGGCTGACCCAGCAGGAGCAAACGTATGCTAAAAGTGTTGCAGAACCAAGCTTTTCAGTGAAGAGCAGAGAGGCACATTTTAGCAAGTTTCACTTGTAAGTGGGGTTGGAAATGCTTTTCAGGCTCAGTACTGGGCTCAAAACATGCAGCCCTGATGTCTCTCATGATAGCAGGTGGTTAAGTTGAAATTCGCGGCTCGGCTGACCCAGCAGGAGCAAACGTATGCCAAAAATGTATGCAGAACCTAGCTTTTCAGTGAAGAGCAGGAGAGGCACATTTTAGCAAGTTTCACTTGTAAGTGGGGTTGGAACGCTTTTCAGGCTCAGTACTGGGCTCAAAAGATGCAGCCCTGATGTCTCTCATGATAGCAGGTGGTTAAGTAGAAATTCGCTGCTCGGCTGACCCAGCAGGAGCAAACGTATGCTAAAAATGTATGCAGAACTAAGCTTTTCAGTGAAGAGCAGCCAGGCACATTTCAGCAAGTTTCACTTGTAAGTGGGGTTGGAAATGCTTTTCAGGCTCAGTAGTGGGCTCAAAAGATGCAGCCATGATGTCTCTCATGATAGCAGGTGGTTAAGTAGAAATTTGCTGCTCGGCTGACCCAGCAGGAATAAACCTATGCCAAAAATGTACGCAGAACCAAGCTTTTAAGTGAAGAGCACGTTTCACTTGTAAGTGGGGTTGGAAATGCTTTTCAGGCTCAGTACTGGGCTCAAAAGATGCAGCCCTGATGTCTCTCATGATAGCAGGTGGTTAAGTAGAAATTCGCTGCTCGGCTGACCCAGCAGGAGCAAACTTATGCTAAAAATGTATGCAGAACCAAGCTTTTCAGTGAAGAGCAGCCAGGCACATTTTAGCACGTTTCACTTGTAAGTGGGGTTGGAAATGCTTTTCAGGCTCAGTACTGGGCTCAAAAGATGCAGCCCTGATGTCTCTCATGATAGCAGGTGGTTAAGTAGAAATTTGCTGCTCGGCTGACCCAGCAGGAGCAAACCTATGCCAAAAATGTACGCAGAATGAGCTTTTCAGTGAAGAGCAGAGAGGCACATTTTAGCAAGTTTCACTAGTAAGTTGGGTTCGAAACGCTTTTCAGGCTCAGTACTGGGCCAAAACATGCAGCCCTGATGTCTCTCATGATAGCAGGTGGTTAAGTAGAAATTCGCTGCTCGGCTGACCCAGCAGGAGCAAACGTATGCTAAAAATGTATGCAAAACCAAGCTTTTCAGTGAAGAGCAGCCATGCACATTTTAGCAAGTTTCACTTGTAAGTGGGTTTGGAAATGCTTTTCAGGCTCAAGTACTGGGCTCAAAAGATGCAGCCCTGATGTTTCTCATGATAGCAGGTGGTTAAGTTGAAATTCGCGGCTCGGCTGACCCAGCAGCAGCAAACGTATGCCAAAAATGTATGCAGAACCTAGCTTTTCAGTGAAGAGCAGGAGAGGCACATTTTAGCAAGTTTCACTTGTAAGTGGGGTTGGAACGCTTTTCAGGCTCAGTACTGGGCTCAAAAATGCAGCCCTGATGTCTCTCATGATAGCAGGTGGTTAAGTCGAAATTTGCTGCTCGGCTCACCCAGCAGGAGCAAACGTATGCTAAAAATTTATGCAGAACCAAGCTTTTCAGTAAAGAGCAGAGAGGCACATTTTAGCAAGTTTTACTTGTAAGTGGGGTTGGAAACGCTTTTCAGGCTCAGTACTGGGCTCAAAAGATGCAGCCCTGATGTCTCTCATGATAGCAGGTGGTTAAGTAGAAATTCGCTGCTCGGCTGACCCAGCAGGAGCAAACGTATGCTAAAAATGTATGCAGAACCAAGCTTTTCTGTGAAGAGCAGCCAGGCACATTTTAGCAAGTTTCACTTGTAAATGGGGTTAGAAATGCTTTTCAGGCTCAGTACTGGGCTCAAAAGATGCAGCCGTGATGTCTCTCATGATAGCAGGTGGTTAAGTAGAAATTTGCTGCTCGGCTGACCCAACAGGAGTAAACCTATGCCAAAAATGTACGCAGAACCAAGCTTTTAAGTGAAGAGCAGCCAGGTACATTTTAGCAAGTTGCACTTGTAAGTGGGGTTAGAAATGCTTTTCAGGCTCAGTACTGGGCTCAAAAGATGCAGCCCTGATGTCTCTCATGATAGCAGGTGGTTAAGTAGAAATTCGCTGCTCGGCTGACCCAGCAGGAGCAAACGTATGCTAAAAATGTATGCAGAACCAAGCTTTTCAGTGAAGAGCAGCCAGGCACATTTTAGCACATTTCACTTGTAAGTGGGGTGGGAAATGCTTTTCAGGCTCAGTACTGGGCTCAAAAGATGCAGCCCTGATGTCTCTCATGATAGCAGGTGGTTAAGTAGAAATTCGCTGCTCGGCTGACCCAGCAGGAGCAAACGTATGCTAAAAATGTATGTAAATCCAAGCTTTTCAGTAAAGAGCAGAGAGGCACATTTTAGCAAGTTTCACTTGTAAGTGGGCTTGGAAATGCTTTTCAGGCTCAGTACTGGGCTCAAAAGATGAAGCACTGATGTCTCTCATTGTAGCAGGTGGTTAAGTAGAAATGTACTGCTCGGCTGACCCAGCAGGAGCAAACGTATGCTAAAAATGTTGCAGAACCAAGCTTTTCAGTGAAGAGCAGCCAGGCACATTTTAGCAAGTTTCACTTGTAAGTGGGGTTGGAACTGCTTTTCAGGCTCAGTACTGGGCTCAAGAGATGCAGCCCTGATGTCTCTCATGATAGCAGGTGGTTAAGTAGAAATTCGCTGCTCGGCTGACCCAGCAGGAGCAAACGTATGCTAAAAATGTACGCAAAACCAAGCTTTTCAGTGAAGAGCAGCCAGGTACATTTTAGCAAGTTTCACTTGTAAGTGGGCTTGGAAACGCTTTTCAGGCTCAGTACTGGGCTCAAAAGATGCAGCCCTGATGTCTCTCATGATAGTAGGTGGTTAAGTAGAAATTCGCTGCTCGGCTGACCCAGCAGGAGCAAACGTATGCTAAAAATGTATGCAAAACCAAGCTTTTCAGTAAAGAGCAGAGAGGCACATTTTAGCAAGTTTCACTTGTAAGTGGGCTTGGAAATGCTTTTCAGGCTCAGTACTGGGCTCAAAAGCTGAAGCCCTGATGTCTCTCATTATAGCAGGTGGTTAAGTAGAAATGTACTGCTCGGCTGACCCAGCAGGAGCAAACGTATGCCAAAAGTGTACGCAGAATGAGCTTTTCAGTGAAGAGCAGAGAGGCACATTTTAGCAAGTTTCACTTGTAAGTTGGGTTGGAAACGCTTTTCAGGCTCAGTACTGGCCTCAAAACATGCAGCCCTGATGTCTCTCATGATAGCAGGTGGTTAATTAGAAATTCGCTGCTCGGCTGACCCAGCAGGAGCAAACATATGCTAAAAATGTATGCAAAACCAAGCTTTTCAGTAAAGAGCAGAGAGGCACATTTTAGCAAGTTTCACTTGTAAGTGGGGTTGGAAATGCTTTTCAGGCTCAGTACTGGGCTCAAGAGATGCAGCCCTGATGTCTCTCATGATAGCAGGTGGTTAAGTAGAAATTCGCTGCTCAGCTGACCCAGCAGGAGCAAACCTATGCCAAAAATGTACGCAGAATGAGCTTTTCAGTGAAGAGCAGAGAGGCACATTTTAGCAAGTTTCACTAGTAAGTTGGGTTCGAAACGCTTTTCAGGCTCAGTACTGGGCCAAAACATGCAGCCCTGATGTCTCTCATGATAGCAGGTGGTTAAGTAGAAATTCGCTGCTCGGCTGACCCAGCAGGAGCAAACGTATGCTAAAAATGTATGCAAAACCAAGCTTTTCAGTGAAGAGCAGCCATGCACATTTTAGCAAGTTTCACTTGTAAGTGGGTTTGGAAATGCTTTTCAGGCTCAAGTACTGGGCTCAAAAGATGCAGCCCTGATGTTTCTCATGATAGCAGGTGGTTAAGTTGAAATTCGCGGCTCGGCTGACCCAGCAGCAGCAAACGTATGCCAAAAATGTATGCAGAACCTAGCTTTTCAGTGAAGAGCAGGAGAGGCACATTTTAGCAAGTTTCACTTGTAAGTGGGGTTGGAACGCTTTTCAGGCTCAGTACTGGGCTCAAAAATGCAGCCCTGATGTCTCTCATGATAGCAGGTGGTTAAGTAGAAATTTGCTGCTCGGCTCACCCAGGAGGAGCAAACGTATGCTAAAAATGTATGCAGAACCAAGCTTTTCAGTAAAGAGCAGAGAGGCACATTTTAGCAAGTTTCACTTGTAAGTGGGCTTGGAAATGCTTTTCAGGCTCAGTACTGGGCTCAAAAGATGAAGCCCTGATGTCTCTCATTGTAGCAGGTGGTTAAGTAGAAATTTACTGCTCGGCTGACCCAGCAGGAGCAAACGTATGCTAAAAATGTTGCAGAACCAAGCTTTTCAGTGAAGAGCAGCCAGGCACATTTTAGCAAGTTTCACTTGTAAGTGGGGTTGGAAATGCTTTTCAGGCTCAGTACTGGGCTCAAGAGATGCAGCCCTGATGTCTCTCATGATAGCAGGTGGTTAAGTAGAAATTCGCTGCTCGGCTGACCCAGCAGGAGCAAACGTATGCTAAAAATGTACGCAAAACCAAGCTTTTCAGTGAAGAGCAGCCAGGTACATTTTAGCAAGTTTCACTTGTAAGTGGGCTTGGAAACGCTTTTCAGGCTCAGTACTGGGCTCAAAAGATGCAGCCCTGATGTCTCTCATGATAGCAGGTGGTTAAGTAGAAATTCGCTGCTCGGCTGACCCAGCAGGAGCAAACGTATGCTAAAAATGTATGCAAAACCAAGCTTTTCAGTAAAGAGCAGAGAGGCACATTTTAGCAAGTTTCACTTGTAAGTGGGCTTGGAAATACTTTTCAGGCTCAGTACTGGGCTCAAAAGCTGAAGCCCTGATGTCTCTCATTATAGCAGGTGGTTAAGTAGAAATGTACTGCTCGGCTGACCCAGCAGGAGCAAACGTATGCCAAAAATGTACGCAGAATGAGCTTTTCAGTGAAGAGCAGAGAGGCACATTTTAGCAAGTTTCACTTGTAAGTTGGGTTGGAAACGCTTTTCAGGCTCAGTACTGGGCTCAAAACATGCAGCCCTGATGTCTCTCATGATAGCAGGTGGTTAATTAGAAATTCGCTGCTCGGCTGACCCAGCAGGAGCAAACATATGCTAAAAATGTATGCAAAACCAAGCTTTTCAGTAAAGAGCAGAGAGGCACATTTTAGCAAGTTTCACTTGTAAGTGGGCTTGGAAATGCTTTTCAGGCTCAGTACTGGGCTCAAAAGATAAAGCCCTGATGTCTCTCATTATAGCAGGTGGTTAAGTAGAAATTTACTGCTCGGCTGACCCAGCAGGAGCAAACGTATGCTAAAAGTGTTGCAGAACCAAGCTTTTCAGTGAAGAGCAGAGAGGCACATTTTAGCAAGTTTCACTTGTAAGTGGGGTTGGAAATGCTTTTCAGGCTCAGTACTGGGCTCAAAACATGCAGCCCTGATGTCTCTCATGATAGCAGGTGGTTAAGTTGAAATTCGCGGCTCGGCTGACCCAGCAGGAGCAAACGTATGCCAAAAATGTATGCAGAACCTAGCTTTTCAGTGAAGAGCAGGAGAGGCACATTTTAGCAAGTTTCACTTGTAAGTGGGGTTGGAACGCTTTTCAGGCTCAGTACTGGGCTCAAAAGATGCAGCCCTGATGTCTCTCATGATAGCAGGTGGTTAAGTAGAAATTCGCTGCTCGGCTGACCCAGCAGGAGCAAACGTATGCTAAAAATGTATGCAGAACTAAGCTTTTCAGTGAAGAGCAGCCAGGCACATTTCAGCAAGTTTCACTTGTAAGTGGGGTTGGAAATGCTTTTCAGGCTCAGTAGTGGGCTCAAAAGATGCAGCCATGATGTCTCTCATGATAGCAGGTGGTTAAGTAGAAATTTGCTGCTCGGCTGACCCAGCAGGAATAAACCTATGCCAAAAATGTACGCAGAACCAAGCTTTTAAGTGAAGAGCACGTTTCACTTGTAAGTGGGGTTGGAAATGCTTTTCAGGCTCAGTACTGGGCTCAAAAGATGCAGCCCTGATGTCTCTCATGATAGCAGGTGGTTAAGTAGAAATTCGCTGCTCGGCTGACCCAGCAGGAGCAAACTTATGCTAAAAATGTATGCAGAACCAAGCTTTTCAGTGAAGAGCAGCCAGGCACATTTTAGCACGTTTCACTTGTAAGTGGGGTTGGAAATGCTTTTCAGGCTCAGTACTGGGCTCAAAAGATGCAGCCCTGATGTCTCTCATGATAGCACGTGGTTAAGTAGAAATTTGCTGCTCGGCTGACCCAGCAGGAGCAAACCTATGCCAAAAATGTACGCAGAATGAGCTTTTCAGTGAAGAGCAGAGAGGCACATTTTAGCAAGTTTCACTAGTAAGTTGGGTTCGAAACGCTTTTCAGGCTCAGTACTGGGCCAAAACATGCAGCCCTGATGTCTCTCATGATAGCAGGTGGTTAAGTAGAAATTCGCTGCTCGGCTGACCCAGCAGGAGCAAACGTATGCTAAAAATGTATGCAAAACCAAGCTTTTCAGTGAAGAGCAGCCATGCACATTTTAGCAAGTTTCACTTGTAAGTGGGTTTGGAAATGCTTTTCAGGCTCAAGTACTGGGCTCAAAAGATGCAGCCCTGATGTTTCTCATGATAGCAGGTGGTTAAGTTGAAATTCGCGGCTCGGCTGACCCAGCAGCAGCAAACGTATGCCAAAAATGTATGCAGAACCTAGCTTTTCAGTGAAGAGCAGGAGAGGCACATTTTAGCAAGTTTCACTTGTAAGTGGGGTTGGAACGCTTTTCAGGCTCAGTACTGGGCTCAAAAATGCAGCCCTGATGTCTCTCATGATAGCAGGTGGTTAAGTAGAAATTTGCTGCTCGGCTCACCCAGGAGGAGCAAACGTATGCTAAAAATGTATGCAGAACCAAGCTTTTCAGTAAAGAACAGAGAGGCACATTTTATCAAGTTTTACTTGTAAGTGGGGTTGGAAACGCTTTTCAGGCTCAGTACTGGGCTCAAAAGATGCAGCCCTGATGTCTCTCATGATAGCAGGTGGTTAAGTAGAAATTCGCTGCTCGGCTGACCCAGCAGGAGCAAACGTATGCTAAAAATGTATGCAGAACCAAGCTTTTCTGTGAAGAGCAGCCAGGCACATTTTAGCAAGTTTCACTTGTAAATGGGGTTAGAAATGCTTTTCAGGCTCAGTACTGGGCTCAAAAGATGCAGCCGTGATGTCTCTCATGATAGCAGGTGGTTAAGTAGAAATTTGCTGCTCGGCTGACCCAGCAGGAGTAAACCTATGCCAAAAATGTACGCAGAAACAAGCTTTTAAGTGAAGAGCAGCCAGGTACATTTTAGCAAGTTGCACTTGTAAGTGGGGTTAGAAATGCTTTTCAGGCTCAGTACTGGGCTCAAAAGATGCAGCCCTGATGTCTCTCATGATAGCAGGTGGTTAAGTAGAAATTCGCTGCTCAGCTGACCCAGCAGGAGCAAACCTATGCCAAAAATGTACGCAGAATGAGCTTTTCAGTGAAGAGCAGAGAGGCACATTTTAGCAAGTTTCACTAGTAAGTTGGGTTCGAAACGCTTTTCAGGCTCAGTACTGGGCCAAAACATGCAGCCCTTATGTCTCTCATGATAGCAGGTGGTTAAGTAGAAATTCGCTGCTCGGCTGACCCAGCAGGAGCAAACGTATGCTAAAAATGTATGCAAAACCAAGCTTTTCAGTGAAGAGCAGCCATGCACATTTTAGCAAGTTTCACTTGTAAGTGGGTTTGGAAATGCTTTTCAGGCTCAAGTACTGGGCTCAAAAGATGCAGCCCTGATGTTTCTCATGATAGCAGGTGGTTAAGTTGAAATTCGCGGCTCGGCTGACCCAGCAGCAGCAAACGTATGCCAAAAATGTATGCAGAACCTAGCTTTTCAGTGAAGAGCAGGAGAGGCACATTTTAGCAAGTTTCACTTGTAAGTGGGGTTGGAACGCTTTTCAGGCTCAGTACTGGGCTCAAAAATGCAGCCCTGATGTCTCTCATGATAGCAGGTGGTTAAGTAGAAATTTGCTGCTCGGCTCACCCAGGAGGAGCAAACGTATGCTAAAAATGTATGCAGAACCAAGCTTTTCAGTAAAGAGCAGAGAGGCACATTTTAGCAAGTTTCACTTGTAAGTGGGCTTGGAAATGCTTTTCAGGCTCAGTACTGGGCTCAAAAGATGAAGCCCTGATGTCTCTCATTGTAGCAGGTGGTTAAGTAGAAATGTACTGCTCGGCTGACCCAGCAGGAGCAAACGTATGCTAAAAATGTTGCAGAACCAAGCTTTTCAGTGAAGAGCAGCCAGGCACATTTTAGCAAGTTTCACTTGTAAGTGGGGTTGGAAATGCTTTTCAGGCTCAGTACTGGGCTCAAAACATGCAGCCCTGATGTCTCTCATGATAGCAGGTGGTTAAGTTGAAATTCGCGGCTCGGCTGACCCAGCAGGAGCAAACGTATGCCAAAAATGTACGCAGAATGAGCTTTTCAGTGAAGAGCAGAGAGGCACATTTTAGCAAGTTTCACTTGTAAGTTGGGTTGGAAACGCTTTTCAGGCTCAGTACTGGGCTCAAAACATGCAGCCCTGATGTCTCTCATGATAGCAGGTGGTTAATTAGAAATTCGCTGCTCGGCTGACCCAGCAGGAGCAAACATATGCTAAAAATGTATGCAAAACCAAGCTTTTCAGTAAAGAGCAGAGAGGCACATTTTAGCAAGTTTCACTTGTAAGTGGGCTTGGAAATGCTTTTCAGGCTCAGTACTGGGCTCAAAAGATAAAGCCCTGATGTCTCTCATTATAGCAGGTGGTTAAGTAGAAATTTACTGCTCGGCTGACCCAGCAGGAGCAAACGTATGCTAAAAGTGTTGCAGAACCAAGCTTTTCAGTGAAGAGCAGAGAGGCACATTTTAGCAAGTTTCACTTGTAAGTGGGGTTGGAAATGCTTTTCAGGCTCAGTACTGGGCTCAAAACATGCAGCCCTGATGTCTCTCATGATAGCAGGTGGTTAAGTTGAAATTCGCGGCTCGGCTGACCCAGCAGGAGCAAACGTATGCCAAAAATGTATGCAGAACCTAGCTTTTCAGTGAAGAGCAGGAGAGGCACATTTTAGCAAGTTTCACTTGTAAGTGGGGTTGGAACGCTTTTCAGGCTCAGTACTGGGCTCAAAAGATGCAGCCCTGATGTCTCTCATGATAGCAGGTGGTTAAGTAGAAATTCGCTGCTCGGCTGACCCAGCAGGAGCAAACGTATGCTAAAAATGTATGCAGAACTAAGCTTTTCAGTGAAGAGCAGCCAGGCACATTTCAGCAAGTTTCACTTGTAAGTGGGGTTGGAAATGCTTTTCAGGCTCAGTAGTGGGCTCAAAAGATGCAGCCATGATGTCTCTCATGATAGCAGGTGGTTAAGTAGAAATTTGCTGCTCGGCTGACCCAGCAGGAATAAACCTATGCCAAAAATGTACGCAGAACCAAGCTTTTAAGTGAAGAGCACGTTTCACTTGTAAGTGGGGTTGGAAATGCTTTTCAGGCTCAGTACTGGGCTCAAAAGATGCAGCCCTGATGTCTCTCATGATAGCAGGTGGTTAAGTAGAAATTCGCTGCTCGGCTGACCCAGCAGGAGCAAACTTATGCTAAAAATGTATGCAGAACCAAGCTTTTCAGTGAAGAGCAGCCAGGCACATTTTAGCACGTTTCACTTGTAAGTGGGGTTGGAAATGCTTTTCAGGCTCAGTACTGGGCTCAAAAGATGCAGCCCTGATGTCTCTCATGATAGCACGTGGTTAAGTAGAAATTTGCTGCTCGGCTGACCCAGCAGGAGCAAACCTATGCCAAAAATGTACGCAGAATGAGCTTTTCAGTGAAGAGCAGAGAGGCACATTTTAGCAAGTTTCACTAGTAAGTTGGGTTCGAAACGCTTTTCAGGCTCAGTACTGGGCCAAAACATGCAGCCCTGATGTCTCTCATGATAGCAGGTGGTTAAGTAGAAATTCGCTGCTCGGCTGACCCAGCAGGAGCAAACGTATGCTAAAAATGTATGCAAAACCAAGCTTTTCAGTGAAGAGCAGCCATGCACATTTTAGCAAGTTTCACTTGTAAGTGGGTTTGGAAATGCTTTTCAGGCTCAAGTACTGGGCTCAAAAGATGCAGCCCTGATGTTTCTCATGATAGCAGGTGGTTAAGTTGAAATTCGCGGCTCGGCTGACCCAGCAGCAGCAAACGTATGCCAAAAATGTATGCAGAACCTAGCTTTTCAGTGAAGAGCAGGAGAGGCACATTTTAGCAAGTTTCACTTGTAAGTGGGGTTGGAACGCTTTTCAGGCTCAGTACTGGGCTCAAAAATGCAGCCCTGATGTCTCTCATGATAGCAGGTGGTTAAGTAGAAATTTGCTGCTCGGCTCACCCAGGAGGAGCAAACGTATGCTAAAAATGTATGCAGAACCAAGCTTTTCAGTAAAGAACAGAGAGGCACATTTTATCAAGTTTTACTTGTAAGTGGGGTTGGAAACGCTTTTCAGGCTCAGTACTGGGCTCAAAAGATGCAGCCCTGATGTCTCTCATGATAGCAGGTGGTTAAGTAGAAATTCGCTGCTCGGCTGACCCAGCAGGAGCAAACGTATGCTAAAAATGTATGCAGAACCAAGCTTTTCTGTGAAGAGCAGCCAGGCACATTTTAGCAAGTTTCACTTGTAAATGGGGTTAGAAATGCTTTTCAGGCTCAGTACTGGGCTCAAAAGATGCAGCCGTGATGTCTCTCATGATAGCAGGTGGTTAAGTAGAAATTTGCTGCTCGGCTGACCCAGCAGGAGTAAACCTATGCCAAAAATGTACGCAGAAACAAGCTTTTAAGTGAAGAGCAGCCAGGTACATTTTAGCAAGTTGCACTTGTAAGTGGGGTTAGAAATGCTTTTCAGGCTCAGTACTGGGCTCAAAAGATGCAGCCCTGATGTCTCTCATGATAGCAGGTGGTTAAGTAGAAATTCGCTGCTCAGCTGACCCAGCAGGAGCAAACCTATGCCAAAAATGTACGCAGAATGAGCTTTTCAGTGAAGAGCAGAGAGGCACATTTTAGCAAGTTTCACTAGTAAGTTGGGTTCGAAACGCTTTTCAGGCTCAGTACTGGGCCAAAACATGCAGCCCTTATGTCTCTCATGATAGCAGGTGGTTAAGTAGAAATTCGCTGCTCGGCTGACCCAGCAGGAGCAAACGTATGCTAAAAATGTATGCAAAACCAAGCTTTTCAGTGAAGAGCAGCCATGCACATTTTAGCAAGTTTCACTTGTAAGTGGGTTTGGAAATGCTTTTCAGGCTCAAGTACTGGGCTCAAAAGATGCAGCCCTGATGTTTCTCATGATAGCAGGTGGTTAAGTTGAAATTCGCGGCTCGGCTGACCCAGCAGCAGCAAACGTATGCCAAAAATGTATGCAGAACCTAGCTTTTCAGTGAAGAGCAGGAGAGGCACATTTTAGCAAGTTTCACTTGTAAGTGGGGTTGGAACGCTTTTCAGGCTCAGTACTGGGCTCAAAAATGCAGCCCTGATGTCTCTCATGATAGCAGGTGGTTAAGTAGAAATTTGCTGCTCGGCTCACCCAGGAGGAGCAAACGTATGCTAAAAATGTATGCAGAACCAAGCTTTTCAGTAAAGAGCAGAGAGGCACATTTTAGCAAGTTTCACTTGTAAGTGGGCTTGGAAATGCTTTTCAGGCTCAGTACTGGGCTCAAAAGATGAAGCCCTGATGTCTCTCATTGTAGCAGGTGGTTAAGTAGAAATGTACTGCTCGGCTGACCCAGCAGGAGCAAACGTATGCTAAAAATGTTGCAGAACCAAGCTTTTCAGTGAAGAGCAGCCAGGCACATTTTAGCAAGTTTCACTTGTAAGTGGGGTTGGAAATGCTTTTCAGGCTCAGTACTGGGCTCAAGAGATGCAGCCCTGATGTCTCTCATGATAGCAGGTGGTTAAGTAGAAATTCGCTGCTCGGCTGACCCAGCAGGAGCAAACGTATGCTAAAAATGTACGCAAAACCAAGCTTTTCAGTGAAGAGCAGCCAGGTACATTTTAGCAAGTTTCACTTGTAAGTGGGCTTGGAAACGCTTTTCAGGCTCAGTACTGGGCTCAAAAGATGCAGCCCTGATGTCTCTCATGATAGCAGGTGGTTAAGTAGAAATTCGCTGCTCGGCTGACCCAGCAGGAGCAAACGTATGCTAAAAATGTATGCAAAACCAAGCTTTTCAGTAAAGAGCAGAGAGGCACATTTTAGCAAGTTTCACTTGTAAGTGGGCTTGGAAATACTTTTCAGGCTCAGTACTGGGCTCAAAAGCTGAAGCCCTGATGTCTCTCATTATAGCAGGTGGTTAAGTAGAAATGTACTGCTCGGCTGACCCAGCAGGAGCAAACGTATGCCAAAAATGTACGCAGAATGAGCTTTTCAGTGAAGAGCAGAGAGGCACATTTTAGCAAGTTTCACTTGTAAGTTGGGTTGGAAACGCTTTTCAGGCTCAGTACTGGGCTCAAAACATGCAGCCCTGATGTCTCTCATGATAGCAGGTGGTTAATTAGAAATTCGCTGCTCGGCTGACCCAGCAGGAGCAAACATATGCTAAAAATGTATGCAAAACCAAGCTTTTCAGTAAAGAGCAGAGAGGCACATTTTAGCAAGTTTCACTTGTAAGTGGGCTTGGAAATGCTTTTCAGGCTCAGTACTGGGCTCAAAAGATAAAGCCCTGATGTCTCTCATTATAGCAGGTGGTTAAGTAGAAATTTACTGCTCGGCTGACCCAGCAGGAGCAAACGTATGCTAAAAGTGTTGCAGAACCAAGCTTTTCAGTGAAGAGCAGAGAGGCACATTTTAGCAAGTTTCACTTGTAAGTGGGGTTGGAAATGCTTTTCAGGCTCAGTACTGGGCTCAAAACATGCAGCCCTGATGTCTCTCATGATAGCAGGTGGTTAAGTTGAAATTCGCAGCTCGGCTGACCCAGCAGGAGCAAACGTATGCCAAAAATGTATGCAGAACCTAGCTTTTCAGTGAAGAGCAGGAGAGGCACATTTTAGCAAGTTTCACTTGTAAGTGGGGTTGGAACGCTTTTCAGGCTCAGTACTGGGCTCAAAAGATGCAGCCCTGATGTCTCTCATGATAGCAGGTGGTTAAGTAGAAATTCGCTGCTCGGCTGACCCAGCAGGAGCAAACGTATGCTAAAAATGTATGCAGAACTAAGCTTTTCAGTGAAGAGCAGCCAGGCACATTTCAGCAAGTTTAACTTGTAAGTGGGGTTGGAAATGCTTTTCAGGCTCAGTAGTGGGCTCAAAAGATGCAGCCATGATGTCTCTCATGATAGCAGGTGGTTAAGTAGAAATTTGCTGCTCGGCTGACCCAGCAGGAATAAACCTATGCCAAAAATGTACGCAGAACCAAGCTTTTAAGTGAAGAGCACGTTTCACTTGTAAGTGGGGTTGGAAATGCTTTTCAGGCTCAGTACTGGGCTCAAAAGATGCAGCCCTGATGTCTCTCATGATAGCAGGTGGTTAAGTAGAAATTCGCTGCTCGGCTGACCCAGCAGGAGCAAACTTATGCTAAAAATGTATGCAGAACCAAGCTTTTCAGTGAAGAGCAGCCAGGCACATTTTAGCACGTTTCACTTGTAAGTGGGGTTGGAAATGCTTTTCAGGCTCAGTACTGGGCTCAAAAGATGCAGCCCTGATGTCTCTCATGATAGCAGGTGGTTAAGTAGAAATTTGCTGCTCGGCTGACCCAGCAGGAGCAAACCTATGCCAAAAATGTACGCAGAATGAGCTTTTCAGTGAAGAGCAGAGAGGCACATTTTAGCAAGTTTCACTAGTAAGTTGGGTTCGAAACGCTTTTCAGGCTCAGTACTGGGCCAAAACATGCAGCCCTGATGTCTCTCATGATAGCAGGTGGTTAAGTAGAAATTCGCTGCTCGGCTGACCCAGCAGGAGCAAACGTATGCTAAAAATGTATGCAAAACCAAGCTTTTCAGTGAAGAGCAGCCATGCACATTTTAGCAAGTTTCACTTGTAAGTGGGTTTGGAAATGCTTTTCAGGCTCAAGTACTGGGCTCAAAAGATGCAGCCCTGATGTTTCTCATGATAGCAGGTGGTTAAGTTGAAATTCGCGGCTCGGCTGACCCAGCAGCAGCAAACGTATGCCAAAAATGTATGCAGAACCTAGCTTTTCAGTGAAGAGCAGGAGAGGCACATTTTAGCAAGTTTCACTTGTAAGTGGGGTTGGAACGCTTTTCAGGCTCAGTACTGGGCTCAAAAATGCAGCCCTGATGTCTCTCATGATAGCAGGTGGTTAAGTAGAAATTTGCTGCTCGGCTCACCCAGGAGGAGCAAACGTATGCTAAAAATGTATGCAGAACCAAGCTTTTCAGTAAAGAACAGAGAGGCACATTTTATCAAGTTTTACTTGTAAGTGGGGTTGGAAACGCTTTTCAGGCTCAGTACTGGGCTCAAAAGATGCAGCCCTGATGTCTCTCATGATAGCAGGTGGTTAAGTAGAAATTCGCTGCTCGGCTGACCCAGCAGGAGCAAACGTATGCTAAAAATGTATGCAGAACCAAGCTTTTCTGTGAAGAGCAGCCAGGCACATTTTAGCAAGTTTCACTTGTAAATGGGGTTAGAAATGCTTTTCAGGCTCAGTACTGGGCTCAAAAGATGCAGCCGTGATGTCTCTCATGATAGCAGGTGGTTAAGTAGAAATTTGCTGCTCGGCTGACCCAGCAGGAGTAAACCTATGCCAAAAATGTACGCAGAAACAAGCTTTTAAGTGAAGAGCAGCCAGGTACATTTTAGCAAGTTGCACTTGTAAGTGGGGTTAGAAATGCTTTTCAGGCTCAGTACTGGGCTCAAAAGATGCAGCCCTGATGTCTCTCATGATAGCAGGTGGTTAAGTAGAAATTCGCTGCTCGGCTGACCCAGCAGGAGCAAACGTATGCTAAAAATGTATGCAGAACCAAGCTTTTCAGTGAAGAGCAGCCAGGCACATTTTAGCACGTTTCACTTGTAAGTGGGGTGGGAAATGCTTTTCAGGCTCAGTACTGGGCTCAAAAGATGCAGCCCTGATGTCTCTCATGATAGCAGGTGGTTAAGTAGAAATTTGCTGCTCGGCTGACCCAGCAGGAGCAAACCTATGCCAAAAATATACGCAGAATGAGCTTTTCAGTGAAGAGCAGCCAGGCACATTTTAGCAAGTTTCACTTGTAAGTGGCGTTGGAAATGCTTTTCAGGCTCAGTACTGGGCTCAAAAGATGCAGCTCTGATGTCTCTCATGATAGCAGGTGGTTAAGTAGAAATTCGCTGCTCGGCTGACCCAGCAGGAGCAAACGTATGCTAAAAATGTATGCAGAACCAAGCTTTTCAGTGAAGAGCAGCCAGGCACATTTTAGCACGTTTCACTTGTAAGTGGGGTTGGAAATGCTTTTCAGGCTCAGTACTGGGCTCAAAAGATGCAGCCCTGATGTCTCTCATGATAGCAGGTGGTTAAGTAGAAATTTGCTGCTCGGCTGACCCAGCAGGAGCAAACCTATGCCAAAAATGTACGCAGAATGAGCTTTTCAATGAAGAGCAGAGAGGCACATTTTAGCAAGTTTCACTAGTAAGTTGGGTTCGAAACGCTTTTCAGGCTCAGTACTGGGCCAAAACATGCAGCCCTGATGTCTCTCATGATAGCAGGTGGTTAAGTAGAAATTCGCTGCTCGGCTGACCCAGCAGGAGCAAACGTATGCTAAAAATGTATGCAAAACCAAGCTTTTCAGTGAAGAGCAGCCATGCACATTTTAGCAAGTTTCACTTGTAAGTGGGTTTGGAAATGCTTTTCAGGCTCAAGTACTGGGCTCAAAAGATGCAGCCCTGATGTTTCTCATGATAGCAGGTGGTTAAGTTGAAATTCGCGGCTCGGCTGACCCAGCAGCAGCAAACGTATGCCAAAAATGTATGCAGAATCTAGCTTTTCAGTGAAGAGCAGGAGAGGCACATTTTAGCAAGTTTCACTTGTAAGTGGGGTTGGAACGCTTTTCAGGCTCAGTACTGGGCTCAAAAATGCAGCCCTGATGTCTCTCATGATAGCAGGTGGTTAAGTAGAAATTTGCTGCTCGGCTCACCCAGCAGGAGCAAACGTATGCTAAAAATGTATGCAGAACCAAGCTTTTCAGTAAAGAGCAGAGAGGCACATTTTAGCAAGTTTTACTTGTAAGTGGGGTTGGAAACGCTTTTCAGGCTCAGTACTGGGCTCAAAAGATGCAGCCCTGATGTCTCTCATGATAGCAGGTGGTTAAGTAGAAATTCGCTGCTCGGCTGACCCAGCAGGAGCAAACGCATGCTAAAAATGTATGCAGAACCAAGCTTTTCTGTGAAGAGCAGCCAGGCACATTTTAGCAAGTTTCACTTGTAAATGGGGTTAGAAATGCTTTTCAGGCTCAGTACTGGGCTCAAAAGATGCAGCCGTGATGTCTCTCATGATAGCAGGTGGTTAAGTAGAAATTTGCTGCTCGGCTGACCCAGCAGGAGTAAACCTATGCCAAAAATGTACGCAGAACCAAGCTTTTAAGTGAAGAGCAGCCAGGTACATTTTAGCAAGTTGCACTTGTAAGTGGGGTTAGAAATGCTTTTCAGGCTCAGTACTGGGCTCAAAAGATGCAGCCCTGATGTCTCTCATGATAGCAGGTGGTTAAGTAGAAATTCGCTGCTCGGCTGACCCAGCAGGAGCAAACGTATGCTAAAAATGTATGCAGAACCAAGCTTTTCAGTGAAGAGCAGCCAGGCACATTTTAGCACGTTTCACTTGTAAGTGGGGTGGGAAATGCTTTTCAGGCTCAGTACTGGGCTCAAAAGATGCAGCCCTGATGTCTCTCATGATAGCAGGTGGTTAAGTAGAAATTTGCTGCTCGGCTGACCCAGCAGGAGCAAACCTATGCCAAAAATGTACGCAGAATGAGCTTTTCAGTGAAGAGCAGCCAGGCACATTTTAGCAAGTTTCACTTGTAAGTGGGGTTGGAAATTCTTTTCAGGCTCAGTACTGGGCTCAAAACATGCAGCCCTGATGTCTCTCATGATAGCAGGTGGTTAATTAGAAATATGCTGCTCGGCTGACCCAGCAGGAGCAAACGTATGCTAAAAATGTATGTAAAACCAAGCTTTTCAGTAAAGAGCAGAGAGGCACATTTTAGCAAGTTTCACTTGTAAGTGGGCTTGGAAATGCTTTTCAGGCTCAGTACTGGGCTCAAAAGATGAAGCCCTGATGTCTCTCATTGTAGCAGGTGGTTAAGTAGAAATTTACTGCTCGGCTGACCCAGCAGGAGCAAACGTATGCTAAAAATGTTGCAGAACCAAGCTTTTCAGTGAAGAGCAGCCAGGCACATTTTAGCAAGTTTCACTTGTAAGTGGGGTTGGAATTGCTTTTCAGGCTCAGTACTGGGCTCAAGAGATGCAGCCCTGATGTCTCTCATGATAGCAGGTGGTTAAGTAGAAATTCGCTGCTCGGCTGACCCAGCAGGAGCAAACGTATGCCAAAAGTGTACGCAGAATGAGGTTTTCAGTGAAGAGCAGAGAGGCACATTTTAGCAAGTTTCACTTGTAAGTTGGGTTGGAAACGCTTTTCAGGCTCAGTACTGGCCTCAAAACATGCAGCCCTGATGTCTCTCATGATAGCAGGTGGTTAATTAGAAAGTCGCTGCTCGGCTGACCCAGCAGGAGCAAACATATTCTAAAAATTTATGCAAAACCAAGCTTTTCAGTAAAGAGCAGAGAGGCACATTTTAGCAAGTTTCACTTGTAAGTGGGGTTGGAAATGCTTTTCAGGCTCAGTACTGGGCTCAAGAGATGCAGCCCTGATGTCTCTCATGATAGCAGGTGGTTAAGTAGAAATTCGCTGCTCAGCTGACCCAGCAGGAGCAAACGTATGCCAAAAATGTATGCAAAACCAGCTTTTCAGTGAAGAGCAGCCAGGCACATTTTAGCAAGTTTCACTTGTAAGTGGGGTTGGAAATGCTTTTTAGGCTCAGTACTGGGCTCAAAACATGCAGCCCTGATGTCTCTCATGATAGCAGGTGGTTAATTAGAAATTCGCTGCTCGGCTGACCCAGCAGGAGCAAACGTATGCTAAAAATGTATGCAAAACCAAGCTTTTCAGTGAAGAGCAGCCAGGCACATTTTAGCAAGTTTCACTTGTAAGTGGGGTTGGAAATGCTTTTCAGGCTCAGTACTGGGCTCAAAAATTCAGCCCTGATGTCTCTCATGATAGCAGGTGGTTAAGTAGAAATTTGCTGCTCGGCTCACCCAGCAGGAGCAAACGTATGCTAAAAATGTATGCAGAACCAAGCTTTTCAGTAAAGAGCAGAGAGGCACATTTTAGCAAGTTTTACTTGTAAGTGGGGTTGGAAACGCTTTTCAGGCTCAGTACTGGGCTCAAAAGATGCAGCCCTGATGTCTCTCATGATAGCAGGTGGTTAAGTAGAAATTCGCTGCTCGGCTGACCCAGCAGGAGCAAACGTATGCTAAAAATGTATGCAGAACCAAGCTTTTCTGTGAAGAGCAGCCAGGCACATTTTAGCAAGTTTCACTTGTAAATGGGGTTAGAAATGCTTTTCAGGCTCAGTACTGCGCTCAAAAGATGCAGCCGTGATGTCTCTCATGATAGCAGGTGGTTAAGTAGAAATTTGCTGCTCGGCTGACCCAGCAGGAGTAAACCTATGCCAAAAATGTACGCAGAACCAAGCTTTTAAGTGAAGAGCAGCCAGGTACATTTTAGCAAGTTGCACTTGTAAGTGGGGTTAGAAATGCTTTTCAGGCTCAGTACTGGGCTCAAAAGATGCAGCCCTGATGTCTCTCATGATAGCAGGTGGTTAAGTAGAAATTCGCTGCTCGGCTGACCCAGCAGGAGCAAACGTATGCTAAAAATGTATGCAGAACCAAGCTTTTCAGTGAAGAGCACCCAGGCACATTTTAGCACGTTTCACATGTAAGTGGGGTGGGAAATGCTTTTCAGGCTCAGTACTGGGCTCAAAAGATGCAGCCCTGATGTCTCTCATGATAGCAGGTGGTTAAGTAGAAATTTGCTGCTCGGCTGACCCAGCAGGAGCAAACCTATGCCAAAAATGTACGCAGAATGAGCTTTTCAGTGAAGAGCAGCCAGGCACATTTTAGCAAGTTTCACTTGTAAGTGGGGTTGGAAATTCTTTTCAGGCTCAGTACTGGGCTCAAAACATGCAGCCCTGATGTCTCTCATGATAGCAGGTGGTTAATTAGAAATATGCTGCTCGGCTGACCCAGCAGGAGCAAACGTATGCTAAAAATGTATGTAAAACCAAGCTTTTCAGTAAAGAGCAGAGAGGCACATTTTAGCAAGTTTCACTTGTAAGTGGGCTTGGAAATGCTTTTCAGGCTCAGTACTGGGCTCAAAAGATGAAGCCCTGATGTCTCTCATTGTAGCAGGTGGTTAAGTAGAAATTTACTGCTCGGCTGACCCAGCAGGAGCAAACGTATGCTAAAAATGTTGCAGAACCAAGCTTTTCAGTGAAGAGCAGCCAGGAACATTTTAGCAAGTTTCACTTGTAAGTGGGGTTGGAATTGCTTTTCAGGCTCAGTACTGGGCTCAAGAGATGCAGCCCTGATGTCTCTCATGATAGCAGGTGGTTAAGTAGAAATTCGCTGCTCGGCTGACCCAGCAGGAGCAAACGTATGCCAAAAGTGTACGCAGAATGAGCTTTTCAGTGAAGAGCAGATAGGCACATTTTAGCAAGTTTCACTTGTAAGTTGGGTTGGAAACGCTTTTCAGGCTCAGTACTGGCCTCAAAACATGCAGCCCTGATGTCTCTCATGATAGCAGGTGGTTAATTAGAAAGTCGCTGCTCGGCTGACCCAGCAGGAGCAAACATATGCTAAAAATTTATGCAAAACCAAGCTTTTCAGTAAAGAGCAGAGAGGCACATTTTAGCAAGTTTCACTTGTAAGTGGGGTTGGAAATGCTTTTCAGGCTCAGTACTGGGCTCAAGAGATGCAGCCCTGATGTCTCTCATGATAGCAGGTGGTTAAGTAGAAATTCGCTGCTCAGCTGACCCAGCAGGAGCAAACGTATGCCAAAAATGTATGCAAAACCAGCTTTTCAGTGAAGAGCAGCCAGGCACATTTTAGCAAGTTTCACTTGTAAGTGGGGTTGGAAATGCTTTTTAGGCTCAGTACTGGGCTCAAAACATGCAGCCCTGATGTCTCTCATGATAGCAGGTGGTTAAGTAGAAATTCGCTGCTCGGCTGACCCAGCAGGAGCAAACGTATGCTAAAAATGTATGCAAAACCAAGCTTTTCAGTGAAGAGCAGCCAGGCACATTTTAGCAAGTTTCACTTGTAAGTGGGGTTGGAAATTCTTTTCAGGCTCAAGTACTGGGCTCAAAAGATGCAGCCCTGATGTCTCTCATGATAGCAGGTGGTTAAGTTGAAATTCGCGGCTCGGCTGACCCAGCAGGAGCAAACGTATGCCAAAAATGTATGCAGAACCTAGCTTTTCAGTGAAGAGCAGGAGAGGCACATTTTAGCAAGTTTCACTTGTAAGTGGGGTTGGAACGCTTTTCAGGCTCAGTACTGGGCTCAAAAGATGCAGCCCTGATGTCTCTCATGATAGCAGGTGGTTAAGTAGAAATTCGCTGCTCGGCTGACCCAGCAGGAGCAAACGTATGCTAAAAATGTATGCAGAACTAAGCTTTTCAGTGAAGAGCAGCCAGACACATTTCAGCAAGTTTCACTTGTAAGTGGGGTTGGAAATGCTTTTCAGGCTCAGTACTGGGCTCAAAAGATGCAGCCCTGATGTCTCTCATGATAGCAGGTGGTTAAGTAGAAATTCGCTGCTCGGCTGACCCAGCAGGAGCAAACGTATGCCAAAAATGTACGCAGAATGAGCTTTTCAGTGAAGAGCAGAGAGGCACATTTTAGCAAGTTTCGCCTGTAAGTTGGGTTCGAAACGCTTTTCAGGCTCAGTACTGGGTTCAAAACATGCAGCCCTGATGTCTCTCATGATAGCAGGTGGTTAATTAGAAATTCGCTGCTCGGCTGACCCAGCAGGAGCAAACGTATGCTAAAAATGTATGCAAAACCAAGCTTTTCAGTAAAGAGCAGAGAGGCACATTTTAGCAAGTTTCACTTGTAAGTGGGCTTGGAAATGCTTTTCAGGCTCAGTACTGGGCTCAAAAGATGAAGCCCTGATGTCTCTCATTGTAGCAGGTGGTTAAGTAGAAATTTACTGCTCGGCTGACCCAGCAGGAGCAAACGTATGCTAAAAATGTTGCAGAACCAAGCTTTTCAGTGAAGAGCAGCCAGGCACATTTTAGCAAGTTTCACTTGTAAGTGGGGTTGGAAATGCTTTTCAGGCTCAGTACTGGGCTCAAGAGATGCAGCCCTGATATCTCTCATGATAGCAGGTGGTTAAGTAGAAATTCGCTGCTCGGCTGACCCAGCAGGAGCAAACGTATGCTAAAAATGTACGCAAAACCAAGCTTTTCAGTGAAGAGCAGCCAGGTACATTTTAGCAAGTTTCACTTGTAAGTGGGCTTGGAAACGCTTTTCAGGCTCAGTACTGGGCTCAAAAGATGCAGCCCTGATGTCTCTCATGATAGCAGGTGGTTAAGTAGAAATTCGCTGCTCGGCTGACCCAGCAGGAGCAAACGTATGCTAAAAATGTATGCAAAACCAAGCTTTTCAGTAAAGAGCAGAGAGGCACATTTTAGCAAGTTTCACTTGTAAGTGGGCTTGGAAATACTTTTCAGGCTCAGTACTGGGCTCAAAAGCTGAAGCCCTGATGTCTCTCATTATAGCAGGTGGTTAAGTAGAAATGTACTGCTCGGCTGACCCAGCAGGAGCAAACGTATGCCAAAAATGTACGCAGAATGAGCTTTTCAGTGAAGAGCAGAGAGGCACATTTTAGCAAGTTTCACTTGTAAGTTGGGTTGGAAACGCTTTTCAGGCTCAGTACTGGGCTCAAAACATGCAGCCCTGATGTCTCTCATGATAGCAGGTGGTTAATTAGAAATTCGCTGCTCGGCTGACCCAGCAGGAGCAAACATATGCTAAAAATGTATGCAAAACCAAGCTTTTCAGTAAAGAGCAGAGAGGCACATTTTAGCAAGTTTCACTTGTAAGTGGGCTTGGAAATGCTTTTCAGGCTCAGTACTGGGCTCAAAAGATAAAGCCCTGATGTCTCTCATTATAGCAGGTGGTTAAGTAGAAATTTACTGCTCGGCTGACCCAGCAGGAGCAAACGTATGCTAAAAATGTTGCAGAACCAAGCTTTTCAGTGAAGAGCAGAGAGGCACATTTTAGCAAGTTTCACTTGTAAGTGGGGTTGGAAATGCTTTTCAGGCTCAGTACTGGGCTCAAAACAAGCAGCCCTGATGTCTCTCATGATAGCAGGTGGTTAATTAGAAATTCGCAGCTCGGCTGACCCAGCAGGAGCAAACGTATGCTAAAAATGTATGTAAAACCAAGCTTTTCAGTGAAGAGCAGCCAGGCACATTTTAGCAAGTTTCACTTGTAAGTGGGGTTGGAAATGCTTTTCAGGCTCAAGTACTGGGCTCAAAAGATGCAGCCCTGATGTCTCTCATGATAGCAGGTGGTTAAGTTGAAATTCGCGGCTCGGCTGACCCAGCAGGAGCAAACGTATGCCAAAAATGTATGCAGAACCTAGCTTTTCAGTGAAGAGCAGGAGAGGCACATTTTAGCAAGTTTCACTTGTAAGTGGGGTTGGAACGCTTTTCAGGCTCAGTACTGGGCTCAAAAGATGCAGCCCTGATGTCTCTCATGATAGCAGGTGGTTAAGTAGAAATTCGCTGCTCGGCTGACCCAGCAGGAGCAAACGTATGCTAAAAATGTATGCAGAACTAAGCTTTTCAGTGAAGAGCAGCCAGGCACATTTCAGCAAGTTTCACTTGTAAGTGGGGTTGGAAATGCTTTTCAGGCTCAGTAGTGGGCTCAAAAGATGCAGCCGTGATGTCTCTCATGATAGCAGGTGGTTAAGTAGAAATTTGCTGCTCGGCTGACCCAGCAGGAATAAACCTATGCCAAAAATGTACGCAGAACCAAGTTTTTAAGTGAAGAGCACGTTTCACTTGTAAGTGGGGTTGGAAATGCTTTTCAGGCTCAGTACTGGGCTCAAAAGATGCAGCCCTGATGTCTCTCATGATAGCAGGTGGTTAAGTAGAAATTCGCTGCTCGGCTGACCCAGCAGGAGCAAACGTATGCTAAAAATGTATGCAGAACCAAGCTTTTCAGTGAAGAGCAGCCAGGCACATTTTAGCACGTTTCACTTGTAAGTGGGGTTGGAAATGCTTTTCAGGCTCAGTACTGGGCTCAAAAGATGCAGCCCTGATGTCTCTCATGATAGCAGGTGGTTAAGTAGAAATTTGCTGCTCGGCTGACCCAGCAGGAGCAAACGTATGCTAAAAATGTATGCAAAACCAAGCTTTTCAGTGAAGAGCAGAGAGGCACATTTTAGCAAGTTTCACTTGTAAGTGGGCTTGGAAATGCTTTTCAGGCTCAGTACTGGGCTCAAAAGATGCAGCCCTGATGTCTCTCATGATAGCAGGTGGTTAAGTAGAAATTCGCTGCTCGGCTGACCCAGCAGGAGCAAACGTATGCTAAAAATGTATGCAAAACCAAGCTTTTCAGTGAAGAGCAGCCAGGCACATTTTAGCAAGTTTCACTTGTAAGTGGGGTTGGAAACGCTTTTCAGGCTCAGTACTGGGCTCAAAAGATGCAGCCCTGATGTCTCTCATGATAGCAGGTGGTTAAGTAGAAATTCGCTGCTCGGCTGACCCAGCAGGAGCAAACGTATGCCAAAAATGTACGCAGAATGAGCTTTTCAGTGAAGAGCAGAGAGGCACATTTTAGCAAGTTTCACTTGTAAGTTGGGTTGGAAACGCTTTTCAGGCTCAGTACTGGGCTCAAAACATGCAGCCCTGATGTCTCTCATGATAGCAGGTGGTTAATTAGAAATTCGCTGCTCGGCTGACCCAGCAGGAGCAAACGTATGCTAAAAATGTATGCAAAACCAAGCTTTTCAGTGAAGAGCAGCCAGGCACATTTTAGCAAGTTTCACTTGTAAGTGGGGTTGGAAACGCTTTTCAGGCTCAGTACTGGGCTCAAAAGATGCAGCCCTGATGTCTCTCTTGATAGCAGGTGGTTAAGTAGAAATTCGCTGCTCGGCTGACCCAGCAGGAGCAAACGTATGCCAAAAATGTACGCAGAATGAGCTTTTCAGTGAAGAGCAGAGAGGCACATTTTAGCAAGTTTCACTTGTAAGTTGGGTTGGAAACGCTTTTCAGGCTCAGTACTGGGCTCAAAACATGCAGCCCTGATGTCTCTCATGATAGCAGGTGGTTAATTAGAAATACGCTGCTCGGCTGACCCAGCAGGAGCAAACGTATGCTAAAAATGTATGCAAAACCAAGCTTTTCAGTAAAGAGCAGAGAGGCACATTTTAGCAAGTTTCACTTGTAAGTGGGCTTGGAAATGCTTTTCTGGCTCAGTACTGGGCTCAAAAGATGAAGCCCTGATGTCTCTCATTGTAGCAGGTGGTTAAGTAGAAATTTACTGCTCGGCTGACCCAGCAGGAGCAAACGTATGCTAAAAATGTTGCAGAACCAAGCTTTTCAGTGAAGAGCAGAGAGGCACATTTTAGCAAGTTTCACTTGTAAGTGGGGTTGGAAATGCTTTTCAGGCTCAGTACTGGGCTCAAGAGATGCAGCCCTGATGTCTCTCATGATAGCAGGTGGTTAAGTAGAAATTCGCTGCTCGGCTGTCCCAGCAGGAGCAAACGTATGCTAAAAATGTATGCAGAACCAAGCTTTTCAGTGAAGAGCAGCCAGGCACATTTTAGCACGTTTCACTTGTAAGTGGGGTTGGAAATGCTTTTCAGGCTCAGTACTGGGCTCAAAAGATGCAGCCCTGATGTCTCTCATGATAGCAGGTGGTTAAGTAGAAATTTGCTGCTCGGCTGACCCTGCAGGAGCAAACCTATGCCAAAAATGTACGCAGAATGAGCTTTTCAGTGAAGAGCAGAGAGGCACATTTTAGCAAGTTTCACTAGTAAGTTGGGTTCGAAAAGCTTTTCAGGCTCAGTACTGGGCCAAAACATGCAGCCCTGATGTCTCTCATGATAGCAGGTGGTTAATTAGAAATTCGCTGCTCGGCTGACCCAGCAGGAGCAAACGTATGCTAAAAATGTATGCAAAACCAAGCTTTTCAGTTAAGAGCAGAGAGGCACATTTTAGCAAGTTTCACTTGTAAGTGGGCTTGGAAATGCTTTTCAGGCTCAGTACTGGGCTCAAAAGATGAAGCCCTAATGTCTCTCATTGTAGCAGGTGGTTAAGTAGAAATGTACTGCTCGGCTGACCCAGCAGGAGCAAACGTATGCTAAAAATGTTGCAGAACCAAGCTTTTCAGTGAAGAGCAGCCAGGCACATTTTAGCAAGTTTCGCTTGTAAATGGGGTTGGAAATGCTTTTCAGGCTCAGTACTGGGCTCAAGAGATGCAGCCCTGATGTCTCTCATGATAGCAGGTGTTTAAGTAGAAATTCGCTGCTCGGCTGACCCAGCAGGAGCAAACCTATGCTAAAAATGTATGCAAAACCAAGCTTTTCAGTGAAGAGCAGCCAGGCACATTTTAGCAAGTTTCACTTGTAAGTGGGGTTGGAAACGCTTTTCAGGCTCAGTACTGGGCTCAAAAGATGCAGCCCTGATGTCTCTCATGATAGCAGGTGGTTAAGTAGAAATTCGCTGCTCGGCTGACCCAGCAGGAGCAAACGTATGCCAAAAATGTACGCAGAATGAGCTTTTCAGTGAAGAGCAGAGAGGCACATTTTAGCAAGTTTCACTTGTAAGTTGGGTTGGAAACGCTTTTCAGGCTCAGTACTGGGCTCAAAACATGCAGCCCTGATGTCTCTCATGATAGCAGGTGGTTAATTAGAAATTCGCTGCTCGGCTGACCCAGCAGGAGCAAACGTATGCTAAAAATGTATGCAAAACCAAGCTTTTCAGTGAAGAGCAGCCAGGCACATTTTAGCAAGTTTCACTTGTAAGTGGGGTTGGAAACGCTTTTCAGGCTCAGTACTGGGCTCAAAAGATGCAGCCCTGATGTCTCTCTTGATAGCAGGTGGTTAAGTAGAAATTCGCTGCTCGGCTGACCCAGCAGGAGCAAACGTATGCCAAAAATGTACGCAGAATGAGCTTTTCAGTGAAGAGCAGAGAGGCACATTTTAGCAAGTTTCACTTGTAAGTTGGGTTGGAAACGCTTTTCAGGCTCAGTACTGGGCTCAAAACATGCAGCCCTGATGTCTCTCATGATAGCAGGTGGTTAATTAGAAATACGCTGCTCGGCTGACCCAGCAGGAGCAAACGTATGCTAAAAATGTATGCAAAACGAAGCTTGTCAGTAAAGAGCAGAGAGGCACATTTTAGCAAGTTTCACTTGTAAGTGGGCTTGGAAATGCTTTTCAGGCTCAGTACTGGGCTCAAAAGATGAAGCCCTGATGTCTCTCATTGTAGCAGGTGGTTAAGTAGAAATTTACTGCTCGGCTGACCCAGCAGGAGCAAACGTATGCTAAAAATGTTGCAGAACCAAGCTTTTCAGTGAAGAGCAGAGAGGCACATTTTAGCAAGTTTCACTTGTAAGTGGGGTTGGAAATGCTTTTCAGGCTCAGTACTGGGCTCAAGAGATGCAGCCCTGATGTCTCTCATGATAGCAGGTGGTTAAGTAGAAATTCGCTGCTCAGCTGACCCAGCAGGAGCAAACGTATGCCAAAAATGTATGCAAAACCAGCTTTTCAGTGAAGAGCAGCCAGGCACATTTTAGCAAGTTTCACTTGTAAGTGGGGTTGGAAATGCTTTTCAGGCTCAGTACTGGGCTCAAAAGATGCAGCCCTGATGTCTCTCATGATAGCAGGTGGTTAATTAGAAATTCGCTGCTCGGCTGACCCAGCAGGAGCAAACGTATGCCAAAAATGTATGCAGAACCAAGCTTTATAGTGAAGAGCAGAGAGGCACATTTTAGCAAGTTTCACTTGTAAGTGGGGTTGGAAACGCTTTTCAGGCTCAGTACTGGGCTCAAAAGATGCAGCCCTGATGTCTCTCATGATAGCAGGTGGTTAAGTAGAAATTTGCTGCTCGGCTGACCCAGCAGGAGCAAACGTATGCTAAAAATGTATGCAGCACCAAGCTTTTCAGTGAAGAGCAGAGAGGCACATTTTAGCAAGTTTCACTTGTAAGTGGGGTTGGAAACGCTTTTCAGGCTCAGTACTGGGCTCAAAAGATGCAGCCCTGATGTCTCTCATGATAGCAGGTGGTTAAGTAGAAATTTGCTGCTCGGCTGACCCAGCAGGAGCAAACGTATGCTAAAAATGTATGCAGCACCAAGCTTTTCAGTAAAGAGCAGAGAGGCACATTTTAGCAAGTTTCACTTGTAAGTGGGGTTGGAAACGCTTTTCAGGCTCAGTACTGGGCTCAAAAGATGCAGCCCTGATGTCTCTCATGATAGCAGGTGGTTAAGTAGAAATTCGCTGCTCGGCTGACCCAGCAGGAGCAAACGTATGCCAAAAATGTACGCAGAATGAGCTTTTCAGTGAAGAGCAGAGAGGCACATTTTAGCAAGTTTCACTTGTAAGTTGGGTTGGAAACGCTTTTCAGGCTCAGTACTGGGCTCAAAACATGCAGCCCTGATGTCTCTCATGATAGCAGGTGGTTAATTAGAAATTTGCTGCTCGGCTGACCCAGCAGGAGCAAACGTATGCTAAAAATGTATGCAAAACCAAGCTTTTCAGTGAAGAGCAGCCAGGCACATTTTAGCAAGTTTCACTTGTAAGTGGGGTTGGAAATGCTTTTCAAGCTCAGTACTGGGCTCAAAACATGCAGCCCTGATGTCTCTCATGATAGCAGGTGGTTAATTAGAAATTCGCAGCTCGGCTGACCCAGCAGGAGCAAACGTATGCTAAAAATGTATGCAAAACCAAGCTTTTCAGTGAAGAGCAGCCAGGCACATTTTAGCAAGTTTTACTTGTAAGTGGGGTTGGAAATGCTTTTCAGGCTCAAGTACTGGGCTCAAAAGATGCAGCCCTGATGTCTCTCATGATAGCAGGTGGTTAAGTTGAAATTCGCGGCTCGGCTGACCCAGCAGGAGCAAACGTATGCCAAAAATGTATGCAGAACCTAGCTTTTCAGTGAAGAGCAGGAGAGGCACATTTTAGCAAGTTTCACTTGTAAGTGGGGTTGGAACGCTTTTCAGGCTCAGTACTGGGCTCAAAAGATGCAGCCCTGATGTCTCTCATGATAGCAGGTGGTTAAGTAGAAATTCGCTGCTCGGCTGACCCAGCAGGAGCAAACGTATGCTAAAAATGTATGCAGAACTAAGCTTTTCAGTGAAGAGCAGCCAGGCACATTTCAGCAAGTTTTACTTGTAAGTGGGGTTGGAAATGCTTTTCAGGCTCAGTAGTGGGCTCAAAAGATGCAGCCGTGATGTCTCTCATGATAGCAGGTGGTTAAGTAGAAATTTGCTGCTCGGCTGACCCAGCAGGAATAAACCTATGCCAAAAATGTACGCAGAACCAAGCTTTTAAGTGAAGAGCACGTTTCACTTGTAAGTGGGGTTGGAAATGCTTTTCAGGCTCAGTACTGGGCTCAAAAGATGCAGCCCTGATGTCTCTCATGATAGCAGGTGGTTAAGTAGAAATTTGCTGCTCGGCTGACCCAGCAGGAGCAAACCTATGCCAAAAATGTACGCAGAATGAGCTTTTCAGTGAAGAGCAGAGAGGCACATTTTAGCAAGTTTCACTAGTAAGTTGGGTTCGAAACGCTTTTCAGGCTCAGTACTGGGCCAAAACATGCAGCCCTGATGTCTCTCATGATAGCAGGTGGTTAAGTTGAAATTCGCGGCTCGGCTGACCCAGCAGCAGCAAACGTATGCCAAAAATGTATGCAGAACCTAGCTTTTCAGTGAAGAGCAGGAGAGGCACATTTTAGCAAGTTTCACTTGTAAGTGGGGTTGGAACGCTTTTCAGGCTCAGTACTGGGCTCAAAAATGCAGCCCTGATGTCTCTCATGATAGCAGGTGGTTAAGTAGAAATTCGCTGCTCGGCTGACCCAGCAGGAGCAAACGTATGCTAAAAATGTATGCAGAACCAAGCTTTTCAGTGAAGAGCAGCCAGGAACATTTTAGCACGTTTCACTTGTAAGTGGGGTTGGAAATGCTTTTCAGGCTCAGTACTGGGCTCAAAAGATGCAGCCCTGATGTCTCTCATGATAGCAGGTGGTTAAGTAGAAATTTGCTGCTCGGCTGACCCAGCAGGAGCAAACCTATGCCAAAAATGTACGCAGAATGAGCTTTTCAATGAAGAGCAGAGAGGCACATTTTAGCAAGTTTCACTAGTAAGTTGGGTTCGAAACGCTTTTCAGGCTCAGTACTGGGCTCAAAAATGCAGCCCTGATGTCTCTCATGATAGCAGGTGGTTAAGTAGAAATTCGCTGCTCGGCTGACCCAGCAGGAGCAAACGTATGCTAAAAATGTATGCAGAACCAAGCTTTTCTGTGAAGAGCAGCCAGGCACATTTTAGCAAGTTTCACTTGTAAATGGGGTTAGAAATGCTTTTCAGGCTCAGTACTGGGCTCAAAAGATGCAGCCGTGATGTCTCTCATGATAGCAGGTGGTTAAGTAGAAATTTGCTGCTCGGCTGACCCAGCAGGAGTAAACCTATGCCAAAAATGTACGCAGAACCAAGCTTTTAAGTGAAGAGCAGCCAGGTACATTTTAGCAAGTTGCACTTGTAAGTGGGGTTAGAAATGCTTTTCAGGCTCAGTACTGGGCTCAAAAGATGCAGCCCTGATGTCTCTCATGATAGCAGGTGGTTAAGTAGAAATTCGCTGCTCGGCTGACCCAGCAGGAGCAAACGTATGCTAAAAATGTATGCAGAACCAAGCTTTTCAGTGAAGAGCAGCCAGGCACATTTTAGCACGTTTCACTTGTAAGTGGGGTGGGAAATGCTTTTCAGGCTCAGTACTGGGCTCAAAAGATGCAGCCCTGATGTCTCTCATGATAGCAGGTGGTTAAGAAGAAATTTGCTGCTCGGCTGACCCAGCAGGAGCAAACCTATGCCAAAAATATACGCAGAATGAGCTTTTCAGTGAAGAGCAGCCAGGCACATTTTAGCAAGTTTCACTTGTAAGTGGGGTTGGAAATGCTTTTCAGGCTCAGTACTGGGCTCAAAACATGCAGCCCTGATGTCTCTCATGATAGCAGGTGGTTAATTAGAAATTCGCTGCTCGGCTGACCCAGCAGGAGCAAACGTATGCTAAAAATGTATGTAAAACCAAGCTTTTCAGTAAAGAGCAGAGAGGCACATTTTAGCAAGTTTCACTTGTAAGTGGGCTTGGAAATGCTTTTCAGGCTCAGTACTGGGCTCAAAAGATGAAGCCCTGATGTCTCTCATTGTAGCAGGTGGTTAAGTAGAAATTTACTGCTCGGCTGACCCAGCAGGAGCAAACGTATGCTAAAAATGTTGCAGAACCAAGCTTTTCAGTGAAGAGCAGCCAGGCACATTTTAGCAAGTTTCACTTGTAAGTGGGGTTGGAATTGCTTTTCAGGCTCAGTACTGGGCTCAAGAGATGCAGCCCTGATGTCTCTCATGATAGCAGGTGGTTAAGTAGAAATTCGCTGCTC
The DNA here is from genome assembly GCF_964261635.1 of Lissotriton helveticus. Classification (NCBI taxonomy): domain Eukaryota; kingdom Metazoa; phylum Chordata; class Amphibia; order Caudata; family Salamandridae; genus Lissotriton; species Lissotriton helveticus. The sequence goes on along the minus strand of NW_027611660.1, from coordinate 626,067 downwards.
GGCTGACCCAGCAGGAGCAAACGTATGCTAAAAATGTACGCAAAACCAAGCTTTTCAGTGAAGAGCAGCCAGGTACATTTTAGCAAGTTTCACTTGTAAGTGGGCTTGGAAACGCTTTTCAGGCTCAGTACTGGGCTCAAAAGATGCAGCCCTGATGTCTCTCATGATAGTAGGTGGTTAAGTAGAAATTCGCTGCTCGGCTGACCCAGCAGGAGCAAACGTATGCTAAAAATGTATGCAAAACCAAGCTTTTCAGTAAAGAGCAGAGAGGCACATTTTAGCAAGTTTCACTTGTAAGTGGGCTTGGAAATGCTTTTCAGGCTCAGTACTGGGCTCAAAAGCTGAAGCCCTGATGTCTCTCATTATAGCAGGTGGTAAAGTAGAAATGTACTGCTCGGCTGACCCAGCAGGAGCAAACGTATGCCAAAAGTGTACGCAGAATGAGCTTTTCAGTGAAGAGCAGAGAGGCACATTTTAGCAAGTTTCACTTGTAAGTTGGGTTGGAAACGCTTTTCAGGCTCAGTACTGGCCTCAAAACATGCAGCCCTGATGTCTCTCATGATAGCAGGTGGTTAATTAGAAAGTCGCTGCTCGGCTGACCCAGCAGGAGCAAACATATGCTAAAAATGTATGCAAAACCAAGCTTTTCAGTAAAGAGCAGAGAGGCACATTTTAGCAAGTTTCACTTGTAAGTGGGGTTGGAAATGCTTTTCAGGCTCAGTACTGGGCTCAAGAGATGCAGCCCTGATGTCTCTCATGATAGCAGGTGGTTAAGTAGAAATTCGCTGCTCAGCTGACCCAGCAGGAGCAAACGTATGCCAAAAATGTATGCAAAACCAGCTTTTCAGTGAAGAGCAGCCAGGCACATTTTAGCAAGTTTCACTTGTAAGTGGGGTTGGAAATGCTTTTCAGGCTCAGTACTGGGCTCAAAACATGCAGCCCTGATGTCTCTCATGATAGCAGGTGGTTAATTAGAAATTCGCTGCTCGGCTGACCCAGCAGGAGCAAACGTATGCTAAAAATGTATGCAAAACCAAGCTTTTCAGTGAAGAGCAGCCAGGCACATTTTAGCAAGTTTCACTTGTAAGTGGTGTTGGAAATGCTTTTCAGGCTCAAGTACTGGGCTCAAAAGATGCAGCCCTGATGTCTCTCATGATAGCAGGTGGTTAAGTTGAAATTCGCGGCTCGGCTGACCCAGCAGGAGCAAACGTATGCCAAAAATGTATGCAGAACCTAGCTTTTCAGTGAAGAGCAGGAGAGGCACATTTTAGCAAGTTTCACTTGTAAGTGGGGTTGGAACGCTTTTCAGGCTCAGTACTGGGCTCAAAAGATGCAGCCCTGATGTCTCTCATGATAGCAGGTGGTTAAGTAGAAATTCGCTGCTCGGCTGACCCAGCAGGAGCAAACGTATGCCAAAAATGTACGCAGAATGAGCTTTTCAGTGAAGAGCAGAGAGGCACATTTTAGCAAGTTTCACCTGTAAGTTGGGTTCGAAACGCTTTTCAGGCTCAGTACTGGGTTCAAAACATGCAGCCCTGATGTCTCTCATGATAGCAGGTGGTTAATTAGAAATTCGCTGCTCGGCTGACCCAGCAGGAGCAAACGTATGCTAAAAATGTATGCAAAACCAAGCTTTTCAGTAAAGAGCAGAGAGGCACATTTTAGCAAGTTTCACTTGTAAGTGGGCTTGGAAATGCTTTTCAGGCTCAGTACTGGGCTCAAAAGATGAAGCCCTGATGTCTCTCATTGTAGCAGGTGGTTAAGTAGAAATTTACTGCTCGGCTGACCCAGCAGGAGCAAACGTATGCTAAAAATGTTGCAGAACCAAGCTTTTCAGTGAAGAGCAGCCAGGCACATTTTAGCAAGTTTCACTTGTAAGTGGGGTTGGAAATGCTTTTCAGGCTCAGTACTGGGCTCAAGAGATGCAGCCCTGATGTGTCTCATGATAGCAGGTGGTTAAGTAGAAATTCGCTGCTCGGCTGACCCAGCAGGAGCAAACGTATGCTAAAAATGTACGCAAAACCAAGCTTTTCAGTGAAGAGCAGCCAGGTACATTTTAGCAAGTTTCACTTGTAAGTGGGCTTGGAAACGCTTTTCAGGCTCTGTACTGGGCTCAAAAGATGCAGCCCTGATGTCTCTCATGATAGCAGGTGGTTAAGTAGAAATTCGCTGCTGGCTGACCCAGCAGGAGCAAACGTATGCTAAAAATGTATGCAAAACCAAGCTTTTCAGTAAAGAGCAGAGAGGCACATTTTAGCAAGTTTCACTTGTAAGTGGGCTTGGAAATACTTTTCAGGCTCAGTACTGGGCTCAAAAGCTGAAGCCCTGATGTCTCTCATTATAGCAGGTGGTTAAGTAGAAATGTACTGCTCGGCTGACCCAGCAGGAGCAAACGTATGCCAAAAATGTACGCAGAATGAGCTTTTCAGTGAAGAGCAGAGAGGCACATTTTAGCAAGTTTCACTTGTAAGTTGGGTTGGAAACGCTTTTCAGGCTCAGTACTGGGCTCAAAACATGCAGCCCTGATGTCTCTCATGATAGCAGGTGGTTAAGTAGAAATGTTCTGCTCGGCTGACCCAGCAGGAGTAAACCGATGCCAAAAATGTACGCAGAACCAAGCTTTTAAGTGAAGAGCAGCCAGGTACATTTTAGCAAGTTGCACTTGTAAGTGGGGTTAGAAATGCTTTTCAGGCTCAGTACTGGGCTCAAAACATGCAGCCCTGATGTCTCTCATGATAGCAGGTGGTTAAGTAGAAATTTGCTGCTCGGCTGACCCAGCAGGAATAAACCTATGCCAAAAATGTACGCAGAACCAAGTTTTTAAGTGAAGAGCATGTTTCACTTGTAAGTGGGGTTGGAAATGCTTTTCAGGCTCAGTACTGGGCTCAAAAGATGCAGCCCTGATGTCTCTCATGATAGCAGGTGGTTAAGTAGAAATTCGCTGCTCGGCTGACCCAGCAGGAGCAAACGTATGCTAAAAATGTATGCAGAACCAAGCTTTTCAGTGAAGAGCAGCCAGGCACATTTTAGCACGTTTCACTTGTAAGTGGGGTTGGAAATGCTTTTCAGGCTCAGTACTGGGCTCAAAAGATGCAGCCCTGATGTCTCTCATGATAGCAGGTGGTTAAGTAGAAATTTGCTGCTCGGCTGACCCAGCAGGAGCAAACGTATGCTAAAAATGTATGCAAAACCAAGCTTTTCAGTGAAGAGCAGAGAGGCACATTTTAGCAAGTTTCACTTGTAAGTGGGCTTGGAAATGCTTTTCAGGCTCAGTACTGGGCTCAAAAATGCAGCCCTGATGTCTCTCATGATAGCAGGTGGTTAAGTAGAAATTTGCTGCTCGGCTCACCCAGCAGGAGCAAACGTATGCTAAAAATGTATGCAGAACCAAGCTTTTCAGTAAAGAGCAGAGAGGCACATTTTATCAAGTTTTACTTGTAAGTGGGGTTGGAAACGCTTTTCAGGCTCAGTACTGGGCTCAAAAGATGCAGCCCTGATGTCTCTCATGATAGCAGGTGGTTAAGTAGAAATTCGCTGCTCGGCTGACCCAGCAGGAGCAAACGTATGCTAAAAATGTATGCAGAACCAAGCTTTTCTGTGAAGAGCAGCCAGGCACATTTTAGCAAGTTTCACTTGTAAATGGGGTTAGAAATGCTTTTCAGGCTCAGTACTGGGCTCAAAAGATGCAGCCGTGATGTCTCTCATGATAGCAGGTGGTTAAGTAGAAATTTGCTGCTCGGCTGACCCAGCAGGAGTAAACCTATGCCAAAAATGTACGCAGAACCAAGCTTTTAAGTGAAGAGCAGCCAGGTACATTTTAGCAAGTTGCACTTGTAAGTGGGGTTAGAAATGCTTTTCAGGCTCAGTACTGGGCTCAAAAGATGCAGCCCTGATGTCTCTCATGATAGCAGGTGGTTAAGTAGAAATTCGCTGCTCGGCTGACCCAGCAGGAGCAAACGTATGCTAAAAATGTATGCAGAACCAAGCTTTTCAGTGAAGAGCAGCCAGGCACATTTTAGCACGTTTCACTTGTAAGTGGGGTGGGAAATGCTTTTCAGGCTCAGTACTGGGCTCAAAAGATGCAGCCCTGATGTCTCTCATGATAGCAGGTGGTTAAGTAGAAATTTGCTGCTCGGCTGACCCAGCAGGAGCAAACCTATGCCAAAAATGTACGCAGAATGAGCTTTTCAGTGAAGAGCAGCCAGGCACATTTTAGCAAGTTTCACTTGTAAGTGGGGTTGGAAATGCTTTTCAGGCTCAGTACTGGGCTCAAAAGATACAGCCCTGATGTCTCTCATGATAGCAGGTGGTTAAGTAGAAATTCGCTGCTCGGCTGACCCAGCAGGAGCAAACGTATGCTAAAAATGTATGCAGAACCAAGCTTTTCAGTGAAGAGCAGCCAGGAACATTTTAGCACGTTTCACTTGTAAGTGGGGTTGGAAATGCTTTTCAGGCTCAGTACTGGGCTCAAAAGATGCAGCCCTGATGTCTCTCATGATAGCAGGTGGTTAAGTAGAAATTTGCTGCTCGGCTGACCCAGCAGGAGCAAACCTATGCCAAAAATGTACGCAGAATGAGCTTTTCAATGAAGAGCAGAGAGGCACATTTTAGCAAGTTTCACTAGTAAGTTGGGTTCGAAACGCTTTTCAGGCTCAGTACTGGGCCAAAACATGCAGCCCTGATGTCTCTCATGATAGCAGGTGGTTAAGTAGAAATTCGCTGCTCGGCTGACCCAGCAGGAGCAAACGTATGCTAAAAATGTATGCAAAACCAAGCTTTTCAGTGAAGAGCAGCCATGCACATTTTAGCAAGTTTCACTTGTAAGTGGGTTTGGAAATGCTTTTCAGGCTCAAGTACTGGGCTCAAAAGATGCAGCCCTGATGTTTCTCATGATAGCAGGTGGTTAAGTTGAAATTCGCGGCTCGGCTGACCCAGCAGCAGCAAACGTATGCCAAAAATGTATGCAGAACCTAGCTTTTCAGTGAAGAGCAGGAGAGGCACATTTTAGCAAGTTTCACTTGTAAGTGGGGTTGGAATGCTTTTCAGGCTCAGTACTGGGCTCAAAAATGCAGCCCTGATGTCTCTCATGATAGCAGGTGGTTAAGTAGAAATTTGCTGCTCGGCTCACCCAGCAGGAGCAAACGTATGCTAAAAATGTATGCAGAACCAAGCTTTTCAGTAAAGAGCAGAGAGGCACATTTTAGCAAGTTTTACTTGTAAGTGGGGTTGGAAACGCTTTTCAGGCTCAGTACTGGGCTCAAAAGATGCAGCCCTGATGTCTCTCATGATAGCAGGTGGTTAAGTAGAAATTCGCTGCTCGGCTGACCCAGCAGGAGCAAACGTATGCTAAAAATGTATGCAGAACCAAGCTTTTCTGTGAAGAGCAGCCAGGCACATTTTAGCAAGTTTCACTTGTAAATGGGGTTAGAAATGCTTTTCAGGCTCAGTACTGGGCTCAAAAGATGCAGCCGTGATGTCTCTCATGATAGCAGGTGGTTAAGTAGAAATTTGCTGCTCGGCTGACCCAGCAGGAGTAAACCTATGCCAAAAATTTACGCAGAACCAAGCTTTTAAGTGAAGAGCAGCCAGGTACATTTTAGCAAGTTGCACTTGTAAGTGGGGTTAGAAATGCTTTTCAGGCTCAGTACTGGGCTCAAAAGATGCAGCCCTGATGTCTCTCATGATAGCAGGTGGTTAAGTAGAAATTCGCTGCTCGGCTGACCCAGCAGGAGCAAACGTATGCTAAAAATGTATGCAGAACCAAGCTTTTCAGTGAAGAGCAGCCAGGCACATTTTAGCACGTTTCACTTGTAAGTGGGGTGGGAAATGCTTTTCAGGCTCAGTACTGGGCTCAAAAGATGCAGCCCTGATGTCTCTCATGATAGCAGGTGGTTAAGTAGAAATTTGCTGCTCGGCTGACCCAGCAGGAGCAAACCTATGCCAAAAATGTACGCAGAATGAGCTTTTCAGTGAAGAGCAGCCAGGCACATTTTAGCAAGTTTCACTTGTAAGTGGGGTTGGAAATGCTTTTCAGGCTCAGTACTGGGCTCAAAACATGCAGCCCTGATGTCTCTCATGATAGCAGGTGGTTAATTAGAAATTCGCTGCTCGGCTGACCCAGCAGGAGCAAACGTATGCTAAAAATGTATGTAAAACCAAGCTTTTCAGTAAAGAGCAGAGAGGCACATTTTAGCAAGTTTCACTTGTAAGTGGGCTTGGAAATGCTTTTCAGGCTCAGTACTGGGCTCAAAAGATGAAGCCCTGATGTCTCTCATTGTAGCAGGTGGTTAAGTAGAAATTTACTGCTCGGCTGACCCAGCAGGAGCAAACGTATGCTAAAAATGTTGCAGAACCAAGCTTTTCAGTGAAGAGCAGCCAGGCACATTTTAGCAAGTTTCACTTGTAAGTGGGGTTGGAATTGCTTTTCAGGCTCAGTACTGGGCTCAAGAGATGCAGCCCTGATGTCTCTCATGATAGCAGGTGGTTAAGTAGAAATTCGCTGCTCGGCTGACCCAGCAGGAGCAAACGTATGCTAAAAATGTACGCAAAACCAAGCTTTTCAGTGAAGAGCAGCCAGGTACATTTTAGCAAGTTTCACTTGTAAGTGGGCTTGGAAACGCTTTTCAGGCTCAGTACTGGGCTCAAAAGATGAAGCCCTGATGTCTCTCATTATAGCAGGTGGTAAAGTAGAAATGTACTGCTCGGCTGACCCAGCAGGAGCAAACGTATGCCAAAAGTGTACGCAGAATGAGCTTTTCAGTGAAGAGCAGCCAGGCACATTTTAGCAAGTTTCACTTGTAAGTGGGGTTGGAAATGCTTTTCAGGCTCAGTACTGGGCTCAAAACATGCAGCCCTGATGTCTCTCATGATAGCAGGTGGTTAATTAGAAATTCGCTGCTCGGCTGACCCAGCAGGAGCAAACGTATGCTAAAAATGTATGCAAAACCAAGCTTTTCAGTGAAGAGCAGCCAGGCACATTTTAGCAAGTTTCACTTGTAAGTGGTGTTGGAAATGCTTTTCAGGCTCAAGTACTGGGCTCAAAAGATGCAGCCCTGATGTCTCTCATGATAGCAGGTGGTTAAGTTGAAATTCGCGGCTCGGCTGACCCAGCAGGAGCAAACGTATGCCAAAAATGTATGCAGAACCTAGCTTTTCAGTGAAGAGCAGGAGAGGCACATTTTAGCAAGTTTCACTTGTAAGTGGGGTTGGAACGCTTTTCAGGCTCAGTACTGGGCTTAAAAGATGCAGCCCTGATGTCTCTCATGATAGCAGGTGGTTAAGTAGAAATTCGCTGCTCGGCTGACCCAGCAGGAGCAAACGTATGCCAAAAATGTACGCAGAATGAGCTTTTCAGTGAAGAGCAGAGAGGCACATTTTAGCAAGTTTCACCTGTAAGTTGGGTTCGAAACGCTTTTCAGGCTCAGTACTGGGTTCAAAACATGCAGCCCTGATGTCTCTCATGATAGCAGGTGGTTAATTAGAAATTCGCTGCTCGGCTGACCCAGCAGGAGCAAACGTATGCTAAAAATGTATGCAAAACCAAGCTTTTCAGTAAAGAGCAGAGAGGCACATTTTAGCAAGTTTCACTTGTAAGTGGGCTTGGAAATGCTTTTCAGGCTCAGTACTGGGCTCAAAAGATGAAGCCCTGATGTCTCTCATTGTAGCAGGTGGTTAAGTAGAAATTTACTGCTCGGCTGACCCAGCAGGAGCAAACGTATGCTAAAAATGTTGCAGAACCAAGCTTTTCAGTGAAGAGCAGCCAGGCACATTTTAGCAAGTTTCACTTGTAAGTGGGGTTGGAAATGCTTTTCAGGCTCAGTACTGGGCTCAAGAGATGCAGCCCTGATGTGTCTCATGATAGCAGGTGGTTAAGTAGAAATTCGCTGCTCGGCTGACCCAGCAGGAGCAAACGTATGCTAAAAATGTACGCAAAACCAAGCTTTTCAGTGAAGAGCAGCCAGGTACATTTTAGCAAGTTTCACTTGTAAGTGGGCTTGGAAACGCTTTTCAGGCTCTGTACTGGGCTCAAAAGATGCAGCCCTGATGTCTCTCATGATAGCATGTGGTTAAGTAGAAATTCGCTGCTGGCTGACCCAGCAGGAGCAAACGTATGCTAAAAATGTATGCAAAACCAAGCTTTTCAGTAAAGAGCAGAGAGGCACATTTTAGCAAGTTTCACTTGTAAGTGGGCTTGGAAATACTTTTCAGGCTCAGTACTGGGCTCAAAAGCTGAAGCCCTGATGTCTCTCATTATAGCAGGTGGTTAAGTAGAAATGTACTGCTCGGCTGACCCAGCAGGAGCAAACGTATGCCAAAAATGTACGCAGAATGAGCTTTTCAGTGAAGAGCAGAGAGGCACATTTTAGCAAGTTTCACTTGTAAGTTGGGTTGGAAACGCTTTTCAGGCTCAGTACTGGGCTCAAAACATGCAGCCCTGATGTCTCTCATGATAGCAGGTGGTTAAGTAGAAATGTTCTGCTCGGCTGACCCAGCAGGAGTAAACCGATGCCAAAAATGTACGCAGAACCAAGCTTTTAAGTGAAGAGCAGCCAGTTACATTTTAGCAAGTTGCACTTGTAAGTGGGGTTAGAAATGCTTTTCAGGCTCAGTACTGGGCTCAAAACATGCAGCCCTGATGTCTCTCATGATAGCAGGTGGTTAAGTAGAAATTTGCTGCTCGGCTGACCCAGCAGGAATAAACCTATGCCAAAAATGTACGCAGAACCAAGTTTTTAAGTGAAGAGCACGTTTCACTTGTAAGTGGGGTTGGAAATGCTTTTCAGGCTCAGTACTGGGCTCAAAAGATGCAGCCCTGATGTCTCTCATGATAGCAGGTGGTTAAGTAGAAATTCGCTGCTCGGCTGACCCAGCAGGAGCTAACGTATGCTAAAAATGTATGCAGAACCAAGCTTTTCAGTGAAGAGCAGCCAGGCACATTTTAGCACGTTTCACTTGTAAGTGGGGTTGGAAATGCTTTTCAGGCTCAGTACTGGGCTCAAAAGATGCAGCCCTGATGTCTCTCATGATAGCAGGTGGTTAAGTAGAAATTTGCTGCTCGGCTGACCCAGCAGGAGCAAACGTATGCTAAAAATGTATGCAAAACCAAGCTTTTCAGTGAAGAGCAGAGAGGCACATTTTAGCAAGTTTCACTTGTAAGTGGGCTTGGAAATGCTTTTCAGGCTCAGTACTGGGCTCAAAAGATGCAGCCCTGATGTCTCTCATGATAGCAGGTGGTTAAGTAGAAATTCGCTGTTCGGCTGACCCAGCAGGAGCAAACGTATGCTAAAAATGTATGCAAAACCAAGCTTTTAAGTGAAGAGCAGCCAGGCACATTTTAGCAAGTTTCACTTGTAAGTGGGGTTGGAAACGCTTTTCAGGCTCAGTACTGGGCTCAAAAGATGCAGCCCTGATGTCTCTCATGATAGCAGGTGGTTAAGTAGAAATTCGCTGCTGGCTGACCCAGCAGGAGCAAACGTATGCCAAAAATGTACGCAGAATGAGCTTTTCAGTGAAGAGCAGAGAGGCACATTTTAGCAAGTTTCACTTGTAAGTTGGGTTGGAAACGCTTTTCAGGCTCAGTACTGGGCTCAAAACATGCAGCCCTGATGTCTCTCATGATAGCAGGTGGTTAATTAGAAATTCGCTGCTCGGCTGACCCAGCAGGAGCAAACGTATGCTAAAAATGTATGCAAAACCAAGCTTTTCAGTGAAGAGCAGCCAGGCACATTTTAGCAAGTTTCACTTGTAAGTGGGGTTGGAAACGCTTTTCAGGCTCAGTACTGGGCTCAAAAGATGCAGCCCTGATGTCTCTCTTGATAGCAGGTGGTTAAGTAGAAATTCGCTGCTCGGCTGACCCAGCAGGAGCAAACGTATGCCAAAAATGTACGCAGAATGAGCTTTTCAGTGAAGAGCAGAGAGGCACATTTTAACAAGTTTCACTTGTAAGTTGGGTTGGAAACGCTTTTCAGGCTCAGTACTGGGCTCAAAACATGCAGCCCTGATGTCTCTCATGATAGCAGGTGGTTAATTAGAAATACGCTGCTCGGCTGACCCAGCAGGAGCAAACGTATGCTAAAAATGTATGCAAAACCAAGCTTTTCAGTAAAGAGCAGAGAGGCACATTTTAGCAAGTTTCACTTGTAAGTGGGCTTGGAAATGCTTTTCTGGCTCAGTACTGGGCTCAAAAGATGAAGCCCTGATGTCTCTCATTGTAGCAGGTGGTTAAGTAGAAATTTACTGCTCGGCTGACCCAGCAGGAGCAAACGTATGCTAAAAATGTTGCAGAACCAAGCTTTTCAGTGAAGAGCAGAGAGGCACATTTTAGCAAGTTTCACTTGTAAGTGGGGTTGGAAATGCTTTTCAGGCTCAGTACTGGGCTCAAGAGATGCAGCCCTGATGTCTCTCATGATAGCAGGTGGTTAAGTAGAAATTCGCTGCTCGGCTGACCCAGCAGGAGCAAACGTATGCTAAAAATGTATGCAGAACCAAGCTTTTCAGTGAAGAGCAGCCAGGCACATTTTAGCACGTTTCACTTGTAAGTGGGGTTGGAAATGCTTTTCAGGCTCAGTACTGGGCTCAAAAGATGCAGCCCTGATGTCTCTCATGATAGCAGGTGGTTAAGTAGAAATTTGCTGCTCGGCTGACCCAGCAGGAGCAAACCTATGCCAAAAATGTACGCAGAATGAGCTTTTCAGTGAAGAGCAGAGAGGCACATTTTAGCAAGTTTCACTAGTAAGTTGGGTTCGAAACGCTTTTCAGGCTCAGTACTGGGCCAAAACATGCAGCCCTGATGTCTCTCATGATAGCAGGTGGTTAATTAGAAATTCGCTGCTCGGCTGACCCAGCAGGAGCAAACGTATGCTAAAAATGTATGCAAAACCAAGCTTTTCAGTTAAGAGCAG